>NC_139044.1:82507322-83107322 GCF_965140915.1 Aythya marila | reverse complement strand
GAAAAACTGTGATCTGGCCACAATTAGTTAATACATAACTCCTTTGATGGTGCTCTCCTTTGCCAGTGCTGCCTTTAGTTGCTTGGTACATAGACTTTCTTTTGGTGGACTGTCTTTTTTCCCTGGTAAAGCTAGGTTTAGAGGTTCCTGTCCCTTGGTGCTTTAGTACTCTTCCAGTTGTAGTAATGCAGCTGTTACGAAAGATACTGAAACAGAATTGCTGAAATAAAGTTTAAAAAACCCATAAACAACGAACCAAAGCAAAATTAAAAGCGCAAAGTATTAACTGCAGATGGGTGAGCAGACCTGTATTCATTTAAAGGAATTGCCATCTGAGAAGGCATAGGCTTCAGGCATGCCTGACACCATGATATTTTATTCCTTTTGTGTGTGTGTGTGTTTTTGGTTGTTTTGTTTTATTCAGACATAATGAAAATTCTAGTTTATTTTATCTTAATAAGGATTCTCTTTGTAATGATAAAGTTGAGTTTAGAGTTTCAGTGCCATTGAAAATTGTATAATTTTCAATTTTTGTATACAAAAATTACATTGTATACAAAAATAACAATTTTTGTTTTACAAAAATTGTATAAATTTTATAATTTAATGAAGGGAAGCCAAATTGTGAGGACCAGTCCCTGTGCTTAGGAATTGAAAATGATGACATTTTTTCATTGTCATCTGAACTAAGACAGTGTGGTTTTAGACACCCAATACTAGTGTTCATTTCTCCAAATTTACCAGTATAAACACTTTTTGCTCCCCACTTCACTTGGCATCAACAATTCTTAGGTGAGATGGCAGCTGTTTAGCAAACTTGTGGTGTTTTTCTGCACCTCTAATTTACCTGGGAACAGAGTAGACCAATAATCGACTGTTTTAAGTAGTGAAAAGTAACTCCCCCATACCTCCAGCAGAGTTAAAGACCAGTTCTTACCTTCCTGTTACTTTCAATGTAAGTAAACAAACAAAAACTGAAAAAAACTCAAGCCTCAAACTTTCTATGCGATAAAGAAGCTGAAGTAATCTGTTGGTTTGTTTTTTACAGGTAATCTTTACAAACATTTTTTACAAAGGAAGCCCAGAATTTGGGGAGTTGCTTATGGTAAAGGAAGATGGTTGACTTTATCCATGTGCTTTTGCTTTTCTACCATGAACACACAGAGGTGTTCTGATGTTTCACTTGGTTCCTGTGTATATGTATCTGCCTCCTGTTTTTCAGACTGAAAATACTTTATGTTGCCATCAGGTTTTAGGGTTGTACTTTTAATTGCAGTCACAATAGTTGTCACTTTTAGTTTGAAGTTGCAGAAGGTGCCACTAGTAATATTTTTTGAGCAAATCAAAAGGATCATCAGTTGGAAGACCACAGAGCAATCACAGGGAAGGGAGAAGCAAAGAGAAGAAAGAGAAAAGATATTTGGTTGTTAAGTTGTCACACACTGCCATAGTGAGACTGGAGTAACTTCAGTGCAGGACTTTCTGTTACGTTTTGTATTAAGCTCATCCTCATTTGACAGTGAGGCAAAGTGCATCAATGCATATTCTGCTTTGTGTTACTGTTTTGACTTGTAGCTACAGTATACAGGTGCAGTGATGTCAATGTAGTCTTCAACAGCAAGTATCTGTCTGAAAACTACTTTGCTTAAAATATTAAAATACACTGGAAGTTTATTTTTTTAATCATTTTGAGTTGTGGTAACTATCATGCTGACAAGCCTTTGTATTTTTATAATTTATGAATGATTCACTCTAATTTTTGCTTTTTGTAAAGCTAAAGTGAAGCGTAGCAAGGAGGAATTGGAGATTCTTTAGTAGTTGATTAAATATGCAAAAGTCAGTATCTCTCCATTTCTTATGCACTCTTGGTGTAGGAAATATTGCCATTTAGTTGCTTACATTTGCACTTAAGAAGGTCCAAATTGCACAGTGCATGAAGAATGTTTATCAAGACTTCCTAGGCAAGTTTATATCCTTTCCCTTCAGAGACTGATTTCCTTGCAGCTGCTCTTTTCCTAATCGGATTGGGATTACCACTCCTATGCTTTTTTCAGGGTTTTAGCAGACCTCAATTGCTATAGGATACTCTGCTTGCTTATTCAGAAGTGTTTCTCTTAAGAATTGTATCAGCATTGTGCATTGACTTCCTTTTAGTTCCAAGGTGCAATGTAAGGATTTGCTTTTGATCTGTTAAGTGTTGAATAGTTTTTGCTTTGTCTGCTAAAGCAGATAAGCATTTATCATGCAGTTTTCTCCAATGCCCTATAGATTAGATAGTAAAGTATACTCCTTTCCTGGGCTTCTGTCCTTCGTACTGAAGCTCGTAATTATTAATCTTTAATGGCACCTGCAGTACAAAAACGAAGGTTGGTCCTTATCTCAAATGAACTGTTTGATTTTATTGTACTTGGTTATAAAAACACTGGAGTTGATGCTTCTGTCAGTAATATTACTAATGATTCTTGTTTGCAACATGGTTGTTGCATCTGTTTGAGTGCAGCCTTTCCACAGTTATCTTCTGTGGGTTGGTTTGCCCTTATATATGATCTTGGTTTTCTTCTTCAATCCACCTATACTGATCTAAGTGGTGTTTTTTTGTTTTTTTTTCATCTTTAGACAGCAACAAACTGTTTTGTGCTGCGAGTGGACAATTATTTTACTTTCTCTTGTTCTTTGTACTTTTATTTTTTAAATGTTTTTTCACCTTTTTAGTGTTTCCTATTTTTTTTCCTCTGGTTTTATTCCTTTTTCTCTAGTTTTAGATTTCTGTGATTTCATTTGTCGCGTCATGTGTTTTAGTCTTCAGTTGTTTCTGCTCAAACCTGTTTTCCTAGCCATGTTAAGTGTTTTGCATATGGAACCTTCTCTCCTAACAGCATCGCTTCATTGATACGACAAAATATTTCCTGAGGGTTCATAATTTAAAATGCTCACTGCAAACTGAAGAATTACATTGTCTTATGACAGAATTATGCTGTCTCAGTGATGCAGTTTTAATGAGTCGTCTGGTCTTCTAGATTTTATCTAGAGAGTGAATAGCGTAGTACTTCTGAAATGGAAGTCAAATTCTAGATTCATTAAATGTATTTCATCTCCTTGTACATTTAGTTTGGATCAGTCTCAAACACCCCAACAGTTCAGAGTTTAATTTCTGTATTTACAAGATAATATGTATTTTTTTTTTAATATTCATATGTATTCAATATGTATTATATTCAATATGTATTTTTTTTATATTCAGTGACTTTTGATTTTGGATCAAATGTAGCAAGTTTTGCAAATAAATTGCAAGTTATATGCAGGGTACATGATAACAATTGTTATCTTGTTTTCTTTCAACTAATCTAAGTTCATGTTCACTATGTGTTTGTTTTTTATTTGCAATTTTGAATTCTTAGCAGCCAGACTTCAGATGTGGTATTTTCTGAGAATTGACTGTCATTCAGCTTTCAAATGACTTGTAAAACATTCATGTTTAACTGGTAGTTGAAGGTGATGTCTGCTTGGAAATTGTTAGAATTGAAGTAAGAAGAAAACATACCAAGTTGGCAACAAAAGTAATGCCTTTTTTTTCTGTAACTCATGTGAGTAACTTCTCATTCAAAAATAGGTAAAGGTGACCTGTGTAGAAGCTTGAATGTGAAACAAAATCTTAGTTTAACTGGTAGTCCTCGTCCTTTAATGTGAGAATTTTTTATCCTGAATCCTTATGATTTGTTTGGCAGTTTTATCATATGTAATTGTTGTTAACCATCATTTGTGGTATTGCCTTTATTTCCTTGTTACTGTTTTTTCTTTATTTAGTATAATTGGTATGTAACTATTAATAATATGCATACAAAGTACTTCTTCCAGAGATCTCTAGGCATTTTATAACTAAAATAAGTATCAACAGATAAGATAAATGAAGGAGGTGATGACCAAAGTAAATAAACTAAAAAAAAGTTGCACAACAGAACAGCTTTTTTGGTGTGCTATATGTTGTAGACATGTCTCTGGTATGTTTCTGTACCTGAAACATACCTTCAACAGGCTTGACCACAACTTATATATAACTTGCAAAGCACTACAAGCATGAGGTTTTAAAGGTGTAGTTGTCATGATTTAGAGTGCAATAAAGAGTTCATCTGTATGAGTAAGACCAAATGACTCCAACAGTTCATCTTACAGTAGGAATCTAAAATAATTTAAATTAAATAAATAAAAATTAACTTGTTCTTCAAAATAAGTCCTCACTTGTTTGTGAGTATTCAGAATCAGGGTATTGCTTGAAGAGTATCAGCATATTTTCAGATGCATCAGTAGGTAAAGATTATTTCAAACTTTCAGTTTAATTCTGAATTCAGGTTATTGTTTTTGCTTTTCTGTGTATATGATGTCCTTCAGAACACAAGATACAGTCGTTGTCACTCATACTGTATAACGTTGGAAGTATTTTCCCATAGAGAAGGGGAGAAGGGAATTATTTAACATATTAAAGAGGGGGTCATGGAAAGAAAAGAGCTAGTTTACTATTTTTATTTATACTACTCTTCCCCATAGTAAATACATAGCTAGTTTGGGTATTTCTTGGCTTCTTAGATGTAACTAGGTAGGAGACAACTCTGGTCACAGGTCTCAGGAAAGGCCTGGTAGCTTGTGCTGCTGTTAGCAGTACCTCAGGTAGACTAGTGTTTTTTTGGTTTGTTTTTTGTTTGTTTGTTTGTTTGTTTGTTTTATTGGTTTAAACTTGTACCCTTGAGGCTTGCCAACGTTAAGGCAAAAGAAAACCTGTAAATAAGAATTAGCTTAATCAGCTAGTGAGCAGCTGCAAAGCGTTTCTTCATCCTTGTATAAAATGCTTCTGGCATTCTGCAGAACTGCTATCAAAATAGCAAAGCTCTTAAATGGTGTGGGTGTCAAGCTGATCCTTGGAGATACTGATAAGATTTTCACAATAAATACAAATGTTTGTGGATTAATTTGAATAAATATGTAACAGATAAAAGTAAAAGACTGAAGTGTGAGACTTCATCATTATCACAGACTGCTATCTTTGGGTTGATGAAAAGGAATGTAACTTGTTAAGCTTTATATTTAACACCTGTTAGTCACAACATTAAGTTCAAACTTATTTTTGTCTATTACTAGGAAAATCAAGGGATTCCCAGTCAGCCAGAATGGAATCTGAAATTGTGCCAAAAGTTACCAAAATGACAGTGTCTGGAAAGAAACAGTCTATGGGATTTGAAGTTCCATGGTAAGCCAAAGCCCTCATACATCAAGGTACATCAGCAGCCCTTCTTTCAGACTGATGCACCTGTAGCAAGCTTTCTTCTTCTTTTTTTCTATTTTTACAGCAGTTTTAGTGTCACTCTCCAGAACTAACCATCTCAGCTTCTTGTTTGACTCACAATTACTTTCAGAAGATGGTACCTCACGTTTTGAGTTTAACAAATCCTTTCACTATGAATAGTGCAGAGAGATATCAGCTAGTCAGATTATTTAAACATCCGCTTCATAGAATACTGAACTTTCTTGGGGTTCGTTTATTTTAAATTTAGTTCTCTAAGTGGAATTATGAAATCAATAAATCTTAACTGCAAATGCTTGTTCTTCAAAGGAAGTAATACATTTAAGAATAATTTATGGGGAAAATAATCATTTATAGCTAAACTTTGCCTTCCTCTGCAGCTTTTATTAACTTTAACAGGTGTTCGAGGTACAACTGTTATAGAGAAGAATAGCGTAGTTGAGTAGTAGTTCTAATTTTACCCTAACTTGGAACTGTTGGGGGGATGCTCTTGTAAGAGCATGAAAACAGACATGCTGGATCAGAGTCCATCTACATCAGTAGATGCAATGCTTCAATAAATGAATAAGGACATGTTAAGCATGCTGGGAATACATTCTATGAAACGTCACTGCATGAAGCATTCTGTGCCCCACCGCTTCTTTTGCATTGGTCTGGTTTCAGCTAACAGTGGCTAATGGATTTTTCTTGTTTGGATGTGCTTATTCTGGTTTTGGGTACAATCTTGCTACTCTGTGGCAAGAAATTCCATAGTTATGCTCAGGAAAAAAAAAAAAAATTGCAAGCATGAGCATTGCCATCATCCTTGCCTCAGCCTGCACTGCTTTCAGTTCTGATCTGGAAAGCATTTTTGGGAGCAAGAGGGATAGCATGGTCTTTACTTTACAGTATCTTGTGCATGTTTGGTGAAACTATGTGGAAAGCATTATGATGCATCTACATAGTCTCTTCAGTGCATTTAATACAAGGATGTAAGACCGATGTCATTATTTTCTTAAAACTTCTAAATGCAATTGATGAATGACAGTGATGTCTCTTAGCTACTTAGATGCAATAAACTAAATGAAGAATTCCTGTGACTTTCATAATTCTTTCTGTGCTATTTGAGATCTGAAATGCAGAGAAAGAACACAATGTTTTGTTTTCTTTTTTTTTCCCCCCTCCTCATCTCTGCTAATTAGTGACTCTGGGTGTGACAACTGGACTTGATCATTAAATTCCTGTGAACTTAATGTAATCTTCATCTTTTGTGTTCCTATTACACCTCTTACAAAATGGAGTTTGGTTTTTTTTTTTTTTTTTATGGTGACTTGTGTGGATTACAATGATTTACATGAAATTTTATAAAAAGAAAGGAGTCATGAAGGAGTCATGAGTGAAAAGGATCTGCCAATTAGTCCTTCATAAGATCACTATTGATTACATTTTTTTTAGCTGTAATAATAACTATTTAAGATATTTATATAGAAGTCCAAAATTTTGTATCTCTGTTATTGATTAGTGACTGCCACACCTTGTGTGTGTGTGCTCCATAGGGAAGGATGAAATGAGAAGAATGCTTTTTCCTTTGCAGACTGGAATAATTCCTGGATATGCTAATGGTGACTCAGTCTTTGAGGGAAAGTAGTTGTTTCTAACATGGCTCTCTCAACCACTCTACTTCTCTTCATGGACCTAGAAACAGTTTGTATCATGCTTGCTTCTATTGTAGTGACATGGTCTTTTTTTGTGACAAAAAGTGTTTAATTCTCCTCGCTTGTTTCAGCAGTACTGCTAAGTAAGAAGAAACCTCTCTTCTTGTAGAAATTGTATCGACATTAGGCATTTATTTTTAAGCTAGAACAAATAGGAATGGAGTGGTTTGGAAGATAAGAGAATAAGATTTGGAGTATAACCAGTGACTAGGAAAGAAAGCCCAGCTGAAATTGTGAAGTTACCTGCATGCGTAAAGACCCATGCTTCAAGGAAACGGTTATGGCCTCCTTTCTTTGACTGATTATAGGCCTCCAGAGGCACTATCAAGTCACTAGGACTTTGACATGAAGAACTGGGGAAGGAGGCCTTGACCATACTTGTATCTTATTTTTCCTTCTCTGCTCCAGGACAGTCTAATTTGCTCTGTCTCATTCCTTTCCTAACAGATGAAATTTGACTAGCTCCTGTCTAGTGTATGCGTAAAGTCTGTGCTAAATTTTATATTGAAGTTACATGAAGTGCTAGCATTGTCTTGCAAGCTTCTAATGGCTTTATAGCTTTTATTCATCCACTTATAAACTAATAAAACAAGGAAACAAATGGGGGGGGGGGGGAGACACGACATGGGGGACAATACACACACACGATATTTCTCCCTGTCCCAATTCCATGAGTGTCAGTGTTGTTTTTTTCTTCTGCATTTATCTTCTGGATTATTGACGGTTTACATGAGGATGAGTTGTCAGGGAACACAGTGAATTTGTTTATTAATGCCTAAGAGACTCTCTTTCTTTTAATTCTTTTCAAACTCTCTTCATGTTACTTATGCATTGATAAGTGTACTGTGAAGGGTTTGTAATAATACAGATTTCTAAGTACATAGTTTTGTTTCACTCACCAAAAGCACAGTGCTCATAGCAGTTTTGATAAAATCTAAATTCTAAAACACCTGTAATTTATTAGCCTTTTCAGTTTATGCCCCCTGCTCACATTCCTGAATGTTTGTGTGATGTTGGTGCAGACACCATTGAAGGTGATTGTACAGCATGTATGAATTAATTTTTGTTATCACCTCTTATGGGATCTTAAACACGATTCTTGGACAACGTTTTTAAAACCACTGGCCTAGCATTAGCAGAAGTAAACATTCTTTGACTAGCTACTCAGTCTTCATGGTTAAATCTTGTTATGAGGCATGATCTCATTTTAATGAAGATTCAGTTATTATTACGTAAATGGATTATTAGAAGTCATGAATTGCTTTGAGCATTGATTGCCTTTGCCATGTGTTCTTAATAGAATTGTCTCTGGAAAATGGAGTGTGCTTGTTTCTGACAAGATGCCTTTCTGGTGCTCTAGCAAAACTAATTACCAAGCTTTTTCTTCTTGTTAAATCACGAAGGAAACAAGAAAAGGTTGTGAGCAAAAAGGAGTGATTATTTTAACCAGCCTGACCAATATTGTGTAATTAATAATTTTGAAAGGGGAAATAAATGTAGACATTCCTGTAATGACTATAAGTACTCCGAAAGAGTCGGTTGCATAAAAATAATTCACTAAGCATCCAGACTAGAAGATTGAAAATAATGTTTAAAACCTAAATTATGCAGAGTTAATCTTTAGAAGATAAACTTTCAGGTTCTTCTTTGAATGCCTGGTTGTGTGAACCTCAGTAAACACAGTTGTATGAGGATTAGTCTTTTAATATGTCTTTTAACAGCGCATGTTGTATTTCAGTGTTTCTTACTGTTCCCAGAAAACAATGTAACCATAATATTTTACTCAGTTTACTCTTACTGTCTGTCTTGGCAAGACAACATAGGATATTTCTAGCCTGGCAATTCTAGTTTCAACTAAATAGTAATCCTTGCCAGGCTTCTGTATGTCTTCTGATTTGCTAACAAAAAGCTTCAGTAAGTGCTTTTGACATTTGTGACTGAATTGCTGGTGGTCAAGCCTACTGTAATACATGAGCTCAGTGTAAGTAGAGGTGCTTAATTGTTCTGTTAGTTCAAAGAAGTACAGAGTTAATCAGTTTAATGGCTCCACATTAGTGAGCTAGTAGTGATGTGGCAGAAAGGCACGGATGTTGGCAAACCAAATCTGCTCTTGGCAGTTTGAACAAGTTTGTATACAAAGATGCAAGCAATTGGCTAGGAATTGCTCCTCCTCCAAGTAGAAATTTATCCTGGTATGGTGGTTCAACATAATTCAGACCACATTGGAACTTGGCTACCAGAGATGTTTGCTAATACATTTGACCCTTATTTTATACCCTCAACTGCCTGCAGTAGCAACGTATCACATACTAGAGTGCTCTCTTATATGCTCTGTCTTTTGACAAATTTTCAATTAACTAATTTTGAAAAATCTCAATGGGAAAGACTGAAAAGAATTTTCAATGTCATTCATTCTTTAGACTGTTAGAAGCAAAGCTTCTTAGCAATTTTCTGAACTTCTGTTAGTTGTTATCAAGCTTTCAATAAATTACTTATCTAGTTGCCATATCAAAGTCTTTTTTCCTGCATCTAACTGCATGTGCTTCTGTGAGATGTGAATTGTATGTTTCACCTGTGCATCTTCCTGTTCAGGTATCTGGTAATAAACACCCTCTCCTTTTCCCCAACACAGCTCAGCAAAAAGCTGAGATGGTGTAGAAGTACATCATACACTCTCTCCATTCTGATGTTTCTCTTCAGAAACAATGAGTCTTGCATTAGCATGGAACATTTTTTTTCAGGTTTCTAGAACATGGTGATATCTGAAACCTGTAGAAGTCTAAATGGAGCGGTCTACTAACATTTTCAAATATTATACCATTGAAATAGTAGCAAGGCCTGATGTCATGACAGCTAGAGTCATGTTTCACTCATTATTTTACTCGTATGTCTAGCACTTTCTCTGAAGCACCCAAATGCAAACTATTTGACAGTATTTAGCAGTGGTAATCACACCAGAAGGTACTTGTTAGTAAGAGAATAGTTGTTTCATCAGGCCTTGTTTCTTTGAGGTCTTTAGTTTGAATGTTGCCATTCAGTGTCCATTGTGTTTTTTTGGAATCCTTCCTGACCTAGGCTTACAGGATCTTAGCATCTGAGACTAGAAAAAAATATTAGTTAAATAAATATAATTTAGAAGCTTACTGACTACCTGTCTTTCAAAATACATTTTCATCTTTTATGAGGCTTAATGTGACTGTCTTTAATGTATTTTGAAAGGTATAGAGAAAACATAGTTTTGGGTTACATTATTTGCAGTTTCATCTAAATGTCTTCCTTTTAATTTTTTTCATTTTTGAAAATTTGGTTTTAGAAGTAATGCAGACATTGAAAAGGATTGAAGGGACTGACAAATGCAATGGCTGTTTTGATATTGCTTCTTATACAGATGCTTCTCTCTAGAACTTAAAATGTTGGAATTTCAAGGAAAAATAACAGATATTGATATAAAATATCATATTTGTATTACAGTATGACTTTTGCATATAACAGTAGTGTTTCAGTGTGAAAGTGTGTTTCAGTGTGAAAGTGATAGATGTTATGCTGACAGTGAACTGAAGGGTGTCTGGGGGAAAAAAAAAATGAGTCTTGATGTAAAACTTCGATCACAACTGGGAAGACTTCTAACACAACTGAATTTTAACTATATTAGGTTCTCTTAATACATGGTTCAGGACAAACTGGTCTGGTGTGCTCTATATAATGTAGGTGCTTTTAAATATGTTGCTAGAATATGTAGAAAGCTCTGTCACTGCAATTCTATGCATATTGCTTTCTATCAACTTGATTGTTTTCAGTCAGTTTTTATGAAGTAAAATGTCTGTGAAGAAACATTGGATAATAATGCCATTCCACAGTAGATTTTTAGCTTGAACTTAATGGAATTTAAAAAAGAGACTTCTGTTCAGACTGATAGAAATGCACTTTTCTTTTACCAGTAAAAGAATGCATGAGCAACTAGTGACTATTTTCCTTGGAAAAATTTTCCTTGTAATTGCCTCTTTCCCATAACTGCATGTAAGACAATGATGAGTCACTGATTTGGGAAGTTTAGGAATTTAAGTATATCCTCTTATAAAGTGCATTCAGCTTGTCAATGTGCAATATTATATATGGGAGCTTGTCAAAGGCTATGCTTGATGGCACAGTACAACTGGTTTCTGAGTGTCAAATCAGAAGTGTCATGACTGTGTGACCGAAGGTGTAGATTGATATTGACTTGTTTTCCCTTAAAAGGCTTAGAAAATGTTGATAAGGTAACCTTATGTAAATAAACATTATACAGAATTGTACATCCACTATGCAGCAGCACAGGTACTAACCTTCCCCTGCAACCATCATGGCTGGCACTAATTAAGTTTGATGTGTAGCTAATTTAAGAAAATTGTGGTTGTGTGTCCACCCTTGATGCAAGATTTCAACCTTGGATTGTGGAACTGTAGCCAAGAAACCAGTGTTCACATTTCTGCTTTGGGGTCTCACAATCTAGAGCAAAGACTTGGGTTTGGGCCTTACAAAAAAAGATGTCAAAATTAATCATTCCGCCACAGTACCAGATACTTAGGTAGGTTCTGAAACTGAGTTAAAAAAGGGAGGCCTTATAAAATGACCAGCATTGGTTCCTGGTAGTAGAGAGGCTAAATTTGCATTCGATCTGAATATTTCCTAGGTTTAATGTTTTAGATTGTAACTCATGAACTGCTTTGTTCAGTAGGCTGACATGGTTGGACTTCTTTGTTTCCTGAGATTCAGGAAATGGAAAGGGACTAATACAATGCAAATATTCCTATGAAGGCCGATACAATGCAACATTACTATTCACTTTCTGTCTGTATTATCAAATGAAGATTCTATGAGATGGGATTCTGATGTACCAAAATAAGTAGTTTTGGTTATAAAAATTGAAAAGAGGAAAACTGTGAAGTTAACTGTGGTATGTAAATGGAAAGCGGAGAGTGAAAAATTCACTCTGGACATGATGACAGTTCTGTTTCCTTTTGGTAGCTCTCTGAAAGACTGCTTGAATCAGTTCCATAGAAAGTAGCCTGCACCACAGTGGTACTGCATTGAAAAGGGTTCCAGTTTTCCAGAGGAGGAAGTTTCTGTTTTTTTTTTTTTTGTAGAAGGCTTCTTGTAGAAGAATTTTTAGAAAAACTTTCAAAATACTGGAATGGCCAGTGGTTTGTGTGTTAAAGCTTGCCATAACATGTTCTGATGCCTGTAGTAGCTGCTTCTGTTTCTGTCTTGCTGTACACATTAATGACTCACCGTGGAGCTCTGTCAGCCAGCAAGAAAGCTTTTGCTGTCTTGAGGATGTTATTTAGGTTTTGCTTTTAGTGGTCATATTTGCCATAACATGTTAAAAAAATCATATATCCTCAGAACATGTACGTGAATTATGAAAATAACCTTATTAATAAATGGGAGAGAAAGAGTGTGAGAATAATAGGAGAATAATGCATTCAAGATATTTAGTATTAGCGTTAGTATAGTAATTTGTGGTAGAACAGGGTGGAAGAGAAGGTGAGTTGGGAAATCCAAATATCTGTAGTTCTAGATGCCTTGTTTTGTACGTAAAATAGGTTTTCTCAGTGTTGATATGTGGCATATCTGTTATGGCTGTATGCAAACATTGCTCCTTAAGTTTCAGCTCTTAGTATCTAAGTATATACTTATGCTTAGTATGTACTCATTGTATTGCTGGTATTGTCTCAGTAGAATATCACTGCATTTAGCTGTAGTACTTTTAATTTAAGTGAAAGCTGTTTTAGGATGCTTCAAAGCTGACTTGGGCTCTTACTTCAGAGACGACCATGTCTATGGCAGTTCATCATTTCTCTCCCTGTCAAAAGAAGTGGCTGTGAGAAGCTTTTGTTTATGAGTTTCATGAATTTAACAAGATTATTTCTTATCTTGTTTGTGTACACAGTACGTCTCTTGCAAGATGTTCAGAGCTGGTATCTGTGTAGTTTGCATCCAGTTGCTTATCACTTCCACCTTAATGGGCTTGTTTCTACTTATCAGATAATATTTGTCTGGGCCTTTTGTGATAGTGTAAGGAGAACTCCATTTTTCTCCTGTATTTCTGCAGCTTCTTTAACATTTGCATTCACTGTTCCTTTGTTTTATTTTCCCAGCATGATTGCTGAAGAAAATGGCCATGCTAACACACCTCAAAAAGGACTGCTAAATGAAGATGCTTCTGGGGTAATTGAGGCAGTCTCAAAATCTGCTCTTTCACCCCAAGTAGCGCAGGTTTCAGAAGAGCAGAATGCCGTGCCTACTCCAGTAAAAAAGACGAGCAAGACAAAACCACAAATAGATGTGAAAGCAGAGTTGGAGAAGAGACAAGGAGGAAAGCAACTACTAAATTTGGTGGTAATAGGTAATACAGTTAATTACATTTTAGGCATAGAGATTTAAAAACTCCATTGATTGAATCTGGAAGTGATAAAGAAACAAAAATATCCTCTCTTTAGGAAAGAGAAATCTTATACTGTTTTCAATTCCATCTGTTTGACCATTGTTATGTGGACATTCAGACTTCTCTAGACTGTGAGGTTGACATAGCTTGGTTTTGACAGACTAGTAGTTGGGTTTGATTTCATTCCTACAACTGTTTTTAGTATGGATTTGCATGTGGTACATGGCTATTGCGCTAATTACCTGTTTCAGGAAACTGTCAGTGAGTCAAAATCTTATGGATTACATGAGCATTATTGGTGTATGTGATTTGCATATGTTTTTATTTACTTATTTATTTATTTTCATGTTGTACATTTATAATTTGTAAATTAGTTAAATTGAAATAAATTTTATTTTCCTCCGTAGGACATGTTGATGCAGGTAAAAGTACTTTAATGGGTCATCTACTCTACCTTTTGGGAAATGTGAACAAAAGAACTATGCACAAATACGAACAGGAATCTAAGAAGGCTGGCAAAGCTTCGTTTGCTTATGCATGGGTCCTGGATGAAACTGGGGAAGAAAGAGAAAGGTAGAAATATATTTAATGGGAATTATCATCGCTCTTCTGAAAGAAAAGCATATCTACTAATAATGCTGTGGTAGAAATATCCAAAATGCATAAAGATATTTACTTAACACTTACTAGCAAATATTTTGCTTTGTCTAAGTATGCATTATCAAAAGAAAAATAATATCCTGGTTTGGTACACAAATATGTACAAGAAATTGAGTATTTCTTCACATATTTCTGTGCTGGGAAGTGCAGAGAATAACTACAACGTACAAATGCTTGAAGTAGCCACATTCATTTAGAGCTGTTTAGACCAGTTCATTTAGACCAGTTTATTTCACACAGAATCACAGAATCACAGAATTTCTAGGTTGGAAGAGACCTCAAGATTATCGAGTCCAACCTCTGACCTAACACTAACAGTCCCCACTAAACCATATCCCTAAGCTCTACATCTAAACATCCTGCCAACTTTTTCTCATCTTGGTTATTGCTGTATGCTGTATGTATTAAAATGTTTGTATAAAAGGGCGTCAGAAGTGTAAATTAAGCACTGAAATTTTGGTACACACGTGACTTGGATTATATTGAATATCAAATTTATCCTAATATATTATGAATTATTTTATTTATTTGAAGATCCAGAGGCAACTAAACATAA
This sequence comes from Aythya marila, assembly GCF_965140915.1. Classification (NCBI taxonomy): domain Eukaryota; kingdom Metazoa; phylum Chordata; class Aves; order Anseriformes; family Anatidae; genus Aythya; species Aythya marila. The sequence goes on along the minus strand of NC_139044.1, from coordinate 83,092,695 downwards.
TCTTTAGAAGTAGCATGATATCAGTTAAGGCGTGTAATTAATTTTTGGTATTTTATTAACTATGGGTGGTGGTATTTGTGGAAATACTGTGATGAGCCTTAACACTTGCATCCAGTTATCTATGATTTTTTTTAGTATCTGTCAATTATGCATTTAAGATCCAGACTTCACTGCAGAAGATAAATTGTCATTTTTATGGGAAAAAGTCTCTGAGTTGGTATTTTTGCTTGACTTTTTTGTTTCTTTGTGACTAGAGTTACTCAAAACAGCTCTAAAGGTCTTTTCCAGCAAGCAAGTTTCTTTCAACATTTTTGGTGCAGGCTGAATCAAATGAAAGCTGTAACATGTAAAATTTCATTATTGTTTTTATCATAACTTAATTTATATCTCTGAAGCTTTTAAAAACATTACTAATGGTGTTATGTGTATGCTTTGTTTAAGGGGAGTAACAATGGATGTGGGCATGACCAAATTTGAGACAAAGACTAAAGTAATTACATTGATGGATGCTCCAGGCCACAAAGACTTCATTCCAAATATGATCACAGGAGCTGCCCAGGTAGAGCGAGTCTAAAACTGCCTTTCCAAAAAATTACATTTTTTTTTCTTAAATTGGCTTTCTTCTTCTTTTAATTTCTAAGATAAAATGGAATTATTGATGATGCTAAAATACCTTACAGGTTTTTATGAGCTTACTAAACTTGAGAATTAATACATTTGTTTAACTTTAAAAGTAGTTCTTTTTGGTAAGCTACCTATTTGGAGGAGAGTTATTAGGGAAGTAGTTTGAACACTAAGTTGCAGTTTGATTAAATCAGTTGAGCTTTTAAAGCTATTCAAATCAAATGTGTCATATGCCTACTCAAGAATTTCTTTGAACTTGGTTTTGCAGGTAAAGATTTTTAGTGGTTTTGAGCTTAAAGGAAAAAAAAAGATTTATTAGGTTTAAACAAGACATTATTCTATTTAATATATTTATAAGGGATAACTAAACATAATGCAGACAACAGAGTTCACACACAATGCATCTGTATTCTTCAATAGGACCGCATGCCACCATTGTTTTGGGAATGGGAGGTAAAATAAAAAGCATTGGGCACTATACATTGAATTTAGTATGGCACCTATATTCTCATATAGGTCAATTATTTAATTTATGGTAATAATAAATGAAGGAGGATAGCACATTGTTAAATGACATAGTATGTGATTTTTTATTTCCACTTAATAAGGCATCGTTTTTTAAAATGGTAGAATGAATTCTCTGAAGTTGAAAAGTTGGTGTGTTGTGACAGATTTTCTAAGTTACCATGTGGAGGCTTTTGTACATGCTGTTATTGCAATCTAAAAATTGAGAGTGTTATCTTAAAATCTCAGAATAGATACTATTACTGTAGTTTTACAGAGAGGGACTATGCTGTAGGAAGATTGGTTTGCCCCAAACCATGTGCTAGCTCTGTAGCAAAGCCTGGGTAAGATAAGAGTTCAGATGTTGTAACTCAAGGTTAGGCCACAGGGTGGTCAGAAGTTCTCAAATTATGGTGTAGGGTATGTGTAGTAAACTATATTGTGGAGCATACATTGCAGGGAGATCAGGATTTTTACAATTAGAATAGACTTTTTAGTTTCATAAGCAGAAGATGGTGACTCAGCCTCATTATTTTCTTTACAATTATTTAAGTTGGTTTGTCTTTTTTTGAAAAAAAAAAAGTAGTACAGCCAGCAAGTGTTATGATGCAAATTCCAGATCTACCAGCAGTTGTATCAATTCAGCAGAAGATGAGGCTGGCCAACTAAGACTTGATGTATCTCTGTTCCCTCAGCTCTCAGAATTGTGAAGGGCCAGTCTAGTCTGAAGCCTATCGAGGAAATCACAGAAACAGCACATTTCTGGTGCCAATTAGAGTAGCCTCAGCACTAAAGAAATGGGTGGAAAGAAGCAAATATGGAAATGTCCCTGTGCCTTTGTATCATGGGGAATTCTCTTACACTGTGAATCCCCAACTGCTGTTAAACTAAATGCAAATCAGCCTTATCAGGGCCAGGCTCTGGCTTTTGATGCATACAGTTAATTCACTTAGGTCCCTAGGTATGGGATTTTTTTTTTTTTTTTTTTTTTTATGATTCAGAAAATACAGGATGCCTTTTTCTTGTGGGAGAAGTTTACCACAATGCAATTCTGAGGTTCAGAGCTGTGGGAAAATCATCCCTTGCTGTTTCACCGTTTTCACACATGCACAGCCTCTCTGTGTAATATGAGGTGTGGGGAATTTGCATTTAGGTCAGTGGGAGGAAGACTCAGGACTAGGACAACATGCTATCTTTGTTCCTTCTGCCCTGAAGCTTATCTATGTAAGGAAAGAGAGAAAGCATGGCTTTTTCTCTTCTCTTTTCATTATGTCCAATTCAACTATCCTGTGAAATTGACTGTCATACAGCTGTTTTGACAGCAATACCTTTAATATTCACATCTGTTGCTGTTGCTTGGTTTATGGTGATGGTTTAACTGGCTGTTACTTACTAAAGCATGAAAAGTGTTTTGTTGTTGTTGTTGTTGTTGTTGTTGTTTTTTGTTGTTTGTTTGTGTTGTTGTTTTTTGTTTTTTGTTTTTTTAGCAAACATATACATATTACATAGCAGCATTTAAACTGACAGCAAAATCCCCTTCTTTTTTTTCACCTGTGCTTACATGCTGACTTTTCTATAGCACCATAGATTGTATGGTACCTATTTGCTTTTAATGTCCTGACAGAGATGATAAAACTTGTAAAAAGCTACTTAGTCTTTTCTACCTTATGAGTAGAAAACTCATTTTCTACTCAACACATGTTCCAGTGTGTTGAGTAGATTGTGAAATATCAACATCTAACATGCAGCAGACTGCTTGTCCCAATTGTCTGCTGAGGTGATTTATCTGTTACTTCCGCAGCTTCTCAGTATGAGTGTGTCCAGACTCAGGCAGAGTTTTGGGCTTACCCAGCAATGAGAACTGGTCATTGTGCTCCTACCTGTTCTTAAACCTCTGGAGTATCGTCAGCTTTTTTTTTAAGCAGAGGTCTGTGCAGCACAAAAGGTACTCTGAAGAAGACAGGTTCCCCACACCAAGTATTGGCTTATGTTTAATATAAAGTAGTGGTGTATGACATTAGATGACATAGTGCCATAATACCTCACCAAAGTAGGCATGAGATGGATAGAACTAAACAATTTCAGTTGCATATGAAGCACAGCAGTATTGCTTCCATGTAAAGTGCACTCTGTGTGGAGTATTGCTGATTGACATATTTACTTGAATTATTACCACCTTTTACACAGTTTTAACTGTATGTTTTTATTATTATTACATATATATATTTAATCTAGGCTGATGTAGCTATTTTGGTTGTGGATGCCAGCAGAGGAGAGTTTGAAGCTGGGTTTGAGACAGGTGGACAAACTCGAGAACATGGATTATTAGTGCGTTCTCTTGGAGTGACACAGCTGGCTGTTGCAGTCAATAAAATGGATCAGGTACTTATCTAATTTTTTAATTTAATTGCAGGACTTTCACCTAGGCTCGTGTACCATAAGTGTAAGGATCAGTATTGTGAAACTAATAATATTTTGTTTTTCTTTCTTTGATTCTCAGCTCTCAGTCTCTTCTGTACAGATTTTTCTACACTTTTCTTCCTGTTCATGATTATATTTTCAAAGCATGCAAGAAGGGTAGTGTAGGTGCTAAAACGAGTAGGGAGATTGCCTCTCATAGGTGTGAAAATTTGGTATAAACTACTAAGCCACTGACATCTGCAAGGGCATTGTGTGGAGGTCATTCAGGTCAAATCCAAGAACTTTATTTAAACCTGTGAAGTGTGTTAAGTATTACTTGTTGCATTTTAGATTGTTACTCTGTCCTATATGATATTGTCAAATCTGAATGTTCTGTTTTGTGTAAATACTAAAACAAAACAAACAAAAAAAAGATCTTTAAGGACAAACCAAACTTAAGGAGCTTGCAAGTTAGTTAGTGTGTTGATTGCTGTCATTAATTGTTAATGCATATGCTTTTACCTATTCAGCTGTCAACCCACCTGGAAATCTCATATTTACAACATCACTGGGTCCTGTGTGTGAGAACACCTACTAGTACTACAGACCTGATGACATGCAGCTGTTGTTTGTTGTCATTAGAAATCTAGTTTTATTGTCATAAACTATTTTCTATTTTAGGTCAATTGGCAGCAAGAAAGATTTCAGGAAATTACCAGTAAGCTTGGCCAATTTCTTAAACAAGCTGGCTTTAAGGTAATGTAAATTTGAGGTCTTTGAGTAGAATGAGCTGTTGTTATGGTCGGGTTATTTTGGATCACTTTCCTGCTGTTACCATGTGCACGTAGTGTAACAGATTCCTTTTCTTACTGGTAGGGTGCTTGCTGAGCCTTGGATAAGGTTAGTCAATTCTTTACTGCTTATTCTGTCATTGTTTTTGTTAGGCCTGTTGAATCTTTGGGATAATTCACATCATTCTTAGTCTATTGGGATTGTTTTCTACAAAGCAGGACAGACCAAGGATCGTTTAATCCAATGTTCAGGATTACATGAATGGCAGTAGATGGTTTTATATTGGAGCAGGTCTTGGTGTGGATTAAGAACTAACAAGACCTTTGTCCATTTGCCATTCTTAATTCTACTTCTCATATTTCCTTAGTTCAAACCATTTGGATTGATGACAGTTTACCTGAAATCATTGTGCGTAAAATAGCAATTCAAACTGAAGCATGCTTGTCAGATACAGAGTTGGAGTTTGTTACCCAAACCTCAGTTTCTAGTTGTTAATGTTGCTGTCATCATGTTTAAAATATCTCTTAACTCCTTGCTGGAGCATTGTGATGAGGAATGAGATGAACAGAGCGGAAATGTATTCACCAAGTAATCTGCCTTCTCCAGGGGAAGTGGAAAATATGCCAACTGTTCTTTTAGTATCTTAGATATGTAATACTGAAAAATGCATCCCTTGTTTTTTCTAGAAGATGCTGTTAACAATATGTAAATAAATTGTTTTATTTTCATAATTAGGAATCTGATGTGGCTTATATTCCAACGAGTGGTCTTGGTGGTGAAAATCTAGTGACAAGAAGTCAGTCAAGTGACCTTACGAAATGGTATACAGGAAAGTGTTTGTTAGAGCAAATTGGTGAGTACAATTTAAAAACAAATACATCTTAGTCTTGTGTGTACTAAAATATATGTATCTTTTGGGGAAGATGTGGGGAAAAGTTTTTGGAACACAATATGATTGATTTATCCTTAAGTGATATGTTTATGAGATAGTGCTTTAAATACAGAAATTCTAAAAGGTCTTATCAATTTCTTTGCAGATTCTTTCAAGCCACCACAAAGATCAGTAGAGAAACCATTTAGGTTGTGTGTTGCTGACGTTTTTAAAGGTTGGTTGTTTTTCTAATGTTTTCAGCATGTCATTGTTATTTAACACACGAAAGTTGAAAAATTATATAAAAATAGGGCTTAAATAGGAGCTTTACAGCTATCAGTAGACTTGAACAGGAATAGTAATTTCTTAAGCACTGTTCTTTTTGGAATTTTAGGTGGTAACACTGTAGGAGAAACACATTTGTGTGTTTAAAAACAAAAAAACCTTCCTAATTGGCTATGTAATAAGTTGGTGATTCTGTGTACAAGATTCTGAAGTTCTTCTTTCCCAAACTCTTTCTTTTTAACTAGACTAATGTTTCTCTGATTTTTTGCAGGTGCAACTTTGAGGTATTTTATCCTCTAGTCTTAGATTATTATTTTTTTTTTTTTTAAAAAAAAAAAAAAAAAGGTTGACTTTTAGGTTCATTTTTATAGTTGTTAATAAGACTTTATACCCAGCCAAGGAAAAAATGGAAGGCTGTTAGCTATTCTCTAACACTGATATAAATATGGACAACTAGTAACTAACTATAACCTATTTTTATGTCCGTTGTCTGGAGAAAATAGAATGCAGTAACCAATTAAGGTTTTTCATAGTAGACTTGATATTTTCTGAGTTAAATGCACTGATCTTGTTAGAAGCTTTCTGCAGGTACCTTGAGAAAATGTTGCAAACCAAATGACAGACAGGCATGATATGAAATGTTGTAAATACATTTAATCAAATAATATTATAGAAATCAGTATTTTTAAAGAAATTTGACTTTATGTATAAGGTGTTTATAGGGGAAGTACAAACAAACCAGATCAAAATACTGATTGTAATTGGAAAAATCATTTCCATGATGTTCTGATTGGGGTCTTCGAGAAAATACTACATGTTATGCATGCCCTGGGATAGCTTACTTAGCATACTGAACCCATAATGGTAAATAGTGAAACATTATATGAGAATGTACCCTATTGTGTTACGCTAATTTTGTGATTAAAGCTGTCACTGTATTTGTGAGCTGTGGGAAAGTGTGTTGGGATTGTTGATTGAGATCTTTCAAAATAATATCACAACTCTTTTGTTGCAATAATCATTTCTGTGTTGAGTTAAGTTTCACAAAATGAGCAATTTTGATTAAATCTGCTCTCTGGAAAAATCTTTTTTTTTTTTTTGCTAAGTAAGCAAACAAATATTGGCTTTGGAAAGAAACTCAATTTACAGATAAAGGGTTCATCACTAAATGTGGCCTTTTAGGTACTTTTTTTTTTTTCTTAGCATGTGATCTCAAAACTTAATTAACTTGGATGCTACCAGAGGAAGTAGCTACTACATGGAAGCTACTACCAGTGGAAGGTGCCACTACATGAAGCAACAGTTGTTCTCAGCTCTATTCCAGTGTGCATTCATAGTCAGGAGAAGTGGTCCATAGAAGTGTGTAAAAAAAGAGAGTGCTGAGTTTGCTTTATAGTTTGGAAAGCTCTTTTCTTTGTTAAGGTTATCACAGGCACAATTCATCTAACTTGGCCTGGTTTTGGCTGCTGTCCTCCATAGCTGTCCTAATATTATCTCCAGGCAAGTTATCTCTTGACCCAAGAAGTATCTGTAAATTCATTTGCCTTGAATCCCCACTTAGGTCATTATATAGTGCTGTCTAGGATGTGATTTGACATGACTTTAGAAAGCATTGCCAAGTATTCTGGACAATAAATATATCCTGGCAGAACCCAAATACTATGGTGTGTAGAAATCAGGCCTTTTTTAGGCCCTGACTGTGTCGGCCATTATGCATTTTGTACTCGCATTGATCTCCTGGGGAGGGGAGGGAAGCTGGCACTCTGCAAGAAGCAATCAGCTTGTGCAAGGGCAAGGCTTCAAACAACACATTAGTTTACCAAGCCTGAGCTGGTGATGGTGTGACAGAGAAATTGGCTCTTGATTGTGTCTAGGGATGGTTGGGAACCAGGAACCATGATTCTGGTTGCCTGCATATGCTTGCAGAGCCAGCTTCAGGTTCTTTTGTATACCGTATCGAGGTGGCATGTGTACCATGATCTGTGGATTCTTTTTTATCTACTTCTCCAATTTTCTATTCTTTTGACATCCTATGTCATCTGCTAATTGACTGCATTCATCTTGTTTGCTGGAATGAATAGAGGAGATTAGCTCACAGGCAAACTGGTAATATTTTTACAGCTAGATAGATGGAAATGTTAATCAGTAATAGTGGTAAATGGAAAAGAAAGAGCTGGTGGTATGAGACTCAAGATTAATAGGACACACTAAAAAACTAAGACACTTGCTGATCACTGGTTTCTAATAATTGACAAAAGGTGTATTTGCTTTTTGCATTGATACTGAAAATGTCTGCAGAATCACTGCGGAGGATTCTTTTTAAACACACCCACAAACATGCGACACGGATGGGGAATTTCTTAAGGTTTGTATGCATAAATGTGGGTGTGTAGGACATCTCTTAAAAATAACTGATTAATTGCTGATCAATGAACATATTGGTAAGGTATGTGGACATTCGAGAAGAAAAATAAATCGCAGATCTTTTACTTAGAAGTGCATAAGTCATCCACAGATACAACTACTATTAAATAGGACAGGATTATTATTATTATTTATTTTATAGGAGTAAAAGAAACATGCAGACAAAGCATGTAGGATTCTGACTCAGTTAAAGAGTAAATGACATAGGAAGTTGCACCTGTATGCATGGGAATTTTAATGACTGTGGTGTATTTTTTTTAATTTGGAATTATAGTGAGGAAATCCTGAATTAAACAAAATCCCTAGAAATTAAGGGGCTTAATCTAATATTGAAAAACTAAAAAATATTTCTTCATGTTCCTACATCTGTGTAACGAAGGATATTTCTCCCTTAGTTCTCAAAAACATAAGATCTAGAGGTTTTGAATTTAATGTTTCATTTTCACTATGATGCACAGCTGGCTAACTTGCAAGTACTGAACTCTACAGTGGAAAAAAAAACCTTCGTTATATTAAAAACTTATCTATGCATTTCTCAAGGGCTAGCTTGTGATGGGAAATTGACTTTATGAAGTTGTTTCAAATTATTACTGTGTTTATTGCAGACCAAGGATCAGGATTTTGTGTGACTGGAAAAATAGAAGCAGGCTATATTCAAGTTGGAGAACGACTTCTGGCAATGCCTCCTAATGAAACTTGCACTGCAAAAGGTACAGTCTTCAGAAGCATGTTTACTTTCAGGTCATACTGGGCTAGAAGCAGTTACTGAAATGGTAACAGACTGTCAAACTGATACTAACTGTCAAACATAAAATGTGAAAGCATAAAACGAATTTCTTTAGATGTGACTGTGTCTGTATAAATATGTCTATGAAAAGTATGCAAAATCTTGCATGTTTTTTTTTACTTTTTTTTTTTTGCCATAACAGATATTCCAGATGTTATGGCCTTATAATTTTGACATTGTTTTATGAGAAAACTTTAAAAACTTATGAATTACAGCAATATCTGTAATAAATAAATAAATGCAGTACAGGAATCATTAATATTCAGCTTTGCTGTGCAGTGTTACTGCTGCTAGGAGGTGTGAAGATGCTGAACAACCTTTAGAAATGAATCTTATGAATTAGATGTGAAAAAGCATGAGAATTAATTTTATGCTGTTTGTTCTATGAGGTTTGTCACTAATCCTTTCATTAATATACAAACTTTCAGGATATAATTGTCTTGAACAACAAAAGAGAAGGAAATTGGATTTAAATTTTAATACAATTGATTTCTGAAAAGAGAAATAGCTAAGTCAAGATACTGAGTATTCACCTGTTTTAGCTTTCTGTCTTTGTGCTGCAAAGCTGGTTTTGTTCCATATGCAAACAGAAGGATAAAATTACGATTTTTCTACATGGATCAATGAGTAAAAAATGAAGCCCTTATAATAAATGAATAGGTAACTATATGCCTGAATTCAGCAGTGTGCTGTTGTCACTATTCTGCTCTGTTCCAGAACCAGCTTGCTCAGTGTTAATCTGAGCAGCTCTTCAGTGTGCCTGTTTATACTGTTGTATGCTTGTTGTTTGCAATGCACAGGAACGTTACCATAGTGTGTGTAAGAATAGGTGTTGCACTGCTATAGTCACCCAACAGTTTTGGGAATGGGGGAAGTGGCATGGAAAAAATTTTGGGGGGGATCATATTTGGTTTGAGAATCCCCAATGGTACAAGTCTATGGTTTTCTTGTGTTCCGCCCTCTCATATGGCTAACATATGGGTGAAGATAAGGAGTATTAGTTCATTAAGCACGTATTATTTATATTTATTGTAAAGAAGAATTTAATTTATTGTAATATATTAATGTCGTGTGCACATTAGAATCTCAGTTTTTCATTTTCAAGAAACTGTACTTCGTTTATCATTCTGTGAGAATGACACATACGTGTGAAATAATTATCAACGCTGTTTAAAAAGCAGTACTTAACATGCTTGTAGTTGAATGATGCTTTCTGACACGGCTTTGACAAGTGTTTTTGGAAACATTTGCAAATAAATAAATACAGTCTGTAGTGAAATAGAACTAGAGTCTATAAAATGTATGCAGTAATTATGAAGTGTTTTTGCTGAGAAATATCAATCTTCGTGTCTACCAAAAACCTCAGAATGTTTAATCGGGAATAATTAGTTTTATCCTCACCTACCAGCCAGGGTATCTTTTAAAATGTTTAAAATACATAGAAGTCAGAATAAAATGACTTTCAATGATGCTTTCTAATAGATGCAATGTTGTGAACGAAAGGCATCTGTTACGCTTTTTTATGAAAGAGTCAGCAAACCCACTTAAGGTAAATGAAAGTTGACATAGTACCATTAAAGTATATGAAAGATGCGGTCTAGGGTGTGCATGTGCCTCAAAGGAAGGGTGGGGCAGGCACGGAGATATTAGTACTACGGCATTTTCAGGACTGCGTCATCTGCGCTCTGTGACAAGTGCCAGGTCCCCTCTTCTGGCTTAAATAAAGCCATGTTATTGTGCAGGGTGGGGTGAGAGAATAGTGAGTCCTCACCAAGGAAGAAAAAATGCTTCCTCAGTGTTCTCAGTTAATAAGCTTTTACTCTCAACCCATTCATACTGAAAATTGATGAGTAATGGTTGATGAAGCACAAATGGCCCAAACAGAGCTGTTTGTTTGTAGCCCAGAACCTAGGTACTTCACTGTGAGGTTCTGTTCTTACTCATTTCCAGGAATCACACTGCATGATGAACCAGTTGATTGGGCTGCAGCAGGAGATCACGTTAGTCTCACTTTGACCGGCATGGATATCATCAAAATCAAGTGAGCAAAACGGAGTTTCAGTCTAAGTAACGGTTTGTTTTTAATGAAAAGCTTTATAACTATTACACTTAACAATCAGCGGTTTACTTGAAGAATGATGTGGCTACCAGGATATTTAAAACCGAAGTGATACATATCACCTGGCTTGCATGTACAAACGTTGGAAACATCTGCTATATGTACAACGGCAACCTCAGAAGAATACTGTTAGCTGTCGTATGTCGTGCTGACACTGGCAGCCTTCAGAGCCTTTTTCCTTAAGCTGTCTCCTTGGGTATCTGAAGTGCTGAACTAAATAAATCCTTATTACTAAATGAAAGAAAAGATTTTTGAAGAGCTTATGAAATCATAAATCATTCTAAAAAACACATCCAAACAATTGCCATTGCATACCAATAGGCAAAACTGCACAAGCCAAGTTGGTGCTAAACTTTGTTCAACACATTGAGATGCTTTTTCTTTTAGTTGACCTTTTTTTTTTTTTTTTCCCTGACATATTTAATGAGACACAGCAAATAATTTTGTGTCTATTTCAGTCTGTAGGTTTTGTGCTAAGCCTTAAACTTTTAGGTAAGTGACAATTGTTATTCAGGCTAGATAATTGGATCCATAACTTGTACAGTTTTTTTACATTCCTGTTGGACTTCAAACATGAAACTTTAAAGCTTCTGTTTGGAAAACACCTTGTCTTGATAGTTTGCAAATTTGTACTCTGTTTTTAAAGAAAATAAGTCGGGCTTTTCTGTATTTCTATTTCACAATGGTGAGTGATTCTCTTCGGTAAATGGAGAAAAAGGCTTGATTCAATTCTTTGATGTCATTTCTCTTCTGGAGATGTAATAGATTTGTCAAGAAGAGGTACAAGTTTTAAGTCCTCGTGATTTTGATGCAAATAGATTACATCTGATATGTAGGTTTAATCATGCAGCTCACTATCTGTGTGGGATTAATTTTTTCTTTCATTTTAGATGGTTAAAATTTGCTGCTCTTGAAAAGCTGTGTCTAGTCTATCTTAATGAGCCTTCCTGTGCTTGAAGGCATCAGCCTTCTTGTGACTCAATTTATTAGAAGTAAAGCTCTTTGGAAGTGAGTGCTGCTGAGAGAGCCTAAATTTTGAGAGTCTTGATCATGATGTTCATTTATCCACAAAATAGTTAAATTACAGGCAGCAGCACTGCAGTTTTAAGCACCTGGAGGTATTTCATGCTGTTGATCTGGAACAATTAGTCTCTGAATGAAAGTCTAATTCTTCAAAGTACCTACACACAGGAAACGGTGACATTTTTAGAAACTGATTAGCAATGGATGTAATTGTTCATTGAACTAGACAGACCTCTTCATGCATGCCCACAAAACAGCATAGACATTGTATAGAAATTAATTAGGTGACAGTTTTTAATACAGTGTTCCTGATTATTTTTTTCAAGCTACTGTTAAAATGTTGTCTTTGCTTTGTTTTTCTTTCCAGTGAAGCAATTAATATTTCTAAATCAAGATGTCAAATTTTGTTCTCATTTCTCGTAGCGTTGGCTGTGTATTTTGTGATCCCAAGGAGCCCATTAAAGTTTGCACTCGATTCAGAGCTCGGATTCTCATTTTTAATATTGAGGTTCCAATCACTAAAGGATTCCCTGTAAGTCTCTTTGAAAATTCTTACTTTCATTGCAGGTTGCTCAGGGCTTTTCCTCTCTGCATTCTTTCCCACACCCCCCTAATACAGAGTCATTTATTGTCCAGATGTACTTCCCTCCCTCAAGCAGAATCTCATTTTTCCTGCAATTTGAAGAGGATGTAAGGTGCTTTAGGGTTGCTTATGCACATTCTTACTGACTTCTGATACCTACCTAAGCATTTCAGAGAACATGTTGTTCTACCACAGTCAGGCTAGGCTGTTCTTTTGAAAGCACGTACCCTATAGGACTATAATGATGCATTTGATTATAAGATACCTTGGGGGTAAGGGGATGGGGAATCGGTTCATGCTACACAACTGCAATGACATGACACAAGCAAAACACTGAAGAATGAAAAATGTAGTTATGATGAACTAATACATGACCTTTTTGTCATTTTGTCATATTGGCAGAGAACACAAAGTGTAGTAAATTACTTTTGTAAGTTCCTGAATACAGTAACTCTTCCTGTGAGAGGATTTCTATAAGAATTTGTTTTAAAGATCACTCTTAAAGAAACTTGATATTTTCAAGTATTAACACCTAGGATTTCTGATTATTTTATAATACTTAATAATTGAAAAAATATTTTTAGGTGCTTTTACACTATCAAACCGTAAGTGAACCCGCTACTATTAGAAGATTATTGAGTGTCCTGCACAAAAGCACTGGTGAAGTGACAAAGAAAAAGCCTAAGTAAGTGTTTTAAATAGTTAATGATTACACAAGAAATGGGCTGATTTTTAGTTAAAATATTGGTAGCAAGAAGGTTCTATTAAGAAGCAATAATATGTTTATAAGGACATAAAAATATACTTTCATTGTTATAGTTGGTTCATGTTTAGATTTCAGAGTGCTTTTCAAAGTGAAAAACTTTATTCCCACTTAATGAGTGCTGAGCACCTGAGAAATAAAATGACATAAAATTATCTCTTTTCTTCCTGAAACAGTGTGGGAACCTTGTTGCAATTCTGGATATGGGTTACTTTCTAAAGTAAATTCTTCTACACAGTCAATCAGAGAAAAACAGAGAATCTTCCCATACAAGTTAAACTATGGGAACGTTGCTCTTGTTGTTTAAAGCTGTATTTGGATAGAGGTGTTATTTGATATATGCAACATTATCAGAATAATCATTTTCCAGAAATAGCATGGCTCAGACTGTTACTGAAAAGTAATGGGAAGAAAAGTCATGACTTCCACAGAATAATGAATTGGATCTTCAGTGTTAGGATTTGGGTTTAAAACAAGACTGATTTCTCCTAGATGTAAAAAACAGGTGCTAATGGGATAATTACATCCTAAATAATTTTCTAAATGTTGCAGTGGATGACCTTCTCTGGAAGCTTTAAAATTAAAATCAGATACCTTTTTAATAGGTGTGCTCCAGGTGAATGAGTTTTCAATCTGGTTCCGTGGATTACACTTGAAATCAAGTTCGATCATTATACTTTTGGCATTACAAGTTTATTTTTTTTTCCCATTTACTCACTATTCTTGTTTTCATTTATACATGCATATATTTTTAATAGTTGTCTCCGTATTTACCTTCAGGTTCCTGACCAAAGGCCAGAATGCTTTAATAGAACTACAGACTCAAAGGCCTGTTGCTCTAGAGTTGTATAAAGATTTTAAAGAGCTTGGGAGGTTTATGTTACGCTACAGTGGTTCAACTATTGCTGCAGGAGTTGTCACAGAGGTATGTCATTGTTATAGTGGAATTTCTGTACTCTAAAGGAATAGTGTTGACTTCATTTAGCGTTTATTTTTTATGACTACGACAAAGTTGATTTTACACCCTTTAACTTTTAAAAAGTGAATTTATTTTGCTGAAAAAGAGGCCAGGCTTCAGAAAGGTATAAGGAAAACTCGCCATAGTTATGTTTGATTTATTAATAAAAAAATTTATCTATTTCTAACTTTTGAATCTTGTACGTTTTTTCCCCTCTCAGTAGTTAAAAATAGCTCTTCACAGTTTTAGCATACATTAGTCTTTTTCCAATCGTGTAAGTGGGAGGAAGCTGTGGGGCTAAATAAATATACTTTACCTTGTATTAGGAGCAAAAAATAAAAATGTCCCTTTATCTGTCATGTGAAAAAAATATTGCTATGATCTTAAAATTATGATTTAAGTTCTAATTCTAGACCTGAGGGAGAGAAATTTAGTCACATTAACCAAGTTCTGGTACTGACAGTTAAAGCTAAGTCACTTAATGTCAAAATGTGCAATTAGAGCTTGAAAATTTTGGGCTTCTCTCTGGTCTACCAGAGGCTCTCTGCTTTATGATGCTTTAATGGTATCTGGTTTTAAGTAGGATCCAGAATGAGGGCTTGGATCTTGCACTTCTTTCTCTCTCTCACGCTCTCCCCCCCCCCCCCCCCCCTTACTAATTTGAACTTGTAATTATTACTAACTTGTATTTTGAAGTGAGTAGGGTGATATTTAGATCTATGATGTCCTAAACTGTTGTTTAGATGTTAACTGTTTTAGTCCTTGTAAACTTGTTCCAGAGAATTTCAGAGGAAAAGGAGTTATTTTTCCCATGTTTAACAGTACCATGTTAAAAAGAGGTGATCGTTTTACAATTAGTACTTCATTTTTCACCAGTTTTTCTTTCATTTGCTTTTATTTTTAGATTAAAGAATGACAGTGGTGCCAGGACTTCCATAATCCAACCAAAATGCAATCAGATAACCAAACATCTGTTTAAGAATCCAGTTACTTCAGCTGAAGGAACAAGTGCAATTAATTTGGGGATAGAAGATGGTGACAAAAGTTACTTTGTGTTAGACTTCTGGGGAGCCCTTCATCAGTCTCTCCCATTACAGAACAAGACGCCAACTGACAAGAAGTTGCTAATGTTGCACTTAGTGATCACAAGAGTCCATGTATTACTCCATGTGGAATTTACCCCTTAAAGAGCTTGATGGAAAAATGTTAGAAAGTTGAATTAGAGAAAAAAAGTGGCGAATCATCACAAAACAAACTTCTTACTTCCAGACATAAATTGTTTACATATTTTCTTTGATTTGCTTTTTTTGCTGCACATTAATTCAGTAAAGTAACTTTATTGGTCTAATATATTTTGAGGTTTGAATTGAATGCATATTCAGGGAAAAAAGAACTATCTACTCTGGTTCCAAGAGACTGGCATGTAGTGTTGTCCCAGGATTGTTTTTCCTGTCCCAAAACTTATTTAAAAAAAATTAAAAAAAAGTTTCTTTTGCTGTGTAGTGGAAGCTGTGCCAACATTGGCTAATTTTATTTTTTAAAATGTAAAATTAATAAAATAACTTAGAGCATAATTTTGACTCTTTGTTTTTTTTTTTTTCTTATTGAAGCACTTCTAAATTCTTTTACATCTTTCTTTGCTTTCCCTAATTCATAAATTTCAATGTAAACTTTCAAACTAAAATGCAAAATTGGCAAGTGGCTTGTCTTTCTCTGGAAATAATTTCAGCTTTTCTCCCGCTGCTTCTTAGTGCAGCTGCTGTGTGTATACGTCCTTTTCACGCAGATGTAGTACTCTTTTGAACAAAAGCTGGGAGTTTAATCTTGAGATATATGCTGAAGCCAGCTTGTTCTGGTTACTGAAGCCTGTAACTCCTTCCCACTTTTCAGGCAGAGGGCAGGTGAAGCCACCCAAGTGATGAGAGTTCTGTAGAGTTCTTCTGCCACCTCCAGAATAAACTCGGGTCAACTCCCCTTTACCACAGTTTGGAAGGTGTGTGGGTTTTTTTCTGAGAGGTCCTCAGGAACTCCTGGAAATGTACACAGCTGCAGCATGGAAAGAACTCTGGTTAGATCACAGTGTGGGGGGAAGAACTAGAGTACTCAACTGAATGCATCAGTCACTTGGTTTAACTGAAGCCTGTAAAGCTGTGTTCTGCATAGTAAACACAAGAAAGCTATGATTGTTATTTTGTTCAAAATCATGCATTTGTGCTGGTTCATACCTACTCTTCACACAAGTGAAAGGCAACCTGTTTTGTAACTGCATGCTTTAGCCCCAGTTCAGTAGGTATTCGATACACTTGACCACATATATAAATTTTATTCCTTGTTGCATGCATGTCTGTAGAAGTATCAAGAGATTCTTTATGTGCAAATGAATAATGCCAAATCAAATGAATACCTGAAAACTGTTATTGCCAAAATTGAAGCTTATGATATATCACTACTTAGTACGTCTTCTCATAGTCCAGAAATTGTGTTTAAATATGCAGCAGTTTCAACATGTCAATCATGAATGTTTCAGTGCATTTGTAAGATTCTAGAAGTGCATACTGCCAAGCTCCTGTTTTGAACCTGTTCCACTTGAACTTGTGTTCAGTCCTAGAAAATGTTAAGGTTGATTTTACGTCAGTTTATTTCTCAGTTTATTTCTGAGGTACTGCGAGCAGAAGAATGTGTCTTCCGTTTTAAGACTTTGGCATGTTTCTTGCTGCTTGTAGACAAGGAAGTGTGATATGGAATGAACCTCTGATAACCCTTCTCACACATAGTTGCCATAAATTTTGCTACTCTGTATTCTGTGACTGCAGAAAAGCTTTCCCCCTGCATAGCTTGGGAGAGCCAGAGATATTACCTAATCCAGTTTCAACATGACTGCGCTACCTTTCGACACTGATTTGAACCCTTCCCCAGAGGCTCCAATTGGTTGACGAATAGAAGATCTGTTGTTGAGCAACAGAGCCATATCACCTTTATTCAATCAAGATTTGTGTTGATCCACAAGAAATTTTATGGCTTGGCAGTGGTCTAGGTTTCAACACCTTGCTAGGCTGCTGACTGAGATGTCCACAATCTCCTGGTGATCATAGAATGGCTTGGGTTGGAAGAGACCTTAAAGATCGCTTAGTTCCAACCCCCCTGCCACGGGGGGCATCCACAACTTCTCTGGGCAAGCTGTTCCAGTGCCTCTCCTCTGAGAGAAACTTCCTCTTAACCTCTAATCTAAATCTCCTGTCTTTTAGTTGAAAACCAGTCTCACTTGTCCTGTCATTGTCTGCCCAAGCCAAAAGCTGCTCTCCATCTTTTTTTATAAGCCCCCTTTAAGTATTGAAAAGCTGCAGTAAGGTCGTCCCAGAGCCTTCCCTCTCCAGGCTGAACATCTCCACCTCTCTGAGCCTTTCTTCATAGAAGAAATAGGCATTCTGCTCTTCAGTATGGATGTAGCAGTTTGATTAAGTGTGGAGTGCAAAGAGATAACATGCAATATTAGAGCCATTTGATAGTCTTAAGCGTTCTTTCTTGGAGTAAAATATATTTGAGACAGCTGTTACTGGAAAGTTGAGGTTCTTGGGAAGTTGAAGCAAAACTAAATTATATATAACAGGCTTCTCTATAGTCCCTGGCTAAGTATTTGAATCTTGATTTTATTTATTTATATATATATATATTTTGTATAGCTGTTGCAGAAGGACTTTCTGCAGACTGTAGCTTGAAAAAGTCAGGGAGAAATTTTCTTGTGAGACAACTGTTTTTCTCCCTTTCTTCAGTGCTTTTTTTTTTTTTTTCTCACAAAGAGAGAGGAACTCTCTTCATAGATCTTAATCTGATCCTGCCTCCCTGCTTCAGCTCCTGGGGTGGGGGAAGTCACAGAAATAATAATTTTCCCCCTTTACTCTTTGTTTCTGTTGTTGCCAGAGTTTCATCTGACTTATGAACGAGCAATGCAGGGAAGACGGAGAGAGAGGGGAGGAGTTCAAACTTGCTGTGCAAATACTTACAGAACTACAAATCTAAATTGACACCTCTTAGGAAAAAATCGCTGATGAAGCAAGCAGCTAACAATGGCTCACTCAAAGGCTCTCTTAGTGCTGGAAAACTTTATAGCTGGCAAATTTGTTCCCTGTTCCTCCTACATAGACTCCTATAATCCATCCACGGGAGATGTCTATTGCAGTGTGCCAGACAGTGGCAAGGAAGAGGTGAGTACTATCCAAGGGCACAGAGAGGTAGAAATGTTAAATGCGTATCGTGAGTGGGAGAAGTTGGAAGGTGAGAGATCAAAAAAATAAATGCTGAAGACTTCAACGTTTAAAAGAGTAAGTTCTTGATTGTGTTGTAACAGTGAACAGTGTAATTTATTGCTGCGGCAGCAAATACTTTTTTTTTTTTTTTTTTTAATGTTGCTATTCAAAAGTTACAGGCTAGAACCTAAGCCAATGTAAACAAACTTAGAGGCACTGTATACAGTGTTCTACGTTTGTGTCTTGATCATTTGCAAAGGATTTTGGCATTCTGGCTCTTCCACTGAAGTGTCATAAAAGAAGAAAAAAAAAAGCTGCAGAGAGTGTGCATTTCCTCATGAAGCAGTCTGTCCTCTGCAACAACGTAATGCTTCCTAGACCTGTGCTCTCTGATGGGATGAATATCTCCTGGTACCCTGAATGTATTCTAGTGTGGAAGGGTAACATAACGTTTATTGGGTGATCTGCAGTTTCATTGCTACTGCTTTATAAGGGACCTAGAAGTGTCTACCATATTGCTTCAGGTTTGGCATGGAAAGAAACAGCTGGAAAAGATAACATAATGCAAAAGGCTCAAAGCCTTGGAAAACAGTCACTAGTAGTGACTAGTACCATTTTCATTTTCAAAACATTTATTTTTTTAAAAAAACAAACTTCTACTATGTGTACCTGTTTCCTCCACTTGTATTTCATCCCTGTTGACATCTAGCTTCTTTCAGCAGAAACCTTTGCACTGTAATTTCAATTGAGTAAATATTTGCTAGATGCTGATGACCAAGGGTTAAAGTGTAACAGGTTGGGTTTGCTAGAATTCATCTGTGTAAGTTCACTCTAACCTTTAACTATGCCTGAAAAGACTTCTCTTTGATGTGCAGGTGCAAATCTTCCTGTTTGCAGAATCATAAAAACAAGAGAGATGTGAGAATGCCAGAACAACTTAACAAAACTAGGCTACTGGCCGTGCTGGAGCTGTAGTTCAAATGTATGTGAAGAACAATGGCGTTTCTCTTTCAGCTTGGGGATTGTGCATAGTGTTTGGGTCCTGTAAAGTCAGCAAGTGCTATACTCCTGCCTTCAGACAGCTATATAAAAAGATTGGGCTTTGCAGAGCTGGCATCCACTGGTGACTAGTGGAATGTGCTGGAGGAGAAAGTGCAATCTCAGACTGCTTAGAGGATATCCAGAGATTTCAAAATAAGCATCTAAGTCCAGGTTCAATGAAGAATTCATGTTTTTCTCATAAGGCTCAACATCCTGTTTGAGATTTTGTGGTTGGTTTTTGTGGAAAGTTAGGACACAGAATGGAGACAGAGGGGAAACCCATTGCTGGCCATGGTATTCAACACCAGGTCAGCTGCAGGGGCCAGGTGAGCTGGTTTCTGCCAAAACCACGATGCAGGCTACACAAGCGCCCTGTATCTCCAAAAGACAGGCTGATGACTGCTAATTAGGCCTGGCAAAAATCTCTTTAAAAAAAAATTCTTTAAAGAATCTTGCTCCTATGCATCATACCTTGGGGAATGCATATATAATGTCCTCCTCAGGGCAGTTTTGGGTATTTTGATGTGAACCTTTTATGATAGCTTTAAAGTGTGTTCTTTCTGCCTCTTTCTTGTTCAGGAGAGGAAAGCAGAAGGAAGTGTTTCAGACACAAGTTCATAGCTGAATTCTTATGCATGTCTTCTTTATGGCTTGACTTTCTTCACTTCTTTTTGCGAGTCAAACTAGGTGGCTGCTCCCTCTTACTACTTCTGTATGAGCCTTTTTTTTTTTTTTTTTTAGACTAGTCTACTGTCACTTCATATTCCTTCCTTTGCTAATTTTATCTTCTGCTGTCCATGAAAATGTGACTTCTTCCTTTTAAACTTGCTGGAGGGTTTAAAAATGCAGATAGCCTTACCTTCACATCAGCCTCTCTTGGAGCATTGCAGCACCAGGTGGAAAAGACAGCAGAGGAGAGGACAGATGAGAAGCAGCACCACAATGGCACCTAATGACGGGAGGGTGGAAGAACAAGTTAATTAGTGAAGGTGGTATCGTTTCACAGAGGATGAATCTTTTCAGGGTAGCCTGCCTTCCACACCTGACTCACTCCAGAAGCTGCAGTTCCCCTTTCCCAGGCCTGCTTTGGCCCTACTCCAGCAGCTTGGTGGTTGAACTACAATCAAAAGGGTAGAGTCTGGGTTTGTGGGCTTGGCCAATGATCTGTATGACCTTGCCTGAGCTGGTTTATCTCCCAGCCTGGCCTCCAGACCACTAACATCCTGTCCCTCAAACTCTGTCTCTTATTTTGAGGAAAACTATAAATTCTCCTGTGCATTTCCAATGCTGTGACATTAGTGGGGGCCAGAATCATATAATTTATATTACACGGACATCTTCCTGGTTAATGACTTGGTTAGGTTACACAAAGCTGAAGAAATTTTTGAGCAAAAATGATGGGAAACCAACTAAGCTTTGGCTAAAAGCCCACCTTGATACATACATTAGGCAGTAGAAGCAATTTAGTGATATATAATCAAAAGTTGGTTAAATAGTGCATTTAATTAAAATATGTAAGGGTGTTGGTAGCCATTTTAGCAATCTGGGAGACTGGTAAACAGCATCCAGAAGGACCCACTTATAAATCAATAGACCCAGGTAACTACTTTAAGTGCCCAGAGAAAAAGACTGATGAGGGAGAGTGCTTTCAGTTGAATTTTAATTGTTTTAAGCCTATTCTGCTTTAGAAAAGTGCTGGTATTCTGCCAGTATTCAGAAAAGTCAGGCTGAAGGACCATGCAGAAACTATGTATATCTCAGGCAAAACACACCAGCAAAACAGCCACTATTGTTTTATATTTAAATATAAATATATTTTATACAATAATATATATAAATTATTCTACTATAATTATAAAATATTATGTGTTTATAGTAAAATGATATATTTATATTTATGAAGTGCTTATGACCATATTGATGAACACTGGAACCACACTGATGGCAGGGGTACAATAGGAGTAGGCCTGTTAGTGCCCCAGCATTTCTGCTTTCAACCGATTTAAACAACAATGACAAAAAAAGCCACAAGACTTTGCTGCCAGCCTGGTGGGCTGATGTTTAGTACTGCTGCTCCATCAGGGGTGGAGGGAGACCTATTGTGAATGTGTTTGTGCTGTGCCTCCTCCAGCTGTGCTGCAGAGCAGAGTCACAGAAGGGCAGTGGGACGTGAAAGCTTAGGCCTGCTGCCAGCCAAAACACCTCAGCAGCAGTTCTTTCCTAGGAGAGAGCAAACTAACCATGTGCACAAAGCTCTTGCTCCCCATGCTTAAGGCAGTGAAGCTTCTGAACTCTTCCCAAGTTTCAGAGGATCGGCAGACAGAAATACATGTCAGTTATAAATGTATTATGTCAGTTGGGGGAGGAAATTTAGAATGGGTAAAGGGAAGAGAGAAAGGAAGAAGACATTTCACATTTCCAGTACTGCAAACCGCAGTTTTGACCTCACACAGTAAGTCACTGGTCCTTTTCAGTAGTCTTATCTAGCTAATGTCTAGCATCAATATAAATGCATATAAAGATATTTTTTTATTTTTTATTTTTTTTTTTACATCTGTAGACTTCACTAGGTATTTAATGAGAGAAATAACTAAAACCCAAGAGTTAAAAATAAATAAATAGTGCTCCTTTCTAATGTGGGGACAGTATTGAGTTTCCAGCTGTGATCAGGTAAGTTTTTTTCTCTGAGTGGCTCTTCTATAGGCATGCTCTCAGTCCTTGATTGATCCAACTGGGCAAAGGGGAAAGGGAATCAGAGGTTAGCAGGGTATGCAATCTTTTCCTTCCACAACCCCTTACTTTCATCACTTATATCCTGTGTTGCAAGGCCAAACTGTGGACATTCAAACTGAGGCTCCATTTGCTCCAGGAAACTCTTGTACCTTCCCCCATGAGAAACCAGATTCTGCATGGGTTGGACCAGTGGTGCTTGCTGGTGCCAGGTGACTGGCCTGACACTTTCTCCAGTCCTGGAGGGTTGCCTGCAAGTTTAGAGAAAAGCCAGAGTGAGAGTGAAATGCAGTATCAAGAAAAGAAATGTTCAAAAGCATTTTTCAGTTATGGGATAGTGTCTTGAGAAAATGAAAATGGAGAATCTATCAATAGTCACAACTCTGGAGAGATACAGTGTTCCCAGCAATGTGATTTGGATTATTAATCCAAATATGAGCAGGTTGGATTGATTGATATTCTCTCTAAGGCCTTTCATTAATATTCAGCACTGCTCTTTTGCTTTTTTTTAGGTGGAAGCTGCTGTCAGAGCTGCCAAAGATGCCTTCCCAGCTTGGTCCTCAAAAAGTCCATTGGAAAGATCTCGGATCATGAACAAATTGGCAGACCTTATTGAACATGACCTGGAAGAATTTGCCCAAGCAGAGTCAAAGGATCAGGGTAAAAATGTGAACTGTTCATCTCAAATACATTGTCTTGATGAGCACTGGAACAGAGGACATGGTCCAGATTTTTAGCTGTGAGCTGTTGTTTCAAACTGTTGTAGACGTGCATGAATTTTGTAGAAGTCCCTGATCTGTGATTTCTGTGGCATCTGAAGTCTTGCTTCTCTGACTTGCAAAGTGTTGACTTGAGCTGTTACATATTTGTGATGCAATATTACAGGGGAGCTGTTATTGATGGTGATTATGCTGTGCTGGGGATTACTTGGGTGCAGGACAAAAGACATTTCTCCCCAAGACATGAAAAAACATGCATTGTTAGCAGTGGTGTTTAGAGGAGCTATTTACTGCCTGTAATAACACAGCACTGTGCTTGGTTTTGTTTCAGGAAAAACTATTACGTTTGCTAGAACAGTGGACATCCCCCGGGCCGTGCACAACCTCCGGTTCTTTGCCTCATCTATCCTCCATCACACCACAGAGTGCACCGAGATGGCAAGCATGGGCTGCGTGCACTACACCTCACGGGAGCCTGTGGGAGTTGGTACGATGCTCCTGAAACCCCGAAAACCGGGCAGTGCCTGCCTCAGACAACTGGGAGATGTCTTTTTTTCCTAAAGCTAGCATTTATTGTTTCCTGGCCGCGTGCTAAACATGATTTGGCTGCTAGATCCGGAGCCACCCCATGTAAATTCAGTTATGATACTTTGTCGTTGAAGTGCAGCAGCTGCTCGCAACGCCACGTCTCAGCCGGGGCACGGGGGGCTTCGAGCCGGGGAGATGCTCTGCTCGGCCACTAGATGCTGCTCTTGCTTCACAAAGTGCCTGGGCCCACTTTACGAGCGATGGAGTGGCGAGGACTCCATTATTAGTTTTATATGATTAGGTATAAATGTTCCAAATTCACGTTTCAATTGCTTAAAAGCTAGAGGACCCTTTATAAAGTTTTATGAGCAATGGAGAACAAGAAATCTGGTGAAATTGCTCATAAAATTCACTCTTTCTGAAGCCCCATTCCTACATCTGCTCAGTCAAGCAGTGAGGAATCCTGCTGTGGCTTTTATGAGCAGTCACACCGAACACTTACAGATATTTTTTTCCTTCCATTTTCTATTATTATGTAAAGTAGAAGTATTCCCAAAGGCAGTTACTGAAAAGGAAAAAAAAAATCTGGTAATTCAGCAATTTGTGGAAACAGCAGTTAGCACATTGATAAACTTTGGCACTCATAAGTTAGACCAAAATTTATCAGGAAAAAAAAAAAAAAAAAAAAAAAAAAGAGTCTCCAAGTCTCCAAAGAGTAGCATAAAGCAAGAGTGATGTAGGCTAACACAGAATGTTACCACAGACCAGTTGACGTAAATAGTTTTTATGGCTTTGCCATAATGTTCCTAGAAAACCCTGAAAAGCAGTTGTGAATATGATTCTGTCCCAAATAAACAGCAAAACTCAGAGTATGGCTGATCACTTTTAGGATCATTTGCACAGATCTTTTAAAATTATCTGCCTGTGAGAACTGGTTCTAGCTGCAGCTTTATTGTGCAATTGTCTGGAAATGCAAGTCATATCTAAATTTCCTTCATAAATATGAACTGGTTTATAACTGCTTGAGGTTACAGGATCAAGTTTTGTATCCCATTAGACTGAATTCCTGCTTTTTATTTCTATTTATTTATATATTTTTTTTCCTTGTAGCTGGTTTAATCAGTCCTTGGAATTTGCCACTGTATTTGTTGACCTGGAAAATAGCTCCTGCCATTGCGTGTGGAAATACTGTAGTTGCCAAACCAAGTGAGATGACATCTGTTACAGCTTGGATGATGTGCAAACTCTTGGAGAAAGCAGGTAAGTCCCTTAATGTGTTAGGCTGGATGAATTGTGTGGACCTGCTGCACCATTTCTGTTGCAGAAATCGGAGTGCTAAAAAAAAATGGGAAAGATGGTCTACTGCAACTGATTATTGCACTGGAGAGTGAAAAGCTCTTCCTGTGATCATACTACTCCATCTGTCCACCCCAGCTATTTCCCTATTTTTTTCCACTATCTTCTCATGAAAAAGTCTTCCCATGTCTCCCTCCCCACTCCTGCTCTCCCTTTGAGAATTTCCTATGTCCATTATGCCAGCAGAGGAACTGCAAGAGCGGGAGATGGTGAGAATCAGCTCTTGGTGATTCTCATGGTTGCATTTGGTGTGCTTTTTAGAAAAAAATGTGAGGAAAACTGCTTTTTCCCTATTACAGAATAAATGAAAATTGAGTTACTGATGATGAACGTCAGGCAAACTGATGAGTGGAATGGGTTTTATTGTTTAACTCATGACTATGCATGTCAGCCGCTGCCTAAGTTGAGGGTCAGTCTTTGTCTCTAGTAATTTTCGATCTCCAAGGACAAAACAGACAAAAGAAACCTACAAAGCAAGGGAAAGGGTGTGATCACTTTGTGCCTCTCTTCCCATGAGGGATGCCCCACGGGGTAGTGAACGTGGTGTTTGGAACGGGTGCCAAGGCAGGAGAAGCCCTCGTCTGCCATCCCGACGTGCCCCTCATCTCCTTCACGGGAAGCACGCTCACAGCCCAGCGGATCACGGAGAAGAGTGCCCCACACTGCAAAAAGCTTTCTCTGGAGCTGGGAGGCAAAAACCCCGCAATCGTCTTTGATGACGCTGACTTGAGCCAATGCATCCCCACGACCCTGCGGTCCAGCTTCGCCAACCAGGTGCCTCTCACCTTTGTACTCTGCATTTGCAGCAGGAGGTTTATGTGTGTTTGAGAGTGAGCACATGTGTCTGTACTTTTGAATCCAAATCCTAAATTGTCAAGGGCTGTTTCCAGATTCTTTGTTATGAGCAAACCCCAAGTGGAAAAATATGAAAATATTTTCATTATTCCACAAACAGGGAAACAAAATAATAAGGTGCTCTTCCTAGGGCTCTCCATAAGAGGTAACAAAGTAGCCTTATCTCTCTCAAAATAGATATATTGTTTATCCCCCCAGGAAGCAGTTGCTTTAAATCCCTTCCTGCGAGTTAAGTGGAAAACTTTTGTTGGAATTTAATTAGGAGACTTCCCCCAGATTCTACCAGTGTTCCCGTTTCTTCTTCACCATCCTCAGGAGAGATCACCAAAGCCATGAAATCACCTCAGGACTAGCATTCAGAAAAAAAAATAGTCTGGCATCAGGAAGGAAGGGAAGGAAGAGAAAGATCATTCAGAAATGGAAATCACATTTTCTATGAAAAATGTTGGGGAAGATGGCATGTAATCAATGAAAAAATCAGATCTGCTTGGGTTAGTAAGTGACTGAACAATCCTGTTATTATTGTACTTTTTTTTTTTTTTTTTTTCTTCCTTTTTGATCTGGGAAAAATCCTGTTTTGCAGTGTTGGTGATTGTAGCTTGCACTCCTGAGGCTGCAGGGACCCAAGTCTTATTGTGGGAAGTAACTTCTAAAACCTGTGAGTTGTACAATGTAATATGAACTGATTTTGTTTGCTTGTTTTGATAGGGTGAAATCTGTCTCTGCACCTCCAGGATCTTTGTTCAGAGGGGTATATACAGTGAGTTTGTGAAGAGGTTTGTAGCAGAGGCCAAGAAGTGGAAGGTTGGGAACCCCTCAGATCCTACAGTCAACATGGGAGCACTAATAAGTAAAGAGCATCTAGAAAAGGTAATGTTACATGGAGTTTACTTGATCTTATCTCATCTTCTAGTGCATTACAAAAGGTGTTTTTAGAGGTATATGCCATGTTCTCTCCAAGATTAGATGTGAGGGATTAGGATTCAAAGCCAATATAAGGTATTTGTTTAGTAAAGTTTCTGTTGGCTGTGCCCTGGGATAACGTGATTACTCTGGAAAAATCAACTGCATGGGGAAAATAATTTAAAATAAAAGATTTCCCATTTGAAGTGAAATAAGTCAAAACGGGTATGCCCAAGTCATGAATTTATACTGACCAATGTTACAGCTCAGCAACATTTTAATGTATTTTAATGTTGCATTTGCTGAGACCACTTATTTGCCTCATCAATTAATGGCTGAGGTAAAAGTCTTATTTTTATAACACTCTGCACATTCTGGTGGGTACAAGTGCAGTTGCCTAGGAATGTCAGCAGGAATTTGGAATTGCATGGGTGTAGAGAGCTGAGAGTGCACAATTAAATGCTGTCTGCTTCAGTGGCTTACATGAAATGATTTTTGTGGTCTTAGACAGAGTTCAGGACAGCAGATACTCATGTCCCCATACTATCTGACACGATCAGTATAAACAAGAAGCTTCCTGAAAACCGCAGACTGAGAGAGAAAGACAAACCTCTTCCTGAGGCCTTGGCACATTCACCAGCCTATTGTGAAGTAGAGTGGTAGGAATGCCCACTGCTTGAATGCCCTCTGTCTGTGGTACCACAGAGGACTTCCGAGTCTAACCTACAAAGGTGCTTAAGAAAAGAAAAAGAGAAAGAAGCACAGTGGTATCTCTGTGGTTTTCTATAGGGAGATAAATGAGGAAATGATTTTGGACCAGAAGATGTTCAATAGCATAACCAATGATAACAACATAACCATAACGATAACAACAGTCATGGAAATAACTTTATTAATGAGATTTTCTGTAGACTTCATCATGGCTTCATCATTCTATTGGTATGTAAACTTTTAATAAGCCTGCCAGTAAAGTTGAAAAATATTACAGATCACTCAAAGTAAGTGAGTGAACCATGGCACAAGAGATATGGCAAATTGCCCAAGCTCCTGGAAAAAGGGAGGGATGTTCTGGGACCACTTGTATTTTCACCATGGGTCCTACCCTTTTAAGAATACTTACTGAAGGGCTGAAAGTGATGCCTGCTAGGTTTTTACAGGAACGTAACAACAAAAGTTGGGGAATAACCAACCCTCTGTCATTAGAAAGGAAGTAATGGCAGTGTGATGCCATTAGAGATATTCCTGGACTCTGGTTGGTTTGTCCAGACTGGAGAGATGAACTCTGAGAATGTTGTATCCTTTAGGAATGATGTTTTCCTGCTGTTTCCTCAGGTAAGGAGCTATGTGAAGAGAGCCCAGGCCGAAGGGGCTAGAATCCTCTGCGGAGAGGGAGTGGATTCCTTAGATCTCCCAGCTGGCAACCACAAAGGCTATTTCATGTTGCCCACCATTATTACAGAAGTCAGGGATGAATCTTGTTGCATGCAAGAAGAGATCTTTGGTCCTGTGACATGTGTGGTAGCATTTGATACAGAAGAGGAAGTGGTTGAAAGAGCCAATGGTGTGAAATACGGCCTTGCAGCCACTGTGTGGTCCAGCAATGTAGGACGCGTTCATCGGGTGGCACGAAGGCTACAGTCCGGATTGGTGTGGACCAACTGCTGGCTTGTTAGAGATCTGAACTTGCCGTTTGGTGGGATGAAAGCCTCAGGTATAGGAAGGGAGGGAGCAAAGGATTCCTATGAGTTCTTCACTGAGGTCAAAACCATCACAATAAAGCACTGATGTAAGTCAATGGAAGAATTTTAAGGTAAAATACATGACAGTAATTAGTGTTACCTTAAATGGTTTTCTGGAATACAGACTACTGTTGTGGCCATCTTTTTCTTGAAATTTGTTCAGGAAACATCAATGAAATCTGAAAATAACCACCCCAAATGGTAATGTTGAATGTGGTCTTTCATGCTAGATGAGATGATTGGTGTGGACTCCACAACCAACCCATCCTAAACCAGATTGCTTGGTTATCTTACTGAACTTAAAGTAAGATTTTTTTTTTAGAGTAACTATGTCTCAGAAATCTTTCCCTCTAAGGCAGAAGAAAAAATGATGCATAACTGTACCTGTGTCTGGTGAATTACATTGAGGGACAAAGAGGCAAATACATTGTGAGGTTGATATTGTAATGAGAATGTGCCCATTTCCACTATAAATAGTACATTCCATGTACCAATCCATTTTACACTTCACTGATGTCAGACAAAGATTAATGCTATAGCACACTGAATGCCTGAGGCAGTACCTTTAATCTATTAAGTGGTATGAAATCATGGGGTCATGATATTCTCATGATATACAGAGGCAATAAACTTTTTAATTATAACTTGTTTTACATTACATTGTTAAAGCATCCTAACACTTGTTCTTTAACTGTTCTGAAATTACAGCTTTTTGTCAGTTGTCGGTCTCAGTGGTGATGTTTTTCACATCCCTGTACACTGATTTGTCTAGAACGGACAGCATAATTCTTCATTAGTAGAGGCTAGAAGTGACGTCTGTGAATCTGCTGTTGGAAATATTTGTCACAAATACATAAAACCACTGGAAAAATTCCCCATTCATTTACAGAGCTTTTTAAAATTAAGTATCTCATAAACTTGTTCACATTCCATAAAAAAGAAAAATAAATTAAGATGTATGTTTTTCTCTGCTGAGATGACTATGTTGCTATTGAATTTTCTACAGCAGCCTTTTGTGATTTGTTTTCCAAGTTTTGAGCTGAGTTTCACAGCACACAATACTGCATGGGGTTTCATAAACTCCTGTATTCTGAGAAGAGATAACTATGCGTTGCAATATTTTTCCAGAACTGTTGGGAAAGAAATGCTCCTCTAAAATATAAAAGAAATGATGAAAATTACTACTAATGAGACATGGGAGAATGGAGTAGCAAATTACTCTGCTGTTCATCTGCACCTCAAAGAGAAAATAAAGGAAGAGGTTTGGGATTCATAGGACATGCAATTTTATTATAATGTCTATAATATTTTTAGAGTTATGAAGTTATGATATGCAGGGCAGTAATGGCTTGTAAAGGTGGTTTCAGTCAGTCTAGAGTACTACCTAGACCTTTGATGCTAATCCATTCCTTTATGTTTCTTCATAAAACTTTTTCTTCATAGCATACCTTTCAAAAGCATATTTTCTAGAGAGGATGTATTTTTCTTTCAAGAGTTTGGCCAAGCTAAAGCAAAGATTTGCACTTTCCTTAGTAACAATCAAAATGCCAATAAGGTGTTTTAAATTACCTTTTTCCTATGTGCTTACTTCTTGCTCTCTGTAAGTGCCTGATGGTGAGAAGAGTCACTGGCATAACAGCCATGCCATTGTCCTGTCCTTGTGTAAGCCATGCCAGGGACTGTTCGCAAGGTCTTGGAGTGGCAGTGGGTCTCACCTGCTCTTTCAGGTTTCACTCCAGAGTAAGTCATTGGATATGTGGTCCCTGAGATGTCTGAAAAGCTAGTTTTCTCTCTCAAGAGGCTTTTTGAAAATAATGGGTACCTTAGGACTGACACCCATGTGCATAATGAACCTTGAAATCTCTGGGTCCGGCTCAGCCCTAGCGCAGACCTACGAGGCAGGCTGGGAACTTAATCATATCATGGGCTTGATACAAGTGCCCTCAGCTGGAGATGAGTTAAAGAAGCACATAAAAATGATAAGCTTAATGAATCAATGTATTCTGAAGAAGCATAAACATTTCTATTTTAAAGCTCCTGTTTTACATGCCTACATGTATCCATGACCGTATGGTGGCAGCAGAACCCCTGTTTTACTGTTTTAATCCCTCAGTTACTCATTTTGCTAGGAGGTGAATGAACAATTATATAAGTGCATGTTTTACTCCATTTTTTAAAATATATATAATTCTATTTACAAATCCAGTTTGAAAGAACAAAAGAAACTGTGAAACACTTCATTAATTTGGGGGAGTTTTCAGCAAGAGCAAAAGGATATTACACAATTTGTAGGATTAAAAAATTCCTTCACCCACCTGGGTCTGGTCTGGGTTCACTTTTAATGAGCTGTTTTTTCTTTCAGGTGATAATTTTGGCTTAGTGTTAGATGAAATAGGAGATTTCCAGATATGTTTTGTGTATAGGAGACAAAGGCCTGTGTATCATCCGTGTGTTTCTGGCCCAAGATGACAAGGTATTTCACAGTGAGGTGGAGAAGTAGGTGGGGAGGTGACAGAACTCTGCAGGACCCCCAGGTGAGCTGTATGGAGGTGGTGGCTCTGTGCCCAACATGGCTCTGCAGGTTTCCCTGAGGTGAACTTCTGGAGTGCCCAGTTTTGCCATCCCTATATCCAGCACCATAGAGAGGTAAGGGAGGTCTGCTGATGCTAACGGTGATACTTACATTTGGGCAGGAGGAGAACCCATGTGAGGATACAAGGTTTTCTCTCTCTATATATATTTACCACCTGCAATGGACTCCTTTTTACTCCAGTTAAGGTGCAGTTTAAGAGCTTTGCTAATTCTCCTACTTGCCTCTTTAGGTGAGTAGAGTTTTGCATAGGTATATACACATGTGTATTGCCTGGCGGGGAGATTTCCTGTTTGTATTAATGGGTAATTCTTGCATTTCAGATAGCCACTTCCAGCCTCAGGGCCCTTGCCCACAAGAGCGCTGCTGGTGCTTGTTGCTGGGAACATGAGTGACACAAGAGTGGTTGCTTGCTTGTACCAGGCAGCTCTCTGTGGGGATGCTGATTTCTCCCTACATATGAAAATTTATGAACTTTCCTATATTTTCTTTATTCAGATTGACTTCCAGCATAACAAGGTGTGAAGGTGCGTGGATAACTTTCCATCCTACAGATGAAGTAGTCAAATAATTTTTTCCCGATGAAGGCAACTAGAGCTGCCCTCAGTCCCAGTGTGCAGCGAGAAGGATATCCTGAAGGATGAGCCAGGTTGATCCAAGGCTCATGGAGCTGTCTGGGCTGGAATTTTCCAACCCAGCAGCAAAGCTTTGACTACCCTGGCTTGTGTGTGAAATCATGTGGCCATTGTGAGGATTTGTTTAATTACTGTTATGTAAAGCCTGAAGAGTTGCTCCATCTGTTAATTGTTACAGACCGAGACAGTACAGTTCTTTTTAGCACCAGAACTGTTATCTCACGGGTGTGAGATGATTGCTTTACATGGGTAGGTAGTAATATATTTCCTGAAATGTACATCTCTCAATTAGCATAGTGATTTTTGTTGTTGCTGTCTCTTTCTTAGCATGTTTATATCTGTATCCAGCTATTGTGTAACGCTTGAAAACAGCTTTGCTTAGGGAGACTATTGGCGTACTCTGGAGAGGAGACAGATCAGTTTTAATGTTTATATTCAAATCAAATTATGTCCCTGTTCCCACAGTGTTTGTAACTTTTACAAATACTTCTTGTTTTGCCTAACTCCTAGTGATGAAAATGGAATTCAGACTCTTGCCTTATTGGGTCAAACACAGTTTAATGTCTAACTTAACTCAAACATACAGAACTCAAATATAAGCTAGACTATTTTTAAAACTTTAGCTTTGAATTTCAATGCTTTAAAAACTATATCTTAAGATTCAGATTCATGGGTAGAGACAGATCTCTTGTCTCTTCCAACTAGAAGGAAAAAAAATTTAAAAAAAAAAAAGGAAAAAAAAAAAAAGAAAGGAAAAGAAAAAAAGAAAGGGATGGTGTGTTCCTGAGGGAGTTATGAGGACCTTTTCATCAGGCTATCCACTTAGCTGAGGTATAATTTTTTGCCCAGACTGACAGGATGTTTGCTCAACACCTGCCTCAGCTATAGAGGGATGTAATCTGAAGTGTCTGAGTACTTTATTTCAAGTTTATCATTAAGCCTGTGGACTTTCTGTGTGGTGAGAGAGTGAAAAAATCAAAACTGAATGCAAATTTCCTGAGCTGGGGGAAGACCTGGGTCCCACTTTCCACCTCAGTTAGTAGTTAAGTATGCTATAAAAAGCTGAATGTAATGACCAAGGGAGGCTCAGAACAGTCCCAGGAAAGGTGGCTGGGGGATTTTCTTGGTTGAATTATTTTTCCCTTCTTTTCAATCATTTTCTTTTGCAAGCTGAGGGTGCAGCTTGTGCTTAGAGGCCATGATGCACTAGTTTTGTTGATCTAGAATATACAAAATCCCCACTGGTAACACCTGAGAACTAAGTGGAGAGTGTTGAGTAATGAGAAAAGAGGGAAGTCCTGATGGATAACTGGTTCAACTGGCTATATTTTATTGCAGCTGAATTTTAATTTATGCATCCAGAAACTATGTGTACAGCACTGCCTCCTGAAAAGGACTAGTTAAAAAGGATTTGGAGGTCATGAGGGAAAGCACAATCAGTATGAGAATACCAGCCCAGGTGAATCAAAAAAGGAGAACCCAACGTGAGCTCTGCTACAACAGTGCAGCTAATGGGGGAGACAGCATGGTCCTGGAAAAGATAAACAGAGTGTGCTGAAACAGCAAATAATCTTTTATTTTGTATGTATTACTGTCATGTCATACGTCTATTTCTGATATCTTTTAAAGTGTGGGGAAGAAGGTAAACAATTTCCAGGTTTGAAAAAAAAAATACTTAGGAGAATCTCCATCCTTTACTGGATGCGGGGGGAAACTTAGTTACAAGAGATGAGGAAAAGGCGGAGGTGCTCAATGCCTTCTTTGCCTCAGTCTTTAGCGGCAATACCAGTTGTTCTCTAGATACTCAGTACCCTGAGCTGGTGGAAGGGGATGGGGAGCAGGATGTGGCCCTCATTATCCATGAAGAACTGGTTGGTGACCTGCTACAGCACTTAGATGTGCACAAGTCGATGGGGCCGGATGGGATCCACCCAAGGGTACTGAGGGAACTGGCAGAGGAGCTGGCCAAGCCACTATCCATCATTTATCAACAGTCCTGGCTATCAGGGGAGGTCCCAATCGACTGGCGGCTAGCAAACGTGACGCCCATCTACAAGAAGGGCCGGAGGGCAGACCCAGGAAACTACAGGCCTGTCAGTTTGACCTCAGTGCCAGGAAAGCTCATGGAGCAGATCCTCCTGAGAGCCATTATGCAGCACTTGCAGGGGAAGCAGGCGATCAGGCCCAGTCAGCATGGCTTTATGAAAGGCAGGTCATGCCTGATGAACCTGATCTCCTTCTATGACAGAGTGACGCGCTGGGTGGATGAGGGAAAGGCTGTGGATGTGGTCTACCTTGACTTCAGCAAGGCTTTTGACACCGTCTCCCACAGCATTCTCCTCAAGAAACTGGCTGCTCTTGGCTTGGACTGGCGCACGCTTCGTTGGGTTAGAAACTGGCTGGATAGCCGGGCCCAAAGAGTCGTGGTGAATGGAGCCAAGTCCAGTTGGAGGCCAGTCACTAGTGGCGTCCCCCAGGGCTCGGTGCTGGGGCCGGTCCTCTTTAATATCTTCATCGATGATCTGGACGAGGGCATCGAGTGCACCCTCAGTAAGTTCGCAGATGACACCAAGTTAGGTGCGTGTGTCGATCTGCTTGAGGGTAGGAAAGCTCTGCAGGAGGATCTGGATAGGCTGCACCGATGGGCTGAGGTCAACTGCATGAAGTTTAACAAGGCCAAGTGCCGGGTCCTGCACCTGGGGCGCAATAACCCCAAGCAGAGCTACAGGCTGGGAGAGGAATGGTTGGAAAGCTGCCAGGCAGAGAAGGACCTGGGAGTGATGGTGGATAGTCGGCTGAATATGAGCCAGCAGTGTGCTCAGGTGGCCAAGAAGGCCAACGGCATCCTGGCTTGTATCAGGAACAGCGTGACCAGCAGGGCTAGGGAGGTGATCGTCCCCCTGTACTCAGCTCTGGTGAGGCCTCACCTCGAGTACTGTGTTCAGTTTTGGGCCCCTCGCTACAAGAAGGACATCGAGGTGCTTGAGCGGGTGCAGAGAAGGGCGACGAAGCTGGTGAGGGGCCTGGAGAACAAGTCCTACGAGGAGCGGCTGAGGGAGCTGGGCTTGTTCAGCCTGGAGAAGAGGAGGCTCAGGGGTGACCTTATCGCTCTCTATAGGTACCTCAAGGGAGGCTGTAGCGAGGTGGGGGTTGGCCTGTTCTCCCACGTGCCTGGTGACAGGACGAGGGGGAATGGGCTTAAGTTGAGCCAGGGGAGTTTTAGGTTAGATGTTAGGAAGAACTTCTTCACTGAAAGGGTTGTGAGGCACTGGAACAGGCTGCCCAGGGAAGTGGTGGAGTCACCATCCCTGGAAGTCTTCAAAAGACGTTTAGATGTAGAGCTTAGGGATATGGTTTAGTGGAGGGCTGTTAGCGTTAGGTTGGAGGTTGGACTCGATGACCTTGAGGTCTCTTCCAACCTAGAAAATTCTGTGATTCTGTGATTCTGTGGGATTGAGACCTTGGACCATGTGTTGTGACATCCTTCGGCTTTAAAAGTATCTGCTTTACTAAGACTGGTGGGATCAGATGAAGGGAAGCAATTACAGGGATCTGTGATGAGTCCAGAGGGGAGGATGCACACTGCTGGACTCATATTTGGAAGACCAAGTTTTGTCTTCTAGAACAGGGGAGGTGGTGGAGCATATCTGGCAGACTTCCTCTCTCTTGAGCAAGTGAGTTAACCAGAGCAGATCCTGGCCTAACAGTGCCTCTCTCTGGCACAAGGTGTCCTTAATTGTCTCCTAGAAAACATAATGCTCCCATGGAAAGGAGCACGAGGGTGTCTCAGCTTCAAATGCTCTATGGCCTGTTGTTAGAAGTGTTCTGCTTAGGGAAAGTGAGAGATGTGGAGCTGTGACCTATCAGGTAGATCTGGCCAAGGTTTCTCACCTGGCTACGGCTACTCTGTCTCTGTGCTGGGCCTTGGGAAGATGTGATGGACTTTGCAGCCCTACTCATGTGAGGGTAGGGTTGCCTGGTCTGAGGAGCCTGCTGGGATGTGGGTAGGTGTGGGATAGATGCTAAACTGCAGCTGAGACTGAGACACAAGTATTTGTGCAACTTCACTGCAGATGGGTAGGCATGTGGAGCTCTGCACAGTTAGGCGTAAGATGAAATAAGAATGTTTCCCTGTGTATGAGAGGTGCTCATTTACTATAACGATGAGGCATATATAAGACCCCACAAGAGCAAAATGTTTCTTTCAGGGTAAGGCTAATAAGAACTATCTCCCAGTTTCAGAAAAATGGAAGTAATTATAAACCATTTATTATGGAGAAGTAAGGACACATTCATTCACAGAGTGCTAAACTTGTCCAATTAACTCTAGGTTCCTGAAATAATAACATAAAAATTATGCTGCCATTCTAGTAATTGAATTTTCTCCTCTTTTGGGAACAGTGCATATTAAAATGATGGTTTACTCTCTGTTACAGAGAGATTTCTTCGTTTTCTTCAATTTTGGCTCCCTCAACACAAAAGTCAGGCAAAAGTTGCATTTTCTGCAGCTGTAAAATAGCATTACAAGGGTTTATTAAAAAAAAAAAAAGGGAAATAAAAGAAACATTTTCTAATCTTGTCTTCAATTTTTAAAATGGCCTTGTTTACACTGGCTTGACTTGAGTGAATTGCTGTGTTTACCTGCTGAAAATGCAAACTTTTGTCCTCAGGAGGAATATCAAAATATTTGTTGGTGGAGATGGCTGGATGTAAACCTGATATTCTGCTTGGGATTCTTGTGCTAAAATATCCATGTTTTCACATGAGTACTTGCTAGCTGCAAATAGACAATTTCAGTTGTGCTTAATGGTTGTATTTCAGTCACCCTTTTCCAAGAAAGTACTGGAGCCAGTTTGCCATGTAGAGGACATTGAGTAGCTATGATAAGATAGTAATGGAAATTTGATTAGGAATTTATCTCCTTCCTGTGCTGTTTTGCTCCCAGAACTCCAATAAACTGTCTGAGAACGGAAAGAATAGTTCTGGAGCTCATAATTACATTTCTATGTTTAATCATATTTTTTTTTTCAGAGCTGTCAGCTCTGACTCTTCAAATGCACAGTGTGGATTTCTTTGTTTATCAGGTACATCTTTGGACTTTTTTTTTTTTTTTTTTTTTTTTTTTTTTTTTTTTTGTGGCTTTGAATCATATGGCACAGTTGAAAAAACAATATCCTGCAACAGCCATGTGCACAAAAGTCAGTCAACTGTTCCAATAGGAATTTGCTCTTAGAGTACTCTGAGATTCTTCTAAATCAGTACTCTGAGATTCTTCTAAATCAGTAAACTCCTGTGAGAAGCTTCAGGCTGCTTCTTTTCTTGGTGAAATATTTTGAAACCTATGTTTTGCTTTTGTACAATAAATACGTGTATGTGCATAAGCATTCAAGTATGTCATGTTCTTAGAGTGGTGCTCCAGTAAGGAGTGTAAGCGGAGGTATTGAGTCATGTGCTACTAAAAAGAATCTGTCTCTGGTCTGAGACCTTGTCTTCCTATTCAGTTTCTTTCCATGAACAGCCTAAAAGAAAAATAGTTTTGATTCCTGAGCTCTTTAGAGTACAACCTGATGTTTATTTGTAGTGCTTAGTCCCGTAGGCTCATCTAAATAATAAAATTCCTTTATTTTAAGAACAAGGGTTCAGAGGAGGTCACATTCCTCTCAGCTGAGATACACTGATGTCCACTTTTTATCAGCTGATGGTCCTGTGGTTTAGTGGAGGACTTGTTAGTGTTAGGTCAGAGGTTGGACTCGATGATCTTGAGGTCTCTTCCAACCTAGAAATTCTGTGATTCTGTGATTCTGTGTTGCTGTCTTCCTTTCTAAGACTCTATTTTCTTTTCCGCCCAGGGTCTAATCAATATCACCAACCCTTGTGAGATTAGAACCAAGTCAGTAGGAATGTGAAGTAGTGAAGGTAGGCACATGCTTTGCTAACCAATGTGCCCTGCACTTTGCCTGAGAAACATGGCTTTTTACCCCGGGTAGAAATGTACATCTCCAGTTACTCTTTCTGAGGTTTGGCAAGGTTACTGCAGCTTTTTGGACAGGAAGGCGAGAATGTTCTATCCAAGAAAAAAAAAATCAATGAGAGGTTGTATCTCTGATTTTTACCTATGCCTAATCATTATTTCCCTCTTAATTGATATTTGGAAATGAGCTTTCATGCACTCAGATTCACTTGTTTTGCTTCTAGATACCAGTTCTCACTAGTGTTAGTCAGTGATATAAATTATTTAATGGGCACACTGTGCTTCAGAAAGAGCTTTTTATCTGGGCTGCTATGTACTTGGACAGGCACAAAAAAGATCACTTTTGGGAGAAGCTGTCTAAAATATCCTGTATTTAAACATCAAAATTGTTAGCTCTGAATGTTGAAGAAAATGTCACAGTGTTCTAGCAATATTTACTCTAATGTCCCACTTGAATTGCCTGTCAAAGATATGTAGTGAACTCACATTTCCAACTGAGATACAGCTTGGAAATACGAGTTTCTAAAGAATCCCTGAGGCTTCAAGCAAAACTTTGATGAATAATCCTATGATTGGACAATTTTTCTGGCATATATTTTCTCTGCAATATCTATCTGCTTTTTATATTTTTCTACCAGAAAACATGGATACCGGCTATCTGTTTTTAGAACTTCACTTGGAGGTCTTCTCAACTTCAAAGCTTTAATATCAAATTTAGCTAATTAAGCCTCCTTGCACATCTTACATCTAGAAGTGTGAAACATATTTCACTTTGCTGCTGAGGCAATTTGTGTGAAGAATATAATCTAATACCTGCAAGATATTTTCTTCAAAGACTGTCAAGGGTGTTTTTTTTTAATCTTGTGCAGTCATGACCTGAAAGGTTTGGATAGCCTTGCCAAAGAAGAAAGTCTCTTTGGAAAGGGGAGGCAGAACGGTAAAATGGTCCTGTCTGGAATTGTCTTGTTTATTCCTTCCTTTGGTTGTAATGTGGTCTACAAGTTCTCCAAGCACCCTGGAAAATGCTCACTGCTGAAACAGAGGGAAAAAGACACTGGCTGTTGTGTATCCTGGCTGCTGTGCATCTGTTGGGGATGAATTGGAGCATAGATGAGATGGGAAAAGAAGGAAAGCATTCAGTATATATTACTCAGAGGACCGACTGCTTTAATTCAGGCTATGCCTGGGTAGTATTTATTTCACTGTGGATGGCTCTTGTAGATCCATTTATATACTTTGAAACCATAAAGAAACCATAAAGTACTAGTAGATGGTATTTACACCACAAGAGAGTTCATAGATGTAAAGATGCCAGAATTTAAGTGAGAGAGACTCCAGTGAAGGTCAGAAAAAAGAAAAAAAAAAAGTGTTGGTACTCAAATCATGCAATACAGTATTACCTGAACACAGAGAAAAAGTGACAGCTGGCTCACATGCATGCACAAGACAGGAAAATCTCTCAAATTCTACAGCAATATTCTGAGCTGTATTGAATTTTCATTTGGGTTTCACTGCCATTAGTTGTGTAAGAACTCAGTTTATTTCGTATTAAGCAAGCAGACACTAAGGGCTGGACTTGAACTTTGTGGGTGTCATTGGAACTGTCAGATTTTAACAGCTTTTGAAAAAGCTCTGTTCCCTGAAACTAGGTCAGATAATTTTGGAGATTAATTCACAGCATTATGCTACTTAGCTATTCTCCTGGATAAATTTAAGAAATGAGGTTGTCTTCAAAGCAGTGACTGTACATAGACTAAGCCTTGCCTGGCCAGAGCAGCAGGAGCATTAGGCAGGCCAAATCAGGATTGTGCTGCCTTATCTAACCTGGAAGTTGTTCAGGTTTTCACAAACCTTGTCTAAAATCTTTTGGTATGCAGCCCTGAACAGTTTGCTGTGCTTTGAACATCTACAGGCCTCATTTTTGAGCCTGCATGCTTCTGTCTGAAACAGCAGGAATGGGAGTAACTCTTATTTCTCTGTAGGGGAAACTGGTCCATATTTGCATGTTGTTAATGGGAAAGTGTAAATGAGGAAAGTGCTCTCCAGTCCTAGAGAGGCCTTTGAATGCAACATTTTATTCTTCCAACATAAATGGATATATCTCTACTGCCGAGGGCAGCTCTGCTCTGCTCAGGGGAACACAGTTCTGGAGCTCAGACCAGCCCTGCAGAGCTGGGGACACTCGGCCCATTCCCATTACTTAGCCTTGGCTCATCACAAGAGGAATTTGGCTGAGCACTTGTTAAATCTGCAGGCCTCTTAGCTTTCCACTCAGAGGCACAGTTCTCCACTGCAGACAGCCATGAGATGGTGTGCCCAAACTATCATTTAAA
This sequence comes from Aythya marila, assembly GCF_965140915.1. NCBI lineage: Eukaryota > Metazoa > Chordata > Aves > Anseriformes > Anatidae > Aythya > Aythya marila. Next base: position 83,052,918 of record NC_139044.1, on the reverse strand, counting down.
GGTGACTCTATATCCTGGATCAGCATCTGTCTCATTTTCCCCCTTTGCCTCCACAAGCTCCTAGAAGGTTAATACAGTTCATGTTTTCAGACAGCGTGCAGAAAGCGCAGCACTGCACCCTTTCCTCAGGATGTATCCAGTGCAGGGTAATCTTTATAAAGACTATGTCCTGAACTGGGAGGTGAGGGTCATGTTGCCACACATGGAAATGAGAATTTTTTCCCCGCACTTCTTGTAAACGTCAAAACTAAGTGATGAGCTCTGTGAGAGGAGAGGGGAATCTCCCCACCCCATCCACGGACCTTTTGGCACCACATTGTGCAGCGTGAAGTCCACTCCACCTCGTATGATAAAAGGAGTGCTTCTATTTCTGCCTCTTGGCACTGCTGTCCCCCTGCCACAGGTTTGCAGTGATAAAAGGGCTGTCAGGTCCTTAGGCTGTGTGGCTGTGGCCAAGGCTGCACTTTGTCCCATTGTTGTAATGCAAAGCTCGCAGTCCGGGAATGAGGAGTGGCTCTGCTTGGTAGCAACCTATTCGTGATACGTTCCCATCTGTTCTCGAGAAGAAATACGGGCAGGGTCATACACTCCTTCCTCAACAACACCCTTATTACCTTGAAATTACAATTTCCAAAGGGGCATTACTCTTGCTTTGTGTAATTTAAAAATTATGGCTCCACACTCTTTTTAGGGTGGTACTTTTTTCTACTGTAAAATGTTTGCGTGCAGGCTTGCTTCCTCCACCCATAATTCTGAGAAAAATATGGTGAAATTATGAATAAAAGCAATCAGATTTAACATCCCAAGGGGACCTAAATGTGTTCCTCTGCAAATTGAGGAAGATCAGACAATAACTTCAGCAGTAGGGCCTCTTCTCTGCCCTGCTGAGGCTAAAGAGAAGAAACTCATTCTCAGCATGGACAGAAACTGCCAGGAAAAGTGCCAGCAGTCAATGTTGTTGCCAAGAATCAGATCTAACTCATCCACTTTGTGCCGCTCAGCAAAAAAGCATCGGGCAGCACCAGCTTTTGGGCTACGACCCTGCTGTGATCCACGGCTGAACCACGAGCCTGGCCTACTGAAGGCCCTGCAGCATGTGGCTGGCTCTGAGATATTTGGGGAGAGGCAGCAAACTTGTTTTTGTCACGGTGACAGGAAGGCGTGCACACACAGGTACACACAGAAACAATTGTTCTATACAGTGAAATTGCACCAGGATCTTTGTAGTCTCCCTTCTGACAAGGAATCTGCTTTAGCACCTGAAGTGTCAACATATCTTTTGCCAGGGCCTGATGTGGTGGTTAGCCACTGAGGTATGTATATAAACACATGTAGTCTTCCTCAAATCCCATTATCTTACAATTTTCCAGAGTAGCCTAGACCTTGTTTCGTGCTGCTTTATCTCCTATCAGAGTTCAGAGAGAGCAGCTGAGCATGAAAATAAGATCCCTGATTTTTTTCAACACTACTGATGAGCTCCCTGGGAGCACAAAACTGCCAGGCAAGCATATTTTTCCTGTAATCAATCTTGAAAACAGTAAATATGATGGTTGAGTTGCTATTAGCCCATCATATTTTCTCTTATTCTGTCCCTGTCTACCTCCAGTCATGTTTGGCATGTTTGAGTTTGATCTGTAACTAGTACCCATGCAGTTTTGGCAATTTCCTTGGTTTATACTGATTGGCAGTTTGTCCTTGTTCATTGGAGTAGCTCAGAAGGGACACTAAAAGGACACAAATACTCTGGCATGTCTTTTAAAAAGAGTCCTTACTCAGTCTTTTGTGCCTGCCAGGACTTGTGAAGCTGCATGGGCTTATAGGGCCAGATTCACCAAAGACTTTAGGTGGACAAGGCAAGACCTCAGTGCTATTTAGACAGTGACTTTTCATGTCACCATTTCTCAAGCCCTTGCTTAGAGGCCATGTAAAATTGCAGTCTCCAAAGGTCTGTTGTCCTTTCTGCATTTAAATTAAATTTTGATGTTACAAACTTTCCTTAGAGGTAGCTTATGACAGAGCAGGACTGCTGGGTACACAAAACTTTCATTTTCTTGCCTCCTGTCCAATTTATCTAATGAAACTTAAATGCAATTTTTAATAGAAATATCTGTGAAGATATTCAGCATGGGAACACAGACTATCTTTTTCTCTGTGCTGAATGTTTCTGTTCACTTTCTCTGGGCTCTTTATGCATGCCCAGGACCACAGATTTTACTTAGGGAACAGGCATGTAAAAGTTTGGTGTTACTATGTGTAAACTGCACAGGGCTGTTGGTCTTTGCGTGACTTCTTGAATGTTTTTGAAAGGTTAAAGCTGAAAGGAGAAAATGGTGTCATTATCGAGGGAAAGGAAGATCACACTTTTCCTATCACTGTGTATCTGATTGCCTGCTCTCTCCTTCCTCTGCCCAGCCCAGGCTATGAATAGGGAGTTCGGAGGTGTTTCCTGCAGGCCAGCTGCAGCATTGCTGCTGGAGAGCCTCAGCCGCAAGTGAGGAACACAGGCCAGATTGAAAGCGACATTTTACTGATGACTGATCTCAGCTGATGGGGGAAAAAATGACTCCTTGGTGAACTGGGCTAGCTCCCAGAAAAAGAATCCATCGCTTTGGAAAAGAGATTAATGAAGGACATTCAGCTGCTCTGCTGGCCAGTGGACAGCAGCTTGCACTGCAGCCACCGGATTAGGCGTTTCGTTGTGTCACTGTGTGATTGTTTATATCTTCCGTTGACTAGCACATTCACTTCCCTAAAGCAGAGTATTTTTTATTCTTTATTAAGTTCTAAATATAAATCAACCCTGAAGGGCATGCAGAGCTGACTGATTTGTATGGGATGGGAGGAGGCTGGGGAACTCCCCCAGCCCACAGAGGTCTCCTCTCCATCTCAACTTTCACAGACTTCTGAGCCTAGCTAAGAATTTTCATTTCTGCCTAGTTGCTGCTTATTCAATGAACAGTTTCCCTTAGTCTGCAGAATTAAGACCATTTGATATCTCTTCTCTCAAATGCCACAGAGAATTTTACCCATAAAATCATTTGCAGTGTTGAATGTGTTCCTGATTTTTGCTTGTGCAAGCATATGTTCTGATATTTATAAGCCTCTTTGTCAGTAAGTGGCTGAGAAAGCTAAGATTATAGGGTATTTTAGTAGTGTTGAACTGAAAAGTGAAACCTTCTTGAACAAAAGTTGTTGATAAATGTAATGCTTTTATATATACACATATTTTATATAATATTTATATATGTATATAAAGAGAATGGATGGAGCAGTTCTGCTACTTCTGCAAAACATTTTGAATAATGTCAAAACAAAAGGGAATATGAAGTTCTCATAGTGGTAACATATACCCACGTACAGCATGCAAGGTGTGTGGCTGGAAGGCCCCATTAATTTTAAGCAGGAGATCTAGTGTCTGTGAAGAATGAACTCCTGAGGCTTTCCTGTGCCACTATCAAAGATGTTTTCCCACCAGGGAATTGTTTAACTTACCTCTGGACAAGGAAGAGATACTGGTTTTCATCTTATAGCCATTGATCTTTATCAGACCACTGGGGTACATGTCCATTGTTAAAGAGAGTGAAATACAACATTTTAAATTCATAAATAAGAATTTAAAATAAGTAGTTGCCTAAAGCTCACCAATTTCTTGAAACAGAATTTGATTCAGATAGTTTCCTCTAGTCTAATTTTCATCTCTAGTGACAAATTATAATTTTATTATGGGATTTTTTTTTTTTTTCAGCCTCCTTTAGCTAGGATGAGACTTAAGCTAGTGTCTTTAAGTGGGAGGGTGTCGTGGTTTAACCCGGCCAGCAGCTAAACACCACGCAGCCGTTCGCTCACCCTCCCCTCTCCCTCTCTGGGATGGGCGAGAGAAACGGGAAAGTGAAGCCCGTGAGTTGAGATGAAGACAGTTTATTAAGACAGGAAAAGAATAATAACAATAATAATATTAACAATAATAATAACAACAACAATGACGACAATAGTACTACTACTACTACTGTGTACAAACAAGTGATGCACAATGCAATTGCTCACCACCCGCTGACTGATGCCCAGCCTAACCCCGAGCAGTCTGGCCCCCTCCCCCGGCTAGCCACCCCTAGATGTTGTTTAGCATGATGTCAGATGGTATGGAATAGTGCTTTGGCTAGTTTGGGTCACCTGTCCTGGGTCTGTCCCCTCCCAGCTCTTGCTGCTCCCCCAGCCTGCCCGTTGGCAGGACAGAGCCAGAAGCTGAGACGTCCTTGGCGTAGGATTACTAGCGCAACAACACATCATCAGTAGGGTAAAACTAACCTGTCTCATGACGGTCTAAACCAACTCATGTTCCCTATTAGTGGTGTAAGTGTGTAAGCACTGCTCTGCAACAATTAAAACATCGGGGTGTTATCAGCACTCTTCTCATCCTAAGCCAAAACATAGCATTCTACCAGCTACTAGGAAGACAATTAACTCTGTCCTAACTGAAACCAGGACACCCTGAAAGACTGGCTGACAGCAAACTGTGTTCAAATGTGCAGTAAGCTCTGATATCCTGAACGAACACAATACTCAGGAGATGCTCTCTGTGGCTTCCCCTCCTTTGCAACGGAGGGCTCTGTCTGGGCAGCAGGAGGGAGATGTGATTTATGAAACCACGGCAGGTTTATTTTCAAGTTGATGTCCTTTGTTGTCTCCAGTGGCTGGGGGTCACACTTTCCATCAGGATATCTCTGAAGTGCCCCGATAGCCCCACAAGGACGGTACTTTGTGCCTGAGAGTGCAGGTACCAAGCATGAGCCAGGCAAGCTGGTGCTCTATACAGACAGCCACCGCAGGAGCTTGCAGCAACACAAGGACTGAGCTGCAAGGAAGCAAGCGTACCTTGTAAGCAAGCTCCTTTCGCTGGAGGAATGAGTGGTGCTTCTGCTTGTCTGACAGCAGCAGTCCCAGCAGCACGGTGGGACAGAAAGAAATTCAGTCTAAGCACTGTAGAGCCCCTGTCAGAGTGTTTTGTGGTCAAAGAAGGAACAAATTGCTGAAAGAGGGAGCAAAGTGGTTTCCAGAGCCACGCCTGCAGACTCTGCTCTCAGATTAGGACACTTAATCTCCTTTGAAATTCTCTTGGTGCCAGCAGCTGAAGAAGCGGAGGCTGGTGCACTTGCTCCTTGTGCAAAAGGCAGAGCCCCCCGAGGTTTCTCCAAGAAGGGCGGGAAAAAGCAGACGATGAGGTTGTGAATCCGAAGCTTTATTTGAGCAAGGTTTGAGAGACGTGGGGTGGGGTGGGGTGGGGTGGGGTGGGGTGGCGCGGAGGCGTGCTGAGCTCTCTTGGTCCATAGCTGCGGGGCCTGTTGGTGTGCTTGTAGGCCCATGGCCGGGTAGGGACAGGATCCTTGTGTGCTTCCTGCTCCTTTGGTGGCTGTGGTTGTAGAACGCTGCCCCAGCCTTCAGGTCAGCGGCCGCGGAGGAAGAGGACAGTGGCAGACGTTGTTGTGCTCAGGGCTCTGTGATGGGGTGCGAAAGGAGAATGATCCAAAAGAGCAGCCCCAGCCTGTTGCCAGGGTCAGCCCCTGTATCCCCGGGAGAGGCTCTGTGAGACTGACAGCAAGGCTGTCCATCCCGGGTCTCCCTCATGGCCAAGAGTCAGCCGTGTTGGGCCAGGCCTTCCTGCAGGCAGTGAGACTGTGGTGGGGAAAGGGTTGGGGAGATCTTATCTGTCCTGGAGAGCGTTGGCAGCTCTTCCTTCCAGCTGAGTGGTCAAGGGCAGTGAGGCCAGGTTGTGCTGTGTTCTGGTCCCATCGCTGTGTGTGTTTCCAGCTCAAAGAGAGAAAGCCAAAGGGCAGCAGCCTTCCTCTGTGGCCAGGAGCAGCCCCTGCCTCCCAGCCTAAGGCTCTCCCAGCCTCACCACAGTGCCATCCACCCAGTTTCTCCCTGTGGGCCTAGAATTATCCATGTTTAACCAACTCCACCGGCCTTGTGATCATGGTGGGGAATGGGTTGGGGGTAGCTTATCTGTCCTGTAGAGCGTTGATACATTTTTCAGCTGAGGTCTCAAGGGGAGAGAGAGGCCAGGAGTGTGCCGTGGTCTGATCCCATCGCTGTATGTGTCTGGCTGAAAGAGGAGAAGCAACAAAGGGAGCAGCATCCCCTTGTGACCACGGGCAGCCCCTGCCTCTGTGCCCGAGGGTCTCTAGTGTCTCACCAAGGCTCTTCGTGTCCCGTCGTCCTGATGGAGTGGTCACTGCTGTCCTGGCCTGAGCGTGTCACTGTCCTGCTTACTATGAGACCGTGGTGGGGTGTGGGTTGGGGCAATCTTACCTGTCCTGGAGAATGTTGGCACATTTCTAGATGACTTCTCAAAAGGAGAGGCCAGGAGTGTGCCATGGCTTCATTCCCTCGCTGTCAGTGTGTTCAGCTGTAATAGAGGAGGCAACAAACCAAGGAGCCACTCCCTGTCAGCATCAGAAGCCATCCCTTCTTCCCTGTGTGAGTCTCTCCCAGCCTCCAAATAGTGCCATCCATCTCACATCTTCCTGATGTCCAGGAGATGTTTGTTGTAGCTTCAATGTGTCCCATTCCCACTTAGTGTGGTGAGACCGTGGTGGGGAATGTGTTGGGGGTAGCTTATCTGTCCTGTAGAGTGTTGGCATTCTTTCTGTACAGGTTCTCAAGGGGAGAGCGGCCAGGAGTCTGCTGTGGTGTGGTCTCATCCCTGTGTGTTTCTAGCTGAAAGAGAAACACCAAAGGGAGCAGCATCCCCCTGTGACCACAGGCAGCCCCTGCCTGTGTGCCCGAGGGTCTCCAGCTACTCACTGAGGCTGTCTGTGTCCTGTCGTCCTGATGGAGAGGTCACTTCTGTCCTGGCCCAATTCTGTCACGTTTCTGCTTGCTGTGGATCATGTTGGGTGTGGGTTGGGGTGATCTTACCTGTCCTGGAGAGCGTTGGCAGCTCTTCCTTCCAGCTGAGTGGTTGAGGGCAGTGAGGCCAGGTTGTGCCGTAGTCTGGTCCCATCCCCAGACACACATCTTAGAGCGTGTGTGTTTCCAGCTCAAAGAGAGAAAGCCAAAGGGCAGCAGCCTTTCCCTGTGGCCAGGAGCAGCCCCTGCCTCCCAGCCTAAGGCTCTCCCAGCCTCACAACAGTGCGGTCCATCCAGCTGCTCTGTGTTGGCCAAGAATTACCCACGTTTTACCAACTCCACAGGTGCTGAGACCATGGTGGGGAATAGGTTGGGGGTAGCTTATCTGTCCTGTAGAGCGTTGACACATTTTCCAGCTGAGGTGTCAAGGGGAGAGAGGCCAGGAGTGTGCCATGGTCTGGTCCCATCGCTGTCTGTTTCTGGCTTTAAGAAGAGAAGGAACAACAGAGCAGCATCCCCATGTGACCATGGGCAGCCCCTGCCTCTGTGCCCGAGGGTTTTGAGCATCTCACCACGTCCGTCTGTCTCCTGTCATCCTGATGGAGCGGTCCCTGGTGTCCCCGCCGGATCGTGTCACCTTCTGGCTTGCTGTTAGAGCCTGGTGGGTGTGGGTTGGGGTGATCTTACCTGTCCTGTCGAGCGTTGGCAGCTCTCCCTTCCAGCTGAGTTCTTAAGGAGAGAGAGACCAGGACTGTGTTGTAGTCTGGTTGCATCGCCATGTGATTCCAGCTGAAAGAGAAGAAGCACCAAAGGAAGCAGCATCCCCCTGTGACCACGGGCAGCCCCTGCCTCTGTGCCCAAGAGTCTCTAGCAACTCACCAAGGCTGTCCGTGCCCCATCATCCTGATGCAACGGTTGACTCCCATCCTGGCCCGATTCTGTCACCTTCCTGCTTGCTGTTGGAGCTTGGTGGGTGTGGGTTGGGGCGATCTTACCTGTCCTGTAGGGCGTGGAGAATTGTCTGGCCCGGTGCTGGCAAGGAGCAGCCAGGAGCGTGCCACGGTTTAGTTGGGTCCGTGTGCTGTAGGGCGCTGAGAGCCATTTGAGGTGAGGGCCTGAAGAGAGAGGAGAGAGGAGCTGAGTTCCTCTGGTGGAGTTTGTGTCCAGAGCTGAGGCTGAAGCAGGAGCAGGCAGCTGAGCAGCCTCCCCGTCAGCACGGGCAGCCATGGCAGGGCTGTGTGGCCGTTGGGACCAGCGGTCTGGGGCCAAGGCTGTCCCCGCCCCTTTGTGACATGGGGCACCCCCTGCCTGCTGTGACATGGGCGCTGCATCCCCATCCCCACCCGCGGGGGGTGGCAGCAGGTGATGCGGAGCCCAGGCCCAGGCCGGGCGGTGGAAAACGTGTCCAAGTGTTTGGGCAGGGCTGCGGGGCCGTGCCAGGCAGCTGTGCGAGTGTGCTGGGGTCTGGCTGGGGCTGTGCTGCCTGCCCTCTGAGGAACCTGCTTTGGCAGCTGGGTTGGACCCGATGATCTTTCCAGGTCCCTTCCAACCCCTACAGTTCTGGGATTGATTCTGTGATCCCCACAAGCAGGGCAGGGAGGCACTTTGCACCTAGAAAGAAAATGTGTGGAGCCCTTTAGGAGAGCTGGAAGCAATTTGTAAAGAGGGCAAATGTTAACGTTACTCTTTTGTATTGGGAATGTTGTGCTCTCAAGAGCTGCTTTCATTCTGCACCTGTACAGCAAGAACCCAACAGGTTGGGGCCCCAGCCTGGGCCAGGTTGCCTCAGTATCCCTGGTGAAGAGCAATCAGAAGATCATCCCTCTTTCAAGTGAAAAGGCCATAAAATATTCTTGCTGAGCAATTCTTACTGTCACAAAGACTTACAGTTTATGTGTTTTTTTAACCCTGTGTCGTGGTTTAACCCGGCCGGCAGCTAAACACCACGCAGCCGTTCACTCACCCTCCCCCCTCCGTCTCTGGGATGGGCGAGAGAAACGGGAAAGTGAAGCCCGTGAGTTGAGATGAAGACAGTTTATTAAGACAGGAAAAGAATAATAACAATAATAATATTAACAATAATAATAACAACAACAATGACGACAATAGTACTACTACTACTACTGTGTACAAACAAGTGATGCGCAATGCAATTGCTCACCACCCGCTGACTGATGCCCAGCCTAACCCCGAGCAGTCCCGACCCCCTCCCCCGGCTAGCCACCCCTAGATGTTGTTTAGCATGACGTCAGATGGTATGGAATAGTGCTTTGGCTAGTTTGGGTCACCTGTCCTGGGTCTGTCCCCTCCCAGCTCTTGCTGCACCCCCAGCCTGCCCATTGGCAGGACAGAGCCAGAAGCTGAGACGTCCTTGGCTTGCTGCAAGCACTGCTCTGCAACAATTAAACCATCGGGGTGTTATCAGCACTCTTCTCATCCTAAGCCAAAACATAGCATTCTACCAGCTACTAGGAAGACAATTAACTCTGTCCTAACTGAAACCAGGACATCTGTGCATACCTTATTCCATACTATTTATTTCATGCTCAGGTTACACTCTTTCCCATACATTCTAATTAATCACCATTTCATCTAGGGTATGTAGTAGTAATGGTAGTGATGACATACAGTATTATATAGTAATTAACATGATACAATTCAATTCATGGGCTATTCTCACCCAGTATTAAATCACCTTGAGTTACACACCGGACCTCTCCGTTCTTTTGCATCACCCACCAAGTGTATCCAGGTCCCTGAACAAAAGCAATTCCATGAATGGGTTTGCGTTTTCCTGAGGCAGGAGTAGCCCAGACTGTTTTACCCAGCATATTTTTTACGTGTACTACAGGAACTTTATCCCCTTCTACAGTACGTAACAGGTTTGATTGGGCAGGTCCAGCTCGGTTGGCAGATCCCCTAGTATTGTCTAACCAGGTGGCCTTTGCCAAATGCATATCCCAATTTTTGAATGTTCCAGTGCCCATTGCTTTCAATGTAGTCTTTAACAGTCCGTTGTATCGTTCAACTTTCCCAGAGGCTGGTGCATGATAGGGGATGTGATACACCCACTCAATACCATGCTCTTTGGCCTAAGTGTCTATAAGGTTGTTTCGGAAATGAGTCCCATTGTCTGACTCTATTCTTTCTGGGGTGCCATGTCACCATAGGACTTGCTTTTCAAGGCCCAGGATAGTGTTCCAGGTGGTGGCATGAGGCACAGGATATGTTTCCAGCCATCCGGTGGTTGCTTCCGCCATTGTAAGTACATGGCGCTTGCCGTTGTGAGTTTGAGGGAGTGTGATATAATCGATCTGCCAGGCCTCTCCATATTTATATTTCAGCCATCGTCCTCCATACCAAAGAGGCTTTGACCATTTGGCTTGCTTGATTGCAGCACATGTTTCACAGTCATGAATAACCTGTGCTATAGCATCCATGGTCAGGTCCACCCCTCTATCACAAGCCCATCTGTATGTTGCATCTCTACCTTGATGGCCTGAGGTGTCATGGGCCTATGGGGCTATAAAGAATTCACCTTTATGCTGCCAATCCAGGTCCACCTGAGCTACTTCAATCTTAGCAGCCTGATCCACCTGCTGATTGTTTTGATGTTCTGCAGTAGTCTGATTCTTGGGCACATGAGCATCTACGTGGCGTACCTTTACAGCCAGGTTCTCTACCCGAGCAGCAATATTTTGCCACAATGCAGCAGCCCAGATGGGTTTGCCCCTGTGATGACAGTTGTTTTGCTTCCATTGCTGTAACCATCCCCACAGGGCATTTGCTACCATCCATGAATCAGTGTAGAGATAGAGAACTGGCCATTTTTCTCGTTCAGCAATGTCTAAAGCCAGATGAATGGCCTTCACTTCTGCAAACTGACTCGATTCACCTTCTCCCTCAGCAGCTTCTGCAACTCGTCATGTAGGACTCCATACAGCAGCCTTCCATCTCTGATGCTTCCCCACAATACGACAGGACCCATCAGTGAACTGGGCATATTTCTTCTCATTCTCTGGTAACGGGTTGTACAGTGGGGCTTCTTCAGCATGACCCACCTCCTCCTCTGATGAGATCCCAAAGTATTTGCCTTTGGCAAGTACATAATCACTTCCAAGATTCCTGGGCGACTGGGGTTTCCTATTCAAGCCCGCTGAGTAATCAGTGCAATCCACTTGCTCCATGTAGCATCAGTTGCATGATGTGTAGAGGGGACCCTTCCTTGGAACATCCAGCCTAGTACTGGCAGTCGGGGTGCTAGGAGGAGCTACGCTTCAGTACCGACCATCTCCGAAGCAGATCGAACTCCTTTATACACTGCCAATATCTCCTTTTCAGTTGGAGTGTAGCGGGCCTCAGATCCTCTGTAACTGAAACCAGGACAGAGGGTATCTGATATTCAGTTATGTAAGACCTGACTAATATTGCAAATTAGACTATGTCCAGTTACAGTGAATGAAGAAACACAGCAGTATTAAAGATGTAAGTGGAGAAAATTAATAAACATTTTATCTGATGAAAACAGGGAAAGTCTAGGGTATACAACTGATTTAATGAGATGTTCCTGACAAGACCAAAAATGGGTAGCAAAACCAAAAGAATTTTCCATGTATGTGGTCCCACTTCATTTCGAAGTAGCACTTATTAATATGGTTCAGTCTTTTTACTTAATTTCTTGCATTAGCAAGTTATTTTTATTTTACATGAAAATTGCCCAAATAAATACCGATTAATTTTGAAATATACTGTGGAAAGTACCTACCGTGGTTTTTGTTGCTGTTGTTGTTGTTGCTGTTGTAGGTGTTTTGGTTTTTGTTTTGTTTTGTTTTGTTTTCCAACTATACTCTTGGACACTTAGTGTAGGCCTCTTGCTGTCCGAGGTGTATTTGAATTGGATTTCAGGGATGTTGTTGGTACTGTACTTTTAAAAGGTCATCAGAGACACACTCAGGACCTCACTGCTTCTGTTGATGTCTTTCGTAGCTATCTGCATTCAGTTACAAATCCTGTATGCTTTTGTGGTAAGTGATATCAACACCCTGAGTAGGAATTATCCTAAACTGATGTCAAGGAAAGAGATCTGACATTTTTCTACTGGGCATGGTCACTGAACAGATGGGATAACTGTAAGCTGCAAAAGCTCAACTACGCTTCAGCTCAGTAATGGGGACACTCTACTGGGGAACCAAGTTTTCCCTCACGAATTCCAAAAAATATAGTCCAGGACCAGCCTTCAGAGTGTCTCCTAAAGCAGGCAATTTAGGGGGTCTGAGGTTTCTCAACACAGCAAATTAATTTCAAAAATTTGTATAAACTTACATGTGACCTTCAAGCCAGACAATAATTTCTCTATTCTGTCCTCATCAATACTTTTTTTATTTATTATTTCCCACATATCTATTTTTGATTCTGGCTAGTTGTTGGTATTTCTCTGCTTACACTGAACAAGATGATGCTGTATTTGTTCTTTGCTCTACAGGGCTCTGATTGAAACTGAACTCATATTTTGCACACAGTAAACTATGGGCTTATGATGATGAATTGGATATCCCCTTTTATACCTCCTTCCGTCATGATTAGCATTTGCATAATGTAGTCTATTAGGTGTTAAATTTTGAGGAGGATGAATTTTCCTTACCAAGGTAAAGATGGTTGCCTTGTAGATTAAGTATCTGTTCTACAGTGTCATCTTTGGTCAGGGAGGCAATTTCTTGTTTATTCTGCAGTATCAAGCTGTCAGAGCATGCTGTAGACTCATTGACTTGGTGCAGCTTATCAGAGCTAATAAAGACTTGCTGTGGTTTGTTGAGCAAACAGGAGGGACATTAGCTATTAATGAAACAATTTAATTCTGAAGCTTTAAATTTCCATTTAAAAACCAAAGCACACCACCTTTTACCACTAGCACTGTTCTACCAATTGTTGTCATAGCAGCTATATTGTATTGGAAAAATAAAAGTCATTATACAGAGTTAACCACAGATTTATTTTTAAACATATGCAATTCTGGCTGACCTCAGAGGAAAACTTGCATGCTTAAATATCTTACTGAAGTCAAAGAAGTCTCAGAAATACTATTATGCCTTAAGACAAAATCTTAAATTTAGTCAAGTTGAGGTGCCTCTTTAATAGTCAGGGTGGCAATAAACAATGGAAAACAAAATCTGGCATTCAAAGTTAATAGCCTGAAGTTAATGATTGCTTATTTTGGTATTATATTTAGAAACAGTGGAAAATCAGGAGCTATGCCAGAATAGAAATATAAGGACATAATTACCAAATAATGTGAGAAATAGCAAACTTATTGCACTATTCAAGCAAGAGCATTACTGTTGTTTTCAGTGGAAAGTTGTCTTTGCTTGTCCCTATCAACTATGGGTATATGAATAGCTTCACCATGGTAAGTCAAACTGTCCTGAGTCTAAGCCATTGGTGGTTAAAAGAGGCTTGAGCCTGAGCTTTTGATGTCCATAGCTTCAGATGGACTTCTCATTTTACCTTGGCCTTGTCTTCAAGTTGAGCTGGATAAACTTTGCTTTATTAGCTCCTGGCATAAGAGTGCCTTCTTCCTGCTTAGTTAGCTCACATTCAACATTGTCTTCAAAAGTGTGTTAAACAGGAAAATGTCATTGTTACTTCTAGGATAAGAGTGTTAAATATAATCACTACTACACGCAATACCCTGTGGAAGCTAGGTCTTTACCATCCCCCTTACCCCTGAGCAGAGGAGATTTCTGATGCGCAGTAGCTGATACAAGGCTTGTCCTTGTCAGTGAGTAAGTTGCCTTAAAGCTGATGGTGTACTGACTACCTTGCCCATCATGGTAAATAGAAGGAATGTTTAAATGCTCCTGTATGTAATGAAAACTGCCTATGGATGTACAAAAGAGCAGTGGAGTTTTTTGGAAAGTGTTGGGTAAGTGATTTCCCTTGGGACAGGATGCAAACACAGAAGTAAAGGTACCTATAGGACGTTGTCAGTTGTGTTGGTAAGAGTCAGGCAACCTGGAGACAAAGTGGAAAAATGTGAGTTAATTCTGCTGAGGCTGCTGGGAGAGTCATTAATTGATTTCAGCAAGGGAAATCACACTGGATAACAGTGCTTATCTAGAAATAAAAACTAGTTCTCCCAGTAATTTTCTGAATTCCACTGGAGGTCCAATAAGTGGGAATTCATTTCTAAAATGAGGTTTGATATATCTGCTATGATCTCATTTAATTACCTGGGGATATGCAAAGCACCCTACAAATGTAAATGAACTAATCACCCAGCAGACTTCTGGGGGGAGAAAAATATGATCTCTGTGTTATAAACTGGAAACAACTGGGGCACAGAGAAGATCAAAGATTTAGATAGGCCTTTTGGTTCTCTTCATAATTAATACACGTACCATGTATAAAATTAGCCAGTTAAAAAAAGAAAGTTATGTGAAACTGCTAGCTACAGAAGTCAGAAAAACTGGTTTATTAAGCAGAGTTATATAAAAAAAATATACTGATCTCCAAACCTTACATCAGTGAGTATAAAACATGGTTTAGGGGCATCAAATCATCTTATTTTTCTCCTGGCTAATATTATTTTCCATCTTGTTACACTCCTCAGGTGCCAAGATAATGAGGTGATGATACTGTTGTAGTTATAAAACCCAGAATAGAACAGAACAAAGAAACTAATATGGGTATAAAAAATATCTTGAAATTGCTGTGTGTTACACTAAAATCTATTAGATTAAGGATCCTACACACCATTTTTATGGGCATTACAGCAGCACAATTCCACTGCCTTTAGCTTAGTGGAATCTGATTTAGACTAATGTGTGTGAAATTGGGCTGTACTTGTAATTTGATTCTGTGTTTGCATTTGGAAGGAAGCTCATTTTTTTTCTAGGCTAGAATTTTAGTACTGGAGGCTCATATAGCAATGAAGAACCTTGTGAGCTTGTCTGGGCTTTGCTTCTGCTTAAGGCCAGAGCAATTATATCTATAAGTTTATTAAATTTGTCCTTAAAGAACTCTGATGATAGTGAGTCCGCAGTTTCTCAGGTACTCTATTGCAGTGTTGCTACCCATACAGCTAAAATGCTGTTTGCTAGCATCCAATCTGAATTCTCCTAATTACAAATGAAGGTCTTACAACTTCCTCCCATCCATGATGGACAGGAAGACCTTACTACTTCTTTATTATTTTCAGTAGCTTTTTATATAGTGTTAGATGATTTTATGGCATTCAAGCCTTCCTTGTGTGTCGTATTTTCTAGATCACTCTTGTTGTTCACTCTTTTCAACTGGATTTCTTCACACCCTTCATGAAGGTGGCACCGAATACGAGCTACTACAATCCAAATGGGAGCTTTCCAGGATGGAATAGGGCAAAGGATGGCTTTGTGTGCCTCGTGTAATCTGTAGTCTGTTGGTACTTATAATATGATATTTGTCTTTTTGACAATTACATGACAGCACTGAACAAAGATTGGATCTCAAATATTTCAGCTCCCAGGATCAGTTCCTCTATTGTTCAAGAAACCCTTTCCCCACTGTTTTCAACAGACCTTTCACATTCCGTATGACCATGCAGTTACTATGGCCCAGTACAAAAACTATAATTTTCCAGAAAGTATTTCCAGTTGAAGGAAAAAACAGTCAAAAACACACAGAAAACTAGCTCAAACACAAATGTACACTAGTTCCTATCTGGTTCCATATCAACAGTTTGACTTGTGCGGGGATATGTTTTAATTTTTCACTAAAAGAACGTGGGAGAACAGTTACTGCTAATCCTTGCACAATTGTGTTTCTTCTTTACCAGCACTCTCTTTACTACAATTAGAGAGAAGAGCATGTTCTTGTTGGAGACCTCCCTCCCCAGTATGGGGTTAATCCTGAAGTCCTAACACAGATGGTAAAAATGCATTAACATTCCTGGAATGCTTTCCTAAGGCTTTGAGGAAAGCCTGAGGATCCATGTTTTGAGTTTGAAAGAAGTCTTTCCTCCTTCATTTACACTGGTGCTGTATTAGCAAGTTCTAGTAATGGTTAAGTTCAGTACTTTGACTTTCATCATGAAACATGGCTATTGTGATAAAGATAAGGTACTACTGGTGTTCTGAAATACCCTCAATGGTCTTGAAAGGTAATATATTGTTGAATGTTCAGTATTTTAGTGCTCTCACATTAATTTTTATCTCTGAACATAAATCTAATCCTTTCTGATGTGAATCATGAAATTGTTGGCAAGGATATTATATGCTCTTTTAAACAGTAATTTTCAGTGTGTGTGCAGTTGTCAGGAAAATTCTGTTACTCATTTTTGGTTTCATAGTACTATTAGACAAGCTATGATAAAGACAGTGCTTTTTGGAATGGTACATTCAGCACAGCAACTGAGCAAAAATAAAACAATCCTGTGCAGATCTTGATTGCATCTAACCCTCTGACTCCTGAGGAATGGCAGTGCTTTATGTGTTCATTGCATGCTGATCACACATTTGTTGTGGGATGCAGTGACTGACAGGACCAGTTCTCAACATCTTCTGTTATTTACAACTGGAAATCCACACAGAAGGTCTAGTTTGATATTTCTTGAATTCCAAGTAGGTAGGAACACCCTGATTAAAGGTATGTACTTTACTCAAGCTATTTTTTAATACATATTATATCTATCTAGTATATCAGTTATCTATACATTATACATATCAGCTAGCTACTCCTGATTTGCTGGTGGAGCCACTCATTCGCCATGGGAGGCACAGCTGCCTGACAGGCTTCAAACCAGTTTAAGATCTCAATGTTCTGATCATTGTTTGTTTCCTTATTCCCTTGACTGGCTGTCTTTTCATTCTGGTCCTTGTTTTCCCTATCTGTAAAAGAAAATAATATTATTAACTTCTCTCATCTCACAGGCAGAGCTGCCATGAGATAGCAGGCATCAAACCATCCATACAAAGCTGAAGTCCACATTAGTAATTTGTAGACTTGGAATTTGTCTTTTTTTTTTTTTTTTTTTTTTTTTTGCTGATAGTCTTCACAATTTTTAGAAGGTTACTTACTTCAATTTCAACATTAAGCACTTTGGCCCAGACAAAACAAAAACAGCCTAAAACAGTGCACACACACAAAAAAGCCCACCAGACCTGGACTGCTGAGCTGTAGGGATTCTTGCCTCCTTGAGCCTCCTAGTCTCTTGCTTTGGTCTCTCCTAGATGCGATGGGCTTTCTTTGTGGGAGAAGGGGGAACAGGGGAAGAGGAAGGGTATGATTTACTGCTGGGTCGTACCTCAGAGCAAGGACTGGATGTTGCCAAAGAGTGCATTCAGAGTGGAAGTTGGGTGGCACTCCTGCACCTCTTGTGCTTAGGGAAACACAGGGTCACTGTGCTCTAAGGTGGCATAGGAGCTGTGTTTGGCACTCCCAAGTCCCAGGCTGGTAGGCTAGTATTCCTCTTAGTCATTTTGCTTTTGGTTAGCAATGAAGAAGATGAAGCATGGATTTAGTGGTGAGTGAAAGGTAGTAGTCCTCACCCACATCTGCTGACACACGGGTTGTCACATATTGATGTTGAGGCCATGCTGCTGTCCCCCAATCCCCACCTGTATGAGCAGCTTGTAGTGGTCTCCTGGTCTGGGGCAGCAGTGCAGCAGTGAAAAAGGGTGGGTTTCTTCAGGCCAGATGGCAGCAGAAACAGAAATATGTGCTCTTCACCTGTACCCAGCCTGGTACTTTGTTCATGAGAACATGTGGCTTCTGGACAGCACCAACACCTGAATCACATCTCACAAGGACAGGGATAAATCAACTTTTAAGTAACTGTCAGCATCAAGAGATCACTGTATGTTCCCAGAGTTGCCTGTGCTGAGCAGTTTGGGTTTCACTTTTCTCTTAAAATAAGAAAGTTCCTTCTCGGTTTTGTAGTTTTCCACACTTGTAAAATAAGTCTTTCAGAATAAAATACCTCTTTGATATATTTATTTGAGATAAGTAAGCACCAGTATTGCAAAGCTGATAGCTGGCAGTATTAGATATTATTCTCTAGGACTTTGGAATCGTGCAGTAACATTTTAATCACTGTTTGTTGTTGTTGTTTTGAACAGATTTCCTTGGTTTCCTTGTTTCTTTTTCTTTTTTTTTTTTTTGTTTGTTTATTTATTTTTAAAGCAAACAAACCAAGCAAACCTGTTCTCATGACTGCTCAGAAAAACACTGACATCACGAACAAATTGAACAGGTCTAGAAGGCAAAGAGTACACTCAGATGCTACTCACAGAAAAAGCTCATGCCTTCAAGCCCAGCTGACAGCCCAAGAGGCAGCGGGTGAGGGAAGAGGTCCTTTTAACTGGTTCGTGGTTGCAGCGCTCCTGCTGGCATTGAGCTGCAGCAGTTCTCCACTCTCACACAGGCACCAGCTCTTGGCACTGACGTATCGCTGCCTCTTGGGAGCTGTTATTTAGTACAGCAGCAGCTAATTAAACCCTGGGAAGCAAAGTGCTGGCTAAGTGAACCCCAGCTACATCTGCCGAAGCTGCACTGCCTTTTACATGGGCCTCGGGGACCCTTAAATTTATTATTAAAAAAAAAAAAAAAAGTGTGCTTACATGCTGGCTTGCCTGCAGCTGGCAAACCGATGATGAGATCCATTGCCCACCAGTTCTCAGTGTCCAGGGCCAGGCACTGAGGCCCGAGGTTCCGAGGTTGCTCCCTGGTCCCTGTCCCCGCAGAGGGTGGTGAAGGGGGCGATGACTTTCATGCCAAACCTCCACAGCAGCTGTTGCCCACTCACCCCACACCCTGCTGTGGGAACAGGCTGCTTGCCAGGCTCTTTCTCCTACCCTGAGATGTAATTTAGGTTTTTCTTAGCTGAAGGTGTAATTTAGTGGGTTTTTTAATTTTATTTCTATTTTTTTCCTTGAGGGAAGGACTCGCTAGATGGCACTGTGTCACTGCGGGACATGCAACCTCCCTCTGTCTCTCGGATGGGTGAATGACATTGCCTACGTCTTTATTTTCAGCTCTCTGCTTTCAGTCTTTACTAACGGTGTGTGCGTGTTATGGGGTGCCTAAGCCTCTGTTAATAAAACTGTGCTTTAGCACAGTTTCCCTTTCTAGCTTCAGTAGCCCCAGATCATTTGCCTGTAGGACTTTCTTGTTAGAATAGACTGTATATGACCTGATTTTCTACGTTGTTCTTTCAACCTGTTTCCCTCCCTCTGGTAATGCCAATGCAACAGGCTCTGAAGACAGGGTGAAAAAATGGGACTGAAAATTTAGTTTTAAACTGAACTCCCCCAAATCTGGGTGTTTGGCAATGCTGATCCCCAGCTAGGCTTATAAATTTTGGAAAATGAACAAAAAACCAAAAATGATAAATGTGTGTGCTTTGCTACATGTACATAAATGACTAACAGACAGCCATCCACTGACACATGAGCACAGATAACATTGTTCACCAAGCTGTAGTTTCAATAAATTATTGCTTTTATGTGCTGAAAATATTTGGGTAGAAATACCTTTAAGTAGGGGCTTGACCAAAATTAACTTTAGCCACCGAGCCTTCAACATTGGGCTGAAAGTCTCATGACTACAGAGTTGCTTGGAGTAGTTCAGTATTTCTATACCTTGTTGGGTTCCATAAATTCATTGCTTGGCAGAAAAGGGGGATGAGTTTATGAAAAAAGCATTAAAAATGCATAAAATGTTTACTTTGGTCTGAAGCCTGAGTGAAAAGCTTATGGTCATTTCCTATTGGCTCAATGAACCTTAATATACTACTGTTTCTGCAAGAAACATTGCCAAATAGAAGCACTTGGAAGGAGTGGGTGTTGGAGCTCTTTGCAATGTCAGGGAATCATTCTCACTACTGTGCTGTTTTGATTAGTAGCTGGTGTGGCTGCAGCACAATTACCAGGGACAGAAATTCCATTGTTGGTGGAGAGACCAACAAAATTTGTGAGAAACAACACTGCTCACAAAAATGTGATTCATGGCTTAACGCTGCTTTAATCTTTTTTTTTTTTTTTTTTTTTTTTTTTTTTCTTGGGGGGGGGGGGTTGCAACACCATTAAAACAAAAAGTGTTTGAGTTTTTAAACTGAATGGCTTAAAAGGAGAGGTGCCCAGTTCCCTCTCTTTTATTAAGGGAGTTCGTTATGAAGGGGGTCTTATGATAGTTATCAGCCTACAGGTAATGAAGGATGATAGATGAGATTTGTCAGATAATTCATGTTTGCCAGCAATCATTAGATGCAGATTTTAAGTTATTTTGTTGTATTTCCCCTTTAAATTCACAAATAGATATTTAATTCTGTGAGATTTTGCTGCCACTGGAGGATGTGGTACTTCTGCACGCTCCAGTCTCTCCATAGCAACTGTAAATGGGTCAAGTACTGGTGCAGCTGAGCACACAACAGCTGTGGGAAGGCAGCTACAGGAGTCGCCCCGTGCAAAGCCCTGTGTGACCCTCTCCTGGAGCTCCCACGTATGTTGCCTCTTGGGACAGTGGATTGCTGCAGCCAAGAGGTATCGAGGACAATGTTGCTTGGTGGTCACTAAACCTTGAGCATCCCCTGGCTATGCTATGGATTTTATTAGAGGCAACTTGTTTAGACATCATGATTTTAGGCCCCATTTGGTGTTGCACAAGCCCATATTCCAGGTAATTATTGAGGGTACTTTCCCATAGCAGTGCAGAGCTTGTTTAAAGCCATGTTCCAGACTCACAACCACGAGAGTCTGGGCCTAGGCAGCCTGAGGGAAGCACTAGGAGGAAAGAGGAGGTGGTGGTGACACTGTCATGTTGTGGAGAACACATTGAGGGTAGAGACACTCAAGGAAGCAGCGTGTGAAGGAATGGTATCAGTCGTGTTAGGCAACCCCATTCGGATCCCATGTTATATGGCTTGTGAGGCTACTTACCTTCCGTGTGGATAAACAATTATGTGGTTTGAAATTAATGTGATTCAGTTCTGCAGCTAGAATGGACAAGATGAAACAAGAATCGGAAATGACCCAACTCTGCAATATCGTGAGAGTAATTCTAGATTGATTGTTGAGGGAGAAAACCCAGAGATGTTTAGCCATAAATTAGAGTAGTGCTAAACAGATGAAATGGAGACACGCATTAGGGTTTTGTAACTCAGGGACACTGAGGGCAATTCTCAACGCGAAAATGCAATTTACATTTCTGAACATCTGCCCATGGAAACTTGGGTGGGGAGCTTTAAACCTAATCTCTGGTGCCTGTAAGTCTTATTATAGGATCTTTTCATTCCCACAGCAGTCTTGATCATTGAGCAGTGGGAATGGAGTCATTGTCCTTCTCTGCTGATCTGTGACATGAGGTGTTACATTTTCTGAATAGTTTCTATCATGCAATATGATCATAAAATGACAATAAACCCTTCTGAACAACCATTTCCATTGTCAGAGGAAGGTGTAGTCTTGTCATTATGTTCTTTGTTAGTAGTGGTCTCTGCCAGGGAAACCGACACACTGCTAGTAGACTACATTAATTGAATCTTTGCCAGGTATACATTTGCTATGAAACAGAGACATATGATTTCATTAAAGTACAAATGAGTTTCTATTCATCTTCAAAAACAAAACGACAACAACAACAAAAACAATGGCAATCACAGACCTTCTGGAACTATTAATACGCAACCTTCACTGGGAGAAATAATGTTTTTGTCTCTTGCATGTTGACATAAACAAATAACTCTGTGCAACACCAGCAGATCAGTGCACTGAGGTAGATGGATAACCAGCTGATATATCAAAGTTATTGATGGTTTGGGTATTTTACTGTGGATTAGATTTAATCTGGCCCCCTGATATGCCCATCTCAGACATGGTTTGGAGCTGTCTGACCAGTCACCAATCCAGTCATTGTCTCCATTATTGACCGGGATGAGCTTGGTACACAGGTGGATGGAGGAAAGCTTTTGGATGAGTTTCCTCCTCAGAGAATCTAGTTTGAATATCCTAAGGCCACTTTGCGAACCAAACTGCCAGATGGTAAAATGGGATTGGCAGGGGCTTCACTTCTTCACTGTGCTACTGCTGTGAACCAGAAGAGCAGTGTGAGCGCAACACAGTGACCCTGGGTTTTGGGGTCAAACACTTCTGGTGTCTAAGTGGAGACTGTTTTGTTTTCAAGTCATTAAGAACTCAGCAAGGAACAAGTTTCTTTGTCTGCAATATTGTCTAAATGATCACTTAGCTCACCATGGCAGTAAATCTTTTTTTTTTCTTTTTTTTTTTTTCTTTCTTTCTAAAATACATGTCATGCCACAATAGTTAGATCATTTGCCCTCCGGATGTTCTTCATACTGTTCATCTAACCTGTTAGCACAAACCTCCTTCTCTTCTGAGTCTTTAAACACACAGGTGAACTTGTCTGAGTCATACATGCTTGCTTGTTCTTCAGCATCATGTAGTGACTATAGTTATTCTTTAATTTAAGGACAGATAATGACCATGCTTTCAAGTGCTATAGTCCTTTTGAATATTATTGACTATTCCAAAGGAAGCAGCTCTATTTTTTTGTTTGGTTTTGTTTTGTTTTTAATTTAGATGTGCAAATGAAGAAATGGCTTTAGATGTTCTTCAGCAAGCCTCACCATCACACAGTCTGTGGATGTCTGAGTTTAATTAAATTAAATTGTATCATTACTGGTGGTGGAAAATGAGTTAAAATGAACAGCAGGTGAAGAGATCAATATCAGTATTTTCAGTTTAGGCTGCTGCTTTCTGTCCCTTGCTACCACTGTGTCATCCTTTTCACAGTTTGTTCAGCCTTCATCTTAAACCTAGCTGGATTTCTTTTCCCCAGTTTGTCCAGAGTTATTTGAACTTGCTAGGACTTCACTAATTTGCTGTTTAGATACCTTTTATTTTCCAGATTAAATTTATTCAAAGCCCTTTGTTCTTTGCCAACACATAAGCTTTATAGTCATCCTGTGATTAACTGAAACATCTAGGCCTTCAATTTTGTCAGTTGTTCTCAGATATTTTTTCCCCTCTGTGATAGCAAATCTGTAAGTATTTAAATGGTTTGTTTATATTTGTTCTATTACTTACCCAACTTGGGTATCTCTGGTCATCGCAGAATCTCTCTGTGATGATATTCTTGGCCTTTACTTCATTAACACTGTCTCCCAGCTTTGTCAGGAGTAAATTTCTTTTCGTTATAAAGGTCAGTGAAAAAAAAAAAAAAAGGAAAGAATTATCAAAGACCAGAGACTGAATTAGAAACTCTCCTCTGACTCAACATGTCTGGTCTGTGCTGGCTTTTGGCACATACCAGCTCCTTATAAATGTAGTTATTCTTCCCCAGCTGAAATACTAATCTCTTGGGTAGTACTGTATCACTTGCTTTTCTAAATTAAATCTGGTGCATTTATACGTAATCATGGAGTTGCTGGGGGAGGAAGGAACCTCTGAAGATTGTCTAGTCCAAAGCCCTGTTCAGTGCAGGGTCATCCAGACAATCAGATAAAAATGGTTGGGTTAGTCTAGCCTGACATGCACTTGACAAATACAAGTTGCAATTCATCCAGGTTTAGTTTAATCTTTCCATCTTTAACAGGTTTCTGATTGGAAATATATTTTAGGACCTCTACCTTGGTTAGGCATATGTGATGAAATTCCTTATTGTGTGTGCATTTGTTAAGGAAAGAAATCTCTACTTGTGAGTAGGAGGGAATTCTAAGAGGCTGGTGTTTCATCTGATCTGTGGAATACAGTTCAGCTGATAAGAACCTGTAGTGCCTTTCTGGATTTATTTTTTTCCCCAGTATTTTCATCAGTAATAGCATTTCAGATAAAATGTCTTTCTGAGCCTGCAACTCAGCTTGCTAATCCTCACCTTTGCAACCGAGGATGTTTCTGAGAAGAAGGACTATAGTTTCAATTAGAAAGCACCTACAATGTAAAATACATATAGTTTGGGTACATAAATATCCAAAACTTTCTTCTAGACTTTCTACACTTATTTCAATTTGTTCTGGGTCCACATAAAAGGTTTTGCAATGGATAACAAACAAGCATAATATCCTCTTGTCTGCTTGGGGAAATTTCACATAAAAGCATCTGTAAGAAGGAAATGACATAAAATGAGATGACAGAAATAATGGAGATTTAGATGAGGAAAAATCAGCTCTCATTATGAGGTAATAAGATTGCTTATTTGGCTGTGTATTAGAACAGATTTCATGAATGAGATTTCTGGTGGTGAAGCTAGATAATGGAATGAACATCATTTTCACAGAATCACAGAATCACAGAATTTCTAGGTTGGAAGAGACCTCAAGGTCATCGAGTCCAACCTTCAACCTAACGCTAACAGCCCTCCACTAAACCATATCCCTAAGCTCTACATCTAAACGTCTTTTGAAGACTTCCAGGGATGGTGACTCCACCACTTCCCTGGGCAGCCTGTTCCAGTGCCTCACAACCCTTTCAGTGAAGAAGTTCTTCCTAACATCTAGCCTAAAACTCCCCTGGCTCAACTTAAACCCATTCCCCCTCGTCCTGTCACCAGGCACGTGGGAGACCTTTGGAGTTGGTAATTTCTATCCTTAGTGAGTGTATTACTTGTGTGTTTCCAAAAATTATGCATATCATAAATAACACTCATATGGAATTCAGTAAAGCAAGCATGATGGATGTGAACATAAAGAAAAACAAATTCCTTTCCATTAAATGAATTAAATCCTGACCAAAAAACAAAGCAGATGACTAGAGCAATGGTGGATCAGACAAGCAAATCTTAAGGAACAGTTTGTGGCAACTGCATGTTCTGAGATGCAGGAGTTACCAGCAAGATAGGTTGGCCATACTGTAGTACAGTATTATATACAATTCTCTAACAACTTTATGAGCTGTGTTGAGAAAAGCTAACTAAGGTGACACAGTCTTTGATATGCTTATGGAGGAATTTAACTTTAAACATTGTTTTTTACTGAAGTCAGAGCTAAGAAATGCCTACTTAATAAGGTCAAAATACATCCAAGTATTTGTGGGATGAGGGGGTAGCTTTTCTTCATTGACACTAAATCATTATACTGTCCATTAATGGTCAATGGAAAAGAATATATTTTTGATGACTGGCATAATTTCCAATACACACATTTTTATTTTATTTTATTTTATTTTATTTTATTTTATTTTATTTTATTTTATTTTATTTTATTTTATTTTATTTTATTTTATTTTATTTTATTTTATTTTATTTTATTTTATTTTATTTTATTTCCTTTTTACTGCAAGTTATAGCTCTGCATATACAGATCTGGAAGATACCCCACAGTACTTTCTTGGCAGTCCAGTCTTGATGTAAAAACTTCAAGTCAGTAAGTAACATACCCAGGAGGCAGCATGGGGTGCACTCTTCTCTCAGATGCTCTGGCTCCCACTGGTCCCATGGGTGCACTTTAGGGTGTTCTTTCTGACACTAAATAGGTTGGGAGTGGAGCCACATTTCCAAAGCTGAGCACTTCTTTTGGTTCCTCTTCCTATAAAAGAAAAGGGAGGGGAGAGTGGATAGGGAGTTGTCTGCCATAATACCTTTGTTCTGAAATTCACTTTCTTTTGCTAGACCCAGACTGAATTAGTTGAAAATGGGGTTTCCAGGTTTGGCTGTAAGGGAACCACTTCTCAAGGCATCAGCAGTTGCCAGCTTTCAGGACAGCCTGCACGTCCTTGCTTCCTAAACAAGTACTCTGCTCCCACCCACCTTTCCTTCCCAACCTTAAGCTCCGTACTTCTACACACCCTTTTTAAGCCACAGTTCACTCCCTGGCTCCTATTTCCTCCTCCTCCTTTCCTATATGCCAAAATGAGGACTCCAGGACTCCAGTCCTATCCCTTTTCCTTCTTAATTGCTCTTCTCCCTTAACCCCTGGTATAAACATGATCCCAGGACTTTTTTTTTTTTTTTTTTTTTCCCAATACCGGTGTTCTCTAACTCATTCTACAAAGTTCCTGCTGTTTGTGTTGGAGTTATGTGCATGGTTGTGTTGGGTGTTCCTGTTTGCACTCTGGGAACCACAGGAGATTTACCCAGCACCTTTTGTGGAAACCTCCATACAGCCATTGTCAAGAGCAGCTGCTGCCAGCTGCCCCACAAATTCACATGTAAGTTTTCCATACACCTTCTGGCATGCAGACCGTAGATCAGGAATATCATATCTTGACATGGGACTTGTGGTGTTGCCAAGAAAACTGAATGACTGGGTTTTTAGGTGTGACAGGTAAATGTTGTGCATATACACTTGGGAGAGAGGAGGGAAGGAGAGTCTATACATAATCTGCAGGAATGTGAACTGGGCATCCATAGTATTTTAGTGCCTCTAATGATTTGTCCCATAATCTCTAATATTATATGAAGCATTAACTTCTGCTTAAAATTAAATTAGTGCAAAAATAAGTTGTCACTAAACCCAATTCAATCTTTTGTGAGTCTGTGGCTTGAAGTGATTGCTTTTTGTCAGTATCAACTTTATGATAGCTTTATGAAATATGCTTTCCAGTTTTCACGACATAGGTGTATTGCTTTTTTTTCCTTCTGAAATATTTGAATAAGAATGGTATTTCAGAAAGATCCCAAGGAGCTGGCAATTGCTCATATAGCCTACTGAGACTGACTGGTTTAAGAAAGTCAATCCAGTTAAGGGGAAGAAGAAAAGAATTAAATGTCTAAATGTTAGATATAGTCTCATGCACATTTGAGAAACTCATCATGCTTCGTATTTAGACTATTCTTAGAATGAATGGGTCAATTAAACAATCAGGGGACATTTAAATAAACAGTAAATCGATGGTGAGATCGCTGTTAATTCTGTTATGTTAGCATGTTCTTTATAGCCATTGCCTATGCCCACGTATAAAACTTACTGCTAATGCGCTTCTAATGCTCAGGAGGCATGTTCCCTGATAAGTCAATCCTATATAAAAAAAGCAGTATGTATCATGCAGAAAATTGATTGAAACCTGTTGCCTATTGTAGCATAAGATCCAGTGGGATGGCTTTCAGATGCCGTAGTGAAGCATGCCCAAATAGCAGGGAAACAGGATTTTTCAGAGCTTTCATAGAAGCTTTGTCAGTATGTATTCATAGAGCTATTAATAATGTGGATGTGTCTGTGCCTGGAATCCTTATTTGTAGCCATATTTTAAAGGTAAGTAGTTTTTTTTTCTCCCACTGGGAACATCATTTTTAGCAGGTTTGAAAAAAAAAGAGTCAGAGGCTCTCTAGGATATCCAGCTGAGTGATCCAGGCAGCTGAGGTCATGTAGGCATTGACCTAGGAACAAGCTGCATTAAGCTCATCTCTCCTCTCTGCCATTGTTGTCCTGAAAGATGGGAAGCACATCTATTCCTCCTCTTGGCTTTCTTTCTTTTTCAGTATTGTCTATTCTGATTGTTGCATCTTTGGGACAGAGAGATTCAAGTCCAATCCATCAAGATCTCAGGTGACTTTCAGAGGGGTAGATCTTCTTTTCATCCACTATATCTTTCTAGACTGAATATAAAGGAAATTTATCTTAGATGACAAAGTCAATATTCAAGTTTGCTTGAGCTGGATTGTAAGTTGCTATGTATGAGTATGCCACAGCTGGACTCTCTAAGAACATTTGTAACACAAATGATCATTATGCCTGGAAGTGTCACTGTCTTACTTCCAAGGCTATATGCTGGCTTTACTGTATTTTAGTCTTTCCTGTTGATTAAAGGTTTTAGATGATATAAATACATTTATTCAGAAGCCATCTGCACATAGTCCTTGGAAGCCAGACCTACATAACCCTGCTTGAGTAGGGGGATTGGACAAAATCAACTCTAGAGGTCCCTTCCAAACTCAACCATTATGTGATTCTGTGAAATACAACTGAAAATTAAAAACCATGCAGAAGAGGAAAAGAAAGAGAAAACCTATTGATGGAGTGATGGGATAGCTAGGAACAATTGCTGCTTGTTCATGAAGACGTTTGCTTTGAGGTGAATGCAAAAGGAATACTTTAGGCGTTTGGCCAGACTGAGCTGTGATACACCTCTGTGGCGAAGTGGCAATGGGGATGAACACAGCTCATTTTGCTTTTGGGTGGAAAAAATATAGGCAACAGCTTGAGCCTTTACTATTTGAGTACATTGGTTCTGAAGTAGAATCTCTCCCTCTCTTTATGCCATACTTGCCCTTTTTTATGCACTTTGTGAGCGTGACACTGAAACTGAGAAAACATTATCTTACTCTAATGATACATGCCTTAGGGTAGCTGTTAGTGATAGCAGCGCTTTTTACATTTTAAATCTGTTTGTTATCTAGGATAAAAATCTATGGAACCAAACCACTATCTGGGACAACTTCCACTCCTTTGGATTAACCTTACCAGTTAATTTCCTTACTTCATTTTTTTTGCCTTTCAAATAATTTAATACTTATAGTCACCTCCCATTTTAGAGGATGTTTGGCCAAGCTAAACACATTTAATGATTTTAATCTTTCTGAGTAAATCAATCTCACATACTGTATACTGAGGTTATATCAGTTGGACAAGGTGAAGGAAGCTAATGTCACAGATTAACATTCCCACCCTATGTGTGTTCATCTTGTTGCCAGATGGCATAGAAAAGAGATTTTTAATATATTCCTGGATAAAAACAGAACAGGAATACTTATCTCCTTCCAGAAATCTATGTGGCTTAGCAGTGAGGGTAGTCCAGCAGCTAGAATATTGGAATTTATGAATAAATGCAGGAATGCCTGAATTTCAGTCCCGTCTTTACCTTCTTCCACACTTTTTCCACTATAGGCATCAGACTACTTAGGACCAAACCCAGAGCACCTAGGTATTCTCCTCAGCACTGGAAGACCTGACTCCTAAGTGGTCACTCCAAGAAAAGTGCAGGCTTCCCATGCCATGCATAGAAGCAGCCACCCCCAGAGAGGCAGCCGTGGGGAAATGCACAAGGAAGGTTTAGGCACCAGTTTAGCAGGCCTTGTCAGAAGTGAGTACTTCAGATATCACAGGCTTCTTATCTGTGGACACTTCCCTCTGAAAGGGTTTAATTTCTCAAATGGTGTGGTTTTGAACCAGATTCACCAGTAGCTGCATGGAAAACATCCAATATGTAGGAGAGAGGGATTCATTGCTTTCCTCTGCTTAATTGGGAGCAATGGCCTTCCTCATCCCAGGGAGGTGCTACAGCCACAGACGGTGCTTCCCATCTCCTTTGCTGGGGCAGATAACACTTGGATTTCTGATTGCTTAGGACTTAGCTCCTGTGTAATTGCCAGGGACTGCTAGGGCTCAAACAGTGCTTTGGGAGTATCCTCAGAGCCCTGTGGCCCAGGTAGTTTGGTGAGAGCTTGAATGAAGACCAGTGACACCAAAGGCAGGCGTGAGGTTATGCAGCTGCTGAGCAGCAATTTTAAACCTTTCCTTGCAGCCTGCCAGGGGGCTCAGGCACACCACTCGACAGAAGGCAGAAGGGGTGAGGGACTCACCTGGCAGATGGGGATAACAGTGCTCAGCTGGCACTCGGGGTGCTGTAAGGATAAATAGATTAAAAGATTGTGTGGTGCTTGGAGGTGTGTGATGGGGGCTTTGGAAGAATTTGAGATCGATAAAGGCTCAGCAGTACAATAAATACTCTCTTAAGGTTTAAGCACTGCAATATTCTTGCTGTCCTGAAAAGAGGATCTATTTCTTTCTAACTGAAAAAAAAAAATCATTTTTGTTTAGCAGTTTTTGTAAAAGAACCATTTCCATTTAGATAAAATGCTTCCCCTTTCCTCTCTTTTACTTATCTTTTTTTTTTTTTTTTTACTTACTTATCTTTTTAATGGCAATCCGGTATTCAAATGTTGGGATTATAAAATTCTAATTTCTCTCTCTTCTTTAGGGGACAAAACCAAATCTGAATTGGTCAGCTTTTGAAATAAAATTCCAATCTCTATATATTTTTTACACTTATGTTCCTTTCTAGTATGGGAAGTGTTCAATTTTTACTTGATGCCACCTGATAAATCAGTAGGAGTTGGTTTAACAGCTTTGGTTTGTATGTTTCAGTTTCACATCTTAGCAACTGACCTAAGGAGAGCTATTGCAATCTGTAGAAAGCTTACTGATATGCTTGTGATCTCTCTGTTTTATAGAGCATTGCTGTTATTAAGTGTATGGTTCTTATTGTGTCACAGTTATATCTATGGTAAAGTGTACTAACAGTTAAAATCCTTTCTTGGTTCCAGGATGATTACATTGATTCTTTTTCTCTCTCTCTCTCTCTCTCTCTTATATATATATATATATATATATATCTTATATATATATATATATATATATATATATATCTCAACACTCTAGAAGAGGAATTAAGCAATAATATTAATAACACAAAGTGCATAGTTGAGTAAAGTTGCCAATTTTTGATTAAGATCAAAATCTGGACTTCTTTTTCTCTGGTGTAATCTAAAAGCAATTAAGAATGCTGAAGCCCTCTCTGTTTTTCCTAGTGCTCTCCCTTGTGACATTTATTTATT
This sequence comes from Aythya marila, assembly GCF_965140915.1. NCBI lineage: Eukaryota > Metazoa > Chordata > Aves > Anseriformes > Anatidae > Aythya > Aythya marila. The sequence goes on along the minus strand of NC_139044.1, from coordinate 83,022,537 downwards.
CTAATTCTCAGGACCTCAAAGACTTTTGTTTGTTCTCTGTCACTCATTAGCATGTGTGGGATTGGAATCTGTGGGATTTCTCTGTTTAAAAACACAGTGTTTTCTTCTCCACAGATGTCAAGCTCAAGAAAGTTTTGATTTATTTTAATGGCATACGTTGAAGGAGACGGATGATGAACATTACTCTTTTCTTTTCAGATTAATGATCAATTACACAGACGTCATTTATATGCTCTGTGTTTGCTCTGTTTCATCTGCGGTGCCCAAGCATGGTACCACTTGCATTTACTGGCTCTCTGCTGGTAGGGCACTCGGTAGTTTACTTTTGATGGTACAAGTCAAATTCAATTTAACTTGTTCTTTTTAACTCTGAGGTGATATCTTCAAATGCTTCTAACTAATTCTCATTGTTTTTTTTTTTTTTATTTTTTGTTGTTGTTGTTGGTGTTTTGTTTTGTTTTGTTTTGTTTTGTTTTTTTTTTTTGTTTTTTTTTTGTTTTCAACAGCATGTCTAACAAACAGAACTTGTTTGCCTTAAGAGTACCTGACATGACTGCATGGTTTTATTTCACCCAGCACATTGCACATCACATTTTAATTTCTATCTAGAGAAGCAGAACTTGTCTCTGCAGATCTTTGCAACAATGATTACACTGACATAAGGCAAAATGAAAAGTGTGCTCACTGTTTGTGCTATGCTGTCCTGGGAGGCAACTTGCTCCCAAGTAGAAAGCTTCCTGCTTGATGCGTATTGTGGTGTCTCTGTTAGTTTATCAACATAGTTTGTTCCTAAAAATGAAAAGCAGACCTGAAAAAGTGATGTGTAGTATAAAATAAGTTGAGGTGGTCATTGGGGCTACCTTTGTAGAGTAGTGTATGGGGAAATGGATAAAGAAGGAAAAATTGAGAGGGAACTGGGAGCTTAGGCTTCCAAACCAATGGCAAGGAGACAGAGATCTTGAAATCTGGTGAATGAGTTGCTGTTTATTATGGTAGAATGCCCTAGAAACAGATGTTGGAACCTTTAACATCTTTAGATGCCCAGCAGGAGAAGTGACAGGACAGCAGTCAAGTTCCTGACAATTTCCTGTCTTTCACTACAACTTGGTCAAAAAAATCTTGGGTTTGGCCAGTTAATAGCTTCCAATGAAATTCTGTTTTATTTGGAAATTCCCCAATGAGTGTAATAAAATCCGTATTTAATTGTATAGAGGATATATGAGCCAGTAATAACTTGTGCTGAAAAGGATGAAAGGACAGAGAACATCTAGAAAAGGCTCCACTGAACTCAATTGTTCATTTGATGTATGGCCTGAAGAATATCAATGTTATTATTAAAGACTTGCTGACTTGAATTGAATGTAGCTCTGTTGAATGATCCTGCCCAAATGTCTTCACAGTCTTTCCTGTTGCTTTCCCTTTGTTTTTAATTGCACATTAATTACACATTTAATTTTCATGAAGATAGAATAGGTTTTGCCCATGAGTTCATCTGCTTCTCTTTTTGGTCATTGGCTGAACTTCTAGTCCCCTGAGACATCATTGTGTTCCTCATTTCAGCTGTCACCCACTGGGATCAGAATGTCTTTAATTGTCTTCTCTGGATCAGACGGGGTGGAAGAGTGCTACAGTTCCACTACAGAATCTACTTTTTAACTGAAGTGACATTTAACACGTGTCCTCATATATATATATGTTATATGAGTATGTATTTAGCAAAGTTCAAACATTATAGGTACTGTTAGTAGAGACTGATAAAAAGAAAGAGATTCAAAGAATTTAATCATCAGATCATTTATTTCTAGGTTTTTCCTCCCCCGACTAGGCAGAAAGTAAGAAGTGCTAGTTTAAGGGATGTTAAAAGGATGTGTAAAGATCAGGTGACATAAGCTACATGTATCTTTGCCATATCATCTTAATTCTCATAATAAGGCACCTGGGATGTATAGAGTCTTATTAAGACATACCAAGCCACTCCTTATTTCCTGCATGGCAGAAACCTGGAGCTGCCTAAGGAACTCTCAATTAGATTGGTTGTGTAAAAATATCAGAAAAGAATCTAATATGGGAGATATTGGCTTATTACAGCTTTTGCTTTAGTGTTTTTTTTTGTTTGTTTGTTTGTTTGTTTGTTTTTTTGAGTGGGTTATATTATTATTATTAATAATAAAAAATAATAACAACAACAACAATAATAATCAATAATATTTTTTCCTGGTGACTTCCCTATATACAGACAGGACTGAGAAAGAAGCACGAGCTTCAACTCTGACTAGACTTGTATCTTTCCAAGGAGCAGATGGCCACAGCTTTTCCTCCTCCCTCCTCTGCACCAAATGGAGTTTGGGACTGGGCAATTTTCAGAGATGCTGCAATTTAAAGCAGAAGAATCTGTTATTTCAGACCTGTAATGTAATTTTCAGTTGTATAGATATGAAAGAGGAGAGATTTCAGGGTATTGCAGGTGTCAAATGGACTTTCCAGGAGGTAGAAATCAAGTCAGCAGAGGTGTTAGGCACAACTACAGCACAACTAGTGACTTTGAAAAGCTGCTGGTACAAAAGAACCTGTTAAGGAGGTTTTAAAACTCACCTCTTGAGTTATTCAACATATGGTGCTAGGAAGAGTTTAAAAGGTTAAGAGCTACCCAAATAAATGAGCCCTGGAGCTCATTACCAATAAATACTATAGTGTTTATAAGCATTCTGGGGGGGCAAAGGAGATGAAATGTACTTCTACCTTCAGAAGGGGAATTAATGTAATAGCATTCATTCCTTTTATAGATAATACTGCTATTTAGGAAGTCCTAAAGTACATGATGTCTTTACTGATTAAATTTCCTGTGTAAGCAAAGTGTGCATAAAGTTACATAACTGCATTTTTCTTCCTACTTCATTGCTGGCAGCAGCAGTACAAGCTTCTGGAGTTATAACACTCCTTGCTTTGCCTCCACCTCTAAGAGACCTAATAGCAAGGCTGAAAAAAGCAGAGGGGGGGCATGGGAATTGAGAGAGAAAGAGTGGTGCTGTTGCTGTAAAACCTTCATTCACTCCCATATACTTTTCTTCCTGTCTTCCTCTTGCATCTCTTAGCAGATCTAGGCTCCCCGTGGCCTGATGCTTCCCACCTCAGGCTATTAATGCAGCCCTGACCCAACAAAGTGGTTAAAGTAATTTGCTTCTTTTCCTCGGTGAGCTGAACCAAGAAACTGAGACCACCATTCTCACTGGGCTCAAGTCTGCTAGACAGCTTGCTCCCTCCCACTTTTGCTGCACAGTCTCTTTTCCTGCACTTTTTCCCATGCTGTAACTTTTAGGTGATTGGTAAGTAAAGAGTGTCAAGCTGCAGAGCAGATACAAGGCCAGAGGATAACAGACAGGCATCTTCTGCAATGTCTTCTGCAGTGAGAACAACAGAAATAATTGTAGCGGGGAGCATTTTGTGCATGCCCTCAAAGGGGAAAAATTACAGTGGGTAATTTGACTGGCTCTAAAATGCTTCTTACTGGATTCTAAAATGGTTCCAATCTGACTTTTGCATTGCCTTGCAGTAGAGCAGTCCTTTGCTCTGTTTTTAAGTCAACTTAAAGAGTGAATCCGGCCAAATGGAATCTATTTTAAAGTTTCCATACTAATTATTATGAATCAAAGTAAAAATTTATAAGATCAGTTGTTTTGCTTAAGTAGCACTGTCCAATCTGTTTAATAAATACCCTTCTGCTGACCTCAAAACTTCTTCAAGATAAGAACCAAAAAATGTACTGACACTTGTGCTGTTCTTGTATTTGTTTATTGTACTTCTACTCTGGTTTCCTTTTCTGCCAACAGCTTTTAAATAAAAATGAGCAAAACAGACCAAATTAAAGGAAAGAAAAAATATTTTTCTAGAAAATGGTGGGAGCTCAGCAGCAGAATATATATGAAACCAAAGCTTATTGTGTACATCTTTGCAATACACAGATTACCTCTCAACAGATGGATTTTTACTCTGCATGAATAGAGAGAAGATGTCCTCATGGCTGAGCCCCTTAAGAGATCTAGCGTATTTAGATAGGAGAACTTAAAACATCCTGTGTGGGGTTTAAAAAGTCAAGCCCAAAAGCTGTTAGCCAGGAACATTCAATCTGGAAATTGGAAATGGAAAAGAAGATGCATGATCAGAGGAAGTATCTCTTAAAAAGACACTAAAAGCACCTTTGGTTTTCATCAGTATTCTGTTAACAATTTATAATCTTGCATTTCTGAGTCACTTGACATGGGGAGATATGAATCTGATGTGTGGCTCTGGGAGCAGCAAGGAGTGACAAGCTTGGCACCCACTTGCCATTCATTCTGAGTGAGATGCAGTGATACAAGCAATGCTGGAAGCCCTTTGCCCCAAGAATCAAAGAAAGACATTCTTTTGTCCTGTCCTGCCTCTTCAGGAATTGTTAGCAGTCCTCTTTCAGATGATGCATGAAGGAAGGGTCAATCTCCTCCTCTTCAGTCTAAGTCTTTCTCTGTTGTGTAGTTTGTCTTAGTTTTGGCAGCAATCAGCATTCTTGTTCAGTGTATGTGGGACACTTGCCGCAGACAATTTATAAACATCGGGGGAAAGAAGGGAGTTGGTGGTGTTTTTGAATTCCCATAAACTCTTCTATTTTGTTGGCTCTAATGAGTAGCTGAAAAACAAAATGGGTGTTTCATTCCTGATGAGCGCAAATATTTGTCCAAAATAACTTAAATTGTTTATTAACATGACTCCATTCAAATATTTCTTTTTTAGACACTATGTGAAAGCTCTTGTTTCTTCCATGATGGGTATTTGTCATCAGCTCATGTGAATGTTCTGGCAGATCAAAGGATGGATTGTTCTGTTTTGCTTGCTTGGATTGTGAAATAGGAATATCCGTAACATGACAGGGCATGAAAGAGCCTGAAATGAGTTATGTCTATACTTTAATGAATGGGCTTTTCATTTAGTGTATTCATTATAAACAGCTGTGTTAAATCTACTTTCAGTAAATCTGAAGGATGGTTGTTGAAGGATAGTGCTCACCCATTTCGTATGGGTGGACACTAGCAGAATAGAACTAGATGATACACCATTCCAGATGGACTGATTTATTTATTTTTTTTTAATTTATTTTTTTTTTTCAGATTAGTCTTTTTGTTATCATATTTCAACACAAAAAAACTGCTCTGGTGTAGAGCTAATACAGTATCTACTTTGTTTAATCTGACTGTCTCAGCACAAAACCTGGAAAGAACATTCTCAAGCTGGATACTTGAGATCCAACCAATGTGGATCACTCAGTCTTCACTGTGAAGGGGGCAGGTTTCTATGTGTAGAATTATTTTCTAAACTGGGCTGAAGGTAAATGAACCAAAGAATATTCCATGCTGAAGACAGAAGTCCTGAGCAGGCATATACAAGTAAATTGTGTGATAATTCCCAGTGCTTCATTCAAAGTTGCGTATTTATTTAGCTGAGTATTCCCTCTGGACAGATGTTGCAGGTGACTGTCTTTCACGTTTTAAACTGTATATTAAAATAACTCCTACAATCTATCCTTAAGAGAAAATGAAAGTGATCAAATGGATCTATATCCAAATGTGAACACGATGGAAAATGTTGTGACTGTGCATCTGTTTAAGTATTTGAAAACTGAATTAAAAAAAAAATAAAAAAAATGATTTTTTTTCAAAAAAAAAGCACAGGCTTATGGATCATTTTGCTTTATTTTGCTTTACTGATTTTTTTTTTTTTTTTTTTTTTTCCAGGAAGTACAACATCTGAGCAGAAACTTAATATTTGTTGCTTAAGGCTTACTAACACACTTTAAACAGAACCTGATGGTCATCTAATTTCTCATGATGATGCAGGTTTGCTTTCAGATGCATCTAGTGTCAGTATGTCCGTTTGCATGGGAAGAGTTCAAGGTGACTGGTGCTCTCTCTGTGTTCCTGTTCACTTCAGAGAATGAACCCTAGGGCTGAATCCTATAATCCCAAACCACAAATAAATATCTGGGATTTCAGATTGCCAACAGGTTCCTCAGAAAGTCCTGTACATCCAGTGCTATCAAACAACTGGGATTCCTGTTTGCCAACAGATTTTTTAGAAATTCACTTGCCAGTGACTACATAATGCTAGCCTGGAGAAATGTTTCTGTGGCTTATGTGGCAAGAACATTGTTAATGATATCTGTGCCATTTAACAGTGGCTACTTTTTATTGTTGAAAGTATTAGTGTGATTTTCAGTCTTTGGCAATCCCTTTGTGCTGGATTTTGTATTAACCCCCCATTAAGTATCCAGTTCCAGTTATGGGCACTGACTCATACCTGTAGAAACACCTTCCACTGGTACTTCATGTGCTCAGCGAGGCAATGGACTGCAAAAAAACCCACAATCATCAATCAAAAAGATTTTACAGACTTGCTCCTGACTTTCATTAACCCTGCATCTTCAGAGCTGAGAATGCAGCTCTGTAGCTCAGGGCTGAAAGTTTGGATCAGGTAAGAGGCACTTTGTATTTAAGTATGCAAGGATAATTTTAACCAAATCTCTGCTGTGAATACATGGTGATAACACAAACATAAAAACTGAGAACATAAAATCTGTGCATGTGTAAGCGTAAACTCCATCTTCTGCAGATCTTTTGACCCAATCAAACAGGAAGTTGAAAGTTTCAAGGAAAAGTGTATGAGAAGGTATGAACATAGTTAAAGAGAACATCTCTTGTAATTTTTTTATGGACACTTAGACCTTTCACCCCAGCATTTGCACAGCTCTTTTTGAGCATAGTAGCAGATCTACCTAATGTGACTGTATGTTTATTATGCATTGGAAAATATCAGCCAGCCCATTATATACATTAGAAACTGATTGCTAGTATATTAGTGACCAAAACATGTGCAATTAACAGATAGCTGTACTCCTTGGAACCATCCCTGTCTCCATAACTATATTAAGTCTGACTTTGCATATTTAATAACAAGTCATTATGATAGACAAGGGATGGAGGATGCAGAATTCAGTCAAATGAGTGAGTATTTCAGGCATCATTTAACTATGTTAAGCAATGGGTTAACATGGAAATTAGATGCCAGAGTAGACATGACAAAGCACTTTATCAAATTTAGCAAGACTGCCCATTCTGGTCTGACTGTGATGCAGACTGGCACTGAACTGAAGGTTATTGACCTGATCCAGCTTGCTGCTAGCAGCGTTGATTTTGAGAATAAATACGTCCCAGTGCTGATGAGCTCATGGGGCTTCCAGTTTCTCAGCAGATAAGCATTGGCTGGCCACCTTTTTCAGATTACCTTGTGCAAACACACCCCTCATGACTCCCACAGACCATGCAATTGGAATGAAATGGGCTGCTGGAAGTAACAGTAACTAGTGTCTGGCACGGGGCTTCTCTGATGTGCAGAACACGATGAGCACTTAAACATGCATTAGTTTCATACATCTCTGCTCCCACTCAGCCTATAGGAGGTAGGCTCACATAGCAGTGCTGTGTGGCACAGGGCAGTGATAAGGTAGTGCATCTGACTCCATTTGACTTTTAGACACCTAGGATTTACCAAAGTCTTTCCCTTTTTGCAGTAGTATACTGAGATGCCAAGAAACATGTAAAGACAATCTGCTTTGTAACCTCCTGTGTGGCAGTTCCTCCTAGCACCTGCCTGTGACTGGTCAGCTGGCAGTGAGCAAAGAGGGTAAAAATGAGGCTCCTTTCCACAGCTACTGTTATCCCCTTGTGCTCTGAGCTGAGCTGTCATGGATGGCTGAACTGAAATGATCCCAAAATGCAGGATTTCTGCTTTTAAATAAAAGCCAACTAACCTTTGAGTTTTTGAAGACCTTGATCTGCTCTACAACTAAAAGTTACAACAGGGTAACTTGCTAGAACCAAGGTAACATTGGGTATAGCAGTTACGGAAGGCAAACAGCCGTGTTGAAAATGGCCTCTTGTAATATTGCATCAGCCTGTGGTGGTTTACGAGGGGTCACTGTGAACTTGGTGCTCTGGCTAAACTGACTGGTGATCCTAACTGAAACCAAAACTTTCTTCATATGTCTACGCATATGTTTTCTTCTACATGTCTGTAAGTGCAATTGAAAAATTCATAGCATTTTGAATAAATTTTACAAAAAAAAAAAAAAAAAATTAGCTGATAGCTGATTTCAATATATTTTAAAGAGTATTTCTAGTATATTCAGGAAAAAAAAATAGCCTTTTGAATGAAAGTTCTAAATCTCCTATGGTTTCCATTGTGTCTTAAGCAACAGAGATAAAAATATTCTGCATAATAAGAGTTTTGAGTCAAACTAAATGTATGATGCTGCAAAGTTAGTGTCGCTTTTTTTGTTTTTTGTTTTTTTTTTAATTAAAGTAGAAATTAATCTCAGTAAGATATCATTTGCATTGGCTTCTTGCATCATTTGTAATCTGGAAATGAATCTGTGGGAATAAATTGCATGCTCTTCTTCTCCACAAGGACTTGTGAAGATCACACTTCAAGATTATGGTCTCAGGCCCCTGTTCTTGCTGCACCAGTGTCAGTCACAAAGGAAAGCAGATGGGTGAGCAAAACTGTTCTGTAAAGGCATGGAGCTCTATCAGTAATGGGGAAAATGATCCACTGCACTCAGAGATTACTATAGCCAATGCACTGGGCAGTCAGAAGATTAAGACAACATTTACTGGTGAAAAGCTTCTTTCCAACTGTTTCTATGCACCTGGGAACTTGGTGGGCCTTTGCTTCTCTCTCTCTCTCTCCTTTAAGTTTAGTAAGTGTGGTGGTTTTACCATGCTGGGCAGCTAAACACCACAACTTCTCTCTCACTCCCCCTCCTTAGATGAGGAGGGGAAGAAGTAAAGCAAAGAACAACTCATGGGTTGAGATAAGGATAATTTAATTAAAGGGAAATAATAATAATTAAATAAAGATTATTATGAACTAAACAATTTAACTAAAGGGAAATAAAAAGGGAAAGGGGAAAAGGGAGGGAGAAAGGGAAAAAAGGGAGGAAAACAAACAAATAAAACAAATGAAGGCTATGTGGAAGTGCAGAGGAAAGAAATTACTCTCTACTTCCCAGAAAAGAGCAATGCTTGACCATGTCCTTGAAGCAGGGCCTCAACGCACATAGCCGGTGTTTGGGAGGAGGACCGATATTTTCACGAGAGCCCACCCCTCCTCTCTTCTTCCTGTTTCGACCTTTTATTGCTGAGTGTGACATCATATGGTATGGAATATCCCTTTGGTTGGTTTAGGTCAGCTGCCTCAGTGATTTTTCTTTTCTCACTTTTTGCCCACCCCATCAGAGGGTTAGAGAGTCCCGATGCTGTGCCAGCACTGCTCAGCAGTAGACACAACACTGGTGTGATAACACTGCTGTTCCAGCTACAAGTGCAGAGCACAGCACTGTATGGACTGCTGCAGGGAAAGTTAACATTCCAGTCAGACCCAGCTTTTGGTTGCTTGTGCTGCTCAGTGCCTTTCAGTAACCCAAAATGGTGGGTTACTACAATGTCTCTAAGTAGTTATTTCAAGACACAATTAAGAAAATTGGTTTGTAATGATGCCTTTGCATCCAGGTAGCTGCCCACGAAGGTATAGGCCAATAGGTTGTCCATGAATCCTCCATGAGTAGCATAATGATTTAGAGTTTTGCAATGTATACACCAGACTGTAAAGTATGTCTCTATCAGCTTATTCACATTCAGACCCTGCCTGATACACACTGGGAGAAATCTAGTTAGGTCTTCTTGGAGAATGACTGTCTCATTTTTTGTGGCAGCTACGGAGGTTTTGAAACATCCTTTGCTTCCGTGCTGAAAGAAAACCAAGCTCTTTCAAACATGTTCACCAAACTTAGTTGTATCAACATGTCTCTTTTCATCAAAATCTGAACAGATTGCGAAGTGTTGCATGTGTCTGTTCTCATGTGCTTTCTCTTCCTCTCCCCTTTACATTTTTCCCTACCCCACCCTCTTCCCTCCTTCCTGTCAAAACAGTGACCGCTTCTGTTTCGCAAAATGGGCAACTTTTGATTTTAGCAAAATTTAGTGAGGTAAAAAAAATTGTCTGTCTCTAAATGTGTGCTTTCCTGTGCTGCCTAGTACCAGGGCAAAAAATGTACTACCCCCACCTCCCACGAGCTACTAATACAAGACAATATAATAGAAAACAATATATTCCTGTTAGTTAAAACAACTCTCTGTTTTTTGGGTGTCCTTTTCTTGCCCTCTGTCCTCCCCCCGTACCACAACAAAGCAAAGACCAGCACGGCTGGAGTGTCCGAATTCCAGTTCCTCCTTCCTCAGCCACATACCTCGCTCCCTTCTGATGAGAGGTGAAAACCATTCATGGATCATTTGAGACAGGAACAATATAAGACAATCTGTTTTCAGATTTTCTAAATATTTCCTGACTTCCATTGCAGGCTGTTGTCTTCATGCTGCAAGATCACGCCAAGAACTCCCCAACAGCATTCTTCTCCAGCTTCTCAAATTGCTTGGAGAGCAAATAAACCTTTTATTGACTCATTGATTTCTGCAAGAAAGCACTTATGTTTATTATATATGAAGGAAGAATAGCCAGACTGCACAGTTCTTTGACAGCACAGAGCTGCTTTCTCCTCTGTGTATTTCAATCTGTGAACAATACTTGCTTCCGAGAGCAGCCAGGGTACTGCTGCATTGTGTGGGAAGCAATTACCTAGTAGTTTTCTATCCCCTCTGAGCCCATAATGCTCTGGGACATGTTGTGACACCTATAACTGGTTTTAGTGCCTGAATGAAAAGCTTTTGATGTAATAAACACCGTGTGTGTAATGAAGTTGCAAGGGATAATATGATCATCTGTATTTCAGTGAGCTATTCTGAACTGTGCTGTCTAGACAGGAATGTGTTAAATTAGTACTGGAACAATTTAGGAGACGCTAGACTCAAATTTGAGAGGATTTTTTTCTTTTACTATTAAATAAAAATAAACAAAACAAACATATCTAGTGCCTAGTCATTAAGTTTGGACCACAGAAATTTTCAGCACTCATCATCAGAAGTACTTGAGGTTATCACAGTATGTGCTAACACTATGAGGTCCTATGCTCATGACAGTAGCAAAAGTTTGCCCTGCCCTATATGAGTACATCTGTGCCTGGCTGTGATTATATTCTGAGCAGCCATAACCCTTGATTGCCTCCTTTTAGTTCCTCACTGCTCTAGCAATTTAGGACACTTATGTTTCTGTGTATTTTTTTTCTCTGAGTCAAATCACCACTACTTTGTACGCTGCTAAGGAACTATTGGAGCCACTATCCTAACATTTGGTGTTTGTATTTCAGCTCTCCCACTCTTCATTGAGTTGTTCCAAGCATGATTCAGTGATTAAAGCAAAGAAAGGAGGTTAACAGACTGTGGTTCTCGTTCTTAATAGGGCATCAGTAGCTGCCATGTAAAACTGGCAAACATCTTTTTCAAGTTCTTTGAGCCGTGCTGTAAAACAATACTTGTCACTGTGATGTGGCTCAGGCTGCAGGTGCTCAGCAGCAGGCACACAGAATGGACTTCCTTTCCATTCAGAAAGCTTGTGAGCCTAAATGATCATCTGGTCTTTTGTCCCTAACTGTATCATCCGGTGTAAAACGCATACTGTGTCTCCTTCCAACCTTACTTGTATTTTTGTGATTGTTTGTAGTGGAGCGAACATAAAGAGATCAGTGGACTTTCTGAGTTGTGGAGAGCTTGTGTTACCCACCGGTTTGACGCCACATTGACACAGCCTGGTACTTGAAATCTGAAAATTTAAATGGATGTGCTCTAATCTTGGCACACAGATTCTGAGGTGCCCATGTTAAAAAGCAGCTGATAATTATGTCAGCTATACCTATTGACTAATACCTATGGACTATCACAAAGCTTAACTTGTCATCCTTACTAAATTTTCAGGGTACCTATACTTACTGATATATCAATACGAAAAATGATCTCTCTTACTGTAGAATATTTTTTTTTCCAAATTATCTTTTCCAAAGTGAAATGGCTTTGTTTCATGTTTGTTTGCTTGATTCATATAGAAGCAGAAAAATAGTATTTCTGCCTGCTTGTCATTGAGCTTGGGTGAAAGGCTAAATTTTGGATTGCTCTAACACTGATGCATTTCCTTTGAGCTGGGGATGGTCCTTCACCAGTAGTTCTGCTTTGCTGAGCAGTCCAAGTTCTGGCTATCAAAAGTACCATCCCTGAAGTTCCCAGTCACTGTCTATGGCAGACATTTCAGTGAGAAGAGTGACTCCAATGTGGCCTATTTCTTATGTAGATTAACAATAATATTTTGCTGTCACTATCTGCAAATGTGTGTAAAGAGTGATAGAAAATGCTGTTACTTTACTTCAGGGGACTCTGAAGGCACCAAGTAGGCAAGAAAGACAAGACAAGGCAAGACAAGATGAAGATCTTTATGCCAATGCCTGGGTGTGTACCCAAGGACCAGATCCAGGTACTATACATGTATGTGCACAACTCCATACCTATCTCAGGATCAGGAGGTCCAGAGCACAAAGTGCATGTATATTGAAGGTTTCCTTCAGACTGTTTAACAGACTGAGCCTGCTATTTTAGGCAGCCTGGGTGAATCAAACACAGGCAGGACCTGGTATCATCACAAGTCTCCCAGAGGGCACAGCAATCATCTCCAGATAGAATTTGCCTTATTGGAGATGGGATTCTGCCACATCTTGGGTGTTTGAACTCAGGTTGTGAATGGTGGGTGCCTGAGTCTGAGAGATTTGTGCCAAGCAAAGCCTGCAATGTGAGCAGAAATCTCAGAGCCACAAGGATAAGAAAGTTTATATTTGCACTTGAATCTGCTCCCATCTCTGCTCCGATCTCTGCCTACCTGGTGTGTAATGGCCTTTTAATGGAGCACACTGCAGGTTTCTCCCCTTCATGAGCCAATACATGTCTGTGGGCACTGTGGGCCATGAAGACAATTCCTCTTGAGAAAAGCTAATAGCAAACCTACTCTCTAACTCTCCAGAGGAGCATGAAGACTGTTTTTACAGCTGAATCTGATGCAAAAGTTTAACTGTAGGCCTTGGGACCCAGGGATGGCTCCCTACTGTATGTTTTTGTTATGTAGAACAAGGTCAAATATTCCCAAGTTTGGTGTTACATAGCTAAAGGCTTGCATAGTGCTTTAGAAAAACAAGAGCCCATGTTATTTTAAAAGCAAGGTTTATGCTTGCATGTAACGAACTAAAGTAAATATATTGCAGTTTAACAGTTGATTTGGAAAGTCCTTTTCACTGTTCCCATAGTTTTAAAGCCCAGGAATATGGATTATTTTTGAAGGAACTAAGCTACTGTAACCACAATGGACAATTTCACACAGGAGATGAAACTGACCATTCAGAAGAACAGTTCATCTGTCATAAAAGAGCTTCCTTCTCTGCTTGATGTCTCCTTTGAACAACCTGCACAAGCAGAGCTTATGCAGTCCTGTTGGGGAGCAATCAATGCGTGGCTGTGTTCCCTGAGCAATTCAGGAATTTTGTTCTGCCACCTACCCCCTGGGGTTTCACAATGAGCCTGCTTGTGCTGGAGCAGGGACGGCCTCCTCAAGACATGTGTTTGTTAGTCACGTGGATTTGTCAGATCCAGCCTTCTTTCCTAATCAGCCCAGCTTTTCAGAGTGTACCCAGCATCAGATAAGCACAGTGGCTCATACAGTCGGTTCAGATGACTCTTTAAGGAGGCTTCTAAATATTTGCAATTCGCTGCCCATGTTTTCTTTCCTTTGAAACACACCTCACTTTCCCATTTAGACCCAGAAGTACTGTGTCACCAGTTCTAAGTAAAAATGACAGTCTTAAAAAATGCTGCTTATCAGCAGCGACTGCTATTTCATTTCAACATTTACACTGCAGAGGGCTGCCCATGGGTGGCTAGACTGGGAAACCTGTGGGATTACAGCATAAGGAATTAGAGAGTGGGCAGTGAGGTTCACTGGTTAGGCGTGGGACCCTGACAAGTCTGGCCGTGGCAGACAGACCCTTAGCTTATGTAGACTGGTGGAGCTTTCTGCTAAATTCAGTGGAGCAGCAGGAATTTATGAAATGTGAGTTGTTTTCCCTTTTTAATATCCTGCTCTCCAGCAAGCACACTGATGACTAGCAAAATTCCTTTTCCTGAAAGCGCATTTCCTAGCCATTAAATGTCAAATTATCCAGATTAAAAAACCTGCCAGTAGGGTTTCAGTTTGCTTCCTGTGTTACTGTTGGTAGTTAATGAGCAATGGTATGTGGCTGCACCATCCTCTGGGGTCTGATCTCCCAGTCATGTTAATGGTTATATCACAGAAGCCTACAGAATGGAGGACATTCCCCATCAAAATACTGCTCTCTCCTCTATAAGCAGGCTGTAGAAGGCTAAACTAGAGGAACTGGGTGAGAAAGGAGGCATACTGGACCAATGGTTCAATTTTTCAACAGGTTTTGAATTTTGAAGGAACTGTAGCAGTGTTTCTTCTTTTTCTAGAGGCACACAGGGACAGGACCTGTGTCCTGCAGACTGCCGGCCATGTAGCATCGCTGTGTCTGCTTCAGTCTCACACCAGGGAGTCCTGTGTGCAGTCACTGTTCTTCTGGAGACGCTGACATGGGCTGGGTGGGGTGTATGGACCTCTCCAAAACCTGCTTAGCCTGCAGCCTGGGAAAGCCTTGTTAATGCCAGCCTGGAAGTACTTGCTGCTGCCCTGTGTTCTGCAGTCTGGGCATGTGTTATATTTAGGAATAACAGCTGGAAGAATAGAGACTGAAGAGGGAACACGAGGTAACAAGAAGACAATACTGTTCAGAAGTACTGTTCTTTACTGGTTTCAGTCAGTTTTCACCACTTTGCCACTAAAATTCCATTTGGAAAATAACCTTTTTGTCTTCTCCCACTGCGTTTGTGATTACAAATGAAAATGTAAGCATGTATGTGGCCCTCTTGAATCACATTTTCTGCATAGCTCTATTGAATTGGGATCTTCCAAACTCGGCAAGGTCTTTTCAGAAAACTCTTTTGTCACTAATGTATCCCATAAGCCTGCTGCAGGCATTCAAAAAGCCAGTGTTTAAATAATAGAGAAAAATGCCAATGCCAAACAGCATGCTGAGTTCCTGCAGACCATGGGTTAAAAAGAGATATTTTTTTGGCAGCTAATTGAAACCTAAGCAGGATTTTTCCGGTGTGCTACTTCCCGCATTTGTTCCCTTTTCACTAATATTTAACAGGTCTTTATTGATCACAGTGGCAGATCCGTACTTTAAATGGAAACTGAAGGTTACTTTTTTGTCCCATAATCAATGGCTATATATATTTCATATATAGATATGTATCAAGCATATTTCACAAATCAGTGCTGGGAGAAATCACATCCTTGCACAGTTGGCTATAAAGGAAAAATATTATTAGGCATTTTTA
The DNA here is from genome assembly GCF_965140915.1 of Aythya marila. NCBI lineage: Eukaryota > Metazoa > Chordata > Aves > Anseriformes > Anatidae > Aythya > Aythya marila. The sequence goes on along the minus strand of NC_139044.1, from coordinate 83,007,070 downwards.
AAATTTTAAGTCTTATGATCTAGGTAAATTCTCCTCTGGGATATGTAGAAAGTTCCCATGACTACTGCATTACAAGAACGTCTGAACCTAGTTATGAACTCAGTTTCACAAACGTTATCAGTTCCCTCTGGGTCTGCAGTAAGGTCAGATATCTTTCCCCTGGTAAAATGAGAGCACTTCAAATCTTATCTGCAGCAAATCTCTTTCAAATTCAGTTGGCAGCTGCAGATCTGCTTTGGCTTGGATTTTTCAGATTCCCACCTGTAGGGAGCACCATAACGTCCCATGTGTCCCCCTGTTTCCCTGTCCAAGTCCCACGCAGGGCCATTCCCCCCAGGGCTTTGACTGCTTGTTCAGGGAAAAGTTAATTTCCCAGCTGTGCACACACAAATAAAATTTTTGCTCACTAGCCAAGATTTCTAGTCAAATGGGGAGGATTTATGAAGCTGATAAAAATTTGAAAATTTGTAAAACTTTCACACCGTTCACTTCCTATTGATGAATGCACTCCTAGAATAAATGTTAATTTGCAATTTCAACCTATTTCCCTTCCCTTCCCTTCCCTTCCCTTCCCTTCCCTTCCCTTCCCTTCCCTTCCCTTCCCGCCAGAGTCAATTCTGCTAAACTTCTTGCATCCACCTAAAAATAGGTGGCAGGCACCAAATCTGCTGCTTAGTACCTGGCCGAATTTGCAACTCAGTTGTATAACATATTTGAACACAGATCTGTGTCTTTCCCTGCCTGCCAGGTCTGTAGATGCCTATGGGCTGGGAGGGCTACAGGCACATTTTCTTCAGCAAGTGTTCGTACCACTACTTCTCTTGATTTTGTCAGAATGATGTACACCAGTGTTGGTAACTTTATCAAACAAATGTGAAATCTGGGGTTTGATTTGTCTGACAAAGATTCTTTTCCTTTTACACTTTGACTATTTTTACAGTAGTCATAAACTTCTGCTCCAGCTTTGCCATAACTTTGCCTGAAACTTGTCACCTATAGTTAAATGGGTTACCTCATTTTTTGTTTTACTATTAATCCTAATACACTTCTGAAAGTGTTTTCATCGGTAACTGAAATTTCATTAGCAGCTAACATCTCATCCAGCTCTTCTGGAGCTCTGTCATATGAATTACGTTGATCCACTGATACAAGAATATTTATTTCACTCTGATTATTTTTTAACAATCTTCTTTCTTGGTTATAAATTTATAGGAAATGTTTCATCATTGCCAGTCATCTTATTCCCAATTTTCCTCAATGTTAAGAAATGATCTCTTTGGAAACAGAAGTACAAACACTATCGATTGTAACTTTTTCTGAGTTCCTATAATTTGCTCATGACTCCTGCTTATGAAGCAATCACAAGTGGTATGGGGGAAGTTAACCATTCACCTATATGTTGTGCCTGGGATATTGTTAATTTCTAGATTCACTGTTCTATGATATCCATATCATTATAATGAGGTTAATAACAGGCTGCGTTCGGGTTATGTTAGAAAGCTATCAAAAAATTTTAGAAAAATATAGTCATATTTTACTAATGGATGAATGGGATCTTGAGACTATATCATCCATATGAATATATTTAAATAACACACTCTTTGAATCCTCAGATCTATGTAGACAGGCACATAAGGAGTAACTTCTCCCTTTGCCCTGTCTCAGTGTCCTTTAACAGGACATTGTTTGGCAATGGTAACTTATGGTTTGAAAGACGCCTGAAAAGGTTTACAGGTGTTTGGGATTTAGAACAACACAACTACTACTGCTGAAACCAACTAGTAACCCTAAAAATAAGGAATATGGTGCCACAGGAGGTGAGGTTTCAAAGCTAATATTCTTCAGCTCTTCATTTTGCTCCTCATCTGCCAATGTCTTTTCTATGGACTGTCCCTCAACCTCCTTTACCCACTCCCTCTGTTTTCTCTACTCCTTCTCCAGTCCCATTAGGAAACCAGTGCTAGGAACTTTAGGGCAAAGTGATGGTGCTTGCCTCTGCAGGGAGCAATTGCCACTCAGGTGCTTGTGAGCCCCCTAAGCCCTTGGCAAAAGCCACTCCATGCTTCCCAGAAGCCCAGGACTGCAGGTGGACTGCAGTGAGCAACACAGACATTTAGGACAAGGCATCAAATGACTTCTGCAAGTGGGAAATTTAAAACATGTTGGTGTTCATTCCTGAACTATAACGAATATTGAATTCCTTCAACAACTGTCTATATCCTCTCTTTCATTGTTCTTCATTTCCGCTGCAAATAACTTGCAACAATAAAAATGAAGGGATGCCAAATTTGTGTGGCTCTTCAAAGCAAATTCTTTCCTTGAAATAAAGTTTAGTTGCAAAGCCTGACTTTCCTCCCCAATGTTTATGCGGGCCAAATGGGCTAGTACTGTCCTTCATTGTGAAGCCGTCCTTATTGTATGCTGTTTCTCTTTCCTCATGAAAGGAAGAAATGGAACAAAAACTTTATGCCTCCCTCCTGTCTTGCAGAAATTTCCTCTTCTATCTCCTCAGGGATAGACTCCACTTAGGGGTGGAGTCCCTTAAGGCCATATGTATAATGATCTATTCACTGGTGTTGGCCAATATCTTTTTCTCCCAAGCCATTCATTCATTACTGTCTTTCCTTACAGTTCTGTCCTCAGGTTCTCCAGAGTTTTCTTCCCTTCACACTAACAAGTGTTCATTATTTCTCTTTTAAACTCCACAGTATCCCATGGTGGATTTTTGCATCTTTTAATTTCCCAGGAGGGATATGAAGGGTCTAGAAGTAAAAGCTTTGCTTGCTCTTATCCGGGAGATTACAGAAGGGAATCGGATAAAAGCAAGGGTTGAATACTCAATGCTTTGCCATTGTCAGCAGCAATGCACTTCTGGTAGAAAATAGCATTATCGTTAGGCTGTGGGGTTTTAAAAACTTTTCCCAGGCATAAGAAATAGAGGAATCAAATTCTTTGGACATTACTCTGCACTGCCCTGAAGTTCCTTTTTATTGCACTGGAGACAGAAAAGGGAAATAGAGTAACTGGATTCCCCAACTCCCATATAATATTCAACAAACGAGGACTGTCCTTATCAAATACCTTTTCCCTCAATATTGTTCAGACATTATCTGGACACTGGCTGTCCTAAAGCTCACCATCAGAAGCTGTGGGACTGTTGTGATTTGTATGGGAGATCTACCTGTACCTACAATATTAAGTGTTTAAACATTGCTGTGAATACTTTGGTATCTGAACTTCTCATATGCCAGAGCTGGTCTCCCTTGACTGCTGTGGTAAGAAAAACATGACGTGTTAGAAGAATGAGACAGAACAGCAGGTCAAGCCCTTGTTTAACCTGCAGTGGACTGGCCAGAAGTGTGCTGTTGGGATGTGCTTTCCAGGCACACCAAGGGTCTCAAGAGATACTGTGGACTTCTCTAGGTCCCCTAGCAGATTGAAGCCAAACTCAGAGTAAGTACTTTAACACTCGAGTGGTCACTGAACACTGCTTGAAAGGAGCTGAAGGGAAACCAGTGCCAGTGGCAGTGGTGTGGGCAGCTGTGAGCAAGGAGCTGTAGCCTGTCTCTTGGTGGGGCTGCTTGTGTCTGCTGCAGTTTTCAGATGCTGTGTGGTAGGGAGCTGAGGTTCACACTGACATCGCAGTTCCTCCGTTCTTTTGAAAACTGATCATTGTGAACATCATTCATGCTAATTATTTTTGAGAATTTGCAGTGAACAGACTTGTAAGACTGTTGGACTGTGTTTACAATTAAGAAGGACTGCCTAAAGGATAAAGATGGCTTTTTCTTTTTCCACAACACTGATTGAACTCTGATAAAACACATTTTTCCTTGTTTCTGCTGATGTACCCTTATGCCATGAGATGAATAAATTACACAGTAGGAAGTAAATGAGAAGATTTCATACTGATTATCATGTGCTTGCTCTAGTTTTCCCTGGCATTTTGTTTTGCTGTAATCCCTGCTCTAAAATGGATGTGCACAGCTGTACATCTCTTATTCTCCCACAGGATAAAACATATCCCTTCTTTTCCAGAAGAACTTTTCTTAACACACTAGGTTGATCTTCATTCTTCCTTTTGGAAATGTCTCTGGAGATGCAGAATTATGCAAAAAGTCTAATAGTGGCAGATAAAATAGTGTTAAATGTATGTACATTGTATATGCTTATACTTTTATACTTTATACTGTAGCTGGAAAAGTTTGAGCTTAACTTCAGAATTTCACCACCAGCCCTTCTACTTACTTTTATGCTTTCTTCTGTTAAATGTTATTGATTTCAGTTTGCATCTCATAATGACTGTTATGCCAGGGGCTGGACTGTGTGGCTGTGGAAACCAGCTCTATACTCCTGCTGGTAATGAAAAGGTGCTAGAAGCAGGCCAGATTGCTTAAATTGCTGGTAGAAACATGAGCATATCCTTCATGAGCTGCTGGGCAGCCAGACAACCAGCATAAATGGACTAACTCTGTGCCTGTTTTGCTCCTGTTGCCACCATAGCACCACAGCTGAGCTTTACTGTTTGCTTCCAGGTGGGAAGGGAAGGAAAATCCAGAGGACTTGGTAAGATCCAAAATAAGGTGAATATTGCTAGTTGAGAGAAAGGTATGTTGTTATAGGACATAGTTTTAAGCTCTGGACCTAACATGCATGCCAAGGAGTCTGGCAGTTCTGGTCCTGCTTCAAGCCTGATGACAACCTTCTCTGCTGTTTTTGTAAGGTCCAATTACACCTCTGTGCTGGTGCACCAAGCACAGTGTGGTGTCCTCAACACTGAAGTGGCGATGATGACTACAGGATCATGGCAAAATTTCAGTCACTCATGTTTGCAAACAGCTTTAGTTTCTCAAGAAAATAATGACATAAAGCTAAATACTATTAGTAGTCTACACGTGTGCTCACCTTATAACTCAATTAACAGGCAAATATTTTACCTTAATTACTCTGTGCTGCATGTTAGAGGCTTAAATGCCTTACTGATATTTTAATCAGGATTCCCCCAAAACAACCTTCTGTCAGAACAGTTAACTGCATACAAATTTAAAATTTGTGAAATCAGTTTTGGGGACTAAGCAAGCAGAAGTGCCGGTCATGTCTCTGAGGATTACTTTATATTTGTAAATCTGCCTTGAAGGGTCTCAAAAGCTTCTTTTCTTATTTAGCTTCATTTCCAAACCTAGTGATCATTTTGATTTTTGTTATTGTTGTTGTTTTTTGCTTGATTTTATACATGTAAACTCCTAGATAGTTCCAGGAAAAAGAGTTTCTTTAAAACAATGTGTGCACAGTATGAATAGTTTGTAATAGGAAAGTGTAGAAAGCTTGTGAGTCTGAAGAACGGGTTTTCTTTTCATTACTCTCTGACAGCCAAGAATTACACACCAAAAGAAAAAATGAATCCATGTAATTTCAGTTCCTTTGGGACTAGAATATTCAGTAAAGGAAAAACATTTCTATAATACCTGCTCAATCATAATGCAGTTCACTGACCCACTTATGATCGTGTTAACTATCCTTATGCTTCCTAATCACTTTCAAGGACAATCTTTAGTGAAAGTCAGCCCTGCACAGAAAGCTGACAGCTTTCTCTGTGCTGTGAGAAGGAGCCAGGCTCTGAAGGCCGCTGCCTGTCCACCATGCTAATGGCATGGCATGCCATGTAGCACCACCTACAGAAAAGTATACATACAGGCACATGTGCATGCATACAATATGCACATGAAGATATATCTGCATATATGTATTATGGGATTCTATTCATAAAGCTTATTCTCTGAGGCTGTTGCACTTTAAGAGAAATTCAGACACTTTTGGTTTGGTCACAGGCATTTGAACTGGTGTGACCAGAGGGGAGAGATACTGTAGGTGGTGGCATTACTTTGTGAGCGTCGCCCTGCCTTCTCTGCCCCTTCAGCGTGCCTCTGACAGAGAAATATGTGAGAGGCTTGCCAAGGTGCGAAGGGCACAATGCTCTGGAAAAGTCCTGCAAGTGCATGTCTGGCTTGGCTGTAGGTTCCTTTTTCACCATGGCCTGATGTTCAACAGAGAAGCCACATTGTGTATATGACCACCACCCCTTTTGTTTTTTCACAAAGATTATTCTTATTGCTGTACAAAATATACTTTTATTATTGAAAATGATGAGTAGTTTTATTTATTTTCTTATTACAAATAAATTTATTTTAAATGATCTTCTTTTTACTGATGCAATATAATAAGACAGATTTGCATAAAGTACTGGATATTGAATATCATTGACTCATACTCTGTCAGCAGTTTCCTGGAGTAAATGTACAGTAGTTTTTAAAAAGTATCTTAGGACTGTTGTGAGATAAATTGTGGTCAGAATCAAGCAACTTTATCTATGTCCATCAAAAAAGATGAATGGACAGTTCCTCCTCTTCCATGAATCAAATATAGTGGGGTGGAACATCATAAATCTCAGCCACCATGGAGAGCCAAGGAAGTGGAAACACTTCTTTCAAACTAAGCCTCAGTTTTACTGATTTTATTTATAACCTTTGTCATAAAATAACAATAAAGAAGGAATACACTGAAGTGTGTTTAGGGAAATTAATTCTGTCAAGAGCAAGCTTCAGAACTGCAATTGTAATCTGAGAAGCTGTTTCAGACCTTTTCAAAAGGATTAGAAAACATCCAATTCAGAAACCAAGATGTCTTTGGAATTCGATATTGAATGACATCCAGCCCAACAAAAGTGATTCTCAGCAGAGCATTTGTACAGGCTCACCGTAGTCAGGCGAGGCTAATCTCGTCACTGCCTGTAATCATTTTGGAGAGATGGTCTTCCCCAGCAGTAAATTTCAGGTGCTGAGGGTCCTGTTCTGAATCCTACTCTGGAGACAGCAGGAGCCTGGAGAAAGAGAGTGGTCCTGGCTCAGCAGGGCTGCAGCCCTTGCCCTGGGGAAGCACTGTCATAAACCCTGTAACTGTATACATGTATTTAAATTTTGGCTGTGCAGATAGACTCCCCTCAGCCTTTAAGTGATGCTTCCTCCACTGTGGGGACTGCTGGGCTCTCAGCAGCTGCATCAGTAAAAGCAAATTAAACGTGCCTGGGACTGCTGTTTGGCACTGAGACCAGTTTGTTTGAGATGGCTTCATTTTAAATTAAGCTCTCTTGTGCCTCCAAAGTAGGGTGGCTGCAGAAACCCCTGGGAATGGCCCCTTGTTTGTACAAATTCTTAAATTGTGCCCAGGACTTGCTCCCAGGGAGTGCAAATGCAGGAAAAGTGGTTGTTAGCCAAAATCAAGCCTTGGATGATATTAATAATTGCACTGACAGACAATCCAGGTCCGGTGGCTAGGAATTACCACTGACTAATTTGCTAGCATAGGTTTAAAAATGTGTCTAAAAAAATCAGGCAACCTACTAAGGATCACAGTATTGCTGAAGTGTTAAACTGGTAGCTCGGGGAGAACTTTCCATTAGTCCTGTGGAAATGCTTCATCCAGAACAGATAGCTATGAAAAGCTAGAGTTTTGAGGGCAGTGGTGTACTTCCAATAAATAAATAGTACTACATCTGTACCTGTGTAACTGGGAGAAGAGAAGGGGATGAGGAAATGTGAGGTCTTTTAATATTATTTGAGATGCTCCGGTCTTTTCTCATAGATTTGAAAAGTACTATTGGTATAAAATGCTTAATTTTAAAACAAAATGTTTAACAGAAATAGCTTGATGAATATTCTGTTTACAGAAAAGTTTTGTGACTTGTATCTGGCAAGAGGGTATAGAGTAAAAAAGAAACTCATACCAACATCTCCAGCTTTGTAGTGAGATTTCAACACCTAGGTCTTCACAGCATTTGTACTACCTAAATTGGTTTTACTATACTTCTGTTAAACTCTCTGTCATCTTGGAATCAAAGTATGATCTACATCCTTCTTTATTATTGCAGAAATGTGGGGAGTATTTGGAGGGCAACACCATAAAGAAGTAAAAGTCCTTCTCTTTTTTGAGGTTGGATCCTTGATTTTTTTTTCCTCTCCCAAACAAGGAAAAGACCAGCATCATATAGCACACTGATATAAAAACAGTTTCAAATATTCCTAAATAATTACTAGTGAGGCTTCCTACAGAGAAACAAAAATATCTCTATTATTTCATTGCTGGGGATTACACTTGAAATAATAACCTCAAAATGAGAAACAGAAGCAGCCTGCATCTGTGTTTCTCCACATAGGAGAATGTTCCTGAAGTATGCTCAGGAACTTAAAAGCATGAGTAGAGAAAGGGGCAATGTCCCAACTTATTGCACAGTTTTGTTTTGCAAGCTTGCCAAGAGAGCATGTTATGGCACATTTTTAAAGACTTTGTGTTTCCATTATCACAAAGTTGCCACTTACATCAGCATTATGGTATGAAATAAAGAGAGGAAGGTGCATATGACCAACATACCTGTACTGTTTAACAATGCAGTAGGAACTGATCCTATTGGGCACAATGAGCCTTAGAGCTTATGGTGGAAATACTGGAGAGTATCATTCCTCAACCCTTCTTAACAATATAACCAGAGGACTGACCATCATAAAAACAGTATGTCATTATCCTATGCCCAGATTGTCATACCCAATTTTTCTCCTGTCTGAGCAGGTGTGTAAAAAGCCTGCCATTTACCATTGCTAACATTTGCCATACAGTGTTTTAGTATATCCAGATGAAAACCATCATCTAAACTCACATCTCGTAGAGATGAGACAATACTTGTGTTTGAAGGGACTCTGCTGCAGTACTGATTGATAATATCTTCCAAAAACTAGTAGCTGTAGATTGGCCATCCCTAATGCAGAGGTTGAACTCTGAGAGCTGCAGAGTTTTTCTGACTCCAGGTGACTTCAGTAGAAGCTGAAAGGTGAGGCAACTCCCAGGAAAAGGACCACATGGACCCAGGCCAGGAAGCACTCTGTTATCCCACACTTTATATAGCCTTGGGCTCTAAATAATTTCCTCTGAATTGCATTTATTTCTATGTTCATGATAAGTTATACCTAGACTACATCCTGCCATGGCCTGTGCAAACATACTGCCATTTATTTGTCAGTCTAGCTGACATGCCTAGCTATAACTAGAAAAGAATACCTATCTTGTAACAGGTAAAATCTGCAGTAGCCAAGTCTAATCAAAACGATGTATGGTGTCAGGTTTAATATTGTTGAAGAAGTCTATATTGCATAAGTGTTTGTAGGAAGGTTATTTGCAGTCTTAGTAGCATTGCTAGCAGTTGCAATCAAAGCAGTCAGGAAATGAGATTCAGTTCTGCCCCTAGAGATTGGAGAGCTCTCAAGGTTTGCAGCATCTGGTTCACATTTTGGTAAAGCAGCTATTTTTGGATCCATTTCTTCTCACTTGAAAATATATGCACCAAGTCATTTTCCCTCATTAATGGGAGAACCCTATCCTTAGCTACAACTGCTATTTGATAATTTCCTGCTGGCTCTGGGGTCTGCCAGTGCAATGGGAAAAATGATGGTCAAGATGGTTATGCTGATCTTCAGAGATGGCAGAAAGTGCCCTCCTTAACATGGAGTGCTATGCGGGTGCCAAGACACTGTCTTCTCTCCTACCTAGTGGGCCTGTGTGCCTTGTATTCATTTATAGGGAAGCTCAGAATGATTCTCAGAAGACAGATGCTGCTGAAATTACTCATGTATGGAATTACAATCATTTGGACTTTGAATCCTGCCTAATATTGCCCTGCGCCTAGCAGATTGTGTAAGTACATAAGTGGCTTTTTGTCCAAGCAATAACTATAGTCATTAGCAAGGGATGGGCAATTATGACAACTAACATAATAATCTCAAATGCAGAGGTTATTTCTTATGACAGTAAAGAAGCAGTAGATTATCCAGCATTCATCTAGCAGAAAACAGACCTCTGAGAAATAAGTTTGCAGTGAAATGCAAAGAGAAACCTTTATACAAAAACAGCTGCTATGTTTCATGCAAGTCAAGAGAACAGTGGCCCTCCTACCCGTTTCTTGTGGCCACTGTTGGTTTCATGTATCCCTAAGGCTGGCTGCATAAAGTACAATTGATTATTTTTCGCTTATGCATACCTGTCTACTTTCCTTCAGTAAAAAAACCTCTCCCTTTTGAACTGAAGAGAAAAGGCAGAGCAGAATCTGTTATAATTTTCCCTCACAAATTAGCACTCCCTCATGAAATCTGCTTTTAACAGCCCAGATAGCAAGCTAGAAATGGACATTTCTGTAAAGTGCTTATATAAAGTGCTTATACCAGTGCGCTGTTCACCGCTAAGAAGGCAGACTCCCTAGGAGGATCATAACACAGGAGGATCAGAGCAAAGAGTGGTGATGAAAATGTTTCCTAATAGAATGTGGTGTCTTAGGTTACTGTAACATTTTGTGGATATTTTTTTATGAGAGGAAGAAATGTACTTCCATACTTTTTGCAAAGATATTTGACCAACCTTTCTGCCTGTACAGGGAAGTCTTTCCATGCATCTGTCTCCTTTATTAAGGGATGACATCTGCTGCACAGTCATCTAGACCTGCTAAGCAGTCTCAGCACTGTTATCAGGGAATGACATTGCTGGCAGTAACTGCTGAGAATTAGGATAGGAAATGAAGCTGGCTCAGGATGAAGAGGTTGTGATATGTGAGTGGATGTCACAGGACTCAAGCAAGGGAACATCTGGGCCTGGATTAAAGGAACATTATAATTACTCAGCATAATTTAAGCAAACCATTAAAAGCCAGACGGCACTGAAATAAAAGGACAAATACTCTGCAGAAAAATTAAGCTTCCATTCCACTAGTCTGTTTGGTGTTCATTGTTGCTGCTTCATACATCAGTGGATTTTATCAGCCAGTGCTATGATACTTGTCAGTCATGACAGTCTCCTTAGGTGGGTGTTGGGATATGGGCAGATATGTCAGCACAGAGCTCTCTAATTTGGTTTTGAGAGGCACAGTTAGTGACTGCAGTGGAGGCATACCTTTGTTTTGATTACCAGAGGCATATGAAATGCTCTGCAAAACCTGCAATTGACTTTTGCATAGAAAATGATTCCCTTACACATCAGTGAATAGCTTGCCTCCAGATAAGTTTTCCTACACCAAATTGTGAACTCACACTTCATCTGATGGGCCCAAATGGATGTATTCAACCTGCAGTGTATGAACCAGTAGAATTCAGCAAACAATTTTTAAGGTAAGTGAACATTTTGTTAGCTGAAGTTATTTTCCTCTTATTAACATGGAGGACTATATCTTAACAGGATGAATAATGCAATGAATCTCTTGGCTTGTTACCAGCCAGAACAGTAATATTTCATAATCTTTATACTCTTTTGGGAGCTGAATGACAGCACCAGATGTACAATATCAATGAGTCAGATCTTAGGAAAGTAATTAATAATGTTAGCTGAACAATTTAAAACACAGTGTTAAGAGATGCTCGAAAGACAACAAAATGATTCCTCACAGTAAAGGCTCAAAGAACTGCAGTAGGTGTTGACAGATGAGCTCTTCTCCAGGGGCTTCTTGAACATCTCTGTTACAAATAGTGGGACTAGTAGCAATGCTTTTAGGAAATTAAAGACTACATTAGACAGATACCATTGTCCAAAACTGTGGCACAATTTCAAGTACAGAAGCATTGCAAATAATAGCCAGAGGTCAGACTCGTTCCTTTTTTTCATGAAGTTCATTGCTCAGGAAACTGAAAGATATGGAACTCATCCCTTCTGTTGTTAGACATGACTACATAAAACTTATGGTAAGTGTGAACTTGTTTCTTCTTACATGCAATAAAACACCGGTTATCAATCAGTTAAGACAGCTATGTATTTATACCTTAAATGTACTCTTCAGCTGCTACACTTAAATATAATATGTATATCACCTTTTATTATCAGAGGAGAATTCCTGGGCTGTATATTCAGACTTGAAGAAAGCAGACGTCCCAGAAATGTTGGGTATGTACAGTGGCATCATTCTCACTGAACAGGACCAAATTTCTGAAAAAGACGGCGTCCAGCTTTGGGTGGAGTATCTATAAACTCCTACGTCTGTTGGGAGTTGAGTCTTCAAAGTCAGTAATATTGATCAGCAAGGCTAGAGGATACACATATTTAGCTGAGATAGTTAATACTGTTAACTTCACAATGTAGGTATAAGTTATGTTAGAAACCTTCCCATTACAAACACCTGAATCCAGATAACCCTGAAGTCTTGGAAAACTCACATCCCTGGCAACTTTTCAGCTTTGCTTCTCTAGGAAATAGAGAATCTGACCTCAATATTTAACAGTTGGTTTTTTTAAAGGACTTTGAGTTGAATGAAACATTTGTGGACTAGGCTAGGAGCAGGGCTGTATCATTAGGTTATCATGAGTAAGGCTGAGCCCGAGCACAGATAAAGGATTAATGTAAGTCCTCAGAAGAATGAAAGCATGCAGAGCTTTTTGAATTAAAAAAAAAAAAAAAAAAAAAGTCAATGAAAATAAAGTTATCCGAGCTGGAAGAAGGGCTAGACACAGAGAATTAGGCAGGCTGGGGAGGCTACAGATATGTGATCCAGTCATGTATGACAGACTCTGCAGCTGCTGTTACTGGAAACGAGCTACCACTGTGCCAAACTCCATGAGCAAGGCAAGGAAGGGAGGTTCCTGAAAAAAAGATACACAGTGCAAACACACAGCTTTTTTGTTGTCTGTACTTTTTGATGTGCCTGTTTGCTCTTTTTAGATCAACCTCTCCCTTGCACCTTGGAGTTTAGCCAGTGTCTGAAGCCATGGCACCTGCAGCCTGTCACCACATGGTTAAACAGGTTTTGAGAGGTGGAGGCATGTGAAGTATGCAACACAAAGAGATTAAACCTTGGTAAATTGCCCTAAAATGCAGTAACAGAAAGGTCTGGGAGGACCTTTATTGTATGAAGGTCCTCATTGATTTTCATTGTATGAAAATCTAGAGTATATAAAAAAAAACCACCTTTGATATCTTTAAAAAATAATTTTACTTTGCTTCTCTACTGCCTACATATTAGGTGTCCTCTTCCATGAAGCATATTTTTGTGTGTATTTAGTGCTATTAAATACATTTAACTGATTTTCTTACAGCCCGTAATTGTCTCTTGACAGAAAAAAAAAATAAATATCCAGTGGCTGCAAAGATTCCTAAGAGTTTAAGGTAAAAACAAAGTAAGTTTTCTGATGTGTTCCTGTTATTTAATCTAGTGAGTGTCTTCTGTGAAATATGTAACCATTTCTGGGATCAGGGGCTATAAGAGAAGTCTCCCCCATCCTCTCTGCCTTGTGACTTTGGCTCTCATTACCCACTCATCTTCTCACCAAAGGGCTTTATGTTCCTGGCTGCAGAGTGGTTCAGTTTCTACACAATGTGAAATCATTTCTATTTCACCCTGCATCACCTGCAGCCCAAGCTGGGAACTGGAGCTCCACACCCTGCACGCCTGTGAGTGAAGGTGCAGGTGTGGGGCTGCTCCACATGGGACGGGGAGCCCCAGGTGAGGGTGAGAGCCAGCCTTGGGTAGTGGGGCTGCTCGTCCTGCTCTTTTGTTCAAGGCCAGCAAAAGAAGTTCATGTGCCACAGCAAAGTTATTCTGCAAAAATTAGGATGTCATGCCCTAACCTCCTCCTCTATTTATGGCCTCTTTTTTCAGCTGATCTTTTAGGGTCTTAAACAGACTGTTGCCATTTCTCTGCTTCAAGTGTGAGTCATGACAAAATTCAAGGGAGCACAAAATACCTGGCTTCCCAGACATTTTTCTGTCTGTCTGGGTTCAGAGTCTTAGCAAGGGAGGGATATTTGCTCTTCTACAGAGAGCTGACAATCAAATACAAGGTTGAGTTGCAGGGCAGGTTAGCTCAAGCTCTCTTTTCAGCTAACTTCCAGCTAATTCCCACCTTCAGCACCTAAGGTGACAGTCTATATCACTCTGTGTTTATTTGTGGGTTATATGTACAGTTTGTATAAGGAAATCTGATTCATTTGTCTGGTTGGCAGAAAGTATGTGGAAAATATAAGGTTAAAGTAAAGACATTCCTTTGGACCCTCTCCAGAAGTGGTTAACTTATGCTATTCATTTCAGAGATGCTGCATTATGCCTGCTCAGTTATGCCAAACAGGTGTAATCACAAGGACTTTTTAATATGCAATAACTGCTGCTGAGGAAAGTAATATTTGCTCTTAAATTAAAACAGGTAGATATGTTCTGAGCCCATGGCAACCAGCCTTTGTAAGCAAGTATAATATTTGTCAGCGGCATGACTTCCAGAAGATGGTAATGTTTGCTTAAAGGCTGCTACATATCTTAATGTCTCTGATTTTGCCATGTTTTTTAACTACTATTTGCATTACTTTGTTGAACTAACTTATCGATAAAAAAACATTTGTGGACAGAAACACTAGTGCTAAGCATAGCAATTGCTGGTCATAGTGGCATAGCACTATTACAAACTTTCAGGCAGTGCAGTAGGAGAGGAACAACTTGAATAAATTGAGTGCACAAGCTAAATTTGGTTTCATACTGGCCAAAGGGAAAGAAAGAAATTGTTTGAAGCAAAAATTTCAAAGCAAAGAGCTGAGAAGAGAACTCAGGTCACTACCAGCTTGTCAGCAGCACCCTTCCCTTCAACCCCTTGCACATTTCTCGTTTTAGATTATGCACTTATCTAGTGAGATAAAGAGTGGGAAGGGATGTCCTTGCATATGATGGGGCCCTCCCATCTTCCCTTGTTGAACTGGAGACAGTCCTTTGTGAGACTGACTTTTTCCCTTAAGTAATAAAAAGACTTCTCAAGGACACTGTCACAGCCTTTACCTAGCACAGACTTTCTGATGCAGCCAAAACCTTTCTCTGGAGCAGATTCTCCAGTTCCTCCCCCATCCTGAGTATGCAGGCCAATGTAAAGTTGGATCCACAGTCAATGGGAGCTTTTTCATTGCCTTCAGTGGCCTCTGGAAGGGACCCAAAGGTGGGATAGATTTTGGTTTTTGCTCCACAGCCCCAGTAACAGAAACAACATCCACTGAAATGAGACATCTTTATTCCATGGGAGCACTCTGGATGTTGCACTGAAGGGTGCTTTGTTGCTGAAGTGGCAGGCTACAAGTTGCTCCTGAAACAGATCTTACCCTTCATCAGACTACTTCCGTGTTCTGAATATCCAGTGGTACCAATTAATGCTTTCAGATTATTAATTAATGAAGAAGTCTGGGAGGATTTATGATGAAAGGCTCTCTGGGCATTAAGGTGGCTCTTCTGGACACCCTGGATCCTCTGAGGTATTTCTGTCAAAAAAGCCTTCATATTAGTGCAGAGATGGTTTTAGAATTGTTCATGCAGAAATTAAAATATTTTAAAATGTCAGTAACGGTAGGATTGACATCTGCAGGAACAAGGAAAAGCCAAGGGAAAACCTGACACAGAGGAAGACAGCCCTCACACATAACCTGGCAGCTCTCCATGTGCTGCAGCCATGAGATTGTGCCTCACATGTGTGCACTGCAGAAGCAGCCAGTCTCAATGTGACTGAGGAGAATGGTGAGCGTGGCTTTCAGTGTGCCTTAGTGCATGCCTGCAAAGCAAATTTCTACAGCAGTTATGTAGTCAAATGCATTTCTTTTATGAAATGCTTATGAGATGTGATTTAACAACACTGACATTGAAAAACAACTCAATTTTTTTCTCTTGTTTAATGTAAGGAGTCTTGAAGTAGGTACATTTTTGCAAGGTGCAGCCTGTATAAGTATTCATATATATATATATATATATATATATATATATATACATAAAATGGTCACTTCCTAACCAGGTATTGAGCGCCCTTATCTCTTAAGAGGTTCAGAGTCCTGGAAAGCCCATAGTGTTTTTAAAGCTTGCTGTTTCATTATTTTCATCAATGGAATGTAGGAAAAATCACCTAGATAGAAAAAATCCTATGTGTACACATTTGTCTGACTGCTTATTGTCATCAGATGCCTTTATCTTCAACTGCAGTCCTCTGAGAGATACTGGAGACTGCAAGTTGCAGAGAAAGGACTTGGTTCAACTGAACAATCTTGACAAGTAAGTATTTTTGCTTCACGATCAAGTCTTCATGAGCAAAGTTCCCAGCAATTTAACCTTTATTAAGAAACATCACCCCAGAAGAAATGACAAAAGTATTTAAAATTGAATTCATAAGTAAATTTTTAGTTGTGATCAGAATTTTCCTTTACAATAACACATAGATGTATTGTTACATTTTCTATCAAAAAGCTATCAACCCAGAATAATTACTTTTTGAACTCTTACTACAAAGACTTTGCAAACGGACTGGCAGAACACATCCTACATCCAGATAGTACCTCCCAGCTGCTGAGAGGACTTGGCCATACTCTCATGGTGTGACAGGTTCACAGCTCAGGGTGAGAGAACTCTCCATTTGACTTTGTCAGGAGCAGGTCAGGGCTCCTGCTTCCATCTCAGGGCTTCTCCAAATGGAGGCAAAACTGTTGCTTCCCTAAAGATCAACAGATGGGGCTGACCTAAGGGTAAAAGACAGTGGATATTAGATGGGAGATGAGGGGTGGTGGTGGTGGGAGGGCAGAGGGAACATTTCTGAAGAACTGACCTTAGCATGTGATATTTTTGGACAGTGGGATGGGAGACAGGGAGCTTAGGTCCTGACACTCTTTACATGTTTTTGTGGTGGGACTTGTCAAGTCAGGTTGATGATTGGACATAATGATCTTGAAGAACTTTTCCAGCTTAAATAATTCTATCAAATGATTTTGTCATTTACAGGGCAATAGCAGAAAAGCCTGATTTTCCTGGGCCCTGAAATGAGGAAAATAAAATGCAATCAATTTCTTGCCCTGACATTATGGTGTCTGGGACAAGTACTCAAGCCTATGAATAGTCCTAGGTCTCATCTCTGTTACTCTGCCAGCACCTTGCAGCCACAATTTGCACATGCCTCACCTGTTTGACAAGGGAGTTTCTTTGTCAAGTCCTTTCCATCATTCTCTCTTTGGATGCGTTCAGTACAGCAAACAAACAAACCAGCTGGTGACAGCTGTACTGGTGCATTCTGTATAATGGCTGCTGGCTGCTCTAAACAGTGCTGAAAACACTTCCTTATTTTGCACAAGATATTAAACCAGCAGGTAAAAATATTAGTCATGATCATTGTGTGGGTGGTGTTTAATTAGTGGCCTAGCAGCAAAAGCTTCCCAACTGATCATTCCAACAGCTCCTAGAGGCTCCTTCAGCAGTTTGCTGCGTAAAGCTATTATCATGCAGACAGTGTGCACTCTGGCTGGGAAAAATGAAGTGGTGTCAAGAATGTTTTGGCTGTATTAACTCTGAGTGTGCCCTTGCTGTCCTGGGATTTTGGTCTAAAATGCAATATTGTTTGAAAGTGCTTTTTAGCTTTCAGTATCATATTCCAACAAGAGGAAAGAAGTAGCATGCTGACAGCCTCTAGTTGTACTTTGAAAGAAGATTGCCGAAAATGTATTTTGTCTGATTATTTTGAAGACATAATTCAATAAATTTGAATTTTATTCTTGAATTCTGAAGATAAACAGAATAAGTCATATATATGTACTGACTGATTTGTTAACAAATTAAATCAGCATGCAGCCAAATATCAAGATTGCAGTCATGTTTTCCTATTGATTCTCCCAGTGAAGGTCAAAAATGTACCAAGGGCAAAAGCCCGTTCAAGCTGCGGTGCTTATCAGGACCTGATATGGAGCAAGTTCTTCACCTCTGCTTCTGAAAGGAATATTTTTCTCTGGTGAGAATTAAAAAGCTCCTCTTCCTTAATGCCTAGAAGCAGAGGATTTGGGAGGCTACCATTCAGGGTCCTGAGCTCCTTTGTCTTGTGGTCTTTGTTGGAGGATTGACTCATAATCACAGCAATAAATGGACACTATTTTATTTGATTGAAAGCTAGAGCTCTTGCTTCAAAGATGGATCTGAAGTCTTCTTCATAGCACTCTCCACTTTCTTTCTTTCTTTCTTTCTTTCTTTCTTTCTTTCTTTCTTTCTTTCTTTCTTTCTTTCTTTCTTTCTTTCTTTCTTTCTTTCTTTCTTCCTTCCTTCCTTCCTTCCTTCCTTCCTTCCTTCCTTCCTTCCTTCCTTCCTTCCTTCCTTCCTTCCTTCCTTCCTTCCTTCCTTCCTTCCTTCCTTTCTTCCTTTCTTCCTTTCTTCCTTTCTTCTTTCCCTCCCTCCCTCCCTCCCTCCCTTCCTTCCTTCCTTCCTTCCTTCCTTCCTTCCTTCCTTCCTTCCTTCCTTCCTTCCTTCCTTCCTTCCTTCCTTCCTTCCCTCCTCCCAAGAGGAAAAATATTTCACTGAAAGGTCTATCCTTTATCTGCTGTTCAACAGTTTGCATTTGTGCACATTTATTTTTAACACATTTGAATTACAAAAGAGCTTTTGGGCCGTGAGTTCTGCTTCAGGAGGGCTCTACTTGCACTCTTCTGAATAGTAACAGAACAAAACAGGAGACATTTGGGTGCCATCCTGATCTTTATTGAATAAATGTGTTTCAGTTAACATTACGTGCCCTGTTTCTGAAAACCAGATCATGGACTATCCAATTAAGTTCTCACCTTTGAAAGCTAAGGTGATTATTCCATCTTCCACTTCTAAAGTAAACTTGAGATAACTGTTTTCCTTAAGGTCTCAGTTGTGTCTTCATTCCTCCTGAGTCAGAAGTTGTGTGAGGCTGACTGAAACAGACATTTTCCACTTTTTTCTTTTTTTTTTTTTTCACCGATTCCATAAGGAGCTTTATCCCCCTAGAGGGAATAAGTGCTCAAATTAACCAAAGATTTATGAATACCCAAAGGGACAAAATTTCAGGCTGTATCATGGTCCAGTGGATTTTGATTCTAGCTGAGAAAATTTGCTCTTCTAATTTTCAAACTTGATTTACTTCTCATCAGAATATATAAGAATTAGATGATCTGTCATCCATCTGTAAAAGATAAAAACTTCCCTAAAAACTTCCTGTAGGGATTATAAAGAAAATTAAACCAAAAATGGATTCTGATGATTTTATTTCAAAATCTGTATTAAAACAACAAAAGAGATTCTTTAATGTCAAGTTGTAAAGACAACAAAACAGCCTGCTATTATCAAGCATGAGGTTTTAATGAGTAGATCAAGTTGTCGTCTGGTGTAAACCAACATTACCCTGTTGAAGGAGACAAGCTCAGTGGAGCTGTATTGTTTACAGTAAATGAAAACCTAGACTATTATTTCTCACTGCCTTTCGAGGGCTGAGAAATGGTCAGATGACCTCTAGGCCTGGAAGTCTTTGAAAGACTCCAGCTCTTTCTCCAGTCCCATCCTCTGGTTAGCTCCTCAGCTTTCCTTTGAAAAGCATGTTAACCATACTGCTATTGATGCCTTTCTGCCTCTGCTGCTTTTGCATTCTTTGGATGAGCCCTTGAGGACACTGTACTTTTGCTAAATGTACTCATCTTACAACAAACTCCCCTAGTGGCCTTTGTTTATAAATTATTTGTTATGTATTTACCTAATATGGTTTTGATCACACGGAATTTATTTAGCATTTGATGGGAGTTTCATATTTAATTACTAACACATGTTATAATTAATTGTCAAGTGAACGAGCCTTTCAAATGAAACAATGCAGAAACAACCAATAGGACCCTGCTGAGCCTACTTTGTTTGAAGAAGCTGAAATTCAAAGACTTGGGAAAGCGGATGTACTTTTCTGGCAGTTGAAATGGTACATGAAATACTGACTCTCCTTGCATCAGGCTGTTAGGATGAGATGGTTAGGATGACTGTTCCAGAAGCAGCAGTGAAGGAGTGGCAAAGCATTGGATTTTTGCTGCACTGCACATTATCACCAGTTTTCAGTCTGGTAAATTCTCCCTGAAACTTTCTTCAAGTGGAAACTGGAAGACTGAAATTTGTGAATAACTGGATAGGGTTGATGAGTAGGATTATTATTGCTATTGTTCGTAAGACATTTTACAGACACTAACAAAATTATTACCTCAGAAACCTGACAGTGCACACACAGTATTCAAAGAAAGGAGAGAACTGAACAATGGCTTCTTCCACTTGTCTGATGTTTCTGTTGGCACCTGCCTTCCCTGATAGAAAATCTGTTCTCTCCAACTTTAACTAGTTTGATCAGTCAGCAGTTTTATAGTGGAAGAGCTATGGTTCATACACTTTAAAGGAGAAGTTCGAGAGAGAATGGCAGTATGACACTCAGGAAGGAAATTACAGGCAGAGAAGGAAAACACAGAACAAAAGCATTGGAAAAAGTTCAGCAAAGTAGTTTATTGGGGTACATGACTGGGAAGAAGGAGGTATAACAAAGGAGATGAAAAGCAAGGGACAAGAGGAGGACCATGAAGATAAGCAGAAGGAAATATGTAGTGAAGTCAGATGAAGGATCAAGAGATATGAGAAAAAGACTTTCAAGGACGTCCATATCCAGAAGATTTTAGTATAGACATGTCAAACATTAAAGATTTGAATGTGGAGATGCCAAATGAAGACAAATTGGCAGTAGTTTACAGGAGAAATATTCAGAATTTGAATATACTGCTGTTTATCATGGGAACACTGTCCAGTGCCAGTATGTGGGGAGTTAAAGGCTTTATTTAGAGAGTTATGAAACAAACAGTCAAGATTGTCCTGGTATCTGCCAACCCTGCACATACCTTGCTTTTTGTACTGTTATAACAGGTTTTTGGAAGCTTTGAAAACTTTTTGGTAATAGTGTGGAAACAAGAAAACCAAAAATGAACAGGAAATGCGCAACAAGAGCAAAGATTTAAATGTTCTTGTTTTTTCCTGTTAAGCTTTTGTAGTTACGGTTGCTTGGCTCCTTTGGTTGAAAAGAAGAAAAACAATGGCAAACTGTCAGTTTCTGTTTAACAGCTGGATGCAAATTTATTTCCTAAAAGATATACACATTAACCTTGATTCATCCTAGCAATGGGCAAAAAATCAAGGCTGCTCACTCACAGGAAGCTCCATCAACAGCAATGGGACATTGACAGATACCTCCAGAGTCTGATACAGATCTTACTTCAGTGATGAGCTGTAAGGATCCCTTAGTTATATTTCTAAGAGTAAGTTGAATAGTGACTTAGTAAACAAACTAATGAACCATTGCTTTCTATGAGGACATTCATTTCTATTTTTTATTACCATAAAAGTTTTATTACCAACTAAGAAAGAGTTTATGAGAGTTTGCAGTGCATGAAAACTTACTGAAGGTTAGAGCTTTCTTAAAAGTTCTCATTTACTCCTCATCCACAGAAATTAAAATGTGACAAGTAATGGATTTGCAGTACCTGTATAATTTCAGGCTTGGAAAACATATGAGACTCCACATCAGAATAACTACTCTGCAACTCCTGAGCATTATTGCCATTGAAGATAGACCTCACTGCATATGCAGTCCTGTCTCCAGTAACATCTCCATGCAACAGTTGAACAGAGTAGCTGATGATGCATTGAACTTTATTCTATTTGCGGCCATTATGCTTTGACCTACGATAACCGTGCAGGTCAAATCATGTGGTGGAAGAGCCAGACTCAAGTTACTTCATGGAACAAACACATCTGATGGATGCAACTTTAAGATGGAAAGGCTGCGTACTCTTCATCTCTGAAGAGTTTGAAAGTGTGACTTGACAAGACCTGATCCATACTTTGAGTAAGAATTTGGACCATATGACATCCAGAGGTTCTCTCCAACCCAAATTTTTCAATGATTCTATGATTTTGTATATGTGTATTTGCTGAATTGTGTCAGTAACTTCCACATCTATTTCTGATTTTGGAATAAACTTTTATGGAAATAATTAAAGCTGTTAAATAAACTGTATTTAATGCAATTTAGTACAAATTCCATGAGTTAAAAAATATGTGGGCCATTTTTGTTGTTGTTTTGTTTGATATTTTGTTTTTAAAGAAAAGAAACATCTGTTATAAAAAAAAAATGGAAAAACAACAAAAAAACTTTTGGTAGGTTGATTTAAAACTAAATGCATATTTTCATATTTACATTTGAAGTAAGAATAAATATTGCAAAATTTTCATTTCTTTTTAAAATTTATTCTCAATCAAAAATATTATTTGTTGTGTTGTTTGTTTGTTTTTGTTTTTGAGCATCAGTCTTGGAAAACATTGCCTGTAAAAGCCTCCCTAGTGGTAAGATTTCATAAAAATCAGAAACTTGATGTGGTCTCTGAATAAGGCAACTGATTGATTTCTCTTAATGGGTGTGACTCAACCCAACAACATTCTGAACCTCTCTGACAGAAAAAACAAACCAGTGTCTTTTCATGGGAAAAAAATCAGGGGAGTTCTATATGTAGTAATTAGTTGTGTGGTAAATTCTTTATTGGTTGCATCATTTCCCTAAAAATAGCAAGGACTCTCAAGATCTTTCCCCTGTTTACTGTAGGCACAATCCTAATGCAGTGTATTTTCACAGCAGCCATCAAAGCCTCCTTATTGCACTATACCTACAGTGACACAGGGCAATTTGGTAGATTTTATATGGACCTGTCCCAAGGAGCTGGACACTAGTGAGGTTCTGTCTGCTGTCATCATGGCCTCAAAACTTCATTCGGGTGGGAACTCTCAGTGTTTTAGAATCATAGAATTGTAGAATCTTAGAATCACAGAATCATAGCTTGGTTTGGGTTTGAAGAAACCTTATAGAGAATCTATTTCCAACCCCTCTGCCATGGACAGGAACACCTCCCACCAGACCAGGTTGTTCAAATCCCCATTCAGTCTGGCTTTGAACACCTCCAGGGGTGGGACATCCATAACTTCTCTGGACAACCTGATAAGAGAGGTTTATCACACAACCTGGCTGGTACCAAGTAAGGTTCACTATCTTCTTCTGGTATATCTTCTCTACTGATTTGGAGATGCTTACATCTATTTAACTTAGTTTGAACTAAGAGCATCCAATAACTGGTACATTCCTCCTGCAGTTCCATTTGCTGTTACAGTACATCCTTTTTGAAAAGTCAGACCTGAAGAATGATTCTTTTGATACTGTCTTTGTTACATGCTTCCCACCCACATTGTAGCTAGCAGTCATTAAAGATCTTTTTTTTTTTTTTTTTTTTTTCCTGTGTGTAAGATCCACACTCTCTTAATGTCATCAGGAAAATTGCACCCATAAAACTCTTACATGTTCTTGTTCAAGCAGCTAGGAAAAGCCTAGAGTCAGCAATGTCTAGTATTATGGCCAGTGGCAGTACTGCTTCTCAATGCAG
The DNA here is from genome assembly GCF_965140915.1 of Aythya marila. Taxonomy (NCBI): domain Eukaryota; kingdom Metazoa; phylum Chordata; class Aves; order Anseriformes; family Anatidae; genus Aythya; species Aythya marila. Next base: position 82,983,769 of record NC_139044.1, on the reverse strand, counting down.
TCCTTGTGTGAAAGCAATGTCCATATTAGTTGTCCCACCCATGATGTTGAAGCAGTTTTGAGTCTTTCTTCCAGTCCTGATGTCTCCCAGATACCAGATTGAAAGGCCCTGTGACATTGTCCGTTCCAGAAACAACGACCTGTACTGGATCAAACTTTCTGACCATTTTTTCCCCACTGCACTGGAAGAAGTCCTGGCGTCTTTGTAGATCGGGTTTGCTCTGAAGTTTGAGTATGAGCCAGGTTACTAAACATGTCTGAATATTACTGAAGGAGAGGAATGGAAATGGTTTATTTTTTGTTGCTGTATTTCATTCAGTGCTGAAAGTTTTTGAGGGCTGTGCTGGTTTCCAGTTACTATCACAGAATCCTCCACGAGGTCTTTGCCCAGAATTTTCTCCATGTTCTCAGGATCTTAAGGGCCTGTCAATCACAACTTAATGTACTCTTGCCTAGCAAATGGAAAATCACAGAGAAGATAACAAGTTCAGTGCATGCAATGGGACGATTTTCCATGAGTTGGCATCTCTCTTTACATTTCTAGGATTATTTTTCCTTCCATACCATGAAACAGAGACTGCTGAGCTAGTTTTATATGTGGAAACATTAGGTTCTTCTTCTTCTTCTTCTTCCTCTTCTTCCTCTTCTTCTTCTTCTTCTTCTTCTTCTTCTTCTTCTTCTTCTTCTTCTTCTTCTTCTTCTTCTTCTAATTCTAATTCTAATTCTAATTCTAATTCTAATTCTAATTCTAATTCTAATTCTAATTCTAATTCTTCTTCCTCCTCTTCTTCTTCTTCTTCTTCTTCTAATTCTAATTCTAATTCTAATTCTAATTCTAATTCTAATTCTAATTCTAATTCTAATTCTAATTCTTCTACTAATTCTCCTCCTCCTTCTAGAAATACCCATTACAAATGTTGGAAAGTGCAAAAATGTTGAATCGTGTCATGTGTCAATAGGGGTCAGCTGTTTTCAGGGGTAACATTTTTTATTACTTGTCACATATAGCATTTCTCATAGTTGAGTCACGAGTACAAAATTTTCATAAAGTATTTAAAACAGTCCTTAAATCAACAGAGGATGTAAGAGAGGCACTTCTTGTTAATAATCAGTGATATTACTGATCATCAAAAGTAGCTGCAGGAACTACACTGTTACCATAGAAATCAATTTCCAAAGAAACTATATATTTCAAGTTACAAGTTTCGTGTTGAGTAATTCATACATGATTGCATAAATCTGTCAACTTACTACCACAGCACAAGTAAAGCCACGTAACTCTTGTTGAGGCCCTGTTTGACTGTCCAGCACTAACTCTGATCTATATATGTGAATTAAATAATCAAATATATAGGCTTATCACACTTGGTAGTATTAAGTGAAGTATCTGAGGTTCTCAGGTGTCCTCTCTCTTGATTTAGCAGTGCTTACATCAATTAAACTTAGTGTAAACTAAGAGCACCTAATAATTTGTACATTCCTCCTGCAGTTCTGTTCACTGTCACGTTATATCACAACCTACGTGCACAAACCTGAAGAAATCAGCCCTAGTGCTTTTTGATAACCCATGACACAGACTTCCCTGCAGCTTTCTGCCACAGGAAGATACCTTGAACTGATTTGTTCTCAAAGGAGAGATGCAACATAATGAGGATCACATTACACTGTGTAACACCCTGAACAGTTTGTCAATAATTTTTTCCGTCCTCTATAAATAATATTGTCAGAACAAAACAATAAAAATGATAATTTGGAGAGGCTTGGGATGGTAATATCAGATACAGTGTTACTGCTTTGAAGCTCATCTAGATGAATTATGACCTAACCTAGATAAGTTTTATAGCAGAAAGGTGATTATCAACTTTATTATCTATAGCTTTTCCAGCTGCATGTACAAAGCTACCTGAAAATACGTATAAAAGGCTTTTGAAAGATGCTCATAATTTTCTCCTTGTTGATATAATTCTCTCAGCTTCTCATGGAGTGTGAGTCAATTTTTCTCTTTTGGAGCATACCACTACTGATGGGATACTGGGCTACCTCCTACTTCTAATTCAAATTGGAAACCACAGAGTTTGTGTACAGAGCCTTAATAACTGACTTCAGTTTCTTTTGGTATTTTAAGGCTTACCCCAGTCATATCTCCCTAAAGTACAAGTTTTCCTGAAATGCTGCCATGTTTAACAACACTTTTAAGTCACCTGGACTGAATGGGTGATGGTGGAGTCCCAGATCAGACCTTCTTAGCTTCTTGATAAATGACTTTTTTTTTGAAAATCTGTCCACATCAGTAGCTCCCCTGCATTGCATGGTGATGATATTTCATCTTTCATGGTAGGCCAGAATTAAAGTTTTACCTCTCCTCATTCTCCACTTCCCATGTTCTTTGGTAATTTTCCACTCTTTTTTTTTTTTTGTTTGTTTGTTTGTTTGTTTTTGGCTCACTGTAATCTGCTCCCTTAGAGAAAAATGTTTACTGGTTTATGAGTGACCTTCACAGTGACTGAATGATAGCCTGCAAAAATAGATTGTTGTCATTAGTAAATCCGGACAGTGGTTCAATGTCAGAAAAAGGTTACAGACTTGGAAACTACCATCTGACCGAGGTACAGCTTAATCTGTTTTGAAGAGCTTCCCAAAAAGTCAGTCAAGACAGATACTGACCAGCATACTGTGGCTGAATGTAGCTCTATATTTTTCACTTCCTGCATTCTTTCAAAGCTGTGACAAGCAAGTATGAAATGCTACTAAAGAAGATGGTGTATTTCACTCATTTTTTGCTCATGCAGATGACTTCTTGAGGTGTATGGAGATGAGTTCCCATTCCTCCAAAACAAGGCTTTCACTTTTTGATGCTCTTATGCTCCTGAAGAGAGGCGTACTGATGGTCTGAGCAATGGAAATCTCCTTATTTACAGAATAGACTCAAGAAAAGCAACAGATTTGGGGCTCCTCCTCCCTATCCTGTCAACACTGCTCAGGGCTACCTGCAAATGTGCTGAGTTGTTTTCTCAAGAACAGGATTCTGAATTCTCTTTTCTTAAAATTGCCTTTTAGCAATCGTATTAATAACTTTTTGAACCTGGCTGCAGAGAGTGATGATTTCTTTCGTGTGAACTATTGAACTCTTTATCTGCTAATAACTTCAGACGGCATCTGATTTCAAGCTGAGTCAGTAGCTGAGAACAAAATGTTCTGCTTCCCCTTCTCACCCTAGGACTCTTGCATTCCTCTCTCCTTTGGGTAATGTGAAGCTAAGCATAGGAGTAAATAGTTTTACAAATAATAATAATTGCACACCAAATGCCATTGAGAACAGACATATATATTCCTGCATATAGTTGGGTTTAAAGGTCAAATGACATCTATGTATTTCACAGTAACCTCAAGGTCACTGCATGTTAAGAATATAGATGCATGTGCTTAACATATGAAGCAAGTTTGGGAATATACAGTTTAAAACGTGTATGAATATTATTTTAATACGAGAGCTAAAGGAAAAAAATAAATGGCTCCTTTCACAGGAGCTTCTCATACAGGACTTTGTCTATCCAGAAAAGCTTATCTTCAGGGATTTACAGTACAAGTGACTATTAGAGAGATTTGTGAAGAAAAAAAATACAGTGGCCTCATTTGATATTAAAAATATACCTTCCTTTTTATGTTAGCATCAGGACAGGATCCAGTGGAAAATTAACCAGAGTTTTTGAGTCTACTACTCTGTACATATAGAGGAATGTGTTTTGGCCAGCTGAAAATGGAAATCTGCTACTAATCTGAAGTGTAGAATAAGACCTTTAGAATAGCAATGTGACCTTCTGGCCAAGAAGGCCAACAGTATCCTGGGGTGCAGTTGGAAGAGTGTTGCCAGCAGGTCAAGGGAGGTGATCTTCCTCCTCTACTCAGCCCTGGTGAGGCCACACCTGGAGTATTGTGTCCAGTTCTGGGCTCCCCAGTACAAGAGGGATGGACATGGAACTACTGGAGCTAGTACAGAGAAGGGCTACTAAGATGATTAGAGGACTGGAGCACCTGTTCTATGAGGACAGGCTGAGAGAGATGGGCCTGTTCTTCTGGAAAAGAGGAGACTGAAGGGAGACCTCATTAAGGTATATAAATATCTGAGGGGAGGGTGTCAAGAGGATGGAGCCAGTCTCTTTTCAGTTGTGCCCAGTAAGAGGACAAGAGGCAACGGGCACAGACTGAAGCACAGGAAGTTCCAGCTGAATACGAGAGGGCACTTCTTTACTGTGAGGGTGACAGAGCACTGGAACAGGTAGCCCAGGGAGGCTGCGGAGTCTCCTTCTCTGGAGATATTCAAAACCCACCTGGATGCTATCCTGTGCAATGTACTCTAGGTGATCCTGCATGGCAAGGGGGTTGGATTAGATAATCTTCAGAGGTACCTTCCTACCTCGGCCATTATATGATTCTATGATATGCCTACAGGAAAAGATATATTTGTTCATTTGTTTTTGAGCTAGACTGAAGTTCTCATTACTTGGTTAGCTAAGAGTAAGCTTGGAGTATTGATATGCTGTTACTTCAGTATCATTTACCAGAAGCCATTTGCCCAAGAACCTGAGGACCATAAATCACACAGGAGCACACTGACAAACAGGAAATGGAACTGTAATGCTAAATACCACATGAGGATTAATTTGTGTGTCATTGATTCTTACCAGGTCTCTTCAGAGTGACATAGGTCTCCATCTCTAGTTCTTCAGTGTTTCAGTCCATCACTTCTTATCAAGAGCAGCTGAGGCTTTTGTAGCACAGCAGTAAAACAGTTCCTTATGTGACCAAGCCATGAAGTGTCAGAGTATTAGTATTACCCCCTTACCCCCTACTCGTCATCCCCCCTCTGGCGATAAAATAAGACTTTCACTAAAATTAAAACTTGTTTTATGAAACAAAAGCATGTTGTGTGGTGGATGGCAGAAGCCTTTGGTGCTGCTCTGCCTTGTCAGCCAACTCTACCACAAAAATTATGTAATGTATCTCCAGCTGAGGATGATTATTATTTTAAAGAAAAAATATATGGAACATACTAAAAGATCTTCCTATCAAAACTGCTTTTTGTTATTTTTTTGAAAATGAGAGTAGACTGGAGCTCGTGTTCAGCAGAGCTGCTGATTAAAAAAATGTAGTCACATTTTCTGCTACTTTGTCTACAGACACCATCAATTTCATACAGTAGTAGTAGTAGTAGTAGTAGTAGTACCCAGAGCTTATATAGTGTCTTTATCACTGTGTCTCAGGGAGTTTAAAAGTGAAGTGACTACAGCTATTGCAATTTTATAGCTGGAAGAACTGGCGCATGTAACAGGCATGTGAGTAATTGCATATAATCCTGGGTACACGGAATTTAAATCAGCATGATGAATGGAAGAACTGGGCATTCACAGGTCTTTGATCTCTTCTTCTTTGCTTCTATCCGCTAACCCATCTCTTGTCTAGAGTACCATTCACTTGAAAGGAAAGCAAAGGAAGCTCAATATATGGGAGAAACATGATTGTTCTCTCTCCTGGTGTGCTGTATCTCCTCTGTCTCTGAAGCGACTTTTAACTTGAGGAGAGATGCTGAGCAGCCACCTAAAATCATTTGCTTCTGCTGGATATTCAATATCTGGCAACTGTGATGGGTAGCTGGAAAGCTTTTTTAATATCTCTTCCACATGTTTCCTGAGTATTTTTCCAAAGCAGCTTAGTTGTGTGCAATTAACTCTCATTTCCTAATGCCATTCACTGAAAGCGTATGCCAGGGGATCACTGTAAAGCCATGTTACTTTGTTCAGTCACATCATCCTGTAATTCCTTGAGAAGGATTGATGCAAAACAATGACACAGGAGCACTGCATTCTTCATAAGGTACATCAAATAAAATTAAGTGTGAAGAGCAGGCTACCCTTCTCTTTAAAAAACTGCTAGTTCTTAGATATTGAGTTTGTACAAGGCCACAGTTACACTAGGCATTTTTACAAAGCCAAGTAACAGTCCAGTTTTAACATGGCTAGGTCAACCCCCTGTTATCATCAATTTAGCAGATTTGGGTAATATTAAAAATTCCTGGATGGATAAAGAGTGACTTGATCTCTTGGATCCTCGGTGCTTTGTGCAACTGACTGTATTTTAACAGCTACTGTTCCCTGTCAATGAGATATTAAAGCTGCAGAAGTATGTCTACCGGTACTCTTAATACAACTTCATTTGCTATGCTTGACTGTGTTTCAGGCATTGAGACAGGTCAGTGATCTGTCTTCTGGTTCTGCAAAGCACCTGTTTTGAGGAAGAGCTGTAACACCATAATTCTTGCCAGAATAGAGACACAAGCAGCAAAGTGATGTCTGTGCAGGCACTTTGGAGTGCGAAATGCAATTGCTTTAACCCTTTTAAAATGAAGACATCTTGTTTTCTGACTTCTCCTGAACTATCCATCTTTGCTCAAAACCTGTAAAAACAAAAGCTTAACAATACTCTGAACAGACCTTAAGGAGAGAGAGAAGAAAACAATCAAACAAAAAAACAAACAACAAAGTTTGTTCTCAGAAGAGTCTGGTGATAATGGTTCTGAAAAGGCTCCTCTTTGGACTGGTTATTTGTGCAGAACAACTAAAGTAGACAGGAGTCACTGTTGCACCTGGCCATTCTTTAGCTTATCTCTTGCACTTCCATGTGCCATATCTGTCTGTTTAGGATGTGGTGTTCATCCATCTTTGTGGAAAAGTAAGAGACAGGGCTGAAGAGGAATTTATCATCCTTTTTTAATACTCCATTTCCTGACAATGAAAGCAGAGGCAAACACCAAATACAACAAATGCATTTTCCCACAGGATTAACCAATTGTGACATATTTCTTCTACAAGCCTGAAATATGAATGTTAAAACTAGATTTAGTTGTAAGTCAAAAATTCATTAAATTTGAGGTAGAGCTTTGGCAAAGGAAATTGAAGAGTTGGTCAGGTATTCATGACTCATATGAGTAACTTCTGTTTTGTTCAAATAAATCAGTAACAAACACTGATAAGCTGGTAACTGACTTAATAATAATTTTACAAGACATACCATGTATCTTTTGTAATTATTATTATTATTTTTTTTTTGCAGTTCTACTTCATCCATCTTCCTTCCTTCCTTCCTTCCTTCCTTCCTTCCTTCCTTCCTTCCTTCCTTCCTTCCTTCCTTCCTTCCCTTCCTTCCCTTCCTTCCCTTCCTTCCCTTCCTTCCCTTCCTTCCCTTCCTTCCCTTCCTTCCCTTCCTTCTTTCCTTCCTTTCTTTTTGAAGTTGGAACTTGACAAATACTCACTTCTTCTCTGGGTGGATTTACAAACCCTGGACAGACTTCAGTGCTGAAATACCTGCTTTGATGGTCACGTTATCTGCACAAGCAAGGAGAAAACTTGGCCAAAAATATCTATAAGCTTAATACTGGACAAGAAATGGATTAACTTCTGAGCCTTGCTGAACCTTGCTTGCTATGGAAGTGCTACTTGTTTCTCTTCCTCTTCATTGTTTTCTATGAACTTCTATTAGAAGTTGTCCATCTTCAGAACTTTCAGTGCATAAGCAAAGGTTTTGTTCTGCTGCCTGTGAAATGACTTTGGAGCTATAAATGCTACTTTTCACTTCAGTTTCACAGTGTATGAACTTTAAAGAGATTTTTTAAGTTCTCTGCCTACATTAAAACACTTTGGACAGCCTTGACTAGTGTGGCTGTCCCTCTTAATACTCTCTCAGCCTCTGCACTGCAAACCTTGCTAGACTTGTTGACACCAATTCCAAATGACCACAGGTGGGACCTAGTGGAGCTGAGTTCTTTTTGCTACCACTGTTTATGCTAATTTAAATCAAACTCTGAAAGTGTACTTTTAAAAATTTCTTGTGGTTTCAAGACAGTCAAAAGACTTGAGTATTATGAGTGCAAATGACCTCTTTGGGGTGGTGAGTGACTTTGCAAGCAGGTGTTTGGAGATGCTAAGATGCAGGGAGAGGGCATCTTGCCCTTTCGATGGCCAAGAAGAGAAAGGAAGTCTTTTACCCTCCTCTCATATTTTCTTTTGTAGTCACAGTTGGATCAGCATATTGTAAACCTAAGGAACAGTGTATGTTGTATTCTGAACCAGTAAGTTAGAAACTCAGGCTGTTACTGATGTTCTTGCTTTGGTAACAGTGGTAAGAAACTGGAAAGATTATGTCAGAGTGACAGCAGTTCTCTTGTTTAAGACAATACTACTTCCCATGTTCTCGGCAGAACTATATAGTCTGCTAAAGCAGTGAGGCAGTATTATACCAGACAAATGGAAAGAGGAGACTTTTTGTTTCAAAGAGGAAGTCATATAAAGAATGTTTTATATCTGCATATATATATATAAACTAAAATAGCAAAATATGCAGTAACAAAAATAAATGGCAGGTTATAAAACAGAAAAAAAAAATATCAGGGAAACACAGAACAAATACCTAGATCCAGGAAAAAGAAGGGTGAAAGGTACAAACATGTAAGAAATAAAGAAAATTTTGAAAATTAGGAAGTTTATAACTAGATGGAGATTTTGAAGAGAAAAAGTCATAAAATGTAACTTTCCATGTCTATAAAGAAGTAGGAAAATTCATGTGCACCCTATGGAGAATATTACAGTTCTTTACTAGCTGAGAAGGATAATGACAAAAGTCTAGGGCAAATCTTTCAAAACCAGTAGACTGGTTTAAAGTGAGTTTTGGTGTGTGCTGGAATATGGAGGAGGGATGGAACATTGTTGATGCTGTGACAGGATTCAAACAGGGAGAACAGGATCACCCAGGTACTTGCAGGCTGGCGGTCAGCCTCTGATCTATCCTAGTTGATGGCAAGGAAGTGTGAAATAGGACCTGGCAGAATGAAGAGACAGAAATACAACTTATGCCAACTATATCTGATGGATGACTGTAGAGGTGTTTTTTTCAGTACTGCACAGTCTAATTTACAAGCTAGTACTATATTTTATCAAGTAAAGCTGTGGGTTAAAACCAAGCTAAACAGGAAATCCTAAAATGATTTGCAATAGAGGAACCCCTTCAGATTTTTATATATTTTTACATTTTTTATTTCTAAGTGAGAAAGTGTCAGGCCAGTCACTAGACTGAAACTAGTGCTCATATTTAGCAACGGTCCAAGTTTATTACTGAGAAAATGTGGAGATAATACAGTGATCAGCAGACTGGTAAATTGAGAGGATGAGGCAACTGATGATCATGACCATGTGATAAGCAAGGCCATTCAAATATGTTTTCAAGTGAAAGCCTATAATCTGGGAACAAAGAAAGCTGGGTACAGCTGCAGAACATGAGTTTTGGCTCTGGAGAGGTGCCTGAATAGACATTTCAGTAGCAACCCTCTGCAAAAAGCAGCAGCTAAGGTAGTTCTGGGTTATATAAAAGAGCAGGGCCAGGAAGACCTTTTCTCCCTTTGTGACGACATTGCTGGGCTATGGTATTCAACTGTAGAAACTGCTTTTCAAATAATGAGAAATTGGACACACAACAGAAGAGAAGCAGAAATAAGAATTGAAGGCTGAAGAATATTCCCTGCAGGTGAAAATAGAAGAGTGTTAAAAGAAGTTCTGGCAGATGATTTGATTACAGTGCACCTTCACAGGAAGCACATACTAACTATCAAAAAGGCACAGGAAAAGAAGGCAGTGTTGTGAAGGCTTAGCAGCTGATCCTGGACAAATCTGAAGAACGAGCAACCCTTTAATGAAGCAGATAAACCTTCACAACAAGCTAGGAAGTGATTTAGCTGCTCTTTAAAGTCTTCAGATCAAAATCCAATGCCTTTCTTTTGGCAGGTTCATAATTTTAGAAGAGGAATAATTGGATAAAATGTAACTGTATGTGATATGCTAGGGGGAACATCAAAAAATGTATTGGCCTTAGACATTATGAAAAGAAATTGTGGATGGTTCTCTCTAGCTGGCACCAGTGGAAGACATAAGATCAAAAACGATCACCTATATGAAAATCCTAACTTATTATTTCATATCATCTGAGATCCTAATCTGGACAGTAACAGAAAGTGGGATCTTGGGAACCTGGGGTGTTTCTGGGTAAGAGTGTGATTCTGCACCAATATCTTATTTTACCCTGGTTATACTAATGGTCAGGTACAGCCAAGCCTTCCACCCTTGCCACATGGTTTTGAAAGGAGTTCAGTTTATGAGAACTTCTGAATTTTTAGAGAGTTCTTCATTTATTGTTTGTTTATATTCATTAGATCATAAAATACTTTTCAAATAAGCAACTGATTAACACTGTATCTCATAATTTGGGGCCTTATATAGGAAAGCAATTAGTAGGAAAATTTTAACACAGATTAGATCAACTCTGACAGAAAAAAAATATTAGAGATTGCTATTTGGCAAGTTACTTGATATGAATATAGTTAGAACTACAACGAGCACTGCAATAATTAGTGATAATTAATAATCTTACTGACAATGTAAGAAGACTTGTAAGAGAGAAACTGATATATATATATATATATATATGCTTCAGAAAGCCACAGCAATTGAAGGCTAAGGTCCATCTTCTGGAAAATTGCAGCTCTGGGACTGGACTCTGGCTGTTATACAGTGAATAAACAGGATCCTAATCCTGAAAATATCCTTATCTCCTTCAATTTAAGTGTCTTATCTTGTATAGAGGATTTGAGAGAGACTCCCACAAACATAAAATGGATCCTGTGCAAGTCTTGCCTGAGTTATTTGTATACATTGCTGTATATACACAGCACATATAATTACATGCAAACAAATAATTACCTGCAAACATAATTATCCATGAGAAAAAAGAGGATTATTCCAGCCAAAGAGGAAAATCTATTAAAAATAAAGTACCTGTCAAATTGCATAAAATAAAATTCATTTTCAGTATGGCATTGGGTTTATGTAGGTCATTTCTTGTATGTGGAATTTACCTGCAGTGTTGTTGTGGGTGTACCTAAGACCTGTAAGCAGCAAGGTGTGGTTTCCCTGCATTGTTTGGGGGAGTGTTTGTTCGGACTGATATGAAATGGTAATCCGGAAGTTTGACAGTAGCTGCATGAAAACATGTTTTTCAAAAATGTTAGGTATGTTTCTTGGTCTACTGTTCTGGTACATTCCATGCTCCCAATTCAAAGAAATGCAAGCAAACAAGCACCCCCATCATGCAATTGCATACCTAGGCAAAGGCAAATGATTTCTGAGTTACTTGTGTGCTAACACAGTGGAAATTGTAAGAAGCTTTTTTGAAGATAAAAGTCAATACAATAAAATAAATGTCTGTACACATATTTGTTATATCTTGTAAGTTGTGCTTCTGTATACTGCAGCTGGGCATTTTTTTCACACAGTATTCTGTACTACAAATGTCAGATTCCAATTTATCTTTATTGACTTTGGCAGCTTTTGCAGAAAATCTGTCAGATAACAGCTTCTGTATCCAAAACTTGTGATGTACTTTTCTTATCATCCTGAAGGACTGACAGAAGTGCATGTGGAACTGAGCTCCAGCTTGATGAAGCCACAGATGTTTTGTATGTGTATGAACTACAGCAAAGTTAGGGGCTTTCATGAGGTAAGGGTGTGAGGTTTGTCTGCAAGCACTTCACAGCAGTTCAGACATACTACAGGAAGCTTTAATCTTATGAATTTGGTTGTTAAGACCATTATGACCATGTCGGCCATGTACTGCATATATCTGCTGCAAACTGTGTAGGGTCCAAAACCAGCTTTGCCATAATTGTGCCAGTGGTATCCATGCTTCTGATTTTAATGGATTTTATAAGTGTCATTCTTTTTGCAGTGTCAGTTTGAGGCTGGAGAAGATTCACTGCCAAGACCTTCATAACTTTTTAGGGTCTTTTCAAGAAGAAAGAGAAAAACAAATCTGTATCTATGTTTGAGATGATTTATGACATAGCCCACTACGGTTCTCATGATGGGTATTACCTACAACATTGTGTAGGTGGAGTGCTGCTATCTCTAGACTACATATTCCTGAACTTATCAAACACATAACAGACATTCTCTTCAGGTAACCTTAGGCCTCTATAGGCATCTTTGGCATCTGTCAAATAATATTTAATTTTATTTTAAAAATTAATAATTATTATTATTAATAATTTTAATTAATTAATTAATAATTAATTTGAAGGTTTTAATTTTAATATGAACTCTGGCACTAGCGAAGTTACGACATGATGTGGAGCCTGAAATTGGATTTGGTGATCCTTGTGGGTCCATTCCAACTCAGGATATTGTATGAATCTGTGACATAATCGCCCCATTATAATATATGGCATAACTGGTGGCCTCAGGAGAAATATAACTATTTAATTTGCTTGTTAAATTATTCTGATACAAAGATCTACAGGAGTACTGTGAAGGAGGAGGCTACTATCATCTATGTTTAGTCTAACACAATATTTATTGTCTATCTTTTATCATGTTTGGGACAAGATTGAAGTTATTGGCTCATCAATTAAATTTAATATAGTCAACTTGATTTACAGAAGTCAGTAGAACTACTCAAATGGTTACATTTAGGCATGTGTTTGTGTACCTTTATTAATACCTCTTAAAAGAGATGTATGAACATTGTCAATGGAATCATATGGGAAAGATAGGGAATTTAGTTCATAACACATTTGAGAACATATTTGTATATGCAGGTAGATGGTGTATGCACAAAATTGCTTAATTGCATTCTGTGTAGAAATAAAAAGTACTATTTTAACATATCAGGTTTTGTTATGAAGTATATTGATATGTTAATATTTCTTAAAACAATATTTCTCATAGAAAAAGTATTTTAAATTATGCTTAAAGGTGCACTTAAAGGCAGAGTGCAAAGATGAAAGACCATTATTTGTGAAGATACTCAGGCACTGGTCTCCTGGGTGTTGCAATGTCTAATTGACTAATTACTCTACTTCGTTTTAAAAATGACTTGAAAATCTAAGGCTGAGGCTTCAAAGGAATTGAGGTGTTTAAATCAGTGGGTGGTCTAATTCCTTTTTGTTTATCCAATAACTTTCTAATGGAAGATGCAAAAATTGTCATAGATGTAAGGACTGAAACATAAATATCCTTATTCCCAGATGACTCTGGAAGAATACCAATTCCAGCTTCTTCTTCTGCTGTATTTGCATCAATGAATCTTGATTTTTTTGCCTTATTGTTGCAGAACTTCTATAGAGAGTTGGAAAGGATTTTGTCTTGGTGCCAAGAGATGTGGGTTTGCATTCTGTTAAGCACAAAAAAGAGCCAACATTTCAAAACTGAATCAAATAATGTAGGATTGAGCAGATTCAAGTCTCTAGAGACAACTCTAGATAGATAGAGATAGATAAGTATATCTCTAAAAGCTCCAGGCTTACTTGATTTGCCCTGCATAAATTTACTTGGTAAGTGGGTAAAATGATACCCAGTGGCAGAATAATGTATTCACTGTGGAACTCCAAAATTTTAAGTGAATGCTGTGAAAATAAGATCATCTTCTCTCAATTTAAGACAGGTTTTTAATGTGCTTGAGATCAATGAAGTATATTCATGGGCCCCAAAATTTTCACAGTTTCTAAAAGTTCTTTAGTATTTCAAATGTTAACTTAGAGCTTCCCTCTTTTTATATAATTTCTTAAGATTTATTGAATAATGTTGCAAGCTGAAAGATCTGCATATGCATTTCTGAATATAAACTTTGTAGCACATAGAATGTAATGCAATTTCCCCGTCTCTTAAGATTAAATATTAAGATTTCTCTAATAGAGATAATTATTTAAGCCATATTTATGCTCACCTGAACAAATGTTGAGAAATCAGTGTGGACTTTGGCTATTGTTTTTTGTTTGTTTGTTTGATTGATTATGTGGCAGATTCATCTCTACTGCAAGAGCTTTTACATTTGAATAATTTCAGACAATATACTCCCAGAGTAATAAAACTCCTGAAGTTATAGACTATACTAATTCTGTGACAGAACTGAGAACTGTAAGCTTACTAAGCCCTGGTTAAATCACCACTTACTGTATTTTCTTTTCTCAAATCAAAGCTTCTTCAAACATGTTTACTTCTTAATATTTTACAGGGGTACAGAAAATAAGCAGGGAAGTTTAGGACATATTTCAGCTGGCTGGGACCCATACATGATATATAGGCCAGATCTGGCTCCAAAGGACTTTCAGTGTCAATCAGTAAGACAGATGAAGGAGAAGAGGAAGAGAGAGGCAGTGTGACTTGCCCAAATATTAAGTCAAAAAGTCAGTGACAGAAAATGGAAAAATACTTTTATTTTCTTTGTTTTATATTTGTATTCTGATGAATATACTTCAAAATCAAGCTGGATTGCTTGGTGATAAAGGAATAACCAACAGAGGTATGAGGTTAAGTATTGGACTTCATATAACAGCTACCTTTCACCCCACTTTTAAAACAAAAATTAATGTCTCCAGCACAGCCTGAGGTGAATAACATTGTTACTGTGTACCAGGTGGTAAACCTGAAACAAAGTGAAGAAAAATTGTAAAGAAAAATTGTCCATGTTTGCATAAAAACAGCTTTCCTGCCTCCTGTTTCACTTTTCTTGACAAGAGATCACACACCATTCATTGCCTGGCAATCTACCATAAAATAATTAAAAACAAACCAAACCACCACCGACAACAAAATCAAACTCTTTATAAATTTTTTTAGAAGATGAAACTATTAAGAAGAAGAGATAGGTCAGTTTCATAGCTGAAGACTGGACTGGATCAAATCACATAAAGCATTATTTTGTGTAGATTGTATACTGCTTAGCTGGTCATATCTTTCCTACCATTTAAGACAGATGTATTTTGAAAGGGCTATTTTAGGCTCCAAAATCTATGCCTTGCCTTTAATCTGACTTTTATATCCTGTGTGAGAGAGAGAAGAGAGAGAGATTAGTTTTTTAATTGTAAAGAAAACATCCTTTAGGCATTAGCCTAAACCATTTCTTTTCTCACAACCACTGAGAGAGGGCATTTCAGATGACATACAGTGACATTCCTAATACAGCTTTTGCTGATCTAACATTTCATCTGTTCTGCACCCAAGCAAGACTAATATTCTGACCAAAGTAGAACACACCTGTGTCACAATGCAGATGATGGAATGAACTGAGAGTCTGGCTAAACACTGAAATAGTGTGGAATGGGGAAGGTTTTTGTATAAGCTCTAAGAGAAAAAGAATATCTTTTGCTGCTATGTATTATATTTTTGCTGATAGTTTACCATGGTTGTTTGTAGGCAAGGCCAGTAGCTTGGACTCTATACTCTTCTCTTGGCTAAAATGTATAGAGGGTAATTACGGCCACAAAGTGGTATCTCTACCTTGGCATAATGCTGCCTTCAGCTCAACAAAAGCTTCATCTCAAAAGGTTTTACTTGCTTGGGCGCAAGATTGGCCTGATGTGTAGATACTGTTTCCAGTCTATGTGTCTGCTCTGTGTCTTTACAAGGTACTTCACTTTTCACTGCATGACATTAAGCTGTGGTAGTAGCTCCTCTGGGCACATGCAATTGCTTGTCATATCCATGTGACCCCCCTTTACACACATATCTGTTCTTCCCTGAGTTACCTCATTTCAAATATCAATGTTGCAGCAGCATAGTGGGTTCCCTGGCTTGGAAAATGAAAATTTCAACCATTGAACAGCATGATTGGTCTTATTTTGCTTGAGCTGACTTGCCATTAAAAGTGTAATAGGGAGTACTTGGTTTCTCTGCAAAGGTTGACTTCTCTTCTATTTGTGGGTCAAAAAATTGATTATATATGAGTATAACAAAAATGCATTGTGGCAACTTGCACACTAGCCCTATACCTGCTGTTATTCTTTCATTCTTTGGTCATTCTTTGCTTTACTTAACACAGCATATTTTGGTTATCCTTTCCTACACACAAGGGCACAAAAGTACTGCACTGCGTGTGCTAGTTCCAGTTATAGATACAGAGGAATGACAGAGAGGAGGTGGAAAAGTAACTCTTACTTTAGTTACTTCTGTTCATATGGAGATCATGTGTGGATTAAGAGATTCTTTATATCAAAATCAATGTGTATGATAGGAGCAAAATTTAAAAAAATGATGGGAAATTTGAAATCAAGGTAGAACTAACCTGCTTATAGTCTTTGTTTCATGGAAAGTCAAGACTATCGTGAAGCTGACTTCAATGCAGTAAACTTTTTATCCTTTGTATATGAGTTACAGTAAGCCCCACTGCCAAGATGTCTGCTCACCTTGAAGGACCTAAGTTGTCTCACTGACATGGAAAATTTGTGCAGCTGAAGCTGAATGTATTCTTAAGGCTTTGCTAAACCACAGCTGTACTAGGTGATCTGTTCACAGTGTAAGAATGTCATTTTCCGGCTTAGGACTTAGGCACTCGCCCAGAAGTTGTCTATCAGGATCCAAGTTCTGCTTAGTTTTATACATGATTGCATTGTGCTTACCTGGGTAGCTCCTGTCCTTTCCTTCTGTTCAATTAAGTGTTTGTTTTGTTTTGTTTTGTTTTGCTTTTCTTTGTTTTTCACAGTTCCATCACAGCTTGCTGCTCCCTTAGTTGGGCAACTACAACTGTTTATGAAACTGTGTGAGAAACCGGATCACTGAAATGACTCAGAAGAAAAGTAACACTCCAGAATAAGGGCTTCTTCATGTCTATGGCATTTTTCCCTGTGAAGCCCACAAAGCTCTTTAAAAGCTACTGATAAAATTACAAAAACTATTCAAAATTTTCTTTAAAAGCTGATTGCATATAGAACTGTTTCTAAGTCTTCATAGAGGACTACACCTACACCGGAGTAAGAAGTATTTGTAATCGTGCTCCAAAGATGACAGCTATCTTGAAGATGAATTTGACACATTCACTTTAAGAGAGAAAATTTTTGTTCCGTTTCTTCTTATGCTTTAAGAACACCTCTCCAGGCAACCAAGAGAGATGGGCGGTATACTGAAGTTCCGTGGCTTTTCTGACCTGCATTTCTTTCTTCCAACTATAGAAGGCACTCTTACTCTGCTGTCGGAGGTTTGGTGGAGCTATTGTTAGAACTGAACTCCCGGGCCAATAATATTTGAACTGCTGGTTTTGACAGAATAAAACAGTAAATGGTCCTACCCCAGGATAATAAGAAATAAGAAAACACATTGATCTCTATTTCTGCAAAGGTAAATGAAGTTATTTACATGCTGGGGAAAGAAAAAGTCTTTTGGGACATACCATGGAATGTTGTGAGTAGCTATAAACCATATAGTACGTCTTCAACAGATTGGTCTGATAATTTCAGTTTTATACAAGTGTTTCTCAAAGACAAATCCACCTTTCCAAAGCATAACTTGTAAGTATAGGTGTCTCGGAGTAGATTTTTTATTGTATAATTTTGAGTTCAAATAGGTTCAAATAGGCTGGCTTTTGAACTGTACAAATTACTTAGTTGTACTGCTTTGAGTTGTCTGAAAGCATCTGTTTTGATAAGCAAATAAAAAAGCAATGAAAAATATATATGCATATGCATGTGTATATGTATGTATGTATATACTGAAATGTAACTTTTCCTTATCCACTGTTAAGAGATCAGTAAGAGAAAATAAGTGGGTAGAAATAGTTTTGACTAGTGACAAATCTTGTTTTGCTTCAGTGTTATGTGATTTGGAAAGGCAGGTGGAAGACACCTCATGCTCTGCTTCTTGCTCCCCTGGGACACACGCTGAATATCTCTCAAGGACAGGACAGATCCTTTAGCTAGATCACACCACTGGAAGGTGAACTTAGGAGCTGAGTAAAGACCTTTTCTTCTTAAAGCAGAAAGACCATCCATCCTTCCATCCATCCATCCTTTGACGTGAGGTTTTCCCATCACAGAAAACCACCCTCTAGCATGGAATAGGGTCAAAATTAGTTCCCCAACTTGAGGGGGGAGGAACTGGGTGAAGGTAAGACCATATCTAGTATACCATCCATGTGAAAGAAAAAGCTGAACATCTGTGTGACTTGGCAGAGAGAACAGCTATGAACAGAAAAGCCCACTGGTGGGCTGTATCATTGAACACCATCAAAAGCTGGCAGATAAGTAATGGAAAATGAATTAAATGTCATTCTGCCTTTCCATAGCTTGTCATTATGTTTTTTTCATCAGAGAGATTAGACAAGTTTAGCATGTTTTGGCACTACTCCACGATTGCTTGATAATTACAGGTGCATGCTCAGGTATACTAGTCTTTTCTGGTTTAATTTCCTAATTCTTCAGGAAAATAAGAAGCTAATGTACAGACCTGAATTTTGGAACTTATCAAGTATACACACCCCTTTGGACCATCAAATCTTTTTATATGTATTGTGAGTCTTTGAAAAGAAAGTGGCACATAAGATAATTAACAGTTGAACAAAAGATATTCAAAGGGAAGCTGCTTGTGAAATGAATACAGATCTATCTAAATGAGGAGAGGAACAATATGAGAGAACAAAACAAATGCAATCTACCACAGAAAGCTAGTGTTGTTATTATGCCAATGAGAAACATCACAATGGACTACTCGTGCGCTACTCTTCTGATAAGATACTGAACTAAATCTAAATGGACCTCATTCCTTCAGCGCTACTGCAGTAGAGAGGCAGTTTTATGGTATAGTGATTTATTTATTTATTTATTTTCATGGTGTTTTAAAGTGCAGAAACAATAAAAAGGGGTATAACCTCTTGTACTGTAACAAAGCTATTGAGCACAACATATAAAGCAAGAAACCCAAACATGTTTATAATTCCACCTGAATCCAAGGTCTGGAATTACCACAGAAAAGGCACAGCATCATGAGATTCATAACAGCATTTGCAAAGCTTGGTCACACCAGGTCATGTGAAGTAGTGATCTTGTCACATAGATCAGTGGCTGCTGAGGGCAGGGAAAGCTGCTGGTATATCAGGATTATAAACTTTTTATTCTAATAAAAACGTTTTTAAAAGCTTACAGTGAAATCTGAAGAAATATGATGATTGGATCACACGTTTTCCTAAGAATGTAAGAATTTCTGTTTTGTACTTAACTTCAACCTACATTCCAACAGTACTCTGATGATATACTCATTTTCCTCAATTGATCATAATAAAAACTTTTAACTTGAGATGCTGATTTTTTCATGCATCATATTTTTAATGTTATTCGCAAGACCGGGAATTAAATTTTTAAAGGGCACAAATTGTAGCCAAGGACCTCACTGCCAATGCAAAACATGTGAAAACTAAGTGTGTAAGTGCCATTTAGGTTTTTGGAAATATCTATAGAGGTTGTAAACCATGCAATAATTTCTGGTAGACATCAGATCAGCCTCATTAATTTTTATTTTTATTTGTTACACCCCATCTCACAGTCTAAAGAGTAGGTTAAATGCAGTGTATGTTCTTTGGATATCTTTATAAATAGTAAAATACAGCAAGGCAGTGCAGGAACAGTTATGACTATTGCTGTTGGTATGTGTTGTAAAACTGACTGTGTGAGCTTATTAAGAGATATCAACATATGCCTGTTGAACATAAGTTGATGGATCCTGAATTATAGTATAGTAATGCAGAGGAGGTTGTGGGCCATGGAGAGACACTAGAGTCTTTAAAAAACCTCTGTCCAAAAATATTCTAAGCTTAGTAATAATTTTCTGATATTATATGTTTGTAAGTGGAAAGTGTAATATCTACAAGTGCTACACTCCTATTGCTGTGGATTTCATGAAGCACAGAGCTTTACTGTTCATTAGAGGTCCTGGATTTTTCCACCTTTACCTGAATGGGTTGGAGGGGAAAGAGATACTGCTGTGTGGACACAGGCAGGTTGCTTTACTGACTCAGTATCAGCAACTTGCTCTATGCTCAAACAGCTGTTTTGCTTCTTCCTCCTGTATTGTACATTGTGCATGTTCACATCACATGATGTTGCTGGCCTGTTTTTCTTGCTGCATGATACTGAAGTAAATGCCTAAAAATTACTTCATTTATGGCCTGCACACTGCTAGATAGAGAAGATAAAAATCTTTACCCAGCCAAAAGGTACAAGAGAAGAAGGAAAAAGGAGATTTATAGTTCCTTTCCAGTTCTGTCTGCATCCTTGCTCAGAAATAATCATGTGTGCTCAGTTTCTCATTTATACTAAGATCCCTTTGGTAGAATTTCCCCTGGGATCAGGCTTTATTTGCCCCCTGTCCTGGTATTCACCCAAGGACATCACAGAAGAGCTAGGATGGAGTAAAAGTGGTCTGAATGCAGCTGGGAGTCCTTTGTACAGTTCCTTGGAAGCAAAAAGGAGGGAAGCCAAGCTCCCTCCCCTGAAGTGAGGCTTTCTTATCACAGAAAACAACCCTCTGGCAGGCAGTAAGGAACAAAATTTGTTCCCCCAACCCAAGAGGGGAAGGACTCAGTGAAGGACTAGGAGATGGTGATGCACTGCCCAAAGAAAGCAGTGGGTCCTGTTTGCCCTTGGCTGCTGCTGAGACAGTGCTGACCTGGCACCCTCAGGTTTTGTCCTCAGGTCTGGTAGCTTGGCAGGACACTGCCTACATTAAGGTTTCACATGCTTTGGGCTGAAGGGGTAGGAGAAATATTTTGCTGTTCAGCTGTGTATCTGTTTATGTTCTCTGTGATGGGTCAAACAATGAATAGGACCCAGCTGTGTTTTCATGCAGAGGACAGCTGAAAATGTTTGAGCCTCTAAGGGAGCACTAGCTGAGATTTGTTAGCATAATGCTGCCCACAGGGTGAGTATGGAAGGTAGGTGCTTGGCTCCAGACAGGCTGCACAGGTTCTTGTCACTAAAACATCCTGGAGTGTGACAGGAAGCTGTGCTGGGTAATGCTAAGGCAGTGGCAGTCATTGCTGACCTATAAACAGGATGAGGGAGCAGCAGCAGCAGAGTGGAGAGACAGTCTCTGGCGCTGTGCTGACAGGCAGACACATAAACAAAGACAGGGAGGAAGCTCTGCTTAAATCTGCTAAAGAAACTCCAAACTATAGGATGCAAATGATAGACGTACTTGGCTAAAAATAGCTACAAAAGCATAATGTGACTTAAAAGACATAACTGAGCTGTAA
Organism: Aythya marila; assembly: GCF_965140915.1. Lineage (NCBI taxonomy): Eukaryota > Metazoa > Chordata > Aves > Anseriformes > Anatidae > Aythya > Aythya marila. Next base: position 82,962,662 of record NC_139044.1, on the reverse strand, counting down.
AGACTCCCTTTCTATACTTAGAAGGGGCCACATACACTTATTATTTTTTACTTAAGGGAGGTGCTTGCTTTTCACATTTAATACTACTTTTTATGCTTAAACTTTTTTTTTTTTTTTTTCAACAAGAAGAAAAAACCATGTATAAATCAAATAATAACCTTCCTTCATTTTATAAAAAAAAAATAAAAAATCTAAGAGACTGCAGAGATCTGGGAGACTGTCAGACACCTTTTCAGGCAATGATCTGAGAGTCTCAGTCACCATAGGTTGGTGTTTGGGTGTGAAATCATGTTTTATTAAGTTAATGATTTCTCAGATACACTTTAGAAGCCAAAAGCTAAGAAGATTATAAGCAATACTTTGTTGGGCTTCTAATTTTGCTCTTAGGAGCTAGGTAATGTTGATCAAGCATAAGTGAGAGTGCTGTTCCCCAGATTTTCCTCTGCTAGAGGAAACGTGTATGAGAAACAATCTGTATGCAACCACTTGTAAGTGCACTTAGTATCTTCTTCTACCTTTACATGTAAGTAGTAAGGGTCTTTTGTGTGCATTGCTTGCTAGACCACCAGATAGACATCAGTACATTTTTTGATTCATATCAGTGGGTTTTGGCTCAGTTTTAGTAATTAATAAGAAGAACAGGTCAAGATAGTTTAGTTACAAATAGTTTCTCTGCTAGACTGGAAGTGTTGACATAATACTAACAAGGTTCATATATTTAAAGTATTTGTGGGGATGATCATTTGTTTCTTAGTGGGATTATTTATGTGGTATAAAAGAGGATGAATTGTGTTTAAAAAATCACTAGGAATATGATGCCTGCTGGCACTTTTTTTTCTTAATCAGGTAACAGTTTTGTGACCTTTGAGGAATGTTGTGTAGCACTCCTGCTATGGGTTGCTACACTTGTACTTTTGATTTTTCCATTTTGATTTGTAACACTCAAACTATTTTCATAATGGCTTTTCTGTATTTTCTAAAAATAAAAATAAAAAAATAACAAATGAATATTACTGTTTATGTACACAACACAAAAACCCCTGTGCTTAGTACTTTCTGATATGGTCATTATTATTGTGTATAAGCAGGAGTGCTTGGTTTAAGGAACGAGTAAAATTAACAGCTGTTTTGTATTACAGTAACATGCTGTGTCAGATTTTGTCTTACAATGTCAAGGAAAGGTAAAGCTTTTCATGCCCTCAAGTCACCTGGCCTAATAGAAATTGCGTAACAACTTCAGTCTCATTTGGGGTGTCATTGTAATTTCCAGCATGACTATCAGACTCATTTCTTTCACAGCAGGACATGCTGTGCTTTCTGCAGTGTGCAACTTCCACAGCTCGTTTTCTTTACTAAAGTTTAGAGAGGAAATGTCAGAACCTCTGAAGCAATGTTGTTCTCCAGCTTGCAAATGTCCCAACTCTGTCAAATCTTTCTTTCGTGGCTGCAGGAACAGCCCAGGAAGAAGGAAGGCTTTCATTGTTAAATCTCTACAGAAGTTGTATAAACACACGCAAAAAATAATTCTAAGTTAATGCACTTTCTTTACAACAACCGTCTGTCTTCTAACTGGAGGGGAGAGTTCTACTCTGTCTTTGGCAGGTTCTTTGGAATGGGATCTGCCCAGAAGACAGGAACCCCCACAGCCTACCCACAGCTTGGTCTTCAGGAAAAAGGCAAATGCCTTTTTTTTCCTTCTGTGAATGTAAAGGAAAAATCAAACAATCATAGAGCAGTGTTGATGGAGGTAACACAGGGTTTCTCTTGTTTTGTCTGGGATAGTGGAACTAATATGATATATTAAAATATGGCCTACACCAATATACATATTCCTTGTAGCCACATTTTGATGGTAGTGGCCATTCCAGTTCTCATCTTCTAAGGAGTTTGATGTGGAAAGGTACTTCTTCTGCTCTGTTTTCAAACCATGGTTCCATAAATGAAAGCCCAACATATGCAATACCAACTTCTACACCAGTGTCACAGAGACTTGTTTTAATTAAGTCCTCAGAATTGCCTGAGATCAAGAGGTTTAATCCACTATTCTTGTAAAGCACAGAACACATAGAAACTGTGGGGAAAGTGCAGTTTCTCCAGGATGTGTACATCTTTGAGGCACTGTGCTTGTGACCAGTACTGCCGAGTATATGTTATACACACAGATGGGATAGTGAAGGAAAACTCTGATCAGAGCAGGTATTGAAACAAAAGGAAAGCTTACTCTGTCCAAGTGAGGTATTCCTGTTATCTGTCTACCCAGCAATCAGAGTGTTTATTCATTGTTACTTCATTTTTGGAACTATTTGCCATTGATTCTGAAGCCACCTCAAATTTCATTGCTCCAGTCCATTCTGTCCTTGAGACAGACTCATACAGTTGCTGAGGTGGGAAGGGACCTGCTGTTGTTAGCCAGTCCAACCCTCCTGCCCAAAGCTGTCACATACAAGCAGGTTGTCCAGGACCTAACAGGTTCTGAATATCTCCAAGAATGGAGACCCCACAACCTTTCTGTGCAACTTGTTCCTGCGTTTTACCTCATGGTAAAGAAATGCTTTCTTGTGCTCAGATGGAACCTCCTGTGTTTCAGTTTATGCCCACTGCCTCTTCTCTTCTGCCTGTCCAGGACTCAGAAGAGCCTGAGATATTTATATATATTGATAAGATTACCCCGATCTTTTTCTCCTCCAGATTGAAAAGTCACAGCTTTCTCAACATCTCATATGAAAGACGTTCCATTCCTTTAATCAGCCATTTAATCCTGTGCTGAACTTGCTCCAGTAAATTCATATCTTTATCATACTGGGGAGCCCATCACTGGATCCAGCCCATCACTGGAGCCCATCACTCTAGGTTTGTCTTCACCAGTGCTGAACAGAGGGGAACGATCACCTCCCTTGACCATCTGGTGATACTTCCTAAGGCAGCCCGGGATACCATTTGCCTTATTTGCCACAAGGGCACCTTGCTGGCTTATGTTCACCTTGGTGTCCACCAGGACTTTGAGGTCCTTCTCTGCAGAACTGCTTTCCATCTGCATGAACCCCAGCATGTACTGGTGCCCAGAATTATTCCTCACAGGCGCAGGACTTTGTACTTCTCTTTTTTGAAATTCATAAGGTTTCTATGGGCCTATTTCTCCAGACTGCTGATGTCACTCTAGATGACAGCATAACCGTCTGGTGTATCAACGACTCCTTCTGGTTTTATATCTGTGAGCCTGCTGATGGTGTACACTGTCCCAGTATCCTGGTCACTAATGAAGATGTTAAAGCAGTATTGGCCCTGTATCCTCCACCTGGACTTTGTGCTGCTGATCACAACCTTCAAGTCCAGACTGTTCATCCAGTTTCCAGTCCACCTCACTTTGCATTTATTTAACCCATACACCCATACTTTATCAACTAGACTGTGAGGATGTTGTGGGAGACTGTGTCAAAAGGGTACTTCTCCCCAAATCTGCCTTGCTTTCTTCCCCACAGTAGTGCTAATATTTCTGTTTTGGTTTGCTTTATTTCAAACACAGTTTGTAACAACTGGCTTCAGTGTTTTTCTCTAATAGGGAGATTTCTGTTCTCTCTCTGTCTCTGTCTGTCTGTCTCTCTCTTTTTTTTTTTTTTTTTTTTTTTTTTTGTGAGCAAAGTGTGATTTCATGTGTTAAAACTCACTGGTAGCTAAGTGCTCTGCCATGCAGTTACTGCTGTGTAATCCCCCTCCCTTAGCTCAGATCAGTTTGTGCCTGAGTGCTGTTTTCCTTAAGACACTCAATGGACCAGTGTTTACCCTGTTTAATGAAAGACCATGGACTGTCACATGCAGTGGCATTCCCCACCAACCAAATACATTTGGGAGAAATGCTTACATGACCTGTAAGTCTTACAACTGGAATTTTCAACTCTCAATCTTTCCAATGATTTCTACATTTTTCCCAGTATGTTAGTGATAATAGTGTTATTTGGACCAGATCGTTATTAGCACCTGCTTGTCAGCTGAGGAACAAAGAGATTTTTTTAGGTAAGGATCTCTTACAGCATGAATTGCGTATTCATGGGGGAAACGCATTGCTCAAAGGTGTAGGGTCTGTTAACACACTCAACATGTGAAGAAATATTAATTAATTTGCTGTGGTCCACTACATTAAAAAGCATCAGCACTGGGATCAGAGCTCGTACATTCCTGCTCTCATTTCCATGTACCTTGTCCTCTGGGGCACTGTGTGCACTGCTCTTGTCCCTGTTATCTCCTCCTCTTTCCTACCACTCCTTAGCTCACAAATTAGTGTGAGAGACCCTGTTACTCTGTTTCTATTGGGGGGGGGGAGGAGGGGGAAGAGTTTTTGTATTTTACCCTAATATAGTTAGGCTGTAGCTTTAGAACAGACTGGAACAGTTCACTTGGTAGGGACCTTCAAAGGTCATCTAGTACAACTACCTGACCACTTCAAAGGTAAATGAAAGTTAAAGCATATTATGGAGGGCATTATTCCAAATACCTCTTGATCACTGATGGGCATGGGGCACCAGACACCTCCCTAGGAAGCCTATTCTTGTGTCTGACCACCCTCATGGTAAAGATTTTTTTCCTAATGTGCTGTCTGAACCTCTCTGGTGAAGCTTTGAGCTGTTCCCTTGCATTCACAAGAGAATTCCAGTCATAAGTAAAACTGGACAAGTTTTAACTTTTAAGTCTTCAAACAGTGGAAAATGTTTTCTCTTTCAGCCACTGGAACATTCACAGAACTAGAGACAGAAAGGAAATGTGTGCTCAGACAGTGACCTGTGGTGCATTGCTAGCTGTGTGAGGTTAAAAGACAAATTAATGGATTATTCAGTTATTAAAGTTGGCCTCAGCCTTTCTATTCAGATAAGGTTGTAGAGACCTAGGCATGTCATGGCAGATCAATGGAGAGTTTCTGCTAATAGAGTATAGCTGCAGTTAAAATAAATGGAGAACTTTTAGTTCTTATGATTATTTAGAAATAGGCTGATCAAGTAAGATCAAATAAAGAACTACCAAAGGAAAAAAAAAAAAAAAAAAAAGAAAGAAAGAAAAAACCAAACAGCAATAACTTGATGCTCTGCAATGTTAGGTTCTGGTGCGAGGAGACTGTACATTGTCATGAGTGTCGCTGACTTTTACAAGTGACCTAGAGGGAATTTTATCAAAGAAAAAATTTGGAAGGTATCCCCCATCTATGAAGTGCTGGAACTTTTTGGGGTGGAGCATCATGTTCCTGCTTGTGCCTTTTGGGACTTCTTGGCCCAGCTCAGTATTAACCAAGTTCTTTTCTGAAGAGCTCATCTTCAGCTCTTCTGTTGCAGATGCATGAGCACTAGGACACAGGACTGCTGAGTGCTGAGCATCTCTGAGCAGTTCTGCCACATTTCTGAATTGCCTGTTTGAACCAAGCCATGTTTAGTCTTCTAGACTGACTACTGACATTAAAATTATTTATGTTGCTCTAATATTAAAAAGGAACAATGTCCTTGCAACACTGATGTAAACTGTGGTATTTGTAGCATACTGTGCACTTTTGTTAATTCTCCATTTGTCATTGCATTTGATTTCATTGCCTTAAGCTGTCTTAGAATGATAAGAATATGAGTAATGAGAAGGCATGAAGAAAACGCTCTGAAATTATATTAAATTTTTCTCTTCCGTTTTTCTCAGAGGGAGGGTGAGTTTGGAGTTGGTTATTATGTACTCCTCTGCTCAGTGGATGTGTGCCTCACTACAGTAGGCTAAAGGAAATCAAGGGTGGTGCTGTTCACATTCCACCCTCAGCTCCCTATTCACCTCTCGTCATCCACCCTTGCATTTGAACTCAATCATTTTACCCACCCATCTAGTTTCCATGTGAAATCGTGCTAATAGAGATCTGTCCCACAACATGCAGAGAGACTTGATTTTTTTTTATTTTTTTATTTTTTAATTATTATTATTTTTATTATTTCAAACGATGTTTTAGAATTTCAAGTATTCCTGACTTTCTAAATCTCAGTTTGGGTCAACTTCTGGATTTGCTTCAAGTGTATATAATTCAAGGATCATCCCACATTGAAGTAGGAGGCTGATTAAGCATCAGATCTAAACTTTGTCATGCTTCAGGGACACTAGATACCAGGAATGTCATGTAATTCTGTGCCTACCAGGAAGGAAAAGGCTAGAAAGGGATCTGATATAGTTTGAATGGAGTAAGTCCTTGGCATTTGTGTTCTGCATGCCCTACAAGCTCTGCACACTTGTTGTGGCTGACAGTATGTTAGAGATATGCCTGGTGGCAGAGAGGTCAGTTCTTTCAGGACCTTTCGAAATTTTTATATCTGGTTATCTTCTCCATGTGTCTTGATAGAACTAGAGTAATACATACTCTAGAGTATAAATGAGGCTTTGTATCCCTTATCTACTTTCCCCCCTTCCAAATGTATTTCACTTATTCTTCATGATCCAAGCTTCCTTTCTCTCTCTCTTTTTTTTTTTTTTTTTTTTTTTTTTTTTTTTTTTTCTCAGATTCCTTCATTTTCTTTTGTTTCTTTTCTCTATTGGAAATTCCCCTCCATGTCAAATGAGGCCAAAGCTGTAGAGTTGTACCAACAGGGTGTCTTTTAGGAAATAAGCACTGGATTGCACTGTAGGCTTTTACTGTACACACAGCATGGCTTGTGTTTACACTTAGACATCAGGACAAAGTGTTCAAAGGATGTGGTTGTCAACAGCTCAAGGCCTAACTACCAGAAGAAATGCAGAGAGCTGAGCAGGCCAAGGCTTCCATGCAAGGAAAGGAAAATGTCCCAGCTCCTTACTGTAGTTTATTCTCTCTTTGTTTTTCATCCAATAAATATTTAATTGGTCTAAGCAAAATGGAATTACTTTATGAATAGGTACCTGCAGGGCTTCTGCCCTATTACTAAAATTCAGGGAGTTGAAGGGTTCTTTAGATGTATGTAGGCAGTCTTGGGTTTACTTTGAAACACATTTTAACCTATCTGGAGAATTTAGTTGCTAGAAATGTAGGAAGCAGCTGGATGAAGCACTGGAGACTACAGATACCTCCAAATCTAGGGGATGGGACCTTAGGGAGACAAGACAACAAAGACAGGTCCCTTTGTAGATCTGAAACTTACTGAAAGAAAAGTCATGAATGTCATCCCTTCACGGTTAAATTAGAGGAGCTACCTGGTTAAGCTACACATCCTCTTAATAACTATTTCTGGGGCAAAGACAGAATATGACAGAACATAAACAATGGAAATTTCAACAACTAAATAAATTGCATTCTGACATGATGCCAAGACCTCAGAAGTGTTTACACCCTGCTTAAACCCCTCAGCTTTCATCCTTATCCTCCCTCATTTGTCCACTTAGCAGAGCACCAAGTGTAGGTGCTAAGATACAATAGCAACTTGCAGACGTAATTACATCAAGTTCTGTTATATGTTTTTTTCTGCAGAATTGCCACATTTAATTATCATAAAACTGTTAGCTACAAAAGCTTTAGTTTAAGTGCAGTCCCTCAGTCTGAAACTGAGACTTGGCCAGATGTTTAATGTCACAGCTATCTAAAAAAAAACAACAACAACAACAAAAAGACAAATAATAAAGAAAAATATCTGACATCTGACAACTGTTCTGTTCTTGGTAAACTTTATTCCACTTATTGACAATACCATGGTTCAAAATTCGTTTGCCATTTCTTCCTACCAGACTGTGAAGTGTTCATGATTGAATAGGTTCATGCATCTTATAAACTTGGCAAGTCTCATTTTGTAAGAGCAAGCTTTCCTAGAAATCTCTTTTCCATTTCATGCCGTTAATACAGTATATCCAGTCTCTTTAGTAATAAGAGCCTTTTCTCATAAAGGGTAATGAACTATTAGTGTGAAATAATAAATAGACAGTGTTTGATCTAAACATTTGAAGCTGAACTGAGGTGTTTATTACTATTATTGTTTGTCTCATTTTGAGACAGACATCCCTGAATCATCAAATGCAAAAGGTCTCTTAAAGTCACTAGAAAGTGGCACTCTGCAGCTTCCATATCTTTTGAATTTGAGGATTTCCTGGTGTGACCAAAAGAGTAGGGAGACATTACTGACTCCAGCAAATTTAACTGACATAAATCACTTTATGCAAACTCAGTTACTTTATATGACTGTGCTAAAAATATTCCCAATTAATTGGACACATAATTCCCTCTTCTTTGGTCAGTAGTGACATGAATTATTTGTAAATATGGCATGTATACATGTATATTGCTATGTGGTGGCAGAAAATTGCATTCTGTCATTGTGATTATCTGTTTTTTGTTTGCTTGTTTTTTCTCTCACCTGCAGTATTCTTCATCCTTAGTCCATTGCCTACTTTCAAAAACCAAAGCCAAAATCACAATGATTGTATTAGACATGTCTTCAGTAAGGCTTAAGAAAACAATGATTAAACAGAATCGATGTTATGTGTCAGGTGAGATAAGCAAGCAGTCATATTGTGTAAATATTGAAAAATTAACTAAATTTGCCAGCAGTCTTCGTTAATACGTGGGCCACAAAGAAGAAAAAATATTTCTGGCTTGCTTACTTTCTCATTCATTCCCTCTTTGTCTCTTTCTCATTCTTTCTCTCTTTCTCTCATTCTCACTCTTTCCTTTTCTCTTTTGTTCCCTCTTTCTTTCTCTCTCTCTTTCTCTTTCTGTTTCTATTTCTATCATACTTTTTCTTTCTCTTTCTTTCTTTCTTTCTCTCTCCCTTCCCCTCACCTTTCGTAGATATTTAGGAGAAACTTCCTGAAAAGATTCCTGATCCTTCATTAAACAAATCACAGAGAGATTCCATTGGCCTTCTTTCTCCTGTTTCTTTGTGGCATATGATAGTTATCTTTTATCAGACTCTGCTGTACAGTCCCATGGAAGCCACAGTTAACTTTGGCAGGCATTGTATCAGTGACTCAGTCTGCCCTGGCAGAGTAGAGTAGAAACAAGAATGTCAGGCCCCTAAATTAGAAATGATAAAATGATGAAAATGGGGAAAGGAAAGGGGTTAAAAATATTTATTCTGGGTAGAAATCAGAGAAGCCTTTGACCTTGGCCTCTTTGCTTACTGGAGAGGACACTGTCCTCAACTTGATTATGAGATAGAGCTGAAATGCAGTGTAAAAGTGATTCCAAATATCTGTTGCCAGGAAGCAGATGACATACTAAATTGCTCTGTAGATTGAGTGCTTAATTCAGCGATTTCCTGCTGCAGGAGTTGCCAGTATACAGACATTTTGTCTTTTTTGGCAAAGTGGCTGCTTTTGGACGGCTGTCTCCAGTAGTCTTTCCTACGCTTCCTGTTGTAGGAAGGCCTGTTTCCTGTCGTGAGATTCCTGATTAGGCTCTGCACTATTTTAGTCTGTAGTACGCCTGTGTAGCAGGTTGCTTCTCTGCATTTGATACTTGTTTGTGGGAAGTGAAGCCAGATCACAGTCCGGCCACAACAGAGTATCTGAATCCTTTGAGAAATATAAAAGAAATGTCATAGCTCAACTGAAAAAAAAGAAAAAAAAAGAAAAAAAAAAAACACAAAAGTTGCGTAGAGTAGTATTCAGAGGTACAATGGAATTATATATATATATATATATATATATATATATGTATATTTCATTTCACTTCACTTAGTGACGTTTCACTCTGTTTCTTTTGGTTTTAGTAGCCAGGAGCTATCAGCTTACATTGTCTTTTTTTACATATCTCTGGAGGGTGCTTGTCCAACTTTAATGTTCACAATTTAATGTCCTTGTCCACATTCTTTTAGGCTGGGACCTTTGTACCTCTGTAGGTAGGAAGATGTTTTCCAATATCTACTCTATATTTTATGTATTTATATGTCTATGTAGATTTTTGACTTTGATGGTGGCGTATGGAGATGTGCTGACATGACTAGGAAGACTTCGCAGCTATATGAATTCCTTCTTATGACATGGGACTCTGTGCTGTAATGGTTGGCACTAAAAAGGAGGCAAAGGAGGTCCTCTATAGCCCCAATAGAGCTTATTCTACCTCCGAGCAAACTATTAGATAGTATTGCTCAGGTGTCTGTATAATTTTACTGGGCAGTTACCAATGGAAAGAAATAACATAGTTTTGTCCATGCTATTAGTAGCATGAACATGGAAGGGCACTAGTAATAAACAAATTCATTTACTTTGGAGGGCTTCTTTGTTCATATGTTTCATTCATATGCTCCGATTGCCCTGTGCTGGAAAGATTCCTCCATGCCTGGCGATAGATACCCTGTTGCAGCAGTTGACCATATTATAAGGGCACTTGAATTCTAAAAGGCTATGGTAGGAAGCAAGAAGGCAGTTCAACAGTTTATTTGTTTCTCTTATGAGTTGCACTTCAGTCTACATCCTTCTGTAAAGCAGTTGTGCAAAATGCTTGTTCTTGCTCTTGATCTCAAGATTTTGTTGGGAGTGAGGAGATAGAAACTGACTTTTGCAACACTGGAGTTTATTTTGTCGTGCCTTATCACGAAGGAAGCAAGGTGCTGTTCTCCCTGGCTTGGAGTACAGGGCATTCTTTAGTTCTCTTCCCCTTTCTGACTGTTCATTTTTTGTTTTGTTTTCTCATTATTTTTCTTCATCCTCCTTTTGACAATTCCAACTTCATTTTCCTTTTTTTTTTTTTTTTTTTTTTTACCCTTCTTCATTTCACTTTGTTTCCTAGCTCAAATAATGGAAAATATGAGTCTTTTCTGGATACAAATTTATATTAAAGATTCTTTAACTTCTTCAGGAAAAAAATAAGTAAATTATGAGGAAGTTAACCTCAACAGCCCTTATATGATATTTTAATAAATGAGAGGCTTTGGCAGAGGCCAGGAAATTTGAAGTTAATTTAACACTGATCCAGACTCTTGCATCTGTGGGAAAGTGATGTTGTTCTGTGGCCCTGGTATAGGCTTCTTTCACTTTAGCTTTTCTGAATTCTTTTCAGAATGTCTCCTGTAGCAATGCTACAAGTTGGACGGTTTTGTCATTGTTGTTTAAATACATATATCTTGCCTGTTTGCTATTCCAGGTTGCCTTTGACAGTAGAGAATTAGGTTATGTTTCACCAGGGTCCACTGCAGTCCAAATCTGCAAGTCACTGTGGTTGTATCAGGAGCACACACACATGCACACACCCAGTGAATGATTTGTGTTTAATGGGCAATCTGCAGCCCTGTGTTCTTCCCACTCCCTCCACAAATCCAAGCTTGTTTTTGCTGTTACATTTGCAGCTGTTTGTGGGCATCATGACCTGGACTTCCGATAGCAGACGCACTAAGCTTTTCTGTGTTTTTGTGTGGGTTTTGTCTCTTTGTTTGCTTGTTTGTTTGTTTGTTTGTTTTTGGTAAAAGCATTAACCTCATAACAAATGATATCTTCATACATTATACTATATTCTTCTAGGATGACATTCCATGCAGAAAAGGCTAAAAATGACATTCAATAAACTGATCCAGATAGTCACAAGATGAACAGCAACCTCCTCTGTCAGATGTTGTAGCTATGAGTCCAATACAACATTCATGGAGAATATAGTAGGGTCTCTGTGTTCATTTTGATATTTGGAAAAACAGATCAAAAAGTGTTTTTAAGCTGTAAAATCTCTGGTCAGCTGCAGAAGCCAAGACATAAGGGACACAACAACTTCAGTAGAAGAGTTCCTGAAAAGAGATCAAATCTACTCTGGTGAGGTGGTGGCTGACCAATGGATACTCCCTGGAGGAACAACTGCTGCTGACATCTTTCACTAAGAAGACTGGGAAATTAGCCATAGTGAGACTCTCTCTGATTCTGTGTCCTCTTTCCAGAGTAGATAACCTATCTCTCAAGCTTGAGCTCAGCCACACTCCCAAACGCAGCAGCCCAAGAGAAGTCTGCTAAACCATATCATTTATATTTTCTTTGCTCCAGAGAGAGTCCTCCATGCATCCTGTTATTACGACAATGTAGGATCTAGAGAAAGGAGTGCCTGAGTATACAGACTTACAAGGAAATTGCCATTTTTTACACAGGAAACCCACCAAATATTTGTGCACCATGTGAAATCTACCTGTCCAAAGTTTTTCCTTGTTCACTCTAGAGGCACAATGCTTCCATAAATTACAGGTCTCTGGAGAGTTTTGTAGACGCCAGGGCAGATTAATATAATACCCACTACTCCTTAGTTTTATCCAACTCACGCCTGTCTAATTTATAGGTATAAATTAGAAAAGGTGTTCTGCTCTAATGTTCTGAAGTTTTATTCTAATGCAAAAATTTTGGAGGCAAAAAAGGCTGAGCATGAAGTATATTTTTTGATTAGTTGTTCATTTCTTGGATAGTCAATATTTGTCATCAACTCATCACTAGAGTCCTACTTGCTTTCTTCTTGTATCACTAGAACCCTAAATCCCATCCCCTTGCTAGTCATGCTTCAATCTGTGGTTGCAAAGTCTATAAGGTTTTTGTCTCTTCTGCCTCACTGGCTCCAAAGGGACAGTGGGACATAGGCGTGGGAAATTTTATGTTGTGTGCTTACTTGAGTAATTTACCAGCCTGCTGTTACCACACCATACACCAGGGCGTGTGTTTGTCACTGTAGTAGGAGCTTTGTGTTATAGTTTAGTTGGTCTGTTTTATACCTTGTCAGAAAGGCCTGGATGAGATTACTGATATTAACAGGGACATTTCTCTTTTAAATTGAACAAATGTAAGGGAGTTCAGAGGAGATCAGCAAAATCATTGCCAGATAAGACCAAGAGTATGAAAGTGGGGGAAACTAATTGAACAAAAGACTGAAGGGACATGACTATTTATCTGGTTTGGGAAAGGGGTATTATGAAGACAGTGATTATTCTGATTTGCCAGAGGGGAAACAGGCAACAGGACAAAATTGCTGAAATGACTTGGTGAAATTGTGAGAGGAAAAATACAGCCTCCTGAGTCAGCTGAGCACTCTCCTCTGAAAGTACAGTCCTATGCTAAGTGCCAATCGATATTTTCTGTTTGCTACCTATGTATGCCTGTCTAATCTGTGCCTGTATCTTACGCTTGGCTTCCATCTCCTCTCCTATCCGTCTCCATTAACGTCACCACCATCCACCTGCAGCTAAGTAAACGTTAGCTCTAGCAACAGCCTGCTCTTTAGAACAGACTACCTGGCTACACAGCCAAGACTGGCTCTGCAGAAAACGTTAATCAGAAATACTTTAGGAACCGTGGAATTGATTCTCCTGTGCAGGAAAATGGATCAGTGGCTGCTCCTTAAATGACCCATGACAGGACAGTCTGACAGGACTTGTCTTTTCGTCAAACTTCTGACCTTTTGTCTGAGGACAGTGATATGGCTGAGTAACAGTGAGGTCAATGTGAACAATGACAGCTGCTCACGGCTTTTTTTTTTTTTTTTTATGTCAGGAGTCAAAGTTTCTGCCTTTTTTTCCACATATCTCTCTGTACAACTAGCCTTGGAGTCTCCTGCATGGCTTGGCCTCCCTTGCATTGCCTGTCTTTTGCCACCTGCTTCCTACTGTCCTTTGCAGTGCCTGTCACCTCAGAGCTACTCTGTCCTACTACTTCACCACAGTCCAGTTCCCTTGCAGAGCAAAATATACAGGCTGTGCTTTGCTTCTGATGTTGACTGGCTTCACAGCCAAAGTATGGGTATGAGTTAATAGCACTGTGGCTGTCTGGCACTAATTGCCCTGGTGGTAACACGTGCCACAAACACGAAATGGTTTATCCTAGTGTCATTTAGAGGACAGGGAGCTCAAAGCTGACATTGAGGAAAACTAGTGCATGGGCTGCTGTTTTGGAGTAGTGGACAGGAAATGAGCTGCAGTTTTTGATTTGTTTAGTCATACCTATGGTTTGGGATAACACATTTCTCTCTTTCAGGTAGGCATCTTGGTTTTAAACAGCAAAACCCTCTACAGACTAAAGACAGAGTCAAATGTTTTGCTGGTTCTTCTAAGTAGTGATGACAACTGCATCTTCTCTGTTTCAGGGAAAAGTAAGCCTGTTAAATCTGTGGCTCTCCAGAGAGGGCATTAGTATCTGAATTATTGCACTCTTACATTTGACAGGCATTTCTGGGCTTGAATTTTGTAACTTTTTTTGTTGTTAGTGGTGGTACAAAATAAAGTAAAAATTCCCAATATTTGTAAAAACATTTATAAAAGTAGCATTCCTTCCACCATAAAAAGCTTAACAGTGTAACAGTGGTTTAAAGAATATATGCAAAACCAGACAGAACTAAATTGACAAGTGCAGCCCGAATTATGTCAATCAGTACTTTCTACTTGCTGCCTTTTCAGACTTATCTGATACCTGCCAATATCTCAAGCTTTGCTTACATCCAACCTCTTATTCTTCCTTATTAACGTCACTAATCTCTACTTGAATTCCTTGCAAGCAGAAAGACAAAGTGCTAGTGTGCAGTAAGTGCAAAGAGTACTTGTCACCATGGCTGTTAACGTAAATCAGCAGGGTTAATATGTAAGCTTATCAGATGGCTTAAAATATGAGTGAAGTCATATCAGCTTTTTCCAATTCTTGCATATTGCCAAAGCACAGAGGATGCAAAAAGCTTCCCACTTGATGCTCTTTTTTTTTTTTTTCTTTTTTTTTTTTCCTTTTTTTTTTTTTTTTTCTTTTAATGAAAAGTCAGGCACAACCCACAGTCATTTCTTTCTTCCCAGTCTGCAGAGGCTGATGAGCACTTAGAACTGGTCGCAGAACAAGCATTCAGGAAGAGTGAAGGAGAATCATTGCCTGGCTTTTGCAGGCTGCTTAAAGACTGCAGAGCAATGTAGTCTGTATGCATACATACTGGTAGACAGTATAGCAGGGTTTATTTCTCTGCGCAGTCCACAAGACTTCCCAGCAGTAAGGCATTGACAGTGGGAGCATGTGAGCTTTGCAAACAGACTTTAAGAGCTTTGTGAGATCCTTTTCAAGCCTAGAATATACTTCTAGTGTGATGTTTTTCCTACTGACCTCAATATGGAACTTAGAGTCCTAAAAGAAAATTTCGTTATGCATTTTATGATTGTAAAGATGTCAGAGCCTCAGTTTCACGCTTCCTTCAAGAAACAGAATTTGTTACAGCAGAGCAAATCACAGATCCTTCAAATGCAGACTTCTGTTTACAGAGTCATGATTCACAGGAAGGAAACCCCATTATTAATGCACCTGGTCAAATATCTAGTGCTGTAAGGCAGGGAGAGAGGGGAAAGAGGAACCTTTGCTGGCTGCAAGCAGAATGGATATGGGGCAGTGATGCTGGAGAGGCAGCTGTGGTGCCTACAAAACAATTTAATATAAAAATAAGCTACAGTTAGGTGCTTTGGTACCCAGGGCAGGTTAGCGGCTTAATGACACTCCTTACCTCTTGCTTAAATAGACAGGCAACAGGTCTAGGAGACCTCATCTCCATGTAGGTAAGGTTCTTGGTATGTCCAAGCCTGCTGGCACCAAGTTGTCTGCCGGTGTGGTGGCCAGCAGGGAGGAAAAGGCGAATATCTCATCAGGCACTGCTGTGCCAGCCCTGGAGAGGGTGCAGTGACCTCTGGGGCTGTTTGCCATTCAGGGTTCTGGATGTGAAGGAAGTCTGCATGTCTCAGCCAGGTGTGGAAAAGCTCCAGCAGGACAGGAGCAGAAAACACAAGGTCTTGCTTCCTAGTTATCTGGTTGTGGCATACATAACTATCAGTGTATGCATGATTAAAAATCTGTATTTAAAAGAAAATCCTGCAATGTAAATCAGAAACCAAAATCTCTCTCTCTTTTTTTAAAATGCTTTTTCTTCCATGTGCTTGCTTATCACTGCTAAGTAGCTTATTAATACAGGGTTGCTGGCTGACACATATATATTTAATGAAGGCAAAGCACAGTTTCAGTGCATTTTAAGCATTCTCTTATTCTGTCTTCCTTCTAGTCCCTGTAAAAAATTACACAGAGCTTAGAAAACAATATAATTAAAAGTGTAGGAATATACTAGGTTCACCATGATAAGGCAAATACCCTTCAGCTAATGTTGAGTGAGAACTGAGTTTTTTAAGAATCAAGTTAGATTGTGTAGTTATTAATGCCACTGATTTTCTAACTTTCATTTGGCCTGTGAGAAAGGTTAGTGCCCAGTATATTTTTTTTCCTCATTATAAGTAAAAAAAAATATATTAAAAAAAAATATAATGGACTCAGCGACAAAATGAAATGAAATTCTGAAAGTATTTAAGGCTGTTGTTGCATAGCAGAGACACTGGGACCACTGTCTCCACTGCAAACCAACACAGGATGTGGAAAAGATCCAGTGTGTTAGTCTCAAAAGTGGCCATGCTTTGTTGCGTTAACGTTTGTCCTTCTGTGCAACTGCTCTGGGACTTTGGTGTCTGAATCTTGAATGGAAGCACACATTCTCTTTTGCAGTAATTCATAATAGCTCGTGTTTAAAAGATAATTTAACTAGTTCTACCACTGCAATAAGTTATGTTCTCACACACATCAATAAGCCAATAAAAAAAAAAAAAAAAAAAGAGAAATATTGAATTTTGAGATCAGAAAATGAAACCAGCTCATTTAAATTTTTATAGTGGCATGTCTTTTGTATTTTTCTTGTTGTGTCATGAATAATTGCTTACCCTTAATGTGTGCATATTATAAGGCTGTAGGTATACTTAGGGCCTTAGAGAAAAATGCAAATCTTTCAGAGATCTCTTGGGAGCTCTCCCAAGCCAGGTGGAAGATTTTTTTTCCTATTCCTTTTAAACCTAGGGTGTAATCAGGTTCTCAGAACCAAAGATAAATCAAACATAAATTTTAAACTCTTTTTTAAGGTAATTTATCCCTTTAGACCAGCAGTGGTACTGCAGAAGCAATGCTGGCACTACTGCCTCACAGCTGCTAAAGCAGTAGGGTCAGAGGCCTGCTGGGACAAAGTCTGGGCCATTCATGAAATGCAGACAAAACCAGTGCAGCATGGCTGTACTTCTTAGGGGAAGGAACTTCCGCAAACTCTATTCAGGTGAACTTCTTAGGGCCAATACCTCTCTCTGCTCTGGGTTATGCCACCCAAGCTGGCAGTGAGTTCACATTGTTTTATTTCTCAGGTTACATCCAGGGGCACTAGATTTATTCTTTATTTCAAAAGCCATAGATTTTATTTCATAATCATATGACATACTCTGTGTGCAAGTTTCAGAACTTGCTCTGCCTGTACCAGACCTACTGCTACTTTGACCTGGACAAATTATGAGTTCATTGCCAAACTAAGAAAAATGATTTTCTGGGAGGAAATCCAGAAGGGCTCAGGAAAGAGACTGCCCATCACAGCAGTGGAGAACCCCTAAGGCTCCAGTCAGCCCTACTGATACCTCAGAAGTCTTCCCCATTGCAATTTTATTGCCGTGGTTCCTGAAACACCATACTGAGGCATTTCTATGCTTTGGACAAGGAGGCATTTCTGGGGAATACAGAAGCAATACACTAGGAAAGAGGCTGGTTTTGCTTTTCTTTCTGCCCATGTGAGTGCACCATTTCTAAAACCTTTTGGATATGAAGTATTGAAAAGAGACAAAAATGGACAGGTAAGTTAATTCTGGCATTGTAGGAGTCAGATTTTCATACGCATAATTCATTTTATACCAGGCTAATACACATATGTATATATTTATATTCAAGAAGATGTAACCAAACACAGCAAAACTTCATACTGCCTGGTGCCATAGGTGTAATGTAACTTTGTTATCTAACCAAAACCAAACAAAATGTTCTGTACCTTTGTTCATCTCCTGAAATCCTAAGAGAACATATTACTCTAATCAAGCCACTATTTTCATACTTTAAAAGCTGCTTTATGATTATGATTATGACAATGAGGTCAAAGTTTTCTGGCTGTTCCAACTGCTGCGTTATGTGAATGGATATCAGTATAACACAAGTACAGAACTTGAATGGTTTTGGTGAATCAAGATGGAATAGACCACTCTTATCATAGTGGTCAGTCTACATTGCTGTTGCTGTTTGTACCATTCTTTTTGCTGTTTATATAGATACCAAAATTGAAAGATGAGTGGCAAGGTGTTAATTGCTTTCTGCACAGTTGGTCATAAAGTATAAACAGCAAAAGGATATTTCCCAAACACCCTACCAGATAATTGGCCACCCACAAATGTAGTCCTGTTTAAGGTCTTCCCTCCTACCTTGTTGCATCAAAGAAATGGGACAGCAGGATGCATAATTATAGTTGCACTAAACACAGCAGCATCTCTGCTGCCAGTGAGAGCCAGAAACACATGGGAAAGCAACTTCTTCTCAGGCAGCAAGCTCAGGCTGCAGTGCATTGTGTAAGTTGAAGGAAATGTTTCATTCTAGGACACAGTGCTTCTCCAACCCTTCTCATGGTATCTGCTTTAGAACTTGATCTTCCTGTCTCATTGCACTCAACACATCATCATTAAAGAGGAGAAACAGACCTATTCATGCAGGTGGAAGAATGTGATTGAAAGCCCATCTGTATATTAATAGCTTACATTAAGTGGTTGACTGAATGACCTGTCTGTCTGAGAAAAGTGGAAATTTCTGTTTCTAGCTATTCCATATTGGCCAGTCAAGAAAGTATGAGACACCTTTGTCACTTCATTTCTTACAGTTAATCACCATAGTTACCAATAATGTGCAGGCTAAATTCCGTGGAATTGGTTATACTTAAATGCATAGTATAGCAAAGAAAGAAATCACAGAATCACAGAATTTCTAGGTTGGAAGAGACCTCAAGGTCATCGAGTCCAACCTCCAACCTAACGCTAACAGCCCTCCACTAAACCATATCCCTAAGCTCTACATCTAAACGTCTTTTGAAGACTTCCAAGGATGGTGACTCCACCACTTCCCTGGGCAGCCTGTTCCAATGCCTCACAACCCTTTCAGTGAAGAAGTTCTTCCTAACATCTAGCCTAAAACTCCCCTGGCTCAACTTAAACCCATTCCCCCTCGTCCTGTCACCAGGCACGTGGGAGAACAGGCCAACCCCCACCTCGCTACAGCCTCCCTTGAGGTACCTAAAAAGAGCGATAAGGTCGCCCCTGAGCCTCCTCTTCTCCAGGCTGAACAAGCCCAGCTCCCTCAGCCGCTCCTCGTAGGACTTGTTCTCCAGGCCCCTCACCAGCTTCGTCGCCCTTCTCTGCACCCGCTCAAGCACCTCGATGTCCTTCTTGTAGCGAGGGGCCCAAAACTGAACACAGTACTCGAGGTGCGGCCTCACCAGAGCTGAGTACAGGGGGACGATCACCTCCCTAGCCCTGCTGGTCACGCTGTTCCTAATACAAGCCAGGATGCCGTTGGCCTTCTTGGCCACCTGAGCACACTGCTGGCTCATATTCAGCCGACTGTCCACCATCACTCCCAGGTCCTTCTCTGCCTGGCAGCTTTCCAACCATTCCTCTCCCAGCCTGTAGCTCTGCTTGGGGTTATTGCGCCCCAGGTGCAGGACCCGGCACTTGGCCTTGTTAAACTTCATGCAGTTGACCTCAGCCCATCGGTCCAGCCTATCCAGATCCTCCTGCAGAGCTTTCCTACCCTCAAGCAGATCGACACACGCACCTAACTTGGTGTCATCTGCGAACTTACTGAGGGTGCACTCGATGCCCTCGTCCAGATCATCGATGAAGATATTAAAGAGGACCGGCCCCAGCACCGAGCCCTGGGGGACGCCACTAGTGACTGGCCTCCAACTGGACTTGGCTCCATTCACCACGACTCTTTGGGCCCGGCTATCCAGCCAGTTTCTAACCCAACGAAGCGTGCGCCAGTCCAAGCCAAGAGCAGCCAGTTTCTTGAGGAGAATGCTGTGGGAGACGGTGTCAAAAGCCTTGCTGAAGTCAAGGTAGACCACATCCACAGCCTTTCCCTCATCCACCCAGCGCGTCACTCTGTCATAGAAGGAGATCAGGTTCGTCAGGCATGACCTGCCTTTCATAAAGCCATGCTGACTGGGCCTGATCGCCTGCTTCCCCTTCAAGTGCTGCATGATGACTCTCAGGAGGATCTGCTCCATGAGCTTTCCTGGCACTGAGGTCAAACTGACAGGCCTGTAGTTTCCTGGGTCAGCCCTCCGGCCCTTCTTGTAGATGGGCGTCACGTTTGCTAGCCGCCAGTCGATTGGGACCTCCCCCGATAGCCAGGACTGTTGATAAATGATGGACAGCGGCTTGGCCAGCTCCTCTGCCAGTTCCCTCAGTACCCTTGGGTGGATCCCATCTGGCCCCATCGACTTGTGCACATCTAAGTGCCGTAGTAGGTCACCAACCAGTTCTTCATGGATAATGAGGGCCACATCCTGCTCCCCATCCCCTTCCACCAGCTCAGGGTACTGAGTATCCAGAGAACAACCGGTATTGCCGCTAAAGACTGAGGCAAAGAAGGCATTGAGCACCTCCGCCTTTTCCTCATCTCTTGTAACTAAGTTTCCCCCCGCATCCAGTAAAGGATGGAGATTCTCCTTAGTCCTCCTTTTTGTGTTGATGTATTTATACAAACGTTTTTTGTTATCTTTAACGGCAGTAGCCAGATTGAGCTCCAGATGAGCTTTGGCCTTCCTAATTTTGTCCCTGCACAGCCTCGCTACTTCTTTAAAGTCCTCCTTAGTGGCCTGCCCACTTTTCCAAAGCTTATAAACCCTCTTTTTCCTCCTAAGATCAAGCCACAATTCTCTGTTGAGCCAGGCCGGTCTTCTTCCCCGCCAGCTCGTCTTTGGGCACGTGGGAACAGACCGTTCCTGCGCCATTAAGACTTCCCTCTTGAAGAGCGCCCAGCCTTCCTGGACCCCTCTGCCCTTCAGAACCGCCTCCCAAGGGACTCCACCAACCAGTGTCCTGAGCAGCTCAAAGTCAGCCCTCCGAAAGTCCAATACAGCGGTTTTACTGGTCCCCTTCCTGGCCTCGCCAAGAATAGTGAACTCCACCATTGCGTGGTCACTCTGCCCTAGACAGCTCCCGACGATCACGTCCTCCACCAGTCCTTCTCTGTTTGTGAAGAGAAGGTCTAGCGGGGCACCTCCCCTGGTAGGCTCACTAACCAGCTGCGTCAGGAAGCTATCTTCCACGCTCTCCAGAAACCTCCTAGACTGCTTTCTCAGGGCTGTGTTGTGCTTCCAGGATATGTCAGGGAAGTTGAAGTCCCCCACGAGTACAAGAGCTGATGATTTTGCAACCTCTGTCAGCTGCCTGTAGAATTCCTCATCCGTCTCCTCATCCTGGTTCGGCGGTCTATAGCAGACCCCGACCAGGACACTAGCCTTGTTGTCCCTGCCGATCCTAACCCAAAGGGACTCGACCTTGTCATTCCCAACCTCGAGTTCTACAGCCTCGAAAGACTCTCTAATATAGAGAGCCACACCACCACCCCTTCTATGCTGCCTGTCCCTTCTATAGAGCTTATAGCCAGGCATTGCAGCACTCCAGTCATGAGACTGGTCCCACCACGTCTCCGTGATGGCAACCAAGTCGTAGCCTGCCTGCCGCACGATGGCTTCCAGCTCCTCCTGTTTGTTACCCATGCTGCGTGCATTGGTGTAGATGCACTTCAGCTGGGCCATTGCCTTATCCTCCGGCCTTGCCATTGTTCCCCCTGGCACAGCCCCAACAATGCTAGCCTCAGCCCCATCCCCCTTCCTACCTAGTTTAAAGCCCTCTCAATGAGCCCTGCCAGTTCCTGGCCCAGGATCCTTTTTCCCCTAAAAGATAGGGACCCGTCTGCGGCCATCAGGCCAGGTGCTGAGTAAAGTGCCCCATGATCAAAAAACCCAAGATTTCTGCGTTGGATTCTGAAAGGTTTACAGTTCCTGTGTACACATGAAACAATTCATTAACATTGAAAATAATAGCTAAAGCCTTCATTTTAATTTTGACCAAATCTGGAACATTCTATTCTGTTCTGTTCTCTTCTGATCCATTCTGTTCCGTTCTGTTCCGTTCTACTGAGTGCCCAGCAGTCCTACTTGTGTCCAACAAATTGTAATGGTAGGTGCAGTACCTTGTCACCTATTTCCAGCCTGGCACCAAAGTGTTGTACTGCCTCATACACCAAATACAGACTGTGAACACACTGTAGTAAGGCAGGTGCCTTCACTTCCTATCTCCGGATATGTATCAACTGCACATTGTATACTGATCAACCATCTTGCACACCTGGCAACATTAAAATGTGAGATTAATTTAACATTAAAATGACATCAAGCCTATTCATATGTGTATGTGTGTGTGTGTGTATGCATCTGTGTGTCTGTATATATATATGGATACATGATGCTGACTGTAACAATCCATTGCAAATTGAAATAGCTTTTTCAGATATTCTTTTCTTGGCAGTCATGAAACTCATTAGGCTCTTTTGACATAATTCCTTTATTTATAATCATTCCCAAGCTGTTTTTAAATACATCCTGTTGTCCATGTTTTATTATAACTCTTCTTGTTTTTTCCTGGAATTTGCTAATCAACAATTAAACTACTGAAAGAGCTGAAGGTAATAGTGCTTCCCTAACATGGGATTTCATTCATTGGCTTTAAATGATCTTTTCATTGTAGACAGATTTACATGTTTGGATTAGCTTTGTCTGCTATGGTATTCAAAGAAGGAAAGAAATAAGGAAAGAAGGAAAGAAAGAAGGAAAGAGAGAAAGAGAGAAAGAAAGAAGGGCAAAGGGAAAAGGAAAAGGAAAAGGAAAAGGAAAAGGAAAAGGAAAAGGAAAAGGAAAAGGAAAAGGAAAGAGAGCTTCTACAAACAACTGTTTTGTTTTAGTGTTCCCAGAACAGAACTTGGGGCACCTGACGTGTACCTCAATGACAGATCTCAAAAAGCTTCATCTGCAGCCTTGCTGTGAAACAGAAGTTAGTAGAGAGCATGTTCCCTCAGAGCCTATGGAGCCTCTGAATTGTACTGTGTATGTCCTGCATACTGTGTTCAGACAGTTTCCTAGTTTCCATGAGCATTTCCAAATTCCTTGTTACTTGGTGAGCAGTCTGTGCTGACTCGTGTGAAACAGCACAGCCGTCTGATGAGCTGCTTAGTTCAATTTACTCTCCTCACTGTCTGTATGACCTTTGGCAAGTTGTCAAGGTGAAAAAAAAAAAAAAAAAAAGAAAAGAAGATGAAATGTAGTCAGAGATGTAGTTCTTCATAAGCAATGCGTCCTGGCATGAGATTGAATATTGTTAGAGGAACTGTGGTGTGTTTGATGGAGTACTGTAAATCAGTGCTGCTGTTTGATAAGGCTGTGTGGGAAAGGGGAAATATTGGTCAGAAAAATCTCACCCAAGTAAAACAAAGTTAAAAATTTATCAGTAAACCTATTCAAAACAAAACCATGATATTTTATATCAAACTGAACTGAAAGTTTGCCACTTTGAACCAAATTGACATGGTTTTTCACTTTTGATTAATCTGCTCTCCCATTTCCTCAAGAATTATGACTAATAAATTTTATGTGGTTCAAAAAAGATTTTCTGTGTTAAAAGTTTTAGATAAAACCAGACTTACTGTTTTTTTTTCACTTCATTATTCCAGATCTAACTATTCCAAAATGTACAGCATTCCTATCTGTTATGTAAACGTTACTGTAACACATAATGTTATGCCAAACTGTAAATACTATCTAAAGACTGCAGGAGGAATTACTGCATGTTGTCACCCCACCTGTAATCTGTGAAACAGTTGCCATATTTATGTCTGTGAATTCTCACCTCAAAGTATGTCCAGATGTTTGGAAAACAAGGAAAACTGGATAAAACAAAAACATAAAAATGAACAGGCAGAAAAAAGCAAACCCCACTGAGATTTTGTACAAGCCAACTCTCAGAGCAGGAAGAGGGGGAAAAAAAAAAAAATGTGTCCAGGAAAATCAAGAGTGATTGTGGGTCTGTAAACTGGTTTGTACTGAACAGAATGAGATTTCTCCTACTGCCATTTCATAGAACTCTGTTGTTAACCATTCTGAAAAGTAGTTTACATGCACTAGAACCAACTTTTTCTCAATAATAATATTACTGATGCCTATTTCTATTTTTCCCTTTACCTACAAGAAAAACTTAGTCCAAATTATTGGCTAGACAGTGTCTGTATTTCATTTAAAATGTGGAAGCCTAGTTTTGCTGTCATGGTGCTCCCTATGTCTTCCCCAAATTTGACAGAATTACATGTATGCATAAAGGGCAAGAAGAAAGGCTACTTGTTATAGAAATAAAAGTGAGCTTTTTTTTTTTTTTTCCTACAAAAAAAAAAAAAAGACTATTAATCTATTTTTGTTTTTATTCTTCAGTCATAAAAAAGAAAGAAAGAAAAAAAAAAACTAAGCTGATTTAAATTAAATTTTACAAAGCATATGCTCCTGGGCAGAAATCTTATAAATCCACTTTCAGCCCAAAGCACATTTTTATGGTTGAGCTATAATAAACCACTCAGAACAGAGATTCCACTGGAATTGCTTACAGAATATAGTAGCACGAAAGGTATTATTGCTATAAAGCTTCATAGTAATTTCTGAATTTAGTTGACAGAACCAGCAGGGTCATTTTTATTTAGTTTGACCTCTCATCACTAGAACCTACTAGAATCTCATGCTACAGAGAATAAAACACAGCCAAAAATTCAAAGCAGAATAATGATTAAAATAATAAAGCAGAGGCCAGGCTGTCCCAATGCTGTAATACATTTGATACATAAGTGCTGCTACACTGAATGTCTTGGCAGAGGGAAAAAAGAAAAAAAAAAAAAACACAAAGCATTTGTAAAGTAAGTTCTCATTCTTCAACAGTGAAAAGCCAAGGTGATCTGCAGTGGATGTGGCTTTATTACAAATTTAATTTAGCAGATGCTTGTTAGCTTACAGTGATGATCAGTTTGCAAAATAGGGCAATCTGTCTGGAGGTTACACAACCTAAATGCTGAGTGGCAATTCAGAAATACACCAAGAGGATAATACATGACTAGGGGGGGTTAAAAAACAAACAAATAAACAAAAACAAAAGCAGGAGAGAAGGCTGGGCATTTTCAGATGATTATATAAAGTGCATGTTAAAGGACTAATGAGAGCTGTTCACTACTGAAAAGAAATATTTACCTAAAAATTTCCCCATACAGATGCCTCTGTGTTCTTTGGGTAGGTTGCCAGGTTGTTTAATGACCTAGTTACACTTGTATCAAATCCAAGGTATAGTCTCTATTTCATGTAAGAGAAATGTGCTGGCTATTAATACTAGAAGATCTTTTTCTTCCTTATCTAATGGAAGCATCGTATTCTGCCTCTGGGGAGGGGGCTAGGGTCATGTAGGAAAAGGTGTCAGAAGGAAAATGTAGACCATGTGGCTGCATTCAATAATCCTCTACGCTTGCTATTGCCCAAATCAGAAACAGCCCAACTGGTACAGCTCCAAGTATCAACAGAAGCAGTTTGAACATAAAAGGCCTGTTTTGTATTTGAAATATGGCACATCACTGCTTTGGTCTCAGCACACTGCTGTAGTCAAGGTTAGACGATGTGTACTTCTGTAATCTTTGCCATTTGTAAAAAGAAGCATTGAAGTTGGGTGAAATTCACCCTGAGCAATGTCTTTTTCATAACAAAGGATATAGATGTTATGACAGCAATTAGTTTCAGTTAAGGAGCTATGTTTGAGGTTGCTCACAAATACATTTTGAAATTAAAGAAGAGAGAAGGGGACATTAGAATATCTTCTAGAGAAAGCTGAGGTGGATAGAGAGGTGTGCTTTTAAGAGACCAATAGCAGCTTTTAGTAGAGACAGATTCTGACTCACTGGTAGGATATGAAATAGGAGAGAGGCAACTGCATTCACTGGAATCCTTGCCAGTTTGAAAAGGTTAAAACTCATATGATGACTTGATTGTGATGATGGGAAGAAACATTTTCCTAGCTTCATGTCTGAATATTCTTTCCAATTGTTAAGAGAATGAAGATGGTACAAGAGACTGGCAAATAATTCTCAGGAATTATGTACCAGTGCCGTGTCTTTAACCAAGACCCAGGAGGGATCGTTGTGTTCTCAAGCAAAAGAGCATGAAGTGAGGCAGGAAGGGGTTGTCAATCATGCATGCATATGTGGTAGCCTCCTTGAACTTTCTTTTCTGTTATTTCAAAGTGCTCTGAAGTCTCCTGCAGCAGTAATGGTTAAACAACACAACGGTGATGCAGGAGAGCTGCTTGTCTATAGATCTTCCGTAACTGCTGGTAAGGCAATGAATCTGTGAAATGAATGGGACTGAAGGAAGAGGATGACCGGTGCCTGCAGGATGAAGTCCTAATCCTTCACTACCCAGTTCTGTTTTCCTGATCAGTGAGCCAGAGAAAACTGCCAGTCCGATGGGAACTTCAGACACACATGGACAGCAATTGAAAACCGGCCCAGTCAGTAAGATTTCTCTCAGTCCTTGCCATCAGCACCTATGGTTCTTTTGAGGGAATTTCTGGGAATACACGTAGTACTAATTCATATGGAAAAATTTCAGGCTGTTACAGTCCTTACATTTAAATATCTCTGTTGCCTTACATATTATCCAGCACACAGAAAAAGGGGAGACACAGTACTTTTGTTTTGTTATGTTTTGTTTTGTTTTAGTTTTCCCTGAAAGTATGTTTGACTACCTTGGAGGTATTGTTGGTTGCGTTGGGTAAAAGGGAAAATTCAGAGGTTGGCCTGAGTTAATAATACATGAAGCCAGAATGTGAAATCTAAACCACAAGTTATTCAAACTATTCAGACATCCTCAATGTGCAGACTTAACCTCAGAATCACCAACAGACTTTTTGCATAATTTTTGATACCCCTCATTCTATTTCAGAATTGCTGTGAAAATGCAATGTAAGTAAAAAATTTCATTTTGATTTTGACAGGTGGAGATAGATTTTTCAAAAAGAGTTCTGGGCTCTCAATGTTTATTTTACATGTATTAAAATTTCTGTAAGGTGCTTTTCCTCTTACCTGCTTCTTTTAGGTACAAAATGAATCAGCAAAACTTCTGGGGAAAATCACAGTCCTGGGTATCACACACAGTTCTCCAACAAGCTTTCATGTTTTGCAATGAATACGGTGTCTGAGATTAAAGATGTGTACCAGAACAACCAGGTCCTGGTCACAGCCCATAGCTCCTGTTTCCGTATCCTTTCAAAGCTGCTTCCTTACCATCCAAAGCACAGGATGTAGGCAGCACTACACATCAGGAGGATAAGTTTCTGAAGAGACATGAATATAAGGGGGCAAATAAAAAAGCAATTAGCTAAAGAGGCCTGCCTGCTATTTTCTGGGGCTCTGCATGGTTGGAGCTGATTCAGAGCACACTGCAGGCTGGTAGCACTTACTGGGTAAATCCAGGGGATCTCTGCAAAACCTTAGGAGTGAGTTTCCCAGGTTCTTTGGCACAGCTGCTTTTTTTTTATATGTGCTCTACAAGCCTAAAATGCAAAGCTGCAGGTCCTTTGGTCTTCTGCATGTTCCTAAGTTTCATCCTCTGACACTAAGGAAAAACTCTGTGATCAATCTGATTGTTTGTAAAGCTTTTTGACATACTTACAAGAAATACTGAGATCACCTGCTATGCTTAAAGGTAGAGATTCATTGAATGTGTGTCTGAAAAACAAGCAAAGCATTTAAGAACCCCGAACTTCCACTGCAGATGTCTAAAGCATATTTATAGATATTTTTCCTTGTTATATGAATATTTGAACATTTTGCAGAAGGATATTCTTGAGAACATGCTGTAGTCTGAGGGCATTTTAATGCAATGAAAACTTTTAAAGAATGTGTGTATTGCTCTGGAGATTTCTTGAATAAAAGAAAAGAATTACAGTCCTGAGGAAAGAAGATATACCTGCTTGTTTGGTTGTTGTTATTATTTTGTTGTTTGTTTGTTTTTGTTTTGTTTGTTTGTTTTTATTATTTGTTTGTTTGTTTGTTTTTATTCACTATTCATTAAAAAGAGAGAAACTTTTGCTGTCTCTCCAGCTGGCTGGAATTTTTTTGACATGTCTTGCACTGTGACTTTACTGAAAGAAAACATCACTTACATTTAGAAATAAGAATCGTTTGCATGCACCTAACTAAAGATGGGCTCCTCTCCTTGTCTCAGGGAAACAAGGAAAGTCTCTCCTTAACTGTTGTTTTATCCTGGCCCTCTTCCAACATCAAAGCACTCACAAAGTCATGATACAGCAAATTAACATCTGGGCTTTCTAATGCCATTACTATGTTTAAGTGGAATCATGGGGCAAAGAGAGTGTTTAACCTTATTCAGTGGTACAACAGAGAGAACCAAGATCAGCCAAAGATAGCATATGAGTTTAGCTTTTCAGCTTGAAATCTTGATGAATAATGTGCCTTTTCATGGCACTTGCAGGCTCAGTGTCCTCTGCAGCATGCAGTATCATCTCTCTTCTGCCTGGCTGCAGCCTGGTGAGAAATGGTAACAGCAATCTTTGAATCTTTTTATCTTTGTTATTTAGTAACTGGTTTCACATTGCAGGTTCCCATGTGTTCAAGAAACTCTTAAGAGAGATGACCACAACCCCCTGAACTTGGAACCCTGTCTAGTGCCTGTAGGGTCCCACTGCTGGACATGGGACTACCAGCAGCACAAGGTGAGGCTGCACTTCTGCAAAATAAAAAGGATGTAGAAGGAGACAGAGAAACAAAGACCTCTTACAAGTGTACTCTCACAAAAATGCTGTTTCCCTGTCTGTAAGAAATTAATGTGACATGAAACTGGTTTAGAGGGAGAGCCTGGAGGTTTATTTATTAGGCAGTTTTTGGCATAGAAGTCCTGGCCCAGGTACAAGAATTACCCACACCTGACTTGAAAGAAATGCCAGCCTTGGGCAGGCACTGTGTCCAATAACCACTGCCTGTCAGAGCTACTTCCTTAAGCCCCAGGCATATGTTCTCAAGTTGACTCCAGGGACAGGGCTTTTTTTTTTTTTTTTTTTTTTTTTTTTTTTTTTTTTTTGTCTTTGGCCCCACAAAAATGCAGATACATGAAGTCATCTTTCCTCTTGCCAAGTGTCAAGTACAGGACAAGCTGGATAGGTCTCCTCATCAAACCTCAATTTGCAGCTGGAGCAAGGACGTGACCCAAGGCTGCTTAAGTGTGGAGGACACCTGTCCCCTGGTTCCAGTAGTCTTCCTTGTAGTTGCTGGATGTATGCAGTACTTGAGCGCTGTAGTTCAAGATAGTGTGTCTTCCTTTCAGTGATGGTATTGGAGATGAGGACATCAGCCCAAATCAGGCTTTCCTATGGATGAGGATAAGAGAAATTGCTTGAATTTCCTTTGAATTTCCCAGCTGCAATCTAAAAATAATAATAATTAAAACAAAAACAAAAACCAAACAACATTTTGGTAGCAAATTGCTCCAGGCTGGACTTGGTATGGGACAGTGGTAGCTGACAGGCTGCAAGCTTACTCTCCCATATAGTGTGTCTTCCCAGCAATGGTGTGCAATGAGCTTCAAGGCAATCTCTCTCTCTCTCTTTTTTTTTTTTTTTTTTTTTTTTTTTCCCTTCAAGGAACCAGAAGCCTGCCTGCTCCAAACATGTTTCTGAAATAAATTGCCTGGATTTTTTTCTTTTATGGAAAAAAACTCATCAGACTTTGCTTCTTGCATGAAATAATGTTCTTTTCATTTTTCATTATAACTTGAAGCATCTGAAAGGGAATATTGAAATTCCCTAGGAGGGAGAAATTTGAGTTTGGGCAACTTTGTTCACCTTTCATTCTCTAGTTTCTGCAGCAGATGACGCAGAAGAACTGCAGAGAATAACCTTTGTCATTGCATATTTCATTCATACCAGAACATTCTCTGCAATAACTGAAGGAAAAGATCTGTAACTAAAGAGTAAGTGAGAAATTAGATAATTTCTTTATCATAAAGCATATGCAAAATAAATCTACATTAAACTGACAAGGTTCTCCTTAAATATGGGGGTCTTTTATCCTTTTTGAGCACCGGTCTTTGCAATCTTAACCATATTCAGGCTTGCATTGTGCTTTTGAAGCAGCACTTTGAAAGTACCGTGTATAATACAGTGGGATTTAAAGTGTTCCGTGAGGATTAGAAAATTAAAGCAAAAAGTAGGGACATAACAGAGGCACTCTAAATTAAGGTATGCATTTGTGGTAAGTACTACTCAAGGGTCTGTACCCAAAACTCATGATTGTGATTACAGGTGGAAAAATGATTGGAAAAAACAGTGGTGCCTAATATAGCAGCACCTAAAATTCCAAAAGGAAAAAAATAAGTTCTTCTGTTATGAAGTTTCCAGATGGCAACATGATTGCTGGTGTTGGGACTAGAGGAGTGGTATAGTCTCCAGTACTTGAAGAGCTCAGCAAATTTTTTTTGCTGAGCTCAAATTCACTATACATGTACAGGGCAGGGAGGTTTTATTGACCAGTGCTGAAAAAGGGGCATTTTCATTCTTTTGAAAAGAGAACTGAATATATAATATTCTTTATAGTTCTTTATATCCAATATATCCTGATCTATCAAAAATGTTCTTTTAAGAGAGGGTGTGAGGCTTCGGAGATTATAATATATAAATTGGTTTCAGTTGCCTGGTATGAGCTTACTGCTGCTTTTGTGTTCATCTAAGCCTGGCTTTTGTGTTCAGTGGAAAGGGGGTGTGTTAATTATTTACTCTACTATAAATCTTTAATTATTGTGATATGGTGTCTGTAGTCCCTTTATCATCCAGAGCAGTGGAATGGCTCCTGCTACAATAGACACAAAACAGGATGGGACTGAAATGAATGCTCTTCATCACTGGCTTGTAGGGGAGGTAGTGGTATATCTCGGTTTAGCAGGCCTCTGATGTCTTCAGTGATATGCTCATCATTTTGTTAGCAAGCACTGTGTGTGGCAAAGCCATTTTCAGTGCACTAAAATAATACAGCATGGATACAGATAGCACTGGGTAAGATTTACTGTTTGTCCTCTGGTAACTGTGAAGACACATCTCACATCCCATGAAGGCCCTAGCACTAACATCATCATTCAAGCAGTGTCTCCAGCTTCCATGGGATGATTGGTGTGCTTAGAGTCAGGCCCATAAGTAACTGCCTTGTTGGATCAGGGCTTGTCTTGCCTTTGTGTTGGGGGAATTTCAGCCTTATTTTGTATTGAATTCAGATATCACATTTATTACAATAAATGGAGAGCAAGATAGAAATAATAAATGACAAAAGATAGAAAGCTTTTTGTCACGGCTTTTATCTTTGCAGCTATAATTGTACAGCCTGGCTGGGGACCTACATAATTCATGTAGCCTATAACTAAAGATAATCAGGAAAGCAAATGGTAACAAGAGGGTACGTGATAAATTTCTACCCTCATTTATACAATATTTTTGCACTTATTAGTGTGAAACTGGAAGTGTCACTTCCCAGGTGCTTCTCTCCAGTCCCGTGTTCCTCTTTTTCTCATCACTTCACAATATTTCTTCCCTTGTGCTACCAGCATTTTGCTATTTATTAAGGGTAACTATCCTTTCTGCAGAGGATGACCTCTGCTCAGAGCAGTTTTATCTTCTTTTTCTGAACCAGAAGGCTGGGTAGAGACTCCTTCTTGGGCATAAGCATTTCTCCCATTCAGAATCACATTAACACAGTCTTTGGTCCTGGATGCACTGATACACTACTTTTACTGAGATGGTTTTTCTCTTCTCTGTGACAGACTGGTGATGGCCAGTGAGACCAGTTTTGCCTAGAAATGCTTCAGGATTCATTTCCCTTTCCTTTGGAAAGAATAGGTAATGTTTTTTAACTTAACATGTAAAACTGTGACTGTGTTGGTGCAACTTATCCACAGACACTGAGAATATATGAAGCTCTGTGAAACTAGCAGCTGTTCTCTGTGGGGAGAAACACATCTTGTTTCAAAATGATGGCAAAATGCTGGAGCAGACTGGCCAGGGAACTGCTGGAAATGCCAGCAGGTCCCTGAAAGTCCCCTAGGCAAATGTTCTGGGGAAGGAACTATGTACTGGGGAAGTAGGAAGGGCTGGTAATGTCAGCTTCCTTCCAATCTGTTTTTCCATGATTTGACTCCACATTTCTCCTATCTCTGCTCTGGGATCTGGAGTTCAGATGAATTCCCAGATTCCCATGGATGAGAAAGAGAAAGCTGTTGTTAATCAGTGGTTCAACTTGAAGTGGTATCTTACATATGCATTTTGTTGAATTTGAAGCATCCATCAGACTGAGTCCATCACTCTCAGGTACATTATGTTGTGACACTGTTGGTTTGTCCTTGTTTCGGTATAAAATAGTGTACAAACAAATTTTTAATGGTTTACAAGTGAAACCATTAACTGAGCTAGCATTTGTGAGAGCTGGTGGACACTGACATCTAACTTTACCAAAGTGTGTGAACTTTGATGAACCTGAGATAAGTTTTTATTTAACCACTTAATTGCAAAATACTTATGATGTCGCTTAACACTGAAGTGTGTAAGCAGACCAGATTTTGAACAATAATGCTGCTCTTGGTTATGTACATTTAGTATGGCTTTCTTCTAATTCAGCGTCTTTACTACAGTAACTCAGGGTGGTTAACTGAGAATTTTGTTTTAAAGTTTCGGTTTGCCTCAACATTTTAAACTAAAATAATTAAAAATAATTTAAGAATTTATTTGGTGTAAAAAAATACAGTCTCATAAATCAGCTCTATTTCACTATTGTTTTTGAATTAATATTCTACACCCTTTATTCTTAGAGATTACAGTTTGCTTCTTGATCATTCCTTAATTTTCCATGGGAGAGTAGATAAAATTTGAATTTCAATTTTGATTCAAGGTTTTTGACTGAAATAGAAATAGAAGATTCAAACAGACATCAAAGGGTGTATGGTCACCAATATTATAGTGCAAGATCCAGTTGCTTTTGCTGGGAGATTTAACAGAACATTTCCTGGCTGCTTTGGGGCAAAGTGAGAGCAATCCTGGTCATACCTGTCCATCTGAATGAGCTCAGCTGAAAGCCAGATTTGTTGCTTGCAGTATCTATATTTTTGTGCCCATTCAGGACACAGAAAGGACCCCTGTGTTAAGGGCCTTTTGTGTGTATGTTGAAAACACTTGTTCCTTCAGTACCTAGTGAATGTTATGAAATCCACATCAGCCTATGCAACGTGATGCAACATTGCATAAGGCTATTAGTTTTGCCCCTTGGCATGATGGAGAATAAAAACTGGATTTAAATTGCTCTCTTCATATTTGAAATATCCCAAAGCACTTTTTAAAGTAAAATTCTGAGTTATATGAAGGAAAACAAAGTAGGTATTAGGTAACCAGCAATATCCTGAACATGGCAACAGAGAGAAAGGTTTCTGCTTTCTTTGCAAAAGGAGAATTTGTAGGCCAAGACAGATGCACCATATTTAGAAGTTCCACATGCGGCTGACAATAGGAATTTTTTGAAGTTCTTCATGCCATTTTGCACTATTAAAATGGGAATGGATGTTGTGGTCAGATCTGAGTATTTTTATACATACTGAAAACCCAGCAATTATCTGGAAGCTGCTGCAATATTAATACATTGTGTATGTACTACTTCCATAATTTAATATTATATTGGAAAGCTATGAGTCATTTATAGCTGGAGTTTATTTATAACATCTTAGTCATAGGCCATCGTGCAATTATGCCAAGGAAAAGAGATCAATATGAAGGTTAAGAATTAACAAGATTGATAAAGTCAAATTGAAATTTCTGAAATACTGTTCCCTTCACCTCTGTCCCATGAAATATTTCAGTGTACAATTTCTACCGGAAGAAATGAGTTCCAGAAGCTATAGAATTTATCCAAAGTTTCTTCCTTTGGTTCTTCTTTATGGTTTCTCTGATGTCTGATGGATGAATGCTGATGTCTTTTCCTCTGCAATGTCAATAATTTGGATCTGTTTCTACTTTTTTGTCACTAATTTTCAAAAATCTTGTATACTGTTACTTATTTTAGAAAGGTCTGCTCTGACAGCTCTGGCTGAAGCTGTCCAATGGTGTTGTGAGAACCTTGACAGCCAGTTAAGTGGAGTGGTGTCCTTTGTCTTGGTTCTTTGAAAATCCAGTCCTAAGAAGTCATAGCACAAAAATATTAAAGCAGTTACTAAGGGGGGGGGGGGGGGGGGCTAAAGAAGTATTTTAGAAAATGCTTGTTATGCCTATTTGAATCTTTCTCATTATTAAAAAAAAACAGGGCACAGAGAGTGAGAGAAAGAGGGAAGTGATAAGTAACTTTGGCCTCATATGGACCTCAGCATGTGTTTCTCAGTGACAATGAGGATTGCACACATTACTACAGGAAATCTCTAGGAGCAAACCGAATTATGTGTCTCAGTACCCATGTGCCTCCCTTTCAGACATTCCTATTTGTAAATGCAGCTGTAAATTTTTTCTGTAACATAGAAACAATTTAAAACTCAACTTTTAAATAAATGAACCAGTGAGTTTGTGAATGTCTTCCAGAGTCTCTGTGGTGTAGTAATATCTGTGATACAACACTGAAGATCTAATAAGCATTCACAATGGCAAAAATTAAAGCATTGTCCATGCTATCTGATCACAGCTAGGGGGAAAAAAGCCTGATCCCTACCAAAAGCCAGCACACTGTTTTCTGAATGTATACAAATTCACAGTGGGAACAAGTTCTTACTTTAACTCATTGAATTAAATAATGCATATTTAATCAAGAGTAGCTTCCAGGTTTTGGCTTCAGTTTATCCTAAAGTACTACAACAAACAATTCAAAGCCTATACTCTTCCATAAATTGCATTTGTGGTGATTTGGTCAGGATCTAGCCTTGATTCTTCTTTTGCTGCTGGAAGCAAAAAGCTTTGTCTTGGAGGCTGACACACAGAGATTGACAGAAGTGCCCTAGTGTAGCACTAGCTAACACAAAGAGACACAATTCAGGTAGCTGAGTGTCCAGTTTTCTTCAATAAAAGTGATGTACTCATAAAAGTTATTTAAT
The DNA here is from genome assembly GCF_965140915.1 of Aythya marila. Taxonomy (NCBI): domain Eukaryota; kingdom Metazoa; phylum Chordata; class Aves; order Anseriformes; family Anatidae; genus Aythya; species Aythya marila. The sequence goes on along the minus strand of NC_139044.1, from coordinate 82,927,633 downwards.
TTTTGCATACATCTATCCTAACTAATTTTGTGCCTATGATGAGTACAGTTTGATTTGCTGCCAGGTCTTCTGGACAAGCGTTATAAGCCTGGAGTCAAGGTTGTTTTAGTGCCATCTATTAGCACTACAGATATCACAGAGACACTCTCTATCCTTTGGAGTTTATATTCAGATGAATCAGAAGCATAAATAGGAATGGAGGACTGGGAAAAACAGGGTAATGGTTATAATAAAAGCAATCTCATAGAGTTCTTTATTTCACGAGCATATATAATTCATACACCATTGTTCCTGGTCCTGCAATAATGGCTTTGGTGGTTCTTTTTTTTACTAATGAAACTCCACTGGTGAGACTAAGCAAAGGGTGGGTGTTTTAGGATGGACAAGAATGAGATGAGGGAAGTCCAGCATATTTGAGAATATTGAATTTTGGATTCAGACTATTCTAGAAACACAGAGAACATTTTAAATGTTTCCTGTTTGTGAGGTGACTGATTCTTTTGTATGTAGAAGACATTTTAGTGAAAAATGTTGGATTGTTTTCCAGAGGGCTTGGCCACATGCCCATGAAAAGGGGACAGAACAGGAAATATTTTAGTAAGCTTCTTTGCTCTGTCCAATTTGCAATTAAAACATTTCTGAGGAGAAAAGGGAGTGGAATAATTTTATATGAAGGAGGAGTTGGAGAGAGATGTCAGAACACTAATAAATAAAAGTCATTACAATTGACAGAAGAGGTCAGCTAAGAATTTTAGCATGATCTTCTGGACTTCTGTGTCACAAAATGAGCAATTCTTTGCTGAAACAGTCAACAAGATTTATTCACTGGGTCTGGTTACTTGTGATGCTGATTTTTAGAATGCTGCTGTGTGTCCATGACTCACTGTTTTGAAACGAAAGACTCATTTCTTAAGAGGAGCCATAATGCAAATTGGTCTGACAGAAAGATAATGTGCAAAGTTTACATTTAATAGATAAGTGCAACAGCTAATGAATGGCAGGAGCTTATAGCTTGTATCACATGAAGTCCTGAACCACAAGAATAAGGAACTATACAAATGAGGCACAAAGAACAGACTGATGCAGTGATGAGCTACATAAAGCCTTCCAGTTCTTCCTACCTGAACTGATATTTCAAAGTGTAGGAGGGAAAAAGTCAGTGAATATTATTAAAATGTTTACACTTTCTTTACACAAGTGGGCTTCTAACCAGAGATGTACCAAGCATATTTGCAAATCTGGATACAAATTCCAAAGCAGATTGCTTTTATCAGTCACAATCTCCGTTCCCGACAAAGAAAATAAATAAGTTGGCAATTAAAAAAAAAAAAAAAAAAAGCTAGATGAATTCCACCCTCCCTTTTGGCCCTGGTGCCAATATACAATATTATGCTTTATATTCAAATTGAGCTTGTGAAGATTGAATGTTAATGTCCCCCGAAGTATAAAGAAATTGACTAAACTACCACTCAACAGTTGGAAAATGCTTAGGAAGCCTGAAAAAGAAGGTAACTGCTTAAAGCACTGCCTTAAGTTAACCTGGTAGGACATCATGAACTCTGTACCTCTTTCAGTATTTCTGGCAGCTTCATTAACAAACTCATTCTGATTAGACTCATAAAACAGGTTAAACTCTGCATGTGCTACATTATTGATATTGCACAACCTTTTGCAAGCTTCCCTGCTAAGCTTTAGGGGAAAGAAACCAGTTAATTAATATTGAACTGTCACAGATTCCTACAATTATGATCCATGTTATTGCAAAGGGATTTATAATGAGAGAGCATTCTCTTAATATGCTATTGGCTTAATCATATATTCCCAAGAAATACATTTTCCTGCATTGGTAGATTTGGGATTAATTTATACATTGAAAGCATACTCTTTCCCCTAATTCTCATCATGTGGACAGCAATCTTCTGATATGAGATACTGTCAAGAATATCAATGAGAAATGTATTTGATGTCTGGCTTTGCCCACATCAAAAGAGCTGAAAAGCCTATGAAAAGAGCAGACTTAGAAAAAATAAAATGCATTTAGCAAAGCAGAGCATACTAGAAAACACAGAACACTAACTGCAGAGCATGAAAAACAGTGGTAGAGATGAACAAAGAGCTGCTTATGAGCTGTCATTACTGCTGTAGTGTGGGAGAGTGGTACAGATAAATTCTACCTTCTATTGTACTCACTTTTTTTTAGTGACTTTGTATTTTGGTGAGCAATTCCCTAAACTGTACTAATTATTCTGACCTGGCTTGGCTAAGGGGTGTATATAAAAAATGTCTGAGAAAATAAACTCCAACTTTCTCGTCCGCTGCTACTGTGTGGATACACATGGGTGCAGAGGCTGTCTTGCTACAATTCCTCTGATAGTATCAGATGGATGTGATACTCTTCAATTCTTCTTGTTTGCTATTGGGCACTCTTAATTAATCTCACCTGCAGCTATACTTCTGTCATGAAATGACCCATATATACCTACTAAGTACAGCACCTTACTGTCAGCAGCTTTTGATTAGATGACTGCTATATAACTACACGCAGTCAATAGCATTTTAGATCATATTTTCTGTGGGTTTGAATTATTTAGGTAAATGCTACTTGGGTAGATCCCAGCTGTGTTGAGGCCCCTTCATTTTCCCTACAGTCCTAGTAAGACACCTCTGGTAAGATGTAGTTGATTTAATTTCTTGACTAGGACTTCAAAAAACAAACCCACTGGCTAAATGGAGTTAAGGGAAGGGCAAACTGAGCTCTGTCTGCTGCTTTAATAAACTGCTATTGCTTTTTCAGCAGGAAGAAAGGAGCTTCTGACTTCACTGCACTCTGATATGGGCAGCAGCCTATGAGTCACTGCCTTGAAGAGATAGTGACTTATTTTAATTACCCTCAATGAACCCTGCATTTTCAGGAATGACTCATAGCTTAATGTAATTTCATAATAATTATATAAGAAATATTTTAAAGTGATGCCTTGTAGCTTTGCCTATTTTCTTCATTCTCCAGTGTGACTGGAGAACATGATTCATTTAAAATGAGCTAGTATATATTATTTACTAGTAATAATTACTTTGTTATTTATAGATAGAGTGTGCATGGCTCTGTACAGATCCCCAGTGCGATAAGGTTCCTGGGCCCAGGGGCATGCACCACATGGATGCAGACATCAGAGTGATTAAAAATATGGTGGGTGAGATTGGTGTTATGATAAGCAGATAGAGCAGCTCTCTGATGAGTGCTTTGCTTACCTTTTAAGAAATAAAGTGGGGTCAGGTCAAGTGCTCACAACCATGTATAGGGGCGCTCATGGCCATGGAACTGCAAGAAGCAGAAGGGCAAGCAGTGCAGTTTGAGTATGTGAAAACAGAGGGTAGAGATCTCAAACCTCTTTCTCTTCCCTTTCTTTTTCCAGGAACAAACACCATTTTGTCACAAAGGTACTGTTTTTGGAGGCTTATCAGGTTAGGCAAAAAAATATTTGCTGGAAATATTTCCAAGAGTTTGCTCATTGGAAGGCGTGCATGTTTTCCGCTCAGTACTGGTAAGGATATATTTTATTACGGAACTGATTAGACAGTACTCTGGTAACAATGTGGTGCTCTTAGGAGGCAATATAATGATGTATGAGGCATACATTTTACATGCTCGCTAAGGATTTTTGCCTCTGTCTTTTGAAGAAAAGTAGGGGAACCACACAGTGCAGACTGTGATATGTGTTTGTATTTGAGCACTTAGTCCCTGTAAGGGAAGCTGTTGCTAGGTAGAAAGGATTGGAAGGCTGGATTCATATATTTATTTTTATTTTTTCTTTTTGAACAGTGGTGAGCTAGTCTAGGCGTGTTTGGGTGCTGCTGGGGAGGAGTTCATTTAAGAAAAAGGAATTTTCTTTGTTTTTTATCCAGCTGCCCATTGCCTTGGGCTACCTTCCTTGGGTGGTGTCTATCTATTTACCATAACAAGGCTTGGTCTCCTTGCTCATCTGGTGTTTGCTTGCCCAACACTCTTAGCATAGATACAGGTTTTAAAGAAAGTGTGGTTAAGAAGGCTGGTGTGGATGGATAATTACAATTTAGCACTCTTTAGGGTAACCTAATTACTTATATATGTAACTATAACTTGTGAATGTGCTTTCCACTGTCAAAGTTAAGCAAAAGATGCATTGTCCCAGGGGTGGTCGGAAGCCCTGTTATCATAATGCTCTGTTTAGGGGAAGGAGAATTGAGACAAGAGGTGAGGTAAAAGATCATACAAACTTACACGGAAATCATGTCTCAGCATAAAGAAGCGAATCCATATGTCTTGAGTCACAGGCAAAGCATCTTAACCACAAGACCATTCTCACTCCTGTAGAAACAAGCAACTTACTTTTGTTTCTTTCTTTTTGGTAGTTATAATAGACAGTTCATGCATGAATGTTAGTGGTGGAGGGTTTGCCTTAAAAAACATGTTTGGAAAAGGAACACAAAAGATGAATGAGTCAATAGGTTCATGGAAAATGAGCCTCACAAGGGTTAGCAGAGGGGCAGGTGCTGATCTCTTCTCCATGTTGACAGCGATAGGACCTGAAGAAATGTTTTGAAGCTGTCCCCCTGAACAGGGACAGTTCAGGCTGGGTGTTAGCTCTTCACTGAGCAGTGGTCAGGCACTGGGACATGCTCCCCAGGACAGTGGTCACGGCACCGAGCCTGCTGGAGTTCAAGAAGCATCATGACAGTGCTCTCAGACACATGGTCTGATTTTCTGGGTGTTCCTTTGGGGACCCAGGAGTTGGACTCGATGATCCTTGTGGGTGCATTCCAACTCAGGATTTTCTATGATTCTATGAAAAGAAAAGATATTTCATTTCTATACAGCCTATTATTGCCTGATGTGTCAGTTTCCTTTCTGAAAGGATAAGCTGTAGCTAGGAGCTTTAAGCTGTGAATCAAAATGCATACAAGTATTGTAAGATACAGGAGCAAACAGACTACATTTTAAATCATTCTGCCCATCTGCCTATCATTAGTATGAAGAATGCCATCATTCTTGGATTTAATCAGCAATATATCAGAATCACTCATTACCATGACTGCAGTGCAATAGACATAGTAGCAGAAAGTACTGACAGGTCTCTGAAGTGGTTGATCCAACTGTCAGCAGTTACTGTTGGTTATGGCTCCATTTTTTTTTTCTTTTTGCTCTGATTCCTTGAATATGCTTCTGAACAGTAGCTCGTGCTATGCTAAGATCATTAAACACATTAATATTTGCCATATATTATCTCTGGTGGATGGAATTCTTTTTAGCATTTACTGCATGGGATGCAATGTTATAATATTCCCAAGAGACCTGACAGGAGATAAACAACCACTTGGAGAACAGAGCAGAAAATCATTCCAATTACTGTAAATTTAACTCATATCTGGCCTAATTTGGTCACAGATTACTTATCTGCAAATACTTTTTTCTCTCCTAGTAGGTGACTACCAAGGATATAGAGTAGGGGCAGAGACCAGATTGCCAGTTAAGTGGCATAGACTGTATTTCTTGTAATCCCATGTAGTATTCATAGAAGCTCAGTATTACAGCATGGTACTTATTACTGAAGTATTTTCTTGGTACTTTACATGCTGACCCTGAAAATTATGGTTTCTGTCAGAGCAAGTGAGAGCTGCTTCCAGAGATGTTCGCTGTACCTCCCTATGTCCTGGCTAAATGTGATGCATACTGGTTTTTGAGAGTTAACAGAAAATGTTGCAAGAATGCTTGCAGTAAAAATGTTTGGCACATCAAATTAAACTTCAGAGACCTAGCCCCTGGTGTTGAACTATTTGCTCCAGTAAGGGAGGCTATGGCCACTGGCGCCTATGGCCGGATGACAGCTCCTTACACAACAGCAAAACAAAGTTTACTCCTGAGGAGCCTGGTGCTTTGTTCTACAAAGGCTAGGGAGACAGAGGTGGCTGCTGCTTCCGTTGAATAGTCCCATTGTTAGATAAACAATACTTGGACACAAAATGCACATACCTTTTGAAGCCTCAGTGTCCAGGAGTCTACTACTTTCACTGTAGGAAGCATGTGACATACTTGTAAAAGAGGCACACAACAGGCAGAAGTTAACAAGGCAAAAAAATTGGTCTGAAGTTTTTGACACTTTTCTGACTTTGTTTTTAGGCCTGTCTACCAGACCCTTGGTACAAAATCAGTACATGTGAGGGCAGCTAACCCAAGATGTTAAGACTAGGTGCAGCTGTTTCTAAAAGAAGTTCCTTTTGTTTTTCTGCATTATATACCAGAAAGAAATCTGGAAAGGTGGAGATGAGCTAAAGGAGGTCATGAAAGGAAAAAATGTGGTCCCTTTCTCTGAGGATATTCCTGATTTATTCCTAATGCTGTGTTGCAGTGATCCAGAACTGCTGCACTTGCCATAAACAGTGGGTTTGAATGTTTTCAGAGTAGTCAAGTATGGTCAATTCCAAGTACAAATAAAGTGCTTGAAAACTGAAGCCTGAATATGTCCATTTCTTTGCCTTGGCTGAAGATGAAAGGTTGGCTGTAATACTTATGCATAAATTATGAATTGATATTTTTGTCAGCACACGTCATTTTGCCCGTACCAAAACACTTTGAAAGGCAATATTGACACTCACTAAGTTAGAGAGAAGAGAGAGTCTAAGAGATCTAGAATACATGTATAAGAAGGCAACTTTGCGTCTCCTGATCTAAAGAGGCCCAAAAGGAAAGCTTTGCAGACCCAGGGTTTGTAACAAGATCACCCACATGTTTCAAATATCAGACAAAATTTTTTTTGAAACAAATGCAGTCTATGAAAGTGACTGAAGAAGATTGCTTTCCATCTATGGTTGTGCAGAACCTGAGGATTGGTCTGGGTTAATGCACTGTTTTGGTTGCATGGATATGTGAACTGGACAAGCACTTTAAAAAGCTGAGGTTTTGCTGTCTCTGAGAGCATCAGACATGGTGCAGATGTAGTCATAGCAAAAGACTATGGGAAGAAGCAGTGTCTTTGAGAAATACATCCTCCAGGGGGACTAACCCCCCTGGCTTCTCTTGCAACCTTGGACTTCTTTGTCACAGTCCATGATCACACACCTGCCAGAGACCCAAACCAGGCAGTGCAGGCCCAGCTGCAGGAGAGAAAGTGGTGCTATGCAAAAAGTGCTGGGGATGCAGAGCTAGAATGTCAAGGCTGGGCATAAAAAAGAGGGTGTTCTTTTCAGTCAATGAGATCTGACAGTCTGGACTCTAGGATTTCTTCTTTAACACTTAGTTTTAGACATCTTTGGAGTCTGCCTCACCTTTCTGTCCTGGGTGCAGTTTTTGCACTTGTGCCACTTTTTCCAGGTTAGTAGTGACACATCCTCCCTTGCTGTTTGTCCAGGTGGAACGTTTACATTGACCTCATGCAAGTTATAGAATGGCTGAAGCACTTTCAGTTTCCCTAATAAACTATTTCTGGCACAGAGGTTGTTCCTGAGGTTATTATAAACAGGGCTGGGCTGTACAAGTGCCTGGACAGTTACAGTATCATTTTATGAGAGCTCTGAGTACTTTAGACAAATTTGTTCCTTGTCTGATGCTTACACCAAAAGCACTCAGGTAGAAGGAAAAACAAAAGACATGACACTTCAAAACAAGAAAATTACATCACCATGAGTATCTAGCATCCAAAGAGAACATAGCACTGTAATATCATGAATCATTCCAGTAAAATCAAACCTCTCCCTGAACCCATGGGGTCACTCCTTGACACAGCTTCCTATGTAAATAGGTGCAGGGGAGTTAAGCCTCCTGGGCATGTCTGTCAATCTAAAGACAGGTTCTTTGTTTGAAGACTGTGAATTAAATCTCTCCAGACATTTCAGCCGCTGACATTTTATAACTTACATATTCATTAAAAACAAAAAAACAAAAACAAAACAAAACAAAAACAAACAAACAAACAAACTTCTGAGTACTTTTTTTTTGAGGATTTTAGATCTTTTTCTCTTTTTCCTCCTTTCTTTTGCTCCACTATCTCCTTCAACTTAGTTTAGGAGATGAACTGTGTGTTAGATGTTAGATTGTTAGATTTGCATCATATCTGAGGCTGAGGACAATGAAACAGCTTGGGTGCAAAATCTGTTGAGGTAAGGATCAAGCTGCTCAGTTTCTTATATTTTACTGTGAAATGCCTAATTAGAAGTCTGTGATCAATTTAAGTCAAATTTATAGATTAATCACTTGGCTTAGTTACTGCCTGTTATTTTACAAAAATGATGCAGTCTATTGGCTTGGTCATGTTATGTTGGTTTGTTTGTTGTTTTTCTTTTTGTTCACTAATTTGGTACATAGAACATATATGCCCATAGAAAATCACTTAGGCCTTATGTCACTTCAGACAATACCCAGGATGTGAACACAAAGTTCTTGGAGGCAAAAGGAAAGCGCTTCATCCTGCCTCTTCAGCCAACCCTCCATGAACTGACAGGAAACTCACAGCACCCTCAGACAAAGGGACCTTTATATTTGAAAGGGACAAAGAAATTTAAAAGGATATCCAAACCATATGCCTTTGCTGAAGAAAGTGCTAGATTTTCCATGTGGATGTTCAGTAAGGCCTGAAAATGCACTGCAAAAATCCCAGTTGATCCCCCCTACCCTAGCACTTTTCTAGTGATGCTTCCAACTTGAAAAAGGGATGCCTAGTTGTTCTGTGTTTCACAAAAGCATTGGCTGAGTTCAAGTCTTTCAGAAGTGGCCCCACAAGCAGTTAATTCTGAGAACTCTCACCCCTGACATTTCAAAACAGCTACAAAAATTGTACCTCAGATATCACTAATCCTAAAATCCATGGAATGATTGGAATACCCCATCACAGGAGTAAATCTTGGGGGATTATCTCCTTCATGTGAGAGGCAAGTTCTAACAGCTACACAATAAATCCCTCCTGTTCCTTGGGCTGCTGGTGTTAATTTGTGCACCAATGGCAAGGGAAAAGACATACTGTATAGCTGTTGCAGGAAAATTTAGTATAGTAGTTGGAGAAACACTTTTCTGATGGTGTTTTCTCTGGGTAAACAGACTAGTCTGGTTGTAGCTACAATACCCCTGCTAGTAAACAGCCTGGAAAAGAAAGAGTAAGTTTTAAGGTCAAAAGAGTAAGTTTTATTGTTAGTGTTATTGTTGCAGGATTTTAACTTCTCATTAAAAGTGCAAAATAAATGGCTTGTATGAAGGTCCTTGTTTTGCCATATCCCCTTAAATTGTGTGTACCTTTTTGCAGTTGCTTGTACAACTTGCCGCATGGTCTTACCAGACAGTACTCATGCTTGTTCTGGGGCATTATGTCTCTTTATATATCAACTGCAAAGAGCAGGTCTGAATCCCTCGTTCAAGAGTCAGGTTTGCAGTGCAGCATGAAGCATCAGCATTTTGTCTGTGTGGGATCTGAGAAAAATAATTTCTGTATCCTATTCTGCCTTTTCTTTGTCTTGGGTGCTCCTGTACCCTCACTGGTCCTCCCCGCCCAAATTCACCACTTCCACTGTCGGTTTTCTCTGCAGCCCCTGCTGGGTCTTGCCCCAGATGAGATCTTTGAACTTCTCTTTCACCTTGTTACCTTTCTGGATGGAAACTGAGAATAGTTTTATAACTACCAGTTTTATATGCAGGGCTCATTTAGAAGTGACTGGAACACATCCAACTTTTGTCTTACTGGATGTTCACCAGATAACACCCTCATTGTGGCTGCGTCTGGACTATTTTTGTCTCAGAAGCCCAAAGATGAATGTCTTTGTATGTTATTATAGCTTTACTGGGCTGTTAAGCATCACTCCCATTAAAAATATCAAAATTCTGCCTTGTAACCTTCATCCCATAATTATATTTGCATTTCATTTAGCCCAAAGAGAGTAGGGATAGCTTCTTGCACTGCTGTAGGATTCTTTTCTTGAGAAAACTTGAAGAAAACATCTCCCACATGCACGTTGTCTACTCCATGGCTATATACATATATTTTTTTTTACTTCCACCAGTGCTGAGACTAATTTAATTTTGTAAATATTCTCATGGTGTTATCAAATTAATGTTGCCTGTCAGCTGATAAATTGTACCTTTTATTGAACACACTGCTAATTAGTAAAAAGTAGTGCTTAAGCAGCTTTTCAAAGTAGGTATGACACTAGAGATCTGTGAACGAGTGTGGGGCTTTCTACATGCAAAATAGTTTACAAGAGGAGGGATATTACTTATATTTTTGTTAAGTCATTATCACAGGGACCTCTGAACTTGAAGACAGACATGACAGATTAAAAGTCATTTCTATGAGAAGAATTTGGATCAGATATACACTGCATCAAAACCCCTTGGTTAGTGCCAGCATGCTGCAATAAATCACATACAGACATGGAAAATATCTCTCTGCATTATAAAATCTGTCTCAGAGCAAGGACACTGTTTTGGTTTTGTGTAAGCAGCCTTTATCACTGGATTATTTCTTTACTTAACGAGTTCCAAATGGAAGCATGGGGCCTGGCTCCAGAGTCTTTGTCTGAGGAGCACTTGGTTACCTTAGAGGCTACTGAACTTCATTAATAGTAAATGATGTTTTTACAGATTGCCCCTAGGTATCCTGCTCACATTGCCAGCTGCCTGTTGAGGGGTGGCTGATTAGTGATGAAGGACAATTGTTTATTCCCTCGTCCCTCACAGTGGGCCAGTATACTGAACTCTCCTCTTAATCAATCTGTTCTGACATTGCATGGAGATTACAGTGCAGCCTTTTCTAGAACAGTGTACAGTTTCAAAAAGAACACTTTAATAACTTGATAGTTCTCCATGAATATGGATATATCTTAGTATTTGGTTGCTCTACTCACAAAATTGCATTCTAATGTTTCCTGTATGGAATCACTTGAAAAAAAATGTATATATCGGAAGGGTAATTGGATTAACTGCAAGATGACAGCAGTTCCTTGCCTGGATTCTGGACCCTTGTTTTAACAACAACCTCCTGAATGACTCAAAGGAAATCTATAAAGGTGACGTATCTCCATACCCTAGGGAACCTGGGCTTTAGTTTCCCTGTGCTGCCTGTGAAGTAGGAAACACAGGCATTCTTGAACCACACTTCAGCAAGGGTATCTGTAAGGAACTGTGTAAAAGGAGCTGTTTGAGCACTGAAGATACATAGGCATATCTGTAATTGTTCCATCAATCCACAGGAAAAATTAAGCTAAAATGTATCATTCAATGACAAGTCGTGACTTTTATGTATCATTTCACTTGATTTGACAGAAGCAGGGAGGAGCAAAGGAGATTGAAATGGGAAAGTTCCTGCTTAGGTTGAACAGAATAGTTTATTAAGAACGTCCTCATAGGACTGGGGACAAGACTTGGTTATATTAGGGTGTAAGTAGGGGATCTCATTTTGCCTGCCTGCAATTTCTACCAATGCTGGTTCTAGAGCAGCCTCTGCCAGTGAGCATCTCTGCATCTCTAAAAGTCCTCACCCAGTAGCTATAGCTCTCTTTGTACTGACTTGTGAATACTAGCTACTTTGCAGGGAGCATTGATATGAAGCTGTCAAATGAATGGCCAAACATGCAAACTCCATGCAAATTCTGGGACAACTCAGTTCTATGTTTTCTGTTATGCAAGATGTGTCTGTTAGGTGTCATCTGGTATGTTAAAAAAAATGGCACCTGCTACTGTTCATCAGGAACCTTTTGTCCTAAATCTTGCTACTGCTTTCAGCAAGGTGGCTAGTCACAGCTAAAAAGTGATGAACAATTTGTTTATCTTCTTTCTGAGAAACCTTCAGGCTTAATTAATTTACTTTTGTGCTGCTCTGTGTCTGTACTATGTCAAGTGATCAGACAAGAAAGGGCTTATGTGAGGTTATATGCGTACTGTGTAACACTAAGATACAACTTCTCTTAGTAAGACCTAGAAAGGTCTTCAGAAGGAAAAAAAAAAGAATCTACATAATTGTATTTCAAATACATAAGACAATGAAAAGACTGAAGGAGAGCATGAAGAGAACTAATTATGAGAACCTAGCATTCAGTGTGTGAGATTGGCCTGGTCTGACAATGCTCTTCTAAAATGTTATCTGTGGTATTTATCAACCTGAGTAGCTGTTAGATGACATTATAAATGGATGTGATGGATTAAATGGATGACCACACAACTACCTAAACCTTATGCTGCTGCCTCAGTGTTCACGGTAATATATCATATATTTGCATTGTTTTTTGTTTGTTTGTTTGTTTTTATTATTATTTGTTTGATTTTATTTTTTTTTCTGCAATTTGTCCAGAAAGAGCTGCCAGTCATGGTAGAGTTTTGCGGTTTAACATGTCCTGTGTAGGTAATTTTTAAAGAATCAACAGTAAATTAGCTTTATTTTCTAAATAGAAATCACTTTACCATACCCAAATAATTTACACTACATGAAGAAAAGCTCTTGTAAATTTGAGACATTTCATCATTACAAACTCACATCAACTGATTTATGAGTTAACAGTGATAGCTGAGTGTTGTCTTCATTTCTAGTCTGGGATGTTATTCTTGGCAGACACCACTGTTCTGTTATGTTCAGCCAATGAATACTTACCAAACCAGTATAAAATAAAGTGGAGTAAGGAAATAATAGAACTGTCTGATGTGCATGGGGAGTTGAAAAAATATTTGGTCAAACTACATGCTGTATCACAGACTGCTAGTTACCTCAGGTTAATACAGTAGTACTTAATGATGAACACAAAGAGCAAATAACTTGCCTCAGTTCAACCACCCTGCTTGAATTTCTAAACATCTATGGCAATGACCACATACACACATGGGCTCCTGTAACAACAAGCATTGAGGTTTATTTAAAAAACAGGGATGGATTCCTCAGGCCTGCACCAAACTTCTAGTAAGGACCATGAGAAAAGTTTCTAAGATACTTCATTCAGGTGATGAAGTTCTAGGGAAACCTCTCTGTCTTGCTTTTTGTCATACTTCTGTTGACTTTTGCTTAACCTCAAAGCCTTGATTTTCTCAAGGTATATTTGAATACCTGCTTCCATTGTTTTGTTATCCCTCAGGGATTACACATTGATGTCAAAAGAGGATTTGCAAGGTCAGACTTTTGGGAACTAAAATATGGGATCAACCAAGATATTTCAATGTACTGATCTCACTAGTTTGATATATCAAGTGTAATTATGAATGTGTGGGAACTGCAGGGCTTATATTACTAACGTGGGGCATAGCCATTTGAACTTTGTGATCTCTTGGTTTTTGCAAGCTGATTTTTTTGTTTGTCTGCTTAAAGGGAAGCATTACGTTTCAAGCTGGAATGTAAAACAGCAATTTCAATTCCTTGTTGACTTCTTTTGCAACTGTCGGTATCTTTTTGACACTCTTGGCCTCAGTTTATTCATTTGTAAAATAAGACAAATGCAAAAGAATGAAACAGGCACCTGATACCATAGCTTTGATAGTTACTGTTATGTTGGGTTGGTTATCTGTAAGGATGTCTGTGTACTGACAGGAATAATCATTAGCATGTAGCATCAAACTTAACACATTCCATAAGACTTTAAAGGTTCCAGATCCGCAATTCCATTCATGACAATAGTAAAAACACAAAGAAAAATAAAATCAGATTAAATCAAAATCCAGTTGAGATAAGCTTTTCTGTTTGCCACTAGGGAAGTGCCCTGAAGAAATCTGCCTCTGCTTTTACAAAACACCTGAGAAAGAGACTGTATGTTTTGGTAATCTTATTTACAGCATTTTCTTTTCAATTACAACAGCTAAATATACATAAAACAAAGCTACACCTGCCAGCTCTTTTTTCTGAGTAAAATTTAGTACCAAGTATGCTAAATTCCAGCATACTCCCTGAGGTGATTCATGGGTGTTTGATTCTAGTCACACCAAAACCAACAGAGCTACAATATAACACAAACCCAGTGAAAGCAGGACCAGAACAAAGCTTCTGGCTTCTTCTTTCCATGCTGAGGGTTATCACCTTGTCCTTCTTCCTTGTGTTACCTTTCTCACATGGTCCTATACAGAAGATTCCCAAGACAAAGCTTTCAGTAGTTACAGCCGTTGACTGAGTGCCTGTTATTTTCATGGGGTTGTTGTAGTCTTAACAAAGTATGCTTAAAAATAGTAATAATAACAATAATATTTTGTGTCTGTGCCATAAACCCAAAGACATGAAAGCCCAGCACTTATTGTGCTGACTTAATGATTGTTATATAATGATTGGTATGAGAAAGAAACATCATAGTTCCTTTGATAATTCAGGGAACAAAAGCAAGCTTTTCATCCCTGAGTTTACTTCCAAGCCTTAAGGATGAGACGGAGCAGTGCAAAGACTTGGCAGTGTCAGTCAGGAGCAGGGGGCAGGGAGGAACTATGCCTTTTATTTCCACAAATAAATTAGGCTTGTTTTTATTAATTCTTCTCTATGGATTAACCCACGTGCTGTAGCACTGTATTACTTCAGAGGATGTTGTTGCAACAGAAGAAGGTATTTTCCAACTCTTATCCACCCACAAAAGTATTACCAAGAAAGGTCCTTGTAATACGCATGCCTCAGGAAATAAACATTTCTGATCTCTGCTGTTAGAAATGTGCCTGCAAGTACTGGCAAGTTCTGCTTTCCCCTTTCTTTAGTTGGGCATTTTCCATTTTTGTTCTTACAGTTACCGCTGCATCCTTATACTCACACTGATCTGTTTTATCATGCCCCTTCAGCTGAACATGCAAGAGAGCTTCAAGTCTCAGCATGCTTCAGCCTTGGACTACACCAGCCTCCACTTGAATTTAGAGAGATTCACTAATGAAATAGGGCAGAGAGAATGTCACAAACTATAAAACTCCAAAAGATGTTAAAAGATGTGAGTGGAAGAAATTGAGGGGGAGGCCACAGGTCAGCTGCTGTAAAGAACATAGCCAGGCCGGCTGATCAGCTTGTTTCAAAACATTGGGTTCCCCTTTCAGAGTTGGAAAATAATTAGACACAAAAGTAATTTATATTTTCTAGCGATGGGAAGGAACTGACATATCAGTAAGTTTAGTGTAATTATTAAAGCATTTTTTTTTACTTTGAGTAGAAGTTAACTACAATATCTGTGATTTTTATTTTTTTTTGGTGGTGTTTTGTTTTGTTTTGTTTTTCCAAAAGACTAAGAAAAAAATATCATTTAATCATAACAGCTACTTTCATATTTTACTGCATTTCTTTTTCAATTGCCTCTAGGTTTTATTCTTTACTAGTAGTTGCAGGGGATGGATACTGGTAATTAGTGAAGTAGGTTACAGATCTATCACTGATTAAACATCTCAGAAAAATATTATGGAGTGAAGATACAGCATATTTTTTAATTATACTGACATGGGATTGCTTCAATGAATGACTAAGTGAATATACTATTGAACTTTTAAGTCAAAGCTATATGGTCATTTTCAATAGCTCTATAACACTCTCACAAACAAATGTCCAAATTGTTTAGAGCTTACAGTCCATCTGTAATAGATTTGAATCACCTGAATATTTTGTTTACCCTCATTCAGCTGCTTATTTTAAGTCCACCCATATTTAGTCATTAGACATGAAAGCAGCAGTTCTTCAACATGTGTCCTGAACAAGTAAAAAGACCACATTTGTTTTTACATGTTAACTTCATAAACAAGAAGCACTAGCCATCTTCTGGTCATCAGCCAAGGTTAACCCAGTGGAACAGAGATATTTCACAGTGGGCTGCTAAGATGTATATCCCTGCAAGCAGCAGTAAAAAGTATACCAGCATGTAGCTATGTTTGTTTGCAAATTTACTTCCAAATTAGCTCACATAACTTGCATACCAATTTTCCATTTGTTTGGGTTATGGCTTCCAAAAAGCCATCATGTAAATGCTTATTTATCCCTAATGTTTGAATGGTGATTTTTAGCATAGAGTGATTAAGGTATGACCTGTGGTATTTATTGCCATTTATGGTTACTCTTAAAAGAGAATTATCTTTTGGACAGAAAACAACGTGAAAGAATGCTGTACCAAGATATTTTTTTTTCTGCTTATCTATATTTCTAAAATTCCATTTGACCATTCACTATAAGAGTCTGAACATGTTCATAACTGATTAAAATAATTAATATTTAATGCAAACATTTAAATTACATTCCATTTAATTTCCTGAAAAGAGGGGAGTGTAGGCTTGCAACAGACTGTTCTTTTATGTATTTATCTCTCTCTTCCATCTAGTGTTTGCTATCAAATGTCTCAGAAGGAGAATGTAGAAAAAAAAAGTGATGGGATAACCTGGCTGGAGACTAAACTTCTTATTAATATTGCCTTAGAGCATTTTGAAATGGAATATAATGTCGTAGAGTACCAGAAAGTTTTCTGCTCTTTGAGAAGTGTAAATATCACTGCATACGTGAAATAGAAGCTGCGGTAAAAGATGTTGAAGAGATCTCCAGTGTCATCAAGGCTGCAGATTGATTCATTGAGCTTCTTAGCCTGTATCCACCTGACCTCAAGTTCCCAGATAGCCCTTCATTTCCCTTCTGGATCTGTGAAATCATTTCTGCCTTCTTCTTCCCTTTCCCTGTATGCTTATTTGTATGCCTTCCCAAACGAGATGACTGGAGACAATTTAACACTGCAGAGTGAGTGGCCTGACAGCATCAGAAAGTGTTATTACTAACTCTCTCTCTATTACTAATGATCTCCCTGGAAGACAGGCATTTCTGTGATGACCAGTGAAGTGTATTATCAGGATGGAATCAGAAAAAGCCAGCCTGTGTCTTCCATGCAGAAACTGGGGACTCCTTCCCAATCCCCACCTTCCCTTCACATTTGTCATTCCTTCTGTGCAAAGATAGATCACAATGGTGTGACGTGATATTAACAGGGAATAAAACAGAGTCTCTCCAAATGAAGGTTGGTGCTTTATTTTCACAGTGTGTCATTGAGAGCCCATTTCCTAAAAAGAAGCCCACAGCAGTAATGTCAATCGCCTTCTCAGTAATGAGTAAGAGCAAAAGAGAAAACACAAAGATAAAAATGATTTGTAAAATGTAAGAGCTATGTAAAAAAATCCAAGCCTACAGACCTTACCAAGCCAAACTCACACAGGGTAATAAAAGCCTTATAAAAGCCTTACCATATGCTGTAAACATCCTCCTTTTAACATTTGTAATGAATTATGAAAAAAATAATAATAAAATTGTATCGATCAAATGCTATTAACCATTTGCAAATTCTGTGGGTCAGAGAGGTTTCTCTGATTGACATTTTGGGCTTTGCAGTTTGTGGGTTCACCTTGTGGCGACACTTGGAGCAGCTAGCATCGTCCGTCAACAGGGTGCGGTGCCAGGTTCTAAAGGTGCTCTGAGAGCAGCCAGCATTCAAGCATGCTGCCCTCTCATGCTGCCAGCAACCAGAGGAGTGGATCGGAGCCATCCCACTGGGGAGGATTGGGGTCACTGGCTCTGGCTGTGCCTGGATGACCTCCCAAGCCTACAGTGGCCTGGGATTTGAAAGGCTAGGGGTTACTGCATGTCATGTTTGTAGTATCATGGTAACTTAGCCAAGATTTAGCCACTCAGGCAGCAATTGCGGCAGAAACACTCATAGGAGGTCATTACACTTGTAATTTGCGAGGCTTTCAGTTCAGCTTTTGTTGGGGAATAAAAAGAAAAAAAAAAAAGAAAAAACATCTGTTGCCTTGAATATTACTAAACAAGATAAAAAACAGTGGTTGGTTAAAGATCACCCACAAGCACGGTTTATAAGATGGTTAGCAACACTGTGATATAGTTTCCATTCTAAGCTAACATTTAGTCCTGCCTGACACTGAAACAGCAAACCCCAGGAGATGAGGGTAGCCTGACACCTCTACTTTCCTTGTGGAGTACTTTGCTTTACCTCTGCTCATTAGCACAACCCTGAACAGCTTCTATTCTGCTGTTTATTGAGCTTGGAAGTGCTATCCTTATTGTTTTATGGCCTGAAATATAAAAGTATTAAAGTATTCTCTGTCCAATCTATTTCCTCTTTTTTTTTTTTTTTCTCCATATGGAGTGGAGTGAGAGGTAGCAACCTGTTTACAGCCCCTCACTGCTCAGGATTAGTATTTCCAACTTATTTCATAAAAAATGACAGAACCTGCACCCGCAGAAAAATGTTGACAAACTGAATGGTAGGTGCCAAGAGCCACAGCTCTGAGTGGCATCACCTGGATCTGCCCCTGCTTGTTTGCAGACACCTGGCAGATGAAATTTAAGAAAACCCTTAAACTTGGAGCACACCAGGAGGTCACTGGAATACCTCCAGCTCCATGAGACTCTGATAAAAATAAAACCATGGGCCAGATCCTCTCCACCCTGACAAGTAATGGAAGATATCTCTTTCATTAGGGTGCTCACCTGAGCAAACCTACCATGGTGACTCCTCCCCAAAAGCACCATCAGTGGAGGCCAGGAATGTAGGCCAGATCAGGACTCTACATCCCAGTGCGTCCTACACGCCTGCAGGACACTGCAGGAGAAGTCTGCCCTATGCTTGGTCAGTCAGTCTGGTGAGTGGCTCCTAATATCATTCCTGATAATCCTCCCCTGTGGTCTATCATTTTTCCAATGTTTTGCATGTTGCAAAGTCATCCTCCAGTGGTAGTTTCAGTTTTATAATCTACTTCCCACCTTTCCACCATTTGTTGGGCATTGTCATCCACAAAAATGCTGGAAAAAAGAAGGTCACAGTAGGCAGGGTGGAAGATTCCCCTGCTACTGGTAGCAGGAGGCATAGTAAGAATCTTGGCTATAACTTCTTCAGTACAGGACCTCAGCAGAGGAATATCCTGATATAGGACTGGTTTTAGTAGCCCAAGAATAGTTTGGCATGTGAGTTCATAAACTGCTTCCACACTTTTTGGTGTTGCTGAGAAGAAACTAGAGATGCACATGTGCGTTGTGTGACTTGGAGCAGACGGGGGGCACTGTGCAAGGAAGCAGCATTGGAGCTGGTGACTGCTGGAGCATGTTTGTTATGAGGCCAGAGTTGTTGTGTTGCTCTGCTTACAAGCTGCAAAAACAACCAACAGGCCTGTTATTACTGTTATTATTGGAGAGGTTCAAAATACGGGTCCATTTCAGAGCTTGAAAACATTAACAATCTCCATGATGTGCTTTGGTGTTCCTGGTGACCAAGAAAGACTGCTGAATCTCCATCCCTGGCAGCTGTGTGAACAGCTGGGATACCTCAGGAATTACATAAGTTGTTTTCTGGATAAGTGATTTGGGAGTCCTGTCACACTTTATATTCTGTGTTATTATAATAATTGTATTGCTTTTGAATGGCTGCTTGACCAGTAGATACGGACTGCTGAGATTTTTATTGTGGAGTCTGACTTTTTGGTCATTAATATGAGCTTGTTTAAATTTGAATCTAAACTGCAATATTCTATTAATTTCCACCTGAAGTTGTGCATGTGTAGTGTTTTCTAAGGCCCTATTTGCATTCACTAATTTTTCCAATCATCTTTTTTTTTTTAATTGTAAAACATTTACACGCAGAAGCTGCATGTAAATGTAGAGTACTGGTTGTACCCTAGTAACAATATTATATAGAAATAAATCAGTGTAATCTATACTACTCTGTATCTAAGAATTTACAAAGAACACCTGGAACACAATAATATAATTTCAATTTTAATGAGGCTGTAACTCAAGGGACAGATAGTGAGAATAACTATAAACACAAGAGCAGAGCTTTAGTTTCCTGAATCTTAAAATAGATACATGTCTTTAATGAATGTTCTGAATATATGTCAAATAAAAGGTGTGCTTGTTTTCATATTTCTTTCTCTGCCACATGCCTCATATCATTTTCTCATCCTCATTTGTTCTCCGGCTTTTGCCCTCCTTTTATGAGCTCCTCTCAAGCTCCCATATACTGGTTCAGAAAAGTTCACTCATAAAAATTTCAGTATTTATTTACTTTGAACAACATTCTTATTATACCCTCTCTGACTGTACTGTACATTTCTGATTCCTGAGTAGTACATGATGTTCAGAATGCCTGGGTGACAAAGTGCATACATTTATCTGGGATTACACATAAACACTCACACACCCACAAAACAATTTATAGGATTCTTTGAACTTATTCTGACATACCAAACTGCTGAAATATTTTACCTTTTTCTTGCTTATCATCATTATTTTAAACTAAATAAGTGTGATTGTGAATACCATGTTGCTTCTTATGTTCATTAGAATAATGTTTTGTAGTGAAATACTACCTTGCATTATTGCATTTGCTCATTTAAGGAATTCAGTGAAGCTTTACTTGGTGATTCTCAGATATTCAGCCCAGGGTACGTTACCTTGTTTTGTTCACTTACAAGTATGCTTTTTGTTTCTTCCAATATATACAAAAAGGATACTTTTGTATGGTGTATGATCCTGTATCGTATATGTAGTCCTAAGTGCATTTTGGGTTTCTTCAGGATGGTTGAAGAAGAAGCAAATATTGCATATATCTAATATATAAGGTGTTATATATCATAACATTTATCACAGTATTCTATGCTGTTATTAAATTAATATTCTTATAATATTATATTTATTTTATTTCATAAATGGGGACATAATAAAAAAAGTGAATAAATACATAAATAAATCCCTCATAAATTCAATGTAGTTGTGTGTCTGCAGAGTACTGGTGAGATCCTCAGTCCCTGTTGCTCTCTTCTGTTGCACCAGAGATATTTTTATTTCCTTTTTTGTTTGTTTGTTTTGTTGTAGGTCCAAACTTTCTTATTGTAGGTTAGAAAGAATTCTGTACTTTGTGGTAAATGGCAGCAAGTGAGTTGAGGGCTCCTCTAAATGTTTACTGCCTGAGCAGGACTTGGTGAGAACTGGGATTTGCCTGTATCATACAGATCTCTTCTAGTCCCATATCTGTCACTGGGTCACACATCTACTCCAGTCTCCATTCAGCACCATTCTCTCCAGTTCTTGATTCAAAGACATGCAAGAGATAGTTAAGCTACTGATAAAGTTCAACAACTTTACATTACACATTTTATAACTTTTACCTTTTGTTATTTCAGGGTGTTTGAACCCCAGGCCTGAGGTCTGCATTGAAACAGACATAAATATATGATATTCCCTTTAATGCTAGATTCTTCTAGTTTTGTTTTTCATATGTTATTCTTTTGTGTGTGTGTGTATGTATTTTGTTAAATCTACTCTTTCTGTTCTCTTAAAATTCAAGTGTTTCTAGAAGGCATCTGATTCACTGTGGCATCACTTCAACATAATGTCAGTGTCACTTGTACACTATAGTCAATGTACATAGAATAGTCAGTTTTCGCAGGAAAAAAAAAAGGAATTAAAAAAAAAAAAAAAAAAGGAGTAAAAGAGCCAGGAGAAAAATGAACTATCACCTCTGTCAGACTACCTGCCTGAGATGGAGAAGGTAGAAAAGGAATTCCAGGAGTTTTTTAAACCTAGCACAGCGGATACAACCCAATGGAAACACTTCATAATTCATTAAGAAGGTCAGACCAGTTCGTCGTCTTAGGTCATAAATGTGATGCCACTTAAAAAATCCACCTGCCAGCAACAATGAGTAATTAAATTCCTTTCCCTAGCTTCCTTGTGTGGCCTCCCGCTCATGCACCAAGGCCTATCCATTCTCCCCTTCCATTTGCAAGGCAGTGAGTGCTTCCCCAGAGCCCGAGGCCACAAGAGCAGGCAGCAGCAGGTGGCTTGTGGTCAGAGACCAAAGGCCTGCACACTGCAGGGCATGGCAGAGGGGACCCAAATGACACAGTGGGATGCAGAAGCTGAGTCCCCTGACAGCTCCCCTCATCCATGTGCATCAGCCTTGGCAACATGACAGCCAGTTATTTTGCAGCTAATTCGGTTAGCTCACTGCTGGCCTCCTGAACCTTGTCTCTTCCATATATCTTGGCTAACTGATGGGGATTTAAACAATATTTGACTTGGAGGTGCTACAAGGCAAATACACAAGCCATCAAAGACAAGTTTTATAATCATGGGTTAACATGAGTCTTTTGGCATTTGACTGAAAGAAAAAAATAATTTTAAAAGCCTTATGATTTTAAGTATGCAGAATGTCCTGGCCTTCTATCACTGTGAATCTGTTTTCCCATGTCAAAGGGGGAAAGTTTACCAGGGAGTAAAAAGCAGGTCCCGTGGGACTGCAATGTGCTACTGCAGTCATGCACAAAGCGAGTCGGCCAGGAAAGGGATGTCAGCCAAGAGCCTGAGTTCCACACTTCAAAGGACACCTCATGGGCAACAAGTTTATTTTCTTTTTAAGAAAGCAATCTGACAAACAATTTTCTGCATTGCTAATGGTGCTGCCTTGAAAGACTGTCCTATACAAGAGATGATATGTATCTCTTCTACACATGCTGAGCTGTCCCAAAAAGGGAGGTTACATCACATAACAAATTTAAAATGACCATATGCTCTACCTCATTATCAGGCCTAATAGGCAACAAATGAGAATCAAGTTAGTGGGACACTGTCTCCTGAGGAGAGGTCATCGCTTATCTGCATCTCATCTCTTTGAGCTATTTATAGGTATTTAATCACTCGAGCACTTAGGGCAAAGCCTTCTTGGAGAAATCTATTTTGGAGTGGGTTACCTCCACATGAGGTAGGTCTTATTTAACTTGGCAAACCTCAATAACAGCTCTGGAGATTACCTGTGGATGGGAAGAATGCCTACAGGGATGACATGACAAACATACCCTACCAGCCCCAATGCCTCCCCCAAACCAGGGTCACAGAGCTTACAGCGAACTTTTTGAGCTGTTTCAGAGTGCTGTATCTGCTTGGATAACTGCTCTGAACTGCTGCTCTGCCTCATGATCGTTTTGCTAATCCCGATCCCAAGATCACATGTGAAAGAGTATTTTCACAGTGCATGGGCGGCAGGATGCAAGCAAGTCTGAGACTGAGTGACACAGTCTGCCCTCCTTATACAATTCTCAAACTGAGGTGAATGCACTGACTTTGGGAGGTAGAATAGAGTTTAGTGCCTAATGCAAAGCCAACACTTCCTGATGCAAAGCTAGCAGCGCAATCCCACCACAGTGGTCAGGGCTGCTGATATAGAAAGTGTCAGCCTCACAACGGAAGCTGTAATTAGCACCAGTTGGGCTGTGTCACCTCACAGCTAATCTCGGAATCTGATGTGGGTATGGGCATAAAAACCATGGATCTGAGGGCATATGTGCGCATGTGATCTTTATCACATTTATGTAGGACTTAGCTATACCTATAGCCACATTTCCTTCTTAGTCTTTTTCCTGCTGTTTGACAGGTGTAACCCACTGGCCAAGAAATAGGACTCTTTGTCCTATCTATTGCTTTTTACCTTGCCCCATCACTATAAAACTCTATTTAAATTGTCATTGCCCACACTTTTTCACCAGAGACCCTGTGACATGGCATTCAGTGTTCTAAGCCATTGTCTTACTTGGAAACCAGACTCTGTTTTTTTCAATAAAAGCAATTCACATGGGAGAATTAATTAATGTGAATTAATTAAATGATTAAATATGATTAAATGATTAAATATTTAAAAATGGATGGGCTTGAGAAAGCAAATCCCTTCACCGAGTAAAGCTCCAACTTTTTTTCTATTGTTGGGTTTTAAAGCTTGGAGAATCAATAAGTCCAACATTTGAACACATTCAGCTGCTGCTTTCATGACAATACCATGACCTGGTGACAGTTCTCCTTTGCAGTCTGAAGTGGAGAAGCCAGTGTGGGACAAACAGGTGATACATTCATTATGGTCTTGGAGCCAGGGAAAGCAGGGAAATGGGGATTTTGCAATCCAAAGGTTACTGCATGACAATTCAAGAAAGCACACATAGGGCAATTGTGGTGTTGCCTGAAACAACATCACTTAAATTATTGGTAAAAGCCAATTCCTTTTCATTAGAATTTGCTTGTTTCTTTACATTCTATGCTAAGCAACAACCGCCCTCTGCTGCACTCCCAAAGTAGCAGGTTATCTGGCTTACAGGATGGGCTTCTAAGCTAAAACACATGCACTTACTTCCTAGCCCATGCAAACTCAGCTCACTTTCATCAGCTGAGTGCCAGCTAACACTCAGGCCTCATTATATCTTCATACCAGAAAGGTTACCACCTCAACAGCTGGTCTTGGATAGTACAGTGT
This sequence comes from Aythya marila, assembly GCF_965140915.1. NCBI lineage: Eukaryota > Metazoa > Chordata > Aves > Anseriformes > Anatidae > Aythya > Aythya marila. Next base: position 82,903,411 of record NC_139044.1, on the reverse strand, counting down.
GTTGCTTTGTGGTTGAAAACAGGTACTACAAAGGCCATTTTTCCTATTGATGGTTGATCTTACTCTACCCAGAGCCTTGGTTCAGCTGTTAACATTGTTTCCATAGTCTGACAAATGAAAATGAGTAGGCAGTAAAACACTGATATCTTCCAGTTTGGTAAACTCAATTGTTACTAAATATTTATCTTGTGTTATACAATACCCATCGGATATTATTTATTTATTTATTTATTTCATTTCAGAAAAGTCTTAGGCTATTAGTCCCATGTATTTAGGAAAGGGACATTTTATTTTCTCATCAGAGTACATTGGCAGAGCTACCTGGAGAAGACAGCAGACATATATTTCTAAGAGTATTTAAACTCTTATTTGTCTCAGTAATCCATTGCAGGTCCTCTTAACTGTTAAAACACAATAGATGGCTGCTGGCAGCAGGATTCTGCTCTTTAAAAGTCCCACACACCCTGCAATGGTAGTGATTCCCAAACTTAGCATAACTATTATCAATGCTTTCTGCAATGTGTGGAGCTAAGAGAACCTCCTCATGAACACAAAATAGGGGTTAGGGATGGGATGAGATACGGCTGGTAGGGAAATCTCCCAACTCCTCCTCCTCCAGTAGCAGAGCATGCCCAACTTGAAGCATAACTGCAGCCTTGCCTTAGCAATGTGTCAGGTTAGGTGGTCCTTAGGCTGTGTGGGTAGCTCATCTCCAGTGCACAGCAGCTGTGGGCTTGAGTCCCAAGTGAGAATCCCTGCAGAGACAGACTGCGCAATGCATGGAAGGAAACTTAACTGATTTATAGTGCATTATTTCCTGAAGAAGGAGTCTAGGGAACTTTCCCAGAGGGAAAAATATGAAGAGACCTCATCAAAGGCTCAGTTTTAACATTTTCATAGCTGAGCATGATTCACCATGTTTATGTCTCCACTTGGATGGGTGTGGGGTAAATGCTTACTAACTAGACAGAGGAAGCATTCAGCACACTATCTATCTTTCCATCTTTCTTTATCAATAGACAGTTCATGTTAAAACAAAAATTTAACTTTCTTCCCTTAAAAAAGGGGGGAGGGGGGAGGAGAGTGATGCCACAGTGTTTGTTTTAAGCTGCAATCACATGTTTTGCTAGTGTTTCCAGGTGACCAGAAATGAATACAAGCCTAGTTAAATCTGAATGTACAAGCCTAGTTAAATCTGAATGCCACAGCCTGAGCAGCAGCTTCCCTGAATGACCCTGTGATGTAATCTATTTGACTTGGGCAGCTTACGTAAAATCATCAAGTATGTTATATTTATAGCTTGATTAGTAGTAAATGCAGAACTGAGCATTATTCAGGCCAGTTATATTGTGAACTTCACTGTTATTATACTGTAAGTTTACAAGGTGAGTTTTCTAGAGCAGTTCTCCCTTCTCTTATTGAGAGTGCTCAAGAGGATGGAAGATGAATTATAATTTTTGTCTTGATGTAGAGCACAAAATAAGTAGTATCTTATTCCTCTGCTTTGTGGTAAATAATGTTTCTCTTTGCACTGAAGATGTTGTTCCTGAAGATAAGATTGCTTCATAGAGGAAGCACTGCTGCAGTACGTGCTTTAGTACTTGGTTTCCAGAGTTATCACTAGGGCAGAGGGAGCAGCATGCTATAATAAAAAGTATGATCCCCTAACTAAAGCAGAGAACTAGAATTACAAGTTAAGAGTGACATTCTTGCCTGTGTTGTAGCACCATATGAAGAAGGTTAAGTGAGATCCTTCTGTCCTTGTTTTGCATTTACAAAATCAAGTTTATAATCTTTCTTAACTTCACAATAATAAACTAGTGATGGCAACATATTTGGATAGCTAAAAGTGAGGCAATTACTTCTGAAGGGGAAATCAATGTTACTCAGTTTCACTGATATGCAGCATAACTGCTGGTGATGGAGCCCCTTAGCCCCTTGCATGGATGAGAATGTCTTAAAGGGGATCTTGGCCCATTCTGCTCTGTATCATGACAGCAATTCCTATCTATTGGTAAAGCATTGGAACATGTATTGTGACTTTGTTGTTGTTGTTGGGTTTTGTTTATTTGTTTGTTTTTGTCAATTAAGGGTTCCAAGTGAGAACTGGAAGTGATTTGTAGACTTCTCTGAGCGTGCTGGTAATGACAAATTCAAAGGGAGAAGTTGAAAGATATTTCTTTTGCAGAGAGAGGAGGGGCTGTTCTTCCAGACAGCAGAAACACCACTGACCTGGTGAAGGACACTCTGAAGATCCCATACAGGCTTCTTGACCTTATCGTAAACTGAAATGCTTCCTCTGAGGAGAAACACATTAGTAGGATTCTGCTTTTCAAGTCACTCATTTCTTCTCAGATGCTCAAATCACAGGGTTTTACATCAGCATTGCTTTGTGCAAGAAGGGCCTCTTAGTTCCACTTGCCAAATTTTGTATTCTTTGGCATTCTCTTCTATGTTGGTCATCAAGTTGAAGCAAACCAGGATTCACTTCCTATCTGTATTGCTTTTTGTTAGAAATATACCAGGTATCTGTGGCTAAAGGGCTACTGAAATGTGAATGAGGACACATTCTAAACTTCTCTGTGAGAAAGGAGACATACAAAAGGAAACCAGATATATTCAGAATACCTCACCTTTATTCCCAAAAGAAAGTTGGAATGAATGTCCCTAGACGTACCAGGTTGACATTCCTTTGCAGCCAATTTAGAGTAATGCCATCTTTAAAGGGTCATTTGGGGGTTATTTATCAAGAGTAGAATATGAGACCTTACTACCTCATCTCTACTAGTCACCTCAAAATAGTGCCTCACTGGGCCAATCATCCAGAATTGCTCAGAATTTCTTCAAACATTAAGAAAGCCACACTCAGCCCATCCTGGTAGATATCTGTCAAATAGAGAAAGTGAACAGGTTTTCTTTTGCGAAGTCAGTGGCCTGTGTAAGTGGGTATTTCAGCAAGAAATTTCATGGAGAATGGTCTGGGGTTTTACAAACCTAGTTGAAGGAGACCAACAAAGAGCGTGAGCTGACCTGTTTGTTATTCTGGAGATAGGTGCTCCCTCGTGACTTCCTAGAGGGCATTATTAATGTTGCATGACTTGAGCACTTTGATCCAGCAGAAGAAGGCCTCGGAGCTGACAACAGCTGCCTCTAATCTTCCATCAGGGCTTCTCCAGGCTTTGGCTGTGGAGAAAGGAAAATGAAGTCAATGAGGGTGGGGAAGCAGCTAATTTACACTGGTCTCCAAAGCGTTGCTAAGCACTGATGTTTTAACACCTGGGATACCTGGCTGGGAACACATGCATGCTGACGCCTCACCTGTCCTTTTTGCTTAGCCTTGTGTCAGTGAGAAAGTGTGCTCTGCTTCCTGAGAAAAGGCTGGCTGTTCCTGGCGCAGGGACAAGTGACTCAGACATGACTCACCTGTGCAGGAGGGCCTGCCAGCAGTGCTGGCACTATCCTTGGTGGGGGTAGAAGCTCTCCCTGCAGCTTGGGCATGGGGAACCACAGCCAGCTTTGCTCAAGTGCTGCAGTGTGGTTCTCCAACAACATGAACCTTCTAGAGCAAAGGAAGCCTAAAGGCTATGGGGGATGGCAACAAGATGTCACAGAGCTAAGCAGACAAGATGCCTTGTCCTGGTTTTCCTTCAGCTCAGCAGGGCCACCAATTCTGCAGGCTGGCTGGTTTTATCCTTAAAATAGTTTTTCTTGCTCTGCTTTGTTTGCCATGGCAGACAGTGCCACGGCCCTCGCATCCATCATGACCAGAGGGAGACAGCTCCAGCTTCCCTGTGCAGCCCAGGGTGGGGCTGAGGAGATGAAAAATGATGTTCCCCACAGCAGCAGTCACAGCAGCTTCATCAGCATTCATCACCATTGCCTTCCCTGCAAAAGACACCCAGCACAGGCCTTTCATGAAGCAGATCAAATGAACCAGGGCTGTTCTCCTAGGACCAAGCTAAATACGTTTACATGGGCTGGCATTTAATTCATTGAGTAGTCCCTGTAGCTACTATGAACTGTTCAAAGAATAAACCATTACTCTTTGTAAGAGTTTCAGGCCTTGGCTGTTCCTGGAACAGGCTGTTGTGGTAGGTCCTTTTTCTCTGAGGTTAAAGGATTGTTTTTCCTCTCTTCATGGATTTGCTGATTTTCTGATCTCTACTTGTCTGTCTTCATGGAGAATGTAAAATATCTAGAGACAACAATTAGATTAGAAACTGCCAATCATCCAAGGAGTGCAGATGTAAGTAAATCCTACACACTGATGTGAGATCAAGAATTATTAATATTCTTGCTTCAGATGGGATAACTGACAACTAGAGAGATGAACCGATTTTCCTGATGTCACATGAGGAATCCTTGCCACTACTGGGAAAACAAGAATTTAGCCAAGTGAAAGCTGTAGACGTGCTTTCCTGCTTGGGATGCTGAGGGCCATGCTCACATGGTTAATATATGATCCCAGAGGAGGAAAGATTAAAGATAGCCTCTCTGTTGACCAAAGATGTCATCAGCTGATCTAAGGCTACAGTAGGTCATGTGAGGCAGTAGCACTGCGTGCTGCTCTGCATGTTATCTTTGTGATACCAGCACATCCCCCTGCGTGCTGCAAGTTGTCCCTTTGGTGTGTCACTTGTCCCTGGGCTAAAGTGGCTGCCTGCTCCCCAGAACTGGTGTGATAAGTGGTTCACTCCATGGTGCTGCCCGGGGCTGGTAAGGAGACTAACATATGGTAGAGTGACTCTTCACAGAAGCATCTTTGTTTTGCCTCTTTTCATTGTTCTCCACTTTCTGTGAACGTTGTATGTTGTCTTGTGCTAAGTCAAATTTTAATTTCAGGTGTAAAAAAGAAAAATCTTGTGCCAAATTCCTCCTGTAGGGACGTTGCTAGCCTCAGTGGTATTTCATAAGGGTAGAGTTTGGCTCCTGATCTTAGAGATCAAGGGGTCTAGATCTTGGACTTGAGTCTCTGCCAGACCAGCTTGACAGTTTGTTTCAGTGAAAGATGTGGAGGATATGGGAAAGGAAGCACACGCTGTTTATCTGTATTTGAGAGATCCTATGGTTACAGAAGCACATTGGTAGCTTAAAGAAACACTGGAGGAGCATTATTTGTCAAACAAGATAAAAAAGATGAATGATAAACTAGATGATGTGTATGATACAGCATGCAGTTAGCAGTGGTGTTATATCAGAACAGGACTTGCAACAAGCAAGGCTCTCCTGAGATGAATATGCACTATCATGAAGAAGATTATTCTGCCTAGTTATTAGCAAGTTGTGATAGCAGTGTCATTCAGCCATGGCTCAATGGCTGCTACAGGACATTCAAGTGCAGAGGCATACAAATAAGATATCATTGGATCAAAAGAGTAAAGAGCTTTAAAGGAAGAAAAACATATATGAAATTATGTATTTAGGTAAAAAGTGTAAAAGAAAATAAATACTCCACAACAGTCTTTCTTCTACTTTTGGTACAGCTCTGATGGTGGTCTATGAAAGGCTTCAAGTCACAGCTGCAAGAAGACTCAGATACCTGACTGGTACTGTTGGCCATTAAATCTAAAATTGCATCCTCAAAACATGTTGTTGCTGTTCTTAGCCTTGTAAAGAGGAAGTCCTTTGGCCCTTACGCTTCCATCTGTAACACCACTTGGCTGTCCAAGCTTACTGTATGTGCAATGCAGTCATAGGTAAAAGATCTCCAGCCTGGCTTCAGATGATTGACACACACACATGCCACATCATGGTGCTGTGCAGAACTACCAGCCCAGATCCTAGAAGCTGCAAAGGGCTTGCTGGCATGATATTGCAGGCAGACAAAATTGCCAGGGCATGCTGCTGCACCATCAAGGTTAGTAACCTGTAGATGGTCCAGAAAATTGTGCCAGATAGTTTAGACATATGCAACCTATGCGTCTGCTGTGGGCACTGAGCAGAGCTTACAACAGCTTTTGCAGTTCTGTGCAGCTGGGTGCCCATCTCAACCCCATGAAGAAGGGCTTTCACAAGCAAAATGAATCTTTCCTGCCTTTGCTTGTCCATGAGATCTTAACTAGTAAAAATTTCCTGAAAATTATTACCAGATTAGGCTGCAGGCAAAACAAGGAAGACAGTGACTATTTCCACCTGTTGAGAAATTCCTTAATGCTGAAAGCCTCCACTCATTAGGATGAGCAATCTTCAAGTCTTGTCTTGGTGGAAAGGATCCTGGACTTTATCCAGCCTCCAGACAATTGCCTCAAGTACAAAGTGGCAATGTGTTCTGGGGCAGGGCTCCCCAGCTCCCCTGTGAAAAGCTGTGCAGCTTCTCAGGTGTAATTAAACATGCATCTATCCAGGGAGAGAATGAAAATGTACATGCTTGGAGCTGAAAATGCATCTCAAAATATTTTGGATTTAATCTCTGTGCCAGAAACTCTTTCTAAGTCTTGATAGTGGATGTGCCACTAAAGACTATTTGGTTTAATGTTTAAGATTCCTCCTGGTATATACAGAAAGCACAGAAAAGCTCCTTTATCAGACTTCCGTTCCCATGTAATTTTGAATACCTTGGATTGGGAGATCGTATAAAGGGTACTTTCAAATCCATAATTATGGATTTGCCTAACTTAATTATATGAGAAATTCTCAAATGAAGGAAAAGAAAACTGATCTTGTGACTGAAACACAGGGCTGGAATTCATGAGGTTGGTTCTCTATTCAGCTGTTCCCTGGACTTCCTGCCTGACCCTGGGCAAATCACAATCTCTCCATGCCAAAGTTTCCTCCTCTGTAATGTGCAGATAAGGGTACCTACTTCACAGGATTTTTGTGAAGATAAATCCATTATAATATTCTCATGTTTTCAGGATTCTTTTTTTTTTTTTTTTCCTCTGAGTTTTGCATTCCTATTGGAAACACCAAGAATTATTTTAATTATTATTGCTAACAGTAATGATGAATGATTCAGTTTGGAATGTACTTGCTCTCACATGTTTGTTTATAACTCTGGAGTATAATAAATAATTCTGTAGATGCAATCTCTTCATCTTTTCCCCAGCCCTCTGCTCACCCTACATGAACCTGCAGTAACACTGGCAGTCCTAGACCAGAGCTTCAGGGTTAGCTTGGCCTGCCACATTCCCTCATGCTGTTTATTATCAGTAGGATCATTTCTAAGCCTAGCCTCCCTCAGCACAGTACTACCGTGCTGTGCTTCCCAGGCAGCAGTGTTTGAGAGGAAAGACAGGAACATGTCTCTCCAGCAGGTCAGCGGTGGCCTACACGGCTCCATAAGGAACCCTTTTGCTCCAAGTCTTACAGTGATCCTACATCAACGATGGTGGCTTTGTCATTTCATGTTTCTGCAAGTGTGAAAAGTATTGCTCTCAGCATACTTCTGTGGTCATGTGTCCTGATGGTCCCTCCCTTTCCTATTATATCACTCATAATTTTATGTTTTCTCCTTCTCTTTGTTTTCTCCTGTCACTCTCCCCTGTGATGTCCCAAATTACGTGGTTCATTGCTTAATTTTTCCCTTACTCTGGTGTATCATCTATCTTTTCTCTCTTCAATTTAGCGACACAGGCAGATTTTAACTCAGAAACCTGAGATTATAAGATTTTGGACTCAGAAACCTGAGATTATAAGGAATCTAAACATACTTCAAAATGTGCACATATCTTGGGTGTCTATCACCACATAAAATTAACATTTTTTAATTATTATATCATCTTTTCACTGGTCTCACAGTCTGCCACTTGATTAGTTTTGCTACCTGTTATTAATTGCTCTCATTTAAAACCCTATTTAAAACCAGGGCCCAGTTTTGTAAAAAAGTATACAACTATCGCAGTGTTTACAGCCATCCATAGTCTAGTGGTCGAATCCACCAGGCATGACTGCATCACTGCAAACACAAGCTCTGGTCCTCATTGTGTCCCTGCCTTGAAAGATCCCGGGGAAATGTGTCATGACAGTAAGTTGAGAAAGACAAGCTGCCAATTTTCCCTTTAAAGGCTCTTGCAAATTATGATGGGGACAATCCAGCTGCAAATTGGTTCTTTTTGAAAGAAGTGCACATGAACACATGTTCACTCTGCTCTAATATGGCATGAAAGTGCACCTAGTGGGTATCATGTAGCATAGAGTGGGCATGTCACAAGATATGAGGGACACCAGGGTCCACAGACACTGACGTGTCCCACTAGCACAGAAGTGTGTAGAGGAACATGGGAGTCATATTTCCTATGCCACTCACTTTGACTACTACATAAGAGAACTCACTGTCAAATAATTTTATTCCTCTTGGTACTTGATGAGGTTTTTCTTGTAGAGCTTTCTTAGGATGCCTGCGAGAAGAGGTGAATTATGAAGGCTGTAGCCCTCTGAAGCAGAGACAACATGACCTAGTGAGAGTTAGCCTTCTCATTTTCTCTCATTAACATGGTGCCTGGATTAAAACAGAAATCTCTACAAAGTATGTGTGCCATGCTTTTTTTTTTTTTTTTTTTTTTTTTTTTTTTTTTAATATATATAACATTTTCTACAATTTTTTCAGTGCTGAACATGACACCATGGAGATTGGTGTTTATTTATGGTTGGTTGGTTGGTTGTTTTTTTTTGTTTTGTTTTGTTTGTTTGTTTGTTTCTTGAGGAAATTAGGTTTCCCAGCCTTCTGTTTGAGCTGTTTAGTTATACCCATCACTATATTTTCACCCAAATCCTTCAGTTGTTCATTTTTGTTTTTCTGCTACTGTGTCAGCTGCTTTTAATTTCACCTCCCAACTAAAATAATAACCTGTCCTTGAAGACCAAATCTTGGTAAATAGTTGTGAATATTTTTGTTGTCTCAATCTGTCCTACAGCAAGTCTAGGCTTCATCTTGACATGTCTACTTGGAAAATCCTAGAGTTGAGCTGTTATTTTGTGGCCCTTTTTAAACAGCAATGTCAGCCACATTTGTTTGTTCTCTCAGTTAGCATGACTTTGTGAATCTGACAATACTTACAAGCTAAGCAGAGACCATAGGGCAGAGAGTGTCTTCATGTTACCCCAGTACATATGCCCCAAAAAAGATCTGCATGTTCTGGCCAGCTCAACATCTTGGCTCCCCTTTCAAGATGCATCATAGATGGATTAAGCTTTCTCCCTCTTTTATGTAGTAGTAAGGGAGTAAAGATGTTTTTCAGAGCTTGTTTCAGAAGATCTCTCCTTCATTAAAGGAGCTATCTTCTTTGAACTAGCTTGATCCAGATCAATGATTTTAGGTAACTAAGTGTCCTGAAGGAGCTGCACTATATATTTTCTCTCCCTTAGTTCCATATGCATATAAATATGAAGTTTTTTTTTTTTTTTTTTTTTTTTTAAGTAGCTAGTCAAATAAACAAAGCTTCATTTATTTAAGATTAAGAAATTTCTTAAGTGCAGCTTAGTTATTAAGTAGAAAATTTTGCTTAGACCTTAAATGTATAAAAATGATTGAATACTTTTATACTGAATAAAGGCAAATATATGCACTAGTAGAGTGCATATAGAGTGCAAGATACCAGCATATCTTTGAAAACAGGAAAATTTAAGTGCTAACAATGGAAAGCATTAATATTGTACATTTATAACTGTAAAAGAAAAATATAGCCATAGTATTCATAATCGGCATGAAAGTAAGCACCCAATACTATAACATAGAGAAGAAACAAATTTTTCAAAAAATGTTTGGAAAGTATAGTTAGTACAACTCACTCGTAAGGTCTGATAGTAGAACTGGTATAATTTCAAACTTTCTAGTAGGTACCATGTACCTAGTTTACTTGTAAAGTACAATATTTTATCATTATAGGTAAAACAGCTTTTCCTTTATAGCTGGAAGCAAAACTAGACATTGTATATACAAATACAATATTTATTAGACACTTTATGTACTAAAATAACCTTTATAATGCCTACATAACACAAGTTTTTCTTTGTAACTTTTCTAACCAGGATCAGATCTGGATATTCTGATCTTAATTTCTGTTCTGATCTTTATGTACTTCATCTGCAATACTGAAGACTTGAAACACATTTCCCACACTTTTCTCCACAACATGTTTTATTTTTGGTTGTTGTTTGTTTGTTTATTTTATTTTATTTTATTTTTTATTTATATATTATTATTTTTTTCATATCAGGCATTCAGATGTCATTCCCTGAAGAAAAATCCCTCAAAACAGCAAGTCATCTAATCTGGGATTCACATCATAACTGCTGCTACTGTGTAAATGACTGTTTTGAAACATCTTGGCAGCATGTGACACTGTCATCAAAACCCAGCAAGCCTCAGCCACACAAATAGTGCCATTTCAGCATCTTAGTCTATAATAATTTGTCATGCCCTTCAGAAAAACAGAAGTCGTATTTTGAGAGTTTACACCCTATTCACAGAGGCGGTGAGTTTGTATCTCTTTCTCCTTAAGAGTACAGTATAAACACTGTATAAGAAGACTTTGAGAAAGTTCTATACAGTTTAAGCAGCAAGGAATTCAGGCAACAAACAGCAAGGTCCTGAGTTCAGCAGTAGTAACAATGATAATAAAAAAATATATTTGTTTTCACATAATTTAATTTTATAGTTTAATTCTGCAGTTATGCATGTGAATTTGTGGTAGGTCCAACAGCACAAAACAAACTCAGTTTAATTAAGACATATTAACACAGCAAGATCCCACTGTATAATTACACTAAGGCCTTGATAAGTAGCCAAATGAACCTGTTGCCCTTTCCCACGTCCTTCTTTGGTGACCATCATTTGTTGTGCAATTGCAGTTTTGCAAGGTAAGTGCCGTAGGCATACCCTCAGTGTTGTTCCTCAGGTGTACAGCTGACTGATAGGCACTCTGTGTAGGTGACAGAAGAATACTTTGACAGTTGATGCAAAGGGCAATTTATTGTATTCATTTCAGGACACTGACTACTTTTTTTTGTTTGTTTGTTTGTTAAATGCCTACATAAGGCAACTGAACCGAACAGTCCATATAGAGGTTCTCATCATTTTCCTTCATTCACTGAGTAGATTTTACGGCAGAGTATTGGATACAATTATCTGGAGTATGCATCACCCTAGCTGTTAATTTCACTTAAAATATTTTTGGATACTAAGAATGCTGTTATTGTTACAGTTCTCTTATTGTTGTTTTCTTTTTTTTTGGAGCAAGCAAATCTGAGGAAAGTTTTAAAAATATTGAAGTAAGGAATGAATTCTTTTACAGCCACTGTTTGAAAAGCTAAATTCAAGATTTAGATACAAAAGACACAAACTCCTGTTTGTAACGCAAGCTGTCAGAGCTGTAACTTCAAGGGGACAGTTATTTGCTCCTAGATTTCACATGGTGGGCTCAGCAAATTATAATTTGATCCACACAAATAGAGGCAAAGCTGTAAGGTACTGAAAGCTGTAAGGTAGTGACTTTTGTTGTGATCTCCTAATGCTGAGGAACACTAATAAAGAAAAAGTTAGTTTTCTTTCTTTAGTTTCTCACTTTAACTACTTTTTTGAACGGTGTCTAAATCTTCATGATACTGTGCTGAAGACTATTACAAGCTTTGTATACAACATCTATTTTTGGCTGATCTTCACAGTCTTTTAGCCCTAGGTGACATGAAGATCCTGTCTTGCATAACCACTTTTTCTGAAGAGTTCAAGGATAGGTTTTTGGGATCTTACCAACCCCAGTCCTGAAGCCAGACTTTCCAGGTGCCAAAATGAAGGTCAGCAGTTAAAAGTCTACTCAAGCAAATAATAAAACCATCCTGAACTTGAATAAATCTAAGATTTTTCATCAATTTTTTTTCCTCAGTTCAGATGTAAGCTTCCTCCCAGAGACAGCTACATCTAGATTTTCCAGTTAACTTAGCTCCTACTGTGGGTTAAAAACTTCTGAAATTATTTTCCACAGTTCCTTTGTAATGAAGGCATAGTCACAAGTTTGCCATTTCCCTTGTTGATACATGCCCTAGTGCTTTATGCAGTTTGACAAGAATATTACATTTTGCTATCTGGCAACTTCAGTTTTTATAATTTAACATTATACTGCATTGCAATTCATTTTTAAATATCATTTTAGTACAAAAGAATTAAAGGTATAAATGTCTGAAACTTTAGAGAAAGACAAAATACTTGTTCCGTTCTCAAAGGGAAATTATAATCTGAAATAAAGAACAGTGGGTATTCCACAAATCATTTTACAAATCTACATTCTCATCAATATCAAAGTGTGCTGCTTCTTGATTTTAACCAGTTTACCTCATGATGATGTAAAGGGGATTATAAAAGACTGCATTCTCTGAACATGACTGATAAGGCAGAAAACTTTTTGAATTATTTGACAGAACATGTCTAAACATTTAGAGATTTAGCCCTATATCCCCATAGTCTCTTTTTTAGAGAGTATTACAATTCCCAAGCTAAATGTAATTTTGTGGCAGAGCTTTCTCAATCTCTTCTGTCAAAGCTGCCCTGTTTTGTATCCTGCACATCAGTGCTCTTTGGAACCATTTTGAGGACAAGGGGACTCTCCAGAGTATGCTGGTTTTTGGCTGGTTTGCTGGTTTTTGGCTTTTGAATCAGACCACATCTGAACTTACTGACCCGGGTGCAGCCAGGAGGTCCGCTGCCAGGCTATTCACTCAAGGACATTATGAAAGTTTTGGACATGGTGCAAACTTTCTTCAGCTTCCTATGCTAGAAGAATTATGGATATAATTAACAAGGTGGGATTTTTGCTTTGCCTTCAGTGGTAAGGTGCTGGAGGGACAAGCAACCAGAATGGTGTTTGTTGTACCATGTAATCAGACTGGTGGTGGGGTCTGATCCACCTGAAGCATTATTTTTTTTCCTTCACTGTGCCTGTGAACACTCACATTGATATTTCATGGCATCTTCCATGTAATGTGTAAAGGATCTAAAACAGCAAAATGTTTGCCCTAAGCACTGGAAAAACAAGGCCTAAGCTCTGAAAGAACTGTATTGCCAAGAGACAGTTTCCTCTGCTTTGGTGATAGAATGTCAATGCTCATGTAAGATTTAAGGTGGCACTTCAGTGTGCTGGTTGTTGATTCACTAGTTGATTTTAAAAATACATAAAGTTCAAGAGGGTTGTAAGCTCACGGTAAGCAGAAACTCATTGACCAAGTCTTCAAAGGACATGCTTACAGTCTTCTTCTTTTTTTAGTAGCAGTCACCTGTGGCAGTCAAGTTCAGAGCTATGACCTCTTTCCATAATTTGGAATCCATGATACATATATGCTGAGCTGCATTGGCAGATGCAGTACTTTCTAGCTGGTAGCTGTCCTAACAGAAACATTTGTAGTAGAACTCTGTGTTTACATGTTGATACGTGCATGTAGGTTTTTTAATACAACAAAGTTTTGAGAGAATAATATTGTCTGAAACAACAGTATAGACTATGAACCATGAACATAATACTAACAAGAAATAGATTATTTACTTGTTGTATGTTATAAAAAGCTAGAATGGCCATCGCAATTTAAAGGATGATATAACTTTCTCTTATGTATTCTTCTTCATACTTCTTCATAGTTCTTCGTACTCAGCCTGAGCAAAATCTCTGGAAGAGTTCTGTGCAGATACATGAAAGCTCTGAAACTATATTAGTACTAATTAAAAATATCTATGAAAATCTGTTGAACTTTGCAATAGGTAGTTACATGTTGTAACAAGTCTGTATGAAGTTTGTTGCCTCATTTCACCTATGCATATCACTATTAATGTAGAAAGATGACAAGTTTTAGCAATGCTCATGAAATTCATTTGGGGATGTACTACAGTATCCCCAGGTAAAATTAACACCTGTCTTGACACCTGTCAACAACTGGAAGGCCACACAGCTATTACTGTTGTATATGAACTGACTGGAGAGGATGCTTAGTAGGTTGCTGAAGAATACACTCAGTAAGGCTGGCACTGATTTTGGGCTTGCTCTAGGTATGTTCAGGAATCTGTTTGTCTGTTGTGGCTCAATCCCTTTTTGCTGAGTAGAAAAGGTAGTTTCTCCACATCAGCTAATCTGGACCTGTGATAAAATATTGACCCAATTTTCTACAAGTGCTTGTAGTTTATGCAGCTTGGGCAATTGACTGTACATTGACAATGTGAGCTTGACCCTGAGGGTCCTGAAAGCAAATTTTCAACCAGTGTTGATGTTGTTGTGTTATTTCAGTAACAGAGCTCATTGCAGCTTTATGTTTAGCTGTAGGATAATGGGAGAAAGGTCTACACTCAGAACATTTCCTCATCCTGTTCTGCAGAGACTGGGAATGAATTACAAGAGACTTGAACTCACAGTATTGTGTTTGTGTTAGTCTTCTACATTGGTTTGCCTCTATTGTCTAATTAGGCTGTGAGCTCTTTCAAGTAAAAGGTGCTTTTTGCTCAGTGTCTGAATAGTACATTAGGGTCCCAGACCTGACTGATGCCTCTGGATGATTTTAAAATCCCAGTGAATATATTCATTGATATCTTTTGCATGTTAACTGTGTTCCTTGGACTTGCTTGCCTAGGTAAGGCACATGGTTCTTTTACTGCTCCCTAACTGGATAAATATACTCAAGTAAATATACTCATTGGCCAGAGCAAATTAATTTCAGATGCAAGAAATATTCAAGGGTCTCTGCTGACCTGTTGGATTTTTTGTTTTGCTCAGCAATGTGCTTTTCAATAGCCAATTTGTTTAAATAGAGATAATGCAGAAAGAAGGGAGAAAAGGTGTAATTAGGCTGGTAAAACAGGCTTTTCTCTGGAAAGTAAGCTCTTTTTATCTAGCAAGAAGGTTTGAAAAGCTTGATTCTCTGATATCCTGTATCTTGTGATACTGTTAACACTAAAGTAAATATCTTTTTTCTAAGCTGGCAATTTTTTCCATCCGTTTTGCATTCAGGAAAATACTGATTCAAGGAGCCAGGAAAAAGTCATCCTAAAAGAGCATTCATAAGAGAAAATAATATGACTGAAAAGGTAGGATAAAGGGACAAAATGTACTCACTCACATAATTAATTCCACTCACAGCTGAAAGATTATGTTTCATAATCATGTTATTTAGTGACCCCAGTCAATGTACAGTATTTCTAAACCATGGCTAGGTAAATGTCACTGCTCTCCACACATCTTTTAACCCATGATGTAAGAATAAAATGGGCACTGTGTATAGGGCAAGCATACTCTTCCATTAAAATTATGCCATCAGAAGTGCATCTATAGAAATTTATTTTGCCAATAACTAATCCATTTACTTAAACTTCTTAAAGCCTATGAACAGACATTTTCAAAAAGTCAGAAAATTAGGGAGAGTTCTGGCAAGAAAACAGCCAATATTTCCATAGTTAATCTTGTTTTTCTTTTCAGGCAATGAAGAGGGCTTGGGAAAACTCTCCTGCTTTGAAATTACAGCTGTGTCACAGAAATGATGAGCACAGGAAATAGTTGCCTTATAACTGTTTGCTGGGGTCCCAGTTGACTTCAGTGACGTTTGCTGCAGCTTAAGTATGTGCATCAGGAACAGCAGAGGAATGTTCTGAAAAACAGTGCTCTTTAGGCCAGCAATGAGTTTTCTGTGCCTGATTCTGGCTTTCTATGAAGAATCTGTTTGGAGAAATAATTAATTTTAGAGGAGCTCCTTTACCACTGCCTTACTCTTGCCAAAGAAAAATATCTAAAATGAGAGACACTTTCTATTGTCTTTGTCAAAGAGGAATATGAAATACTTATATCCCTTCCCAGTTAATTAGGTAATTATATTGTTTCTTGTCAAAAGAACTTCAAGTGATTAAACTGTTGAAAGTGGTAACGTCAATTATAGGAAGCCTTCAGGGACCACACTATAGCCACAATACTAATAAATAACAATTATTATCATTGTACTAGATAACATAGAGGCATGTTATTTCTGAGTTGTCCTAATGACTGCATAACTTGATAAGAAGAATACCATTGTTGGCAGGTAAAAAACACTTGATATTTTACTAGGTCAAATTTAAATTATTCTTTTTGAAAAGGTTTTGTAGACAAAGCAATCCAGTTTACAGGTATGACAATTTTGAATGCTTCTCACTAGGAAAATGAATGTTCTGTGAATCAAGATGTGAGAATCACACAGGCTAAAGGAGTAACGACATTTCAATAAAAAAATTACAAGTGATTCATGTACCATTAGCTCCTGTCAGAACTGACAGGAGCAAACAAAGTGGTGATGTGCACAGTTTTCATTATAACTTCATAGTTCATTGTTAAGTCTACAATGAAAGTAAGGTCATATAAAACAGAGTAATAAAATAGACAGATATCTGTAAAGATCAGAGTATATGTATGTGCATATCTTTATTTTTCTACTTTGTTACTCTTTAAGATTTAAGATGTTAAGAAGTTAGGTCATTATTATCAATTCAAACATTGCAATCTCTTTTTTACTGTTACTCCTTTTATTTTTGTATTTTGCTAACACTATAGTTAAATCCAAATCCCATTTTAAACATTCCACAAATAGACGGAATAAAATAATCACTTCTGAGGAATCTTAATGGACAGCTTGTGAAGCATATTGGGCAAATATAAACCAAATATCACTAGTATCTATCTTGCAAATTGTTTTAATGCAAGTTTCATTTTCTTAAGAATCCTTTAAGTACCAAGCTAGCTATTGATATTTACGTGTGACAGTCCTTTCATTTCTAAATTTTGTAGGTGTTTTTTTTTTTTTTTTTTTTTTTTTGGTTGATTGCTTTTTGTTTGGTTGGTTTTGGTTTTGTTTGTTTGTTTGTTTGTTTGTTTGTTTTCCCAACTGCTCCAGTCTGTTTATTTGGTAGTATGAATTCATCCTCCTGGCAACATGCTTTAGAGATGGGGGCCTTGAATGAGTAGCGAAGAGAACCTGCAGGACTCCTCTATCACTCTGAAGTTCAGTGTTTCTCTGTGATAATGATGTAAAGGAATTTTAATTGACAGTTGTGTAACAGTTTGCCAGCAAAAGAGAAAATCACTTGAAAGCTTTCTCATGACTCTGAACTCAGTTTCATGTCAATACTTTTTATTTCAAAATATCCCAACCTTCCAGATGAGAAAGTTGTCACAGAACAAAAATGGTGTCTTGTCTTTGAGGGTGCTTTCACAAACAGTTTCATCTTTGATTTTTATTATTATTGTTATTTTATTTTTTATTTTACCTTAACAAAGCTAGTTAATGGTTTGTGGGTGGAAATGAAAATGTAAGTGATATAGTGGGAAATAGAGAAAATGGCAGGTCCTTACTTCTTCAAACATGCACACAGAAATGCTGCACTTCGCAAACACTCCATAATTATGGAGAGATTTTGTAACACAGAAATAAACCCTTTAATTATATATAGTGCTGGCTGCAGATAATGATGGGGATTTAGCTGGGAATGGATTAAAGAGACGTGAACATATTTTTCATTCTGGCACTGGTTATTTTTCCCTGCCAAACCATTAGGATGAAGTAGGAGGGACACATAGAAAAAGAACCCTCTCAGCATCCATCTTCAGAGTTGGGCAGAGACCAGCTCTGTATCAGTCCTCTTCCCTCCCCTCTAAATGTCTTTCTCACATGACTTCTGCAGGGTGCATGTGCAGCTTGGTTTTTAGCTTTTTGATGTAAGCCTTACCTTAACTTGCTCAGAGCAGGACTACACTATGAACAGGATCAAATGTTGGTTGTCACTTAATCCCTGCTACCAGTGTGGTGCTTCCATTGCAAGTGGAAGACCTGATGAGGAATAATAATAATAATAACAACAACAACAACAATAATAATATGTCTGTACTGGCAAGAATAAATGCAATGAATAATTGGTTCTGCTGAGCTTGCAGAATAATTCATGGATCAGAGAAGTCCATAAATACATTTTCCAGAATCCAGTGCAAGTTGGAACTGCTCTTCTCCCCTTTCTATTTTTACTTCTGGATGACATAGCTGATTTCAGTGTTAAAGCATGAGCTTAACTCTCAGTTTAGTAACCAAGCTCATTCAGATATCCCCTTCAGCTGGAGATGTGTTTGAAACCGCTGAAAGCAGAGAGAACTATAACAACCTTCCTCAATGTCTTTGAAGCCACAGGTGGATTAAACACAGGACAGCGTAACTCACATCATCCCCTGAACTGCTGTGAGTTAGGCTAAGGCCAGATCCATGGCTGACACACAGAAGCTTATAAAATAATAAACCCGAAGAAACCCCCTGATGCCCACTCCCACTGCACATCAAGCATGCTTATGCTCTTTTGTGCTCCACATAGGTCAGGGTGGGAAGGATGAGATATTCACTTTATGTTAGACTCTTTATCAAGTACCAACCTCATCCCATACCTTTCTAAGACTCATTTCACACACTTTACTGCTGTTGCTGTGTGCCATGGTGCTTGTCTTGCTGGCCACCTTCCACCAAATCTGTTCCTCAGCAAGTGACCTCAGCTCTGCTGCCCTCCTCAACACAGGAGACATGAAAAGTGAGGCTGAGGGTGTGTACTGAGGGAAAGCAAGAGCAGAAGGGCCAGGACCTCCTGACAGAGCAGCCACCACCACTTCCCAGCCCAGGCACCAGCACTGGTGGCAGAAGGTCTCTCCCCACAGCTCTCTGCAGCAGTGCTGCACCTCTTGTCTCCTTCCATTTCTCTGGCAGAAGCCACACAGTCTGTGCCTCATCTCTGTCCTTGAGGTGCCACCTTTGTGCTCCTGACATGAAAATCCCTGGATCAGGCATTGCCTGGTGCCACTGCCCTCTCCCGACCCAGATCATGTCAGTGTTGAGCCAGCCTTCAAGGAGCCCCATGAGTTTTGTGTAGTGCTCCACAAGCCTTGTGAAGGCCTGTTTTGACAAGGCTGTGATGATGTTAATAAAGGCTGGTCAGCCTTTTTAGTCTACAGTGTAATTAGAATCACTATAATTTTGTCATTAACTTTGACTTATTTTGTCAAAGAGTGAATCTACAGTTTACCCACAGTCACCAGAGGGAGAGGGCAGTCAGCAGAAATGTTCAGTTTGGACTGTTTTAACAAACAAGGTTACCCCTGCTTGCTTGCTGATTGAACTGTCTGTCCAGACACATTTCATACCTCCTATCTTCAGTGAAGGTGAGGCAGCAATTTCTACCTATGTAAGCTGATAATTCACAAAAATCTAATTGCCACTTGGTGTACTTAAAATTATACAGTACTTTGTGCACTGGTACAGGTTAGAAGCATAACATAACATTATTGTATTTTGGCTAATTCCATATGGAAACTGAAAGGGATGCTGGTTAGCCACGAACATGGTCATATTTATACTCTTGTACAGTGGTCTCTACCTGGATGTTTTTACTGCCACAGTTATTCCAATTAAAATAAATCTCATCTCTAATCAAAAGAGTTGGACCAGTAAAGTGTTTGAAGTACAGAGCAGGCCTCAGTGGGTGTGCCTGTCCCTGAAGCCAGTGCCAGTAAAATAGGAATGGTAAAGGCTATTTTAAATACAGCCATTAGCTACTTTTCCTGCAACACCCCTGCTTATACATCTAGCCTGATATGCACATAGCTCCAGAAGTGGTAGGTGGGAAAATGACAGATTTTGTATGTGTTTGAACTTTCATAACCCCCTCATCTGATGTGCTGCAATCTCTGTGCAACTACAAAGGACTTCTCTCTCTCCACACACTGAAGAAATGGGTTTTCTTTGCTTATTCTTTTCTTTGCTTTCTAGAGCTATGGATGAGAAAATGGTTTTCACTATTACTTGTCACTTTTTCTAACTGACCTTTGTGGACACCTTTAATTCATTGGACTGATTTTATTCCTTCTTTGATTCTGGTTTATTACTTTTCTTATCTCTCTCACACTGTCATGGGGTCCCTATATTCACTCTGCTCTGTTCTGCTAATTCCTCCCCATTTCAGCACCTGTTCTTGTTTCATACCTTCCTTTGGATTTAGATTTTTTTTCAGACCTGTCCATTCCTGCAGACCAGGTTGGAGATTTTTTCTTTTGATTCCCACCTCATGCAATTTTGAATGCTCTCATGCTGAAGCATTATTTGAAGTCTCTTTTCTTTCCCCAGGAACAACTATTCCTTTCTTTGCAGTTTTGGTTAAGCAGTTCCGGAGCACATCGCTGCTGATGGAGGGAAAGCCAAGCTGGCGCTTAGTCTCTTGACAGCCCTCTGGGACACCAGGTTTTTGACTTAGATACCAACTGACTTCAGCACACATTTCTCAACAACAACGATAAGAAACTGTCAGTTATCTACTTCACCCAAGTATCTTCACGTGCTGCCCATGAAGCATCAAAACACTTCTCTGGCCTGAGTAGGTGCATAGGAAATGCCCAAGATGATGCACTGAATAACTATTCTAGGAAGAAAACATGAAGAATTTAAGTCACTGAACAAGCATTTTTCTTCTTTCTGGTTCTTTCCTGTGTGACCATGAACAAATTACAAATTTTCTGTGACTGAGTTTACACATCTTTAGCAATGAAGTAACAATACCTAATTTCACAGAATACAGTGAGAGTAATTCTTCAGTCATTGTGCGGTGCTTTGAGATCATCACCCAGTAAGGTCACAGTAAACACCGAACTGTCCCCTTCTGTTTCAGTACTCAGCAAGATGAACCTCACGTAGAAGTCCATTGGCCTGGGCTCTGGTGATATACTTGTACTGCCCATGTCTCAGTGAAGAAGGCAGAAAAAATAGTTTTCTGTATGAGTGTCTACACAAGGCTTCTGTATTACAGCGTCTTCCATAGGCAACATATGTTGTGCAGTTACTAAAAGAAAAAAACCTGCAGGAACACAAAAGAGGAATTTAAGAAGTGGCTACCTGACAGCAAAATTGGAAGGCCTCTGCATTTGCACAGAGGATCAAGTGGTCTGCTATACAGAAATGCTGAGCAATTACCAGCTCCAAGCTACATGTATGGTAGGATGGAGTTGCAGTTTCAAATTTTATGTGAATGAGGTTTCATCTGTGATCTATATATCCAAATTCAGAGGAATCACTATTATGCCTTGTCCTGGGGTGGCTAATGAACCTGTTCTCCACTGATGGGTGTGTGCATTTCTTGTCAGCAAGAACTGTAGTAGTATTTCGGTACCAACAGGGAAATCACACATGGTGCTTTACAGTGCTTCTGAAGTGAAGCGGAAAAGAGAAAGGCTGTCTATTTTATTTCTCATCTCCTTTGGGGAGGGAACTCACAGCAGCTCACTGAGGCTTAGTCAGTAAATCCCCAGCTGGGATTTGAAACTCATGACATCAGAGAACAAAGCATCTTTGCTGTGCTAATGTAGGCAGCAATGATGTGTCATTGGCTACCACGCACATGTTAGTGTATCATGAGGGTTCAGTGCTGTTTTGGTGACAAGGAGCAACCTTATACTTTGGTACTACGTAAACACTAAGTCTATTCACAGTCTCTCTCCTTCTGCAATAGTTCCCACATAAAAAGTAGCAACATGCCAAAATCATTCTGCAGATGAATGAATCACTTTGATGAGTGCATTTTGTTAGTGTTCTTTATTTAAGTAGTGATAAACAAAACTTATTTTGTATCAAAGGTAGTCACAGGCCAAGAAAGAAAAAACTCGGTGTGCATAAACTGTCCAAAGGAACTCACCCATGCTCTGGGGTTCCTAGAAGGTAGGGGGTAGGAAGTGGCACCCACAATATTCCTTTATGCTATAAGTATTTTTGAATGTCAAGACAAATAGAGAAGGAACACAGAACCTGCTGCACAAGCTCATAACAGCAGTAAGCCTAGTTCTCACTTAAATGGTACCCAGCTACTGCAAGCTTAAAAATAATGGCCTTTAGGTAACAGCAACAAGAACCCCAGTCACTGTTCAGTACCTCCACATGCTAAATGCTAAAATGCATATAAAGTTCTTATACTCAATTACCTTTTATATGCAGGGGCCAGCTGCTCTGCAGCAACTGTGTGTTTGCACAGATCTACATTTGCAGCTCCATGTCACAAAGGCTCATTCCAGTTGCAGTGGGGAGAACTGGGCCACACCTCCTGTGTGCTGGCAAATGCTGCATGCACCCTGCCCACCACAGAGCATCGGCTCAATAGAATCACAGAATGGTTTGGGTTGGAAGGGACCTTAAAGCTCATCTACTTCCACTGCCCCTGCCACAGGCAGGGACACCTCCCACCAGACCAGGTTGCTCAAAGCTCCCTCCAGCCTGGCCTTGAACACCTCCAGGGATGGGGCATCCATAGCTTCTCTGGGCAGCCTGTGCTAGGGCCACACCACCCTCAGAGTAAAGAATTTCTTATTTATACCACAGGCATGGAAAAACACTGTGGTATGGGAAACCTGCCTGGAAGTCCCCCTGCCTGATTTGCTGGTACAGCCACCTCCATCACCTGTGAACTGTTTCTACCAGTGTTGTGGGGGCAACACCCTGCCTTGGCTCAGCCATGAGCCACATCCTCTAGGTCCCAGGTGCCATTCACTGCTTATGGTTATTTCTGCTCTCCATAGAGATGTGTTTACAAGTTTTTTTGAAGGCAAATATGTTGGTGTATTTTGATAGTTTAACTTGCATATGTTTTGTATTTCCTGTGTTATTGCTTCACGTGAGTTATCTCGTTTCTCCATCCCCCCTTCTCCTCCTCCCTGTTGCCTTTGATAATTCAAAACAGACTGTATCTAAAGACTGATTTATACTCTTCTAAAAATCTTCTTACATTTTTATGATAACTCTTAAGTATTCTTGTCATTACCCCAACTCTCCAGGAATATAATTAACTACTTAAGGGATTTTTAAATGTCATACTATATTCAATGTTCCAAGGGGCTTCACCTCCACAGCAGCAATTTTAGGGGTAAAGATGATCTAAGTAACAGGCAAAATTTTAATAAACTAAGTATTGAATCCTAGCAGGAAGGAATCATCTTCAAAGATACAAATGAGATATAGGAAGAGAAGACAAACACAATAAGTGGTTAGAATATAGCTATTAACCCATCTGGGAAATATCTTACAGTGAAGGTGACGAAGTCAATCTAAGCTAAAAGCCATCTTTTTCAGAAACAGTATTATAGCATATAATAATGTATGAGGGAAAACTTCATCTTTAAGGAAAATAAACCCCCAAGTTAATCTTCTACTTCACCTCATATTATTGCCATTTCATCCTCTTTCCTTGGGTACTTTATATGTTTCAGTGAACAGCACAAATCTCCTGCATGATCATAAAGTTTTGGGGCTGCAGTATTATATATTCTTAGCTATATTATTAGCTTGAAATGTCACATTTTCCTGGAACAAATGAACTTACAGAAATAATATTAAAAGAAACTATTTTTAAAACCTTCTCAGTAAAGGATAGAGGTGATATTGACTCTGTTTCTTAGGAATTAATTTACAGCTGTCCTAAGGTTGTTCTGCTCTAATTGCTTTGGTCTGTTTTGGTTTTAAACAATAAATATCATAACATTTTCTGCCATGGAGAAGAAAGGGAGGGAGGGACAGAGGAATGAAAAGGACATTTAGAGAGGTGCAGCTCAGTCTGCAGGGCAGTGCTGGGTGGTATAGCAAAGTGTCTGGGTTAAAAACCTAATTAGAATAGGACTGCACAAATTAGGAGTAGCATTTTCATTTTATTCTTAAGATTTTACTCATTTGTAAAAGAGAACAAATAAGTTACAGTAGCATTTCTTATAGTATTGCTAATTTTCTAGTTTTTTTTTTGTTTGACTGTTTTTTAATCCTTTTTGCACTGAAGTGTTTAAGTATGTACATTCACTTTTTTTTTTTTTTTTTTTTTTTTTTTTTTTTTTCCCGCCTCCTCATTAAGAATCAATGTCAAAGTAGTGCTGTGATATTGTTATCTGAAAGCTAGGACTGCATTATTAAGAACTATTATGCTCTGTGCCATTACTACAGGGGCTGTAGAGAAAACTGTATTAAACCTTATTTTGGGCAACCAAGAACTTAACAGTTTCTGGAAAACAGTAACAAGTAAACTATACCCATGCAGATATTCTGTGGTCACATAAAAGAATACCACATTTTGAAGAAAATGTGTGGATATCTTGCTGTGGCAGTAAATATTAGACATGAAAAATCATCCTTGAAAAGGAAAAGGTTTCTGTAGTTAAAGTTTTAGGATAAATCTGAAAAAGGGACTTTAATTAAAAGCTCTGTGTAGTAGAAATAGATGCCAATATAGCAACATAATCATACAATCCCATTGGCACTTCACATAATGCTGTAGCAACAGCCACCGGGAAAAGAGTAAAAGAAAAGTGTACAAATGCCATATGTAAAAGCCTTTTGTGCTTAAGTTTCTACCCGTCACTTGGAAACTCTGCTAACATGACAAATCATGGGTTTATAATCAAAACAACATATATATTTTTAAAAATGTATAAAAATCTATTCGCAGAGGCTAAAAAACATAATTTACTTTATGTCTTATATATAGTACACTGGTTTCACATTAAGCAGTTACTCACACAGGATTTTCAAATGACACAGTCATCTGAGAGGGTTTTTGTAGTATCTTGCCTAATGGTAGAATGACAATCTACTCAGTAGCTAGAAATAGCCCCAAAGAAACTATCACAGAGGAATAATGTACTGGAAAAGAAAGAATCAGAGCCTATAGAACTTTGAAGAAACCTTCACATGTAAGTGGTTTAATAGAGATTATTCCCAACAGAACTGTGGATCTTGTTTGGTCATACGTTTTTCAGGAGCAATCTGAGAGGCACAGATATTCATGAATTTGGCTGGCAGCTGAGCAGCAGATTTCTGTGCCCCTGGAAACTTACGAAGCAAATGCTACCCAAAAATCACCAAGAGAGAAATTAAGATTCAAATAGTCTGCATATCCAGGCAAGTGCCCCCCTGCCTTCCCCCCTCCCCACCCCCCCCCCAAACCCAAAGCTGAAAACAGAGGAGGGCACTGCTTGGCTAAACCTTGCTTGCTTCAGAATCACAACTGCTTCATTAGCAGTAAGTGACACCAGAGATAAAGTTGTGAGACCACAGTCACCAGTGAATTGAGAGGCCACCATCATGTGCTGGAATCCTGATGTTGGTATGTTACTATAGTGCTCCCATCTTCCATTGCTGAGCACCTTGATAGTGGATAAGCCCTTCCTGAAATCCACATTCTTTTTTTCCAGTTCCACTCAGTAAACCACATCATCCCAGAAAGATTCACATGAAATTCATTGAAGCTGCTGAAAACTACAGTCTGGGCTATAGGTGGCATCAAACCTACAAAGAATTAAACCTCCATGCCTAAATGATGTCAGCTGCAATAGAAAAAAGCTGTTTTGTTTTGTTTTGTTTTTATAATTTATTTAGTGTTGCCCATGATCAGGTCTAGCCCCATAAAAGGGATTTTGAAGAATTTAGGAAAAACAGAGAAGATGCCCAGAACGAATATTTACCCATTTAGGATATCTGACTTGTGAAGATTCAGGAATTTTGCTCAGCAGGTCTCAAAATAAACCAATGCAATGATGGCTTAAAAGTTTTTTTTAAGACAAAATACTTCTTTACATAGCCTTTCCATTAGATAGCTGTAAAAGAGTAAGGTTTGTGTGTCAGTAAATAAATATTTCATAAAGGAACAATATCGAGGAACTGACGTGGCCTTGTTTCTCACTGTCTCAGAGGGCAATGACATGTGAATTCCTAGAAAAGCAAGTAGGAAAAAAATATGTCAGATTTGTATTTGGCTTTCATCCTCCACATAACACAGTGCAGATCAGTATTAGGCTTAAAAGCCTTAAGAAAATGTGAAGATAAGATGCACATCAAGCACAGGCACTGAAGATGTGGAGAGAAGGAAAAGCCCTGAAAAGCCAAGTTAGCCAAGTTCAGGTCATTGCCTAGTGCTGAACACTTCCACAACCACGAGAGGCAGGCGTGAGGTTTCCAAGGTTAAAAAAAAAAAAAAAAAAAAAAAAAAAAAAAAAAGCATTATATACATAAAAGAGCACAGGAATTTTCCATGGGGGTGGGGAACAACAATAGAAAAGTGATGACCTTGGGATGGCGCCTAGAGACTGAACAGCTTGGCTATTGTATGGAAACAGCTGACTTCTGCACAGGAAGCAATCACTACTGATTAGGGACTTCAAACCCCTGCCTCTATTTTTTTCTGTCCTTTTTTTGTACAAAAAGCAAAGCTCCCGAGGCTTCTTTGGACTCTATCAACTTCATCCCCTTGCCTGCTGCTGCCAGTTGTGTGCGTCACAGGAGCTAGCAGGCAGGGACCCGGAGGGGCCATTCTGTTCCTGCGCTGCAGCTCTCAAGGGACACAGGACTCAAGGCCACAGGGTCAGCCCAGAAGGCACTTTTGGGGTGAGATTCACTGCTAAACATCTTCGGAGCACCCAGAGTCTGACTTTCTATTTCTCGTTGATTCTGTGGGCTTATTCCCTGGTATCCCAGTTTAACATAGAGTTTTTATTCTAGGTGCTTTTAATGTTGATTTTCCTTCCAGCCTTTTGTTGTAGCAGTCAGGTCTTATCTCATTTTAACTGATGAGTTAGATGCTAAATTAATGTTAGATGGAACATGCTGTCAATCTGAGGATGAGCTCCTTAACAAAAGCATATTGTGATGAAAAGCTTCTGCCTTTACTGACTCAGGGGTAGGTATGCAGGGAACATAATGAAGCATAAAAACAGCCTCATGGAGTGTAACAGAAATTGTAGGCTTAGTTGCACACCATCAATTTTGTTAAACCAATATATTCAGAAAGCACGGAGATAAAAAGACAAACACAAACACAACAGCCCAGTGGGAAGTGTCTGTAAATCTTGTTGAATCAGACAGGAAAACTGTCCCTTTCCAAAGATATGTGGGAGCACAGAGCAGAGGTAAAAGGGGAAGGACAGAAAGGGAGAGGACACTGAAATGTTGGTTGAAGTTTCCTCCACTACTTTCTTCCAGTGTGGCAACCAGGGGGGACAGCAAAGCTGCACAGTCAAGTTACCTGTCTGGAAATGCTGCAGAGGAGAGTGAGACTAGCTGCGTGGTGTCTGCCTCCTCCTAGGAGCTCAGCTGTGTGCTGCTGTGCTCAGCCACACCGCCCAGCAGTTTTGGCTCGTGCCCCAACGAGGAATGATCATGCCAAATTTGGGCACCTCCAGACTTAAACAACAGCAAAGCTAATGTTTTTCAGATTTTAATATTGGATTTGCATGCCTGTGGAGGCAGCTAGGGACTTGATCTGTTTTAAATTTATAATATTTAATCTACAGTTGTGCTGACACACTTCATCTAGTGACACCCCCATTTGGTATTATACTGTTTCCACACTGCCTGCCCAGCCCAGGGTGAGTGAGAGATGCTGTGACCCCCCTGCCCCACCACAGTGCTTTACAGACCTTCTGCTACCTGACAGTCTCTGATGCTGTCACCAGTTTCTAAAGATACTGCAGTGTGGCAAGCGGTTGAGATACATATCGATGAAATGTGGTCCTTAATCACTGAATTTTACATGAAGTGACTCAGACTGATATCAGCTAAAGGAAAAGAGAGACCACGGGATAATAGTGCCTGGCTGATGAGACTTCTCAACATACTGTCTGACTAAAGCTGTAGGCAGTTCTCTGTGGAAAAAGAGAAAGAATACAAATAGTACCAGAAGTCATGATATCATGTTTATTCTTTTGCTACTCTATTTGTCAGTTTAGGCTTTTGGTTAATAAGCAGCTCTCATTTGTGATGGTTGCTTGGTTTAATTTCCACCATACTTTAAAGTATCATGTTAAGTGAAAGCAAGTAGAAACAGCTGTTGAGTCCCAGCAAGCTTGTGGGAGGGTGGCTAAAGCTGGAACTGAATAAATAAATATGACAACTGACATAAGAGATTATGCACCTCTATGTTCTCCCTTTAAATCATTCCCAGGACATCTCTCCTTACTCTGCAGACTCTCCCTCTGTTTCAGGTACACTCTTAAGTGCTAGTGTAAATCTTTCAATCACTCACTTCCAGAGGAATGGAATTTGGATTTAAGCAAATGTCTCTTCAGAGATGCATTGAAAGTAATGAAAAGTCTCTGTATAGAGTCAGGAATCAAAGTATTATTAAATTAAATATCTCTGAGTTCTTCATCTTTGTAATACATAGATCTTTCTTTCAACACAGAGAATCTGAGAAACAGCAAAAAAAAAAAAAAATAGATATCTCTGGAAGTGACAAGACTGCTTTCTAACTAGTACTTAAGTTAAAGAGATGTACTACTTTGAAAAGACAGTCATACTAACATACTCTTTACTGTGCACTTTTTTCTGATTATCTCCCTTTATTTCTCTAGTGTGGGAGCAGTACATTTCAGCAGCATATAACTTGCAAAGGGACGTCTTAATCTAAAAAGTTTAGCAAGATAAAGGTTTGTTTTCTCTTATATTCAATTCATCACAACTGTAATGTCATTTCCAATTTGACTGTTGTTCAGGTAAAAGACACTAGGGCTAGAATTTATTTCACCTAGTTTTAATTAACTGAAGTTAGGTGAATGGCTTCAGCCTCAGCCAGGATCCCTCTTCAGTCAACACAGATCAAGAGGCAAATTCACCCTGTCCGTTTTCAGGTCCATCAGTTCATTCTGAAACTCGCTGTGTGAGTCATTGTTGTTCTTCAATGTACCTAAGTGTCAGACATGGAAAATGTGTTGAATAGATGTCACAGTAAAGGTGACACCATACGTAAGTCTACCTAGTAGTGGCTATCATGTTTAGTTGTTCAACAAACAGCTGGTTGTTTGAGATGACTGTTATGCTGAAGCTTTAAAGGTGCTCTATGGTAGATTTCTCTACACCCTATATTCTTGAACAGGCACTATGTACTTGTACAGCATTAAACACAGCATAGGCCTAACTTGACTGAAGTCTTTAGGCACCACTATAATCCTCAGCATTATTACCAATATTCTCACAGGCCATATTTTTTCCTAGCATTTTATCAAAAATTTCATGGTCATGGGGATGAGTTGCTACAGTAAATTAATGTTGAAATAAATTGTCACTTTTCTCATTGCTCTAGTGCATATCCTGTTGCCTTTTATTTAGCACACCTGACCTGTTTCAGTAAGGACAACAACAACAAAAATATGGATCATTATAAAAAATAATTTCCACCCTTTTTCAATAGTTTTTCATGTTATATTCTTCAAAGTGATTTCTCTTTCAGTCTGCCTTTGCCTGAACTTCTGATTCCAGTGGTTCTTCAATATCATCATGGGGCAGGCAGCCTGCCCTCTTGCATGCCTGCTTTGCCTGCCCTGTCTGCCATGTCCCCTGCCCCAGCTCAGCCTCATGATGTTTCAGTCTGGACAGAGAAGCAATCAAGAGGAAAAAAAAAAAAAAAAGCATTCTTCTTTCTTTCAGACTGGATGGCACTTACTCATTAGATGCAGATGGGAGTAAGGATCTTTTTTTAGAGTGTTTTTAAAGGTGGTACACAGGGGATCCAGTGGTAATACTTGTAGGTATGAAAACTTAAAGATAGGTTTTGTTTCCAAAGTGGACTTTGAGGTGATGATGTTATTTTTTTGTAATAATTTCCTCCTCCCATGCAACACATCACCCATCCCCACATAAACACAATGAATTTTTGGTCTGGCATTTTTCTTCCCCCCATAAGCCTCTCAGGGAGATTAAGTAGTGTACCAAAACATGCTTATGATCTATGAGCTGGGATCAGGCCTAATGCTCAGTAATTAGTTTATGAAAGACTGGTTATTTCCAGTTTCTTCTTACCAATCTCATCTCATTTGAGCCTTCCTGAAATATTTCTGGTATGGAGATGCCAAAAAAAGTAAACCACATGTCTATCTCTTTCCAAAGTACCTTATAGCAAAAAAGGTAAGTTATTCTATGGGATTGATGAGAACATTTACTCTTCAGAAAAGGCTACATTTCGTCCGCATAATACCATGCTTAATTTTCTCCTTGCCAACACGGCAGTCTCATATGATACTTGTACTTGCAACAAGCCTTGGCCTACATCTCTGCTGAAGAGCCTCTCTTCAGGTTAATTGCAAGACTTTTCAAACCACCAAGAGTCCTGCAAAAAGACATCCTGAAGTAGAAGTCCAATTCATAGCCATATGACACTGTTGGGCTCTGTGGCTTGCTTTCACAGTGTCTTAGTGCATGGCTGAAGTGACAATCTCTTAGTGACAATGTCTTCAACTCTATTTCTTGTTTAACCCAATCTCCAACAAATATGGTGAAGCATTGGTGTGTAACAATTCCCATTTACTATACAGCTTTCCAGAGTTTAAACTCTAGCATTTAAAGTGTATGTGGCCTTTCCTCATTGAGAGAAACTCTGAAAAACAAAGCGCATCCCGTGTTCACTGTTAGATGTGAAATGCTTTTAAACCCTTCTATAACAAGCACACTATTCATGTGGAGAGGGAAGGAGAAGGAGGAGTTACCTCCAGATGTCATCCACTTATCAGAGGCTCCTGAGGATACTGCTGTTGCTCAGGACTGCTGATTTCCGATGTCCAGAATAATGCCCACCAGTTAGTACAATGTGTGTCTGCTTCAAGGTGCTGCCATCCATCCCTCTGGAACAAACAGAGGAAATGCATCAGGAGGCCTCAGCCGCAGATGGAAAGCACATCACCATGTGGCTCTTACGCCGCGAAAGCCCCCAGATGAAAGCCAATTTCAATGAGCATTGTGTTTCAAGGCCCACTTCCTCCTGGCTCTGGAAAGCTTAAGAAGGAACATCCCACTTGTGTCTGCTGACACAAAGGGCCGCTGTGGCTCGGGAGATGTTATCAACCTTCCTGTGCCACAGCAGCCGCGTTCCAGTGGCGTCTCCCAAGAATTGCTCATTGTTCCAAGGGAGGCTGGACTCCTTTGGGTGGGATCTCGTGGCATCCAGCTCAGATGGAAGTAGGTGGTGCTGGGAGGCCAGCCAGGCTCATGACAAAGATCTCTGGTCACAGGGGAGCTACACTGGGAGACCCAGCTAACAAAGTCCTTAGTAATTACAGATGTGGAGACTGATTCACAAAATGCAGCCATTTTTTGTTGGTTGTAGTTAATAAGTACTGTTTGGAGAAATCAAGTCACTTAATCACGTGGGACTCAGCTCATAGCTTTGGTGGAAAGAAAAACTGAGATACTCTTGTCCTTCTTTTCTGTTCATATTCACAGGCTCTCCTAATTTGTAAAAACTTCCCCGTAACTGGCAATTTGGACCTTGATTCTGTCACAGCCACTTTAAATGGGGGAAATCAGGAATGACTGATATTTATAAAGCCCTTCATTTGAAATCCAGACCTTCAGTGAGACAAACACGACCCTTGAAATGCTCCAGTCAAGTTCAGTTTATAGAAACCTCTTGTAAGGTGGATGCATGTTCACATTATCTAAACCTCTTGTCTCTAAAATTAGAGCAGAGGTATAAAAAGCAGCTTCCCTGGGAGACTTCCTAGAACTGGTCCTTCCGGTGCCAACTGAAGATACTGGGAACAGCCATCTTTCTCACAATGGGTTGGCACCACGGCTCCCAGATGGAACCTTGAAGCACAAAAAAGGAAAAGGAAAAATGATCTGAACATTTCCGGATTTCAGTAATGCCTTGATTTTCACTCTGACAGGCTCACATTTGAACTGAGGTATTTATTTCTTCTTTATTTTTTTTTCCCTCTCTTTCTCTTCCGTTATACCAGTAAATCCATGCCTGGCTTCTCTTCTTTTCTCTCTCTCTGTTTCTCTCTCTCTCTCTTTTTTTTTTTTTTTTTTTTTTTTTTTTTTCCTTCAGGAGGTCAGTGGGAGATAAACTGCAAAGAAAAAAATGTCTGCCAGCAGTGATTTCTTACATATAAATGAAAAAGATTGAAAACATATGTTTTGAAGGGGTACAAGAGAAAGGCAGCAGTGAGAGAAACTGATAGAGGCTTTCAAAAACAGCAAGCATTTGGACTGTCTTCCAAGCAATGGAAATTCCAATTTTAGAAATTGTGCTACAGGCTAATACCGTACAACATTGTTGGCTATGGCACATGGAAAAAAAAAAAAAAAAAAAAAAGAAAAAAAAAGAGAGAGAGAAAAAAAAAAAAAAAGCTTTTGTAATTCTGTCCCCATTGCCAGAGGAATGACATGAAGTCAGTCAAGCACATCAGGGGAAAATGCTTATTTTCCACAAATATAGCCTAAGAGCATTCAGCTAATATCTGTCATACATAACTATGTCCTGTGCCAGTGCTGTAGAGGTGTATCATATCATTTAGTAAAACATAAAATTGCAACTTTTCCATCAATGGCAACCCTGCAAGCTCCAGTCAGCATCCTGGCAATCAGTATGTAGGGAACCTGGTGGACTAAGGACAGAAGTTCATCACATAGTTCTCCTAAAATAACATTGTTATTTTGTGTAGCATATGCCATAACTCTATGGCAACTCAGCCAGGGAAGATGATGAGTGGATGGTGACAATGATGCTGAGTTATCTCCTGATAACCTCATTCACCCTGTTTCTGGACAAAGTGTCTTGCTAGTCAGCTGCTGATGGCATGTTTCCACCAGCCTCCACCAGTCAGAGGGAGAGAGAGTTTTTGAAAGACCTGGTGACAAATAAGGCCAAATCTATGCCTGGACTAAGTCACTAATTTAGTGGCTACCTCAAGAACACATTTGGCCCATGGCTATGATTAACCCACTTTCACAAGGATGTTGTGCTGTTTCTTTGGAGGCAGGGGAGATGATAGCTTGTGACACATGGGCACAGTAATCAGTGCAGATATATCCTCTGTTGCTCCTGGAGTATGCCATATGGTCATGCAGAAAGAATGATATACTATTAACAGCTGACATGAAGGAAACGGGATATCCTCAAAAAATGCATGGCACAGAGAAACTCTAGGTATCCGTAAAAGAAATCCTCAGTTCACTTACAGGTCTGATCTACAAATGTTTGCACAGTTTAACAAGAGAGAAAAGAATAAATCCATAACTGTGTTCCCTTGTTACAATCCAATTTGTGATGGGTACTTCTTAACTTATGTCAGAGCAGCCTGAAGAGTGCCAATGATTATCATTTCATTGGCTATGATGGGTCAGTTCAATGGTTAGGGATTTGACAAACAGCCTTGGATATACCCACTAGTGCTTGGGTACACCTTGAGATAACTATAATACTGTAACAACATACAACAGTGAAAAATTCTGTGGCTGAAAGAGCTGTCCTTTGTCAGAGTAGTCAGGACAGCCCATGACTGCAATTTGCACATATTGTTGCATAAAATTCATATTTTATCCTATAATCCATTACAAAGCTGTAGTTGGAAGTGTGTTTTGAGCTTTTAAGCAAGTACAAATGAAAAAGAAATCTCTCACTTGCTAGTGGGACAAGATTTTTAGTTGCATTTAGGTGTCTTTGGAAGCACAGAAATAATAGCGTGGATAGAAAAAAATGGCAATGCACAAAAACCATGAAAAGCTTAAGATGTGTGGCCAGACCCAGTACAAGATGTCACCATAATTATTATGATGGCTACTTATTTATAGTGGTCTGGTCATGCTACATCCCTGAACTGAGCTGTGTGAAGGCCAAGGGAAGGGTACCAGCAAGAAAAAATATCTTCGCTCTGTCAGCTGTGTCACAAAGGAGCTGCTTCTGATCCTCTCTCTGATAGCCTGGGGAAATTTGCTGCTCACTCCTAGAGGTGGTAGCAGGCTGGAGCTTTTGAGACTTATGGGATTGTATTTAAGAACACCAAAATAGGGGTTAAGAAGAAGTTAAATATCTAAACTTTGCACCCCTAGCAGTGCTTTACTCCCACTGATTTGTGAGCTGCACCATGATGTGCTTTGAAGACTCCCCCATCCATGTCTGTCTACATTGACATTTAGGTATCAGACTACATTGACATATGTAGCTGACAGTGGTCTGTTTTAGCCCTGGTGCCAAAGGTGATACTAAAGGCAAAAAGAAGCTAAATAATTAAAATATTAGTAATAATAATAATAATAAACAACTTGGAAGCAACTCCTGGAAGGGAATTCTTTGGCTAACTACAGTAGCAAGACCTTCTCCTAATTCTGGAAAAAGGCATTAATGTAGGCCTCCTGGAACAACCGTCAGGTGATATTAGCTGCTCACTTTGGATAATGAAGGAATGACAGCTGTGTTGCAAAAACAAACAAACAAACAAACAAAAAAAAAAAACAAAGAGCTCCTTTGGGAGCAGTACAACTCTTCAGTCAGATGGTGATAAATATGGGTAGCTTCATACCAGGCTGCCAGGGAAAGTGACTTGCTGAGAAAATTTATGTACTTTTGTCACTGTTCCTAGCCTGCAAGTTGAAAGTGACTTCAAGGCAATTTCAGTCTAAGAAGATTCACAGAGCTGATGATAGGAGAAGATGGAAATGACAGAAGTCCTTAGTTAAAATAGGAAAGAGAAAAAAGAAAAAAAAAAAAAAAAAAAAAAAAGGCTGAAAATCACTGACCAAATGAGCTTGATAGCTACAAATTTCTTGGCTGTGTATTCCCTTTCTTCCCCACCCAATGGCATTCTGATGACATCAATATTTCTTGTAGCTTCCTTATTCAGCATTTCTGTTGATAAACTGTAAAAAAGTTCTTTTGTCTGAATTATTGCCTCTTTTCTGTCTCTTCCATTTGCTTCTAAGATGCACATTCTGGACACACAGCAGCTGTGATGTTGCATGGATTGTCCTTCCCTAGTTGCCATTTGGGAACACGGTCAATTGGCAGCCACTGCTAAGGTTATTTATACTGCTCGGGCATTAAAAACATTTGAAATCTTAAAGAGATGGTTATGTTCCAGGGAATAAACTAAGGTGTTGTTTCCTCACAGTAAATGCCATCCATTCCTGCCTCCGAGGCACTTCACTTTGTTTCTGGACAGTTTGTGTTGTCAAAGAAAAACATGGAAGAACAGTTTGTTATTGGTGTTCGCTTAGGACAAATACAGATTTAGCAGTGCAGGAGTCCAGCTTTTCTGTTCCGGTAGAAATCTATTTGGCACAACAAAGGGGAACTGTTGTCTATATTTGGCACTGATGCCTCTCAGTTTGCTCTGACCCATGACACAGGGCAACAACTCTCTTGACCACGCACAGTGGACATGTCAGTATCTGTCTGTAGAGATGTGCAGGATGTTTGGCACATTTTCATTCATCTCATCTGATCAATAAATCTCCCACCAGCTCTATTTGCTCAGCTTTTTTCCCAGTTGACTTGCTGCAATCATGACACCATAAGTTACCTGGAAGTAAACTCCACACCTTGTTCCAAGAGTTTCTGAGAGATTGTTGCTTTCCACGTGGACAGTCAAGGCTTTCCATGATATTTTTAGAATATCACAGTATTAGAAAGTTCAGTAGTCCTAACCACTGCAAGCAAACTAAGATTAACAAGTACAAAACAAAAAACAGGCCAACCAACTGACCAACCAACCAAACAAAAACCACAAACTTTAATTTCAGATTTTACAACAAAATACTGTATATAGCTTTGTAGGAGATAAGGCTAATTCAGCCTGATACTTGAAGGCATAAAGTTGTCAGCAGTGAGAGCTAGAAAAAAAATGCTTCACTCCATGTGTAGCAATGCCTAATTGGGTAAGGACAGCACGTTTTGTCTGTAATTCCATTTGATCACCACGTGCTACTTGTTACTACCCAGGCTGAATACCAGACAGGATTGACTAATAGCTTCACCCAGCAGGCCAAATCTATGTTCTGAAATGATGGTTATTTTTAGGAATACAAATCAGTACAGAGACCTACTGAATCAAATTCAGGCTTCTTGTCTTTACCTCAGGAAACCTTCTCAACTTTTTTATTTCTGTGATGAAATTAACTTAAAGTTCCTACCTTCTTTGTCTCATCACTGTCAACACTTTGACCTTTGACTTCACCACCTTCTATTTACATTGCACAAATCTGTTATTTCTTGCACAGTCTAACACATGAACTCCCTCTTTAAGCAGGTCTCTCTCTTCCCTGTAAATTCCCTTCCAGAAGTCCATATCTACTGTCAGTGTCTTAGGCAACATAAGCAGAACAACTTAGCTAAGCATTAAATCCAGAAGTTCTGTTCTTGATTCTGAGCAAGTCCATCACCCATTTTGTATCTAATTTCTTTCATTTGTGATACTGGCCCTTCTTGTCAACAGTTTTCAAATTTAGTAATGATCAGAGCACAATGAGAACTGCATACTACAGTGTGATGTCAAGACTGGGGTCTATTTGTCTATCACTCTATTGCAGACTAAAAGAAGTGGTTCTTAACCAAAAATACAAAAGCTGGCAGAATGTCCTTTATCCATGCAGCCCTGTTCTAGTGCTTCTAGAGCAGGCTGGCTACATTCATGCTTTGTAGCTGTTGTCCCTGGGTCTCACTGGGTCCCATGGGGATCTCTTAGCCTTTATGATATAATGATTATCCTGTCTGTGTTGTTGTTTGTTTGCTTATTTTTAATTTTAAAATTATTGAAATAATGACAGGATTGCTTTACAGCCCACCTAGCTGGTCTTCTTGTGTCCTCAGACTGAGGATGTACATTGCATGTTTTTTTTTGAGGCTAGAGGTCATGTGGAGTCATAGAAAGGGAAGGAAGCATATTAGAGGACTATGTAATGCAGAGGGACTCAACTCTAGAGAATCCATAGAGAATCCATAAAAGCTTTGAGAGTGGTCCATTGAGTGATCTGTCACTCAAACTGTGCTAGGAAATTATCTTCAGGAAGGCCAGTTGCAGTGATCCAAACCACAGTAACACTTAAGCAATGTAGACACTTGATTGTGTGGCTTACAATTACAAGGTTTACAATTGCAGCAAACAGGCAGAGAGAAAGCTCTGTAATATCTGCTCCCCTTTGAGGTATACCTTTGTGTCTGGTGGGTCACATACTAGCCAGTCCCAATCTGCTCCTACAACAGAACAGCATCCAAAAATTTACTTAAGAGTAGTGTTTACTAATTCTGCAGTTACCTTCCCTTTCTGCCTCCTTATCCAGCCTTTGCCTCAGCCTCTTTCAACACCAGCAGGGAGAGTATCACCTCTGAAGCTCATGTGGGTAGCTGTACATGGAAGCATGCAGCCTGACTATAAAGCATTTATCGTAGCTAATGCAGAGCTGAAGAAAGATGTGCTGTTCTCTCCTTAGTGTTTTCTGTTAGTTATGCCAAGAGTTGTTCATACTAGTCTGGGGACCAGACGTGTAATAGTTAGGAGCAGAGTGTTGCACACTAAAGTTCCTTCGTCCTTGATCCTGCCTCAGAGATCCAAGAGCCATACATTCTTTCTGATTTACGAGTATATCAACAGCAAGTATTCACACTGCCCCCTTGGACCTCCCCCACTTCCCTAGCCATCTCGACAGAGATGCTGGAAGTATTAATTCCAGCTGGGCGCATGAGTTCAGAGAGCCCTTCTGAAAGAGAAGTGGTGAAACAAAAGGAAGAGAGACGCTCTCTTTTGGCGCTGCTTTGTTGTGCTGCAGGAAGTGAAGAGACAGCAGTCCAGACAGCAGAGATGACAGGTCGTGAAGAGGGCACTTCCTATGAGACAGGAAGCCATACCAACCTTTATATGGAGCCCCATCTGGCTGCAGGCCTCCGTTCCCTGCTTTGTACTTGGGTTGCCATCCTCTGTGCATGGCTGTGCCAGGGGCTGCTGCAACTGGCAAGGCAACATGTTGTGGAAGAGGCTGGTCAAGTGGCTGGACACTTATTGTTGGGTGCTGCCACCAGGCAGAGAAATCCCTGGCTAGATTATGAAGAGGCTGATGATGCCAGCTGGAGGACTGAGATATAAGGCATGCAGTTATAAGATGCCAGAGACACATGGCTAAATCGGTGTGAATGATGGTCCTGCAGAAACTTTTCAAGGAAAAAAAGTAGCTGTCAGTCAGCCAAACTACCTAAAATATCTCTTCATTTTTCCTGTTTCATTCCATATCTTAAAGGGTTAGTAAGGATTATAAATGTGATTTGTTAAGGGGCATTAGAAGAGAGTGCAGCTCTTTTTTTTTTTTTTTTTTTTTTTTTTTGAATGAAACCAACTGTAAAAATATTTACAACTCCACTTCCCAGAATTAGTTTGTAGGATATAGACTATATTTATTACTCTTATCATAGTTGCTGTTTATATTTCACAAATGTGTGGAAGCTCCAGGCATGATCTGTAACAGTAGGCCATGTCCAACTTAAGGCTCCTCCAAGTATTAATGAATTATGGTCTAAAGACTGTGTGAGTGAGAACACATTAATAGATTGGAGAGGAAATCCTGAGCTCCTGGCGGGAAATGTTCACAAACACAAACTTATACCCATATGCTTTTAGGTATATATTCAGTTTGTACTGGTTGAATTGAAGGGGAAGCACAAGAGGGCCAGTTGTGATTCTGAATTAGTGTTTTTTTTTAATCCTCATGAAAATGCAAGATAGTAATTTGGCTTCATATAGCACAACTCATTATAATTCAAGTGATGATATCAGCTGCACTATCATGATTAATGCTGTCAATACACAGACATTAATACCATTAATATTTTGAAATCTGGAGTTAATTTTATGTACCAGTAATACTAAGCTGTCTTGAGGTCAGGAACCAGATGTGGCACAGTTCTTCCAAGTTTAGGTTTTTAAATGATCTTTCCAAGACAAAATAAGCTAAAATTTTGAATAATGAAAAGTGTGAAGATAAAACATGCAAGATGATATAGGAACCCAGAGACCAAACTATGGAAGGACCATGACATCTTTTATCTTTCTGAAAAAGCTGAGTGGAATATGAAAAACAGGAGAGGCCAGTGAAGATCTGAAGGCCTCTACATTTTCAAACTGTTCTGAAAGTTAAGTTGTGGTAGTGAAGATAGAAGTCTGCTTTGCATTTGTGGTTTGTGCTGGAAAGTGTATGACTGTCAGGAAGAGGAAATGTGACTTAGTGAAGTGCTGAGTTACTTATACAGCATTAGGAACCAGCTACCAAATGGGACAGACACTGTTTTCAAGACTATGGGGAGGAGGTGAAAACAGCATAAAGAGTTATATATGGAAAGTACTGGAAATTGGTTAACTCCAGGAGCTGTGGAAGGTTATTTTATACGAGGATGCATGTATTCATTTATTTACTGAACTCTGCACTTCCAAATGAATGAATTTATTTTAAAAAAATCTCATCTTTATTTCATTTAAGCTGAGAGTACTGTAACAGCTTTTCTCATATTATGTTTCATGTAAGTTCATCCAGTTCTGGATAAGCCCAAGCGGTACTAGATTACACAGCAAAAGTACATAAAGGCATAAAGGTTATTCAGAATATTGTTTAAATCTGTCTAAGCTTGTTTCAAGATTGAATTGTTTCACTAAAATAAATAAAATAAAATAAAATAAAATAAAATAAAATAAAATAAAATAAAATAAAATAAAATAAAATAAAATAAAACTCTCAGTAATGTTTTAGGAATTGTTTAGAAAAGGTTTTTTCTAAAAAGGTTTCACTTTATAAGTTGCTAAAAGATTTCAAATAATAAAGGATTCTTGTAATTTTTGAATTATCAGAATATTTCAAGATCTTTGCTACTTTATTAAAAACAGGAAAAAAAAATAGAGCAAAAAGAACAACATTAACTTCTTGTATTTGGAAAAGGCTGTAGAAGTGCACCACTCTTACTTCATTTTGAACACAAGCTCTCCGGTTCCATATCAGCTTTGCCTTTTGTAGTGTAGCAAAGTATCTAGGGAATTCCAAGTGAAATATTTTACCTTCTCCAGAACAGGAAACATTGAAAAAATTCCTGTGACAAATGCAAGCTGTTGTTCACTGCCCAGTCCTTCCTCTTACTGCTTCACAGAGCAAGGGGTCACCTATGGGAAAATAAAGCTTAAAAAGTCACAACCCTATATAAAAATGATCATGCTAGGTAGATCATGCTACTCTGCCGAGTCACTTTTGTAACCACGAGCCAAGAACTTTTAAAGTTGTCTCCTAAGTTCATAACTGCTTTGGGTTGCCAGACTGTCACAGAGCACTAGGAGTAGACGGATTAATTTGATTCCAGTCAGTTGGATTCAAAGGAAAGCTGGACAGAGTCCATCCACATGATGCTTGAATTTTAAGTGGGGTATCTGCTTCAATAAGCAATGTGCTGTGTTTGCTGAATAGGTTGAATTTCAGCTCAGGTGTCCCGGCTGAAGTGTGAGCCCCAGTTTGGGGGAAAGGGCTGTAGCACAGACAGTTGAACAGACAGTTTCTGCAAGAGATGAGACCTCTGCATTTCATCACAACAGTGATGGATCTGGTCCAAAGGTCAGTGAGGTGGATGGAAAGGCTCCAGCTGAATTCAATAGTTCTGGAGCAGGCTAATGAGTGCAATTTTTACTTCTCTGCTCCTGCCTTGCCTTTTATTTTCTCAAAAACATTAGATATCCATTTTTCTGTATATAGCCACACCTTTCCTATTTCTTATTTTTTTTGTTTGAATTTGATAAATATTTTAGAGTCCTTCACTGGGACTCTAAAAGAGACTCTAAGTCCAGACTGGGCAAGAGTCAGACAGAGAGGAAGAGACCAAAGTTGTTAGTCAGCTTTGGGATATTTCTCAAGTACTAGGGAGAAAAAAAAGTCTAATTTGTATTTGTTGTTCCCATACTTCTGATCTATTGTCATCAACCTAAAATATTTGCCTTTATATTGCTAAACAACAAGAGTCTTCAGAAGCTTTGCAAAAGTATATTTGTTAGTCACTGTTTGTTGAACTCCCTGAAAATGACAAATGTTAGCTTCTATTTGCTTGTATTAAAAGAGCAGAATTTTTTATCTCAAAAGAAGTTATACATGTTGATTAAATTGATATTTCTGTGTTTGTCTTAAAATTGTTTCACTCGTGCCTTTCTTACTCCTCTTCACTATCTAGAATCTCCCTTCTTGGGCAAATCTAGAATTTTTCCACAGCCTTTTTAGTCTGCAAAAATGCTGTTTCCATGCCTGACAGCTGCTCCTTTTGTTGTAAAAAATATTCAAAGAAAAAACAAAAGCATCCTCCTTTTCACCAAAACATGATGAAGAATAAACACAATAGCATATTATTAAAAGATTGATGATATCATGCTGTATACCAGTCAATTATAGAAAGAATTTATGAATTATTAAACAAAATGTCAGAAACAGCAATTCAGAGAAAGCACACGGATATAAAACTCAAAAAATCTATCTGATTGTGAAAGTCAATTATTTCCTGTGGCTTAAGGAAGTGGCCATCTAGAAATCAGCTTTTGCTTTGCTGTACCACTTAGCACCCTCTGAATGAGCACATTGACTCTATCTTACCATTATGTCTGTGAATCTATTCAGCATCATCCAAAGATAAGGAAAAGTGTCAAATGATGAAAAGGGCAGATGTAAAGTTCAACAGCTGATATATCCTTTTTCTTGCCTGTCCCTGTCACTGTGTAAGGTGCTGTGCTACCAAATGGTCATATAGCAACTCCTCCACATGGGAACATTTGTTGCAGTCACTGACCAGGGTCCATATGCAGGTCCACCATGGTGGCTCTTTTGCAATGTTTTAGGGTTTGGTTTGTTCCAGTGAAGCATTGACTCACTCTGTCCTATACTTGAACACTATGTTGTCTTGGTGCACCATTCTGCCTGTGGTTTTGCTTGGAGGACTCTGACCATGGTGTGCTATGCTCATACTTTGAAGGACCTGGGAATTTTGCTATAAATCTTTTATTCTTTAGCCTTCTTGGTGTATTGCTGAGAGATCATTTTGCTACTGTCACTTTCCCAGTTTGGGGGGATTATATTTTTTGCTGAACAAGTGCAGTAATAGAGGTTTAAGACTGAAACCATGTATAGTCTCCCCATCCCTTCTCATTGACATTATTTGTGGTCAGGCACAGGAGAGCTGTAAGTAGAATATTGTAGGGCAGGGGGTGGACAGGGCAGAGAAGCTTTCTCATGCAGACACTTCTTTTTTACCCCAGGCTAAGAGTCTGTTTCCAACAGAGAAACAGAGAAACTGGGCATAGGTAAAATAAGGTATGCTCCTAGTTACTTTGATCCCTCTTATCTGAAGAGGTCTTATCCAACCTTTCTATGAGGAGAAAAAAGCCTTTTGTTATTAAGGGCAGTTCCTACCTATTATTGATGAAAAAAAAGAAAAAAAAGAAAAAAAAAAAAAGTAGATCTTGACAAAATAAGGGCTTTTATTTCAGTTCCTGAAACAATTATTTCTTTGTGGCGGCTGAAG
This sequence comes from Aythya marila, assembly GCF_965140915.1. Classification (NCBI taxonomy): domain Eukaryota; kingdom Metazoa; phylum Chordata; class Aves; order Anseriformes; family Anatidae; genus Aythya; species Aythya marila. The sequence continues at coordinate 82,861,149 of NC_139044.1, read as the reverse complement.
ATATGTGTTGCCAGAAAATGTTTTTCTTTATATGCGTAAGAAATCATGATGCTTGGATAACAAAAAGACAAGTTTAGCTTCCATTATATCAGATTTTCATCTACATTAAAATTTGAGTGAAAAATTACTACTATTTTCACAAATCTTGAAAAATATGAAGGAAAACAGTTTTCTAACATAACAAATTGATTTAATTGTGAAAGAGCATTAAAAAAAAAAAAAAAAAAAAAAAAAAGCTTTCCTTTTAAGCTGATTTCCTCAGACAAGACAAGAGTAAGAGACATCAGCATTTTAACTACCTTCAGTCCTATCTATAAGTCCCCATATATGTTTCTTTTGGTTAATTGGAAATAAAATGGCAGCAATAGGAAGCAATTGCTTATTATATATAACATTTGTGGCAGTTTAATGAACGGTACAGTCTCTAATAACATTCTTGTTTAAGTGCCACTAAGAATGAATACACATGGGTACTCCTTTCACAGGCAGAGCTGCAGTCATCTATCAACAGTTGTTTAATGAGGAGGGAATAAAGCTTTTCTGAGTGTAGTTATTTAATTTTTAAACCTTTTTTTTTTTTTTTTTTCCCCAATCAAATGAAAACACATTTCAAACTCTATGTCTGTTTTCTTGTTATTCCCACTGGCAGTCTTAGCATTGAATAATTCAGCAGTTTGAGAGTTTGTGTAGCCTAAGCCAAGTATAACCCCAAATCCCCAGACTTACAAAACTCAATTTCAGGTTTCTCACCTTAAGCAATACATTTAATAAATTATGTATTTTTCCCCTCTAATATGCATTTTCCAATGGATTGCAAAGAGCCAAGACACTATCCCCTTGATAGTATTCATTTTCATATTAAGGGAAGAAAAAAAGCTGAATGTTATAAACATCCCCCTAACTAACCCCCTAACTAAAAGCCTTACTGTTGGTGGGATTTTTTGTGTTGTCTTTTTTTTTTTTTTTTCATTGAATCTAACCCTGGGAAAATGTGGCCATACAGAAAAATTATTCTGAGTTCCTGTAATCTGCACTAGTTACTATTACATGAAGAAAATGAGAGGTAAACATCCAATTAAATGTATAATCATCTCTTTGTGTAATTTGCCAAAGATATAATTTATTCTAAATTTACTGAGAAAAGTACAGAAGAAGGAATAATCAGCAGAGCCTGGTAATTAGGTATGTGTCCTCTGGCACGTGGCCTGGCATATTTCAGACCAAAAGTGGATCTGAGCTGCACATTTTTGATGCAGATCTTGACTGATTATGAACTCTCCAAAACTCAGGGTGTTTGGCATAGGGTCCTGGCAGAGCCCAGCGGAAAGGGTGCAGCTGCACCCTGCATCCTGCTCAGATTCTCACATCTGTTGACACTCAATGGGATGTCAGATTGAATTTTAGCCTCACGTTCCCATTTGTATCACTGAAAGCAATTAAGATGTTGGGCAATCTAAGACATTGTGAAGCTTCGGGGCCTGTTAAAATTGCTTGTTATTCTCCTCAGGAGAAGTGGGGGAAAAAAGAAAAAAAAAAAGAAAAAAAAAAAAAAAGGAGCTACTATGACCTTTCCTGACCTCTCATCTTTTGCCTCTGAAAGAGAAGAGAGAAGAAATGTACAAGTGCCTGTGTTAGTAACAGACACACGTCCTTGTAGGTGGATCAATTCATTTCCATTAGCGTCACAAGTGGAAGTGGAGCAGTGATCTAATCTACAGAGCCTATTATCAAACAGCTTTCCTTATTCTCCTCCACTGAGTTTGCTGCTTTATTCCCTTGCCAAATTAACCTTGAAGGTATAACGTGACTTTCTAGACTCTACCTTATGTCTGCAGAGAAGTTGTTTTTCGTTGTTAAATGCTGTAATAGCAGGAGTCAAGGACAACAGAATTTTGACATCATTAATTAAATAACACTATTATTTAGAATAACCTTCAGATAAACAAGGGCCTGATCTTTATGCTGGATGCTTTGTAGCCATATACACAGAATGAGTAGAAATGATAATAACTAGATTCAAGCTCCTGTACCCAGTCTATAAGAGGCAGATCCTCTCACTTATTGTGAGCACTATTTACATATTGGACACAACAAGGCTACTGCCAAGGCAAAATACTACATTGTGTATATCCGCACCCCCATCCCAGGGATGAGAAATGAGTCCCGGTAAAGTGAGTAGGACCAGTTGTATGGGAGGTAGCTTTTGAAGGGGCAGGAGATCACAGTCCTGCCAAGTGAGAACAAAGGTTTTTGAGTTTGTCTGTTAATGGAATGTGATTGGAAAGGTGCCTTTGGCAATGGGCATAAAAGAAACCTAGAATTATAGAAACTACGGGAAAAAATTGGAAGGTCTCTAAGAGGGAAACATTCTCGAGAAAGACCATGAGCAAAGCCTGCATGATATCTTCTATTTTACAGATTGACTGGGCACTAGAAACATGTTTCAGAAGTTTGCACGGTTTTAATTTTCCTTGAAAGACATTTTATGGACTTTCACCTAGAGTGTGTTCCACAGCACTAACAATTGCAACTTCGTCTCATCTGAAGAAAATAAAAATAAAATTCTTTGTCCTTTGTCTTTATTTATAATTTTCAGGTACATTTGAGAAACACTTTATGTAGCAATGGGAAATAAGTGGCCACTTATCTTTTCTGGGAAGAGCCACTCGAGTTGACTCAGCTGATTCAGTCCTGTGGAGATTAAGGAAATATGAAAGAAATATTTCCATCCAGCACTTACAACCATGATAATTTTCTGCTTGTTTTGAAATAGCTGCTATCTTTCCTAAACTAGCTTAGTAATGTCATGAATCGTTCTCTGCTCTCTTGAAAAATGAGCAAATAAAGTGCAAAACAAAAAGCTGTATAAATATTCTGTTGGTGGAAGAAACTTTATGCCTGAAATAACAAAGGTTTCCACATTTTCAGGACAAGAAGCATTTGGAGATGGACATTAGAAGAAGAAATATTGGGAAAAGAAAAAAAAAAAAAAAAAAAAAAAAGGGTCAGAAATCCAAGGTTCAGAATCTACTGAGGCTTTTCCTGGCTGTACACAGTGACACAGGTTCCTTCAGCTGGACCCTCTCTATTTTTGTCCTCTGTCAATTGCTAAGGCCCAAACAACTTCTGAACCAAGTTCCAGTCTCAGCCAGAAGAGCTGGCTGGTTCATTCCCAGCTAGATGGATGTTGCTCTGAGTACCAGCTCCCCTCATGGCCTCCCGGTACAGGTCACTCTACCTGGGCAGGGCAAGGCACCTCTGCAGCTTCTCAAGTCTGATTAGAGACATAGTCTTATCCATCTTCTTAGCAACATTTTATTTTTCTTGCTTTCAGAACCAGTTAGCAGTTTTAAAAATATAAGTCTTCTCCAGGGTGCTTGTCTGTCTGGATAGAGTATTGTCTGATGCACCAGACAATAAAAGAAATGTGAAAATCTATTACAGCATTAAAAAAACAACAACAACAACAAAAAAAAAAAAAAAAAAAAAAAACCTGCAAGCTCAACTCTAAATAGATGTGTAGTACATTTCTTGGGATAGAACTTAAATAGATTTCTTTCAATTATAAAAATAAACTACAGCTAAAGAATCCATAGCAAATAGATCAATGCTAATAAATGGTTTAAAAGGTTTTTTATTTAACCACAAATAGTTTAAAAGGAAATAGGTAATGTGAAAAGGGTAAAAAGGCTTTATTTTTTATTTATTTTTGGAGCTATATGAAACCTTCTAGGAAACTGTTGGCACTTGGAGAAGTCTTGATTGTTACACATACAAGTCCTACGAGGAGCGGCTGAGGGAGCTGGGCTTGTTCAGCCTGGAGAAGAGGAGGCTCAGGGGTGACCTTATCGCTCTCTATAGGTACCTCAAGGGAGGCTGTAGCGAGGTGGGGGTTGGCCTGTTCTCCCACGTGCCTGGTGACAGGACGAGGGGGAATGGGCTTAAGTTGTGCCAGGGGAGTTTTAGGTTAGATGTTAGGAAGAACTTCTTCACTGAAAGGGTTGTGAGGCATTGGAACAGGCTGCCCAGGGAAGTGGTGGAGTCACCATCCCTGGAAGTCTTCAAAAGACGCTTAGATGTAGAGCTTAGGGATATAGTTTAGTGGAGGGCTGTTAGCATTAGGTTGGAGGTTGGACTCGATGACCTTGAGGTCTCTTCCAACCTAGAAAAAATTCTGTGATTCTGTGAACTGCAGACTTGAATAGATACCTTTGAAATTTGGAGAGCAACTTAGCTAATGAATATAGATAACCATATACAATTAGCTCTCAGGACTTGGGTGCATGTATCTGTGAAGTCTGAAAGTGTAGGAGCAGAGAAGCTGCACTTACATTTGGATTTCCCTGAGGAGTGTATTTGGGGTAAGCAGTAAAACCCTCTCTGTTCACTCTCTGCTACAGCAGAGTACTGCATCCAGCCCCTGGGCAAAGCTGGTGCCTTCTCCCTGTCTCAGGTCAGCTGGAGTGGTCCCAGGACATGAGATCTGGTGCACACCCTGATCTGCAGGGTCTGGCACAGAGAAATCATCTGTCTATGAGTAAAAAGCAACCCCTTCTCCCATGGAGCTGCCTCTGCCCCCAGCAGTCACGCTGTGAAAATGGTATTTGAGAAGGCTTTAAGTGTCAGGGTGGGCAGGTCAGATGCCTGGGGCTGCAACACTTCCCTGAGACAACCAAAGCATTTGACATGAATGTTAGATCCATCACTAGCCTGTGGATATCACAACACAAGGAGGGTGGAAACCTAGTGACGTGGAGGGAGCTGGACCATGTAAAACAGCTTAATAAAGGTCAGAATTGACCTTTACCTGCATAAACACTGGGTAGTATGGAAACTGTACCAGAAGATAGAAGGTCTTCTTCCAGAAAGAAACAGTTTTTATTTTTAATTCATGGAAAAAAAAATGGAAGAAATAACTATAAAGGTAGAGAAAGGAAGATAAAAAGAAAAGGATCAGTGGGAGGAAATCAGGAGATGTGACAAGGGAGGGTTTTCCTAAGCTACAGGAGAAGTGTGCACAGTGCATGTGGGATGGGGCATGCTCATGGGGCACAGGTACTGCAAAAGAAAAAAAACACTCCCCTGGCCAAGAGCTGGGAATGTGAATGGGTATGATGACAGGCAACTGAAGAGGTGCCAAAGCTTATTTTCCCCTTTAAGATGACGGTGACATCATCCGTTGCACTCTGATTTCCCTTTCCAGTGTTTGCCTCTATTTGTTTTCCCTTTTTGCGTGCCAAGTCTATAGTGGCATTTTATACAGCTCTGATCTCCACCAGGGAAACTTAGAGAAGAGCCTCGCACAGAGCTCAAGTCCTGTCTTGCCAAGAGGGGCCAGGCTGAAGCCTGGGTCTCTCAACCTTGAAGAGTCTCCTTTCACAACAACAACAAAGACGTAACAACCCCATGTTTCACAGTGCGTGGGAAATAGTAACCCAGGTGTCTCACGAACTGCTTGAAGCATTTGGAGATTTCATAAAATGACTGGATAAAAAACAAGCTGAAAGACCAGCCAGTCCCCTGAAAACCTTTTACTTTTACTCTTTCCACTAACTGAATGACTGAAAAAATGACTGCAAAATTAATGAAAATTGTATTCATTTTTCAAAACGACTGATTTTGTATGCAACATATCCAGATAAGCCAAGTATAGGAAATTGCACTGAGACCATTTCTGCAAAGGTAAGCTGCATGAAACATGACTAATTGATGTAGCACCTCAAATTAAATAGTGAATTAGACTGAAATAATAGCTGAAAGTAACAAAAACACAGAGAGCACAACAGTGTCTTCTTTCTCAGCTTAACATACCTCTAAGTTTGACTTCACACTTTGAAGGATTTGTCTTCTTATAGTAGGTCTACTACTTTGTAGTGATCTGTGGCGGAAGTGTCCTGAAATTCACTCTAATGTACTGTCAAGACTGAGAAAGTTGGGAAGAGCCAAAAAATGCAGAGAGTGGGGAATGAGGGTGTCTCTGATATCACAGAATCACAGAATCACAGAATTTCTAGGTTGGAAGAGACCTCAAGATCATCGAGTCCAACCTCTGACCTAACTCTAGCAGTCCCCACTAAACCATATCCCTAAGCTCTACATCTAAACGTCTTTTGAAGACTTCCAGGGATGGTGACTCCACCACTTCCCTGGATATGTGACATTCTGCCTTGTCACATAAAAAAAAATACAAAACTACAAAAATCCCAAATCTACTTTTCTCTGCATCTTGTGATGAAGAAAAACCCACAATCAGCTGGCCTTCACCTCAGTGAGGATGCACAAGAAGGGATTGTGTTCCCTCTGTCGTGCTTCCTAAAATTTCTGCAAGTTTGTCCCCAGCCCCTTTACTACACTATTGTCTCCAACCCTCCTGGCTCTGCAATCAGGTGAGATAAAAAATTTATCCAATGATAGTAATTTGTGTGGCTACACCATTTCACAACACACAGAAGCTTGTCTGCTGTTTGCCATGGGTCAGACAGATTGCTATGTGTCATGAGCTTGCTTGTTATTGCAACGGATAAGAAAAAGCCAATAAATACTAAGAATATGATTAAAGAAGGGACTTACAAAGTATTACTACAGAAAGTACTTAGGTAAATACTGAAGTAAAACTGAGAACTCCTGCTTATGTCCTGTCAAATCCTGAAAGTACCTAAGCTTCTTGACAGTCTCGTTAGTCTAGTTTTCTAATGAAACAAGTCTGGAAGGTTTCACTCTCTGTCTGCCTTCTCATGATGGCCATTTGTCTTCATATTCTTGGTAGGAAGGTCAGTTAGGGCTCTTGAAGCCTGGGTTTGAATCTTTACAATGGTATTCTGGAAGGGTGGCAACTTTATTATTAAACCATGTTGTTGTATTATTATATTTATAGTGCTATTTATGTATGTGTGTTTCTTATAAACATATACATACATGCAAAGTACACTATGTATTTGTATATGTATTTAGCATATGCATACCTTTAAATATAAACTTCAGTGTTGGCTTTTTTGTTTTTGTTTCTGTTTTAATAGGTGAAGCTAGTAATCACATAATTCCAGACTCTGCATGCTGTTGTGACATTAATATCAGAGGTAACTTCAAAAATGCACGAAGTGCATTATGAATTTTCCCAGACAGATTAGGTACGTACATAAGTTTTATAAACCTAGTCTTAACCTTCTTTTTCAAATCTCCTTTTCTAGGAAGTCCATTAAAGCATGAAGAACAATAGTGTGATTATAACTGCTGCAACACAAAGAGCTGAGTGATATCCTGGAGTCATGCTGTTGCTCTGAGTGAGCTCTAGAGCAGAGAATGATTTGATGCAGAAACATAGGGCCAAATTTTGTCAGGGGATTAGAAAGATGCCTCTAAATACATTCACTCACCTGCCACAAAGCTGATTGTAGGGTATGATTACCAAAATATATATATATGATTACCAAATATATGGTATGATTGGTATATTGGTATATTGGTATGATTACCAAATATATATATATATATTGTAGCCCTGACAGGCTCTGTGCTCTAACAAAGAACTGAAACTACCTGCAAGAGAGAGGTATATGGAAAGGCAAAGGTTTACACTTAGGTTTGTCAAGTGGCCAGAATGACTTTTCCATATCATCTCCTTTAGGGCAAAAGGCCTGAAGATCTAATTTTCAGAGGTTTTCTGGAAGGGTAAATGTGGTCATGCTGACATGAACATTGTGGCTTGGAGTAGTAACATATTGCTGCCCAAATCTCCTGGTTGCTCCCTTACTGCAATTGGACTGGTTTTGCAGTGTGGTGGACCAGGAACAAAAGAAGAGGCTTTGATTTATTGAACCCTTCTTATTGCACAGAATTACTAGCTAATATAAATATAACCTGTAAGGCCCTGGAAAGTTCCTCCTGCACACCCTGACATTGCATTGACCTATTTAAGAAAATACCCACCTCAGATACACTGGAAAAGGATGAAGCTTTGCTTAAAAAAAAAAAAAAAAAAAAAAAAAAAAAGAGAGCTTATTTGCAAAGGGTGTGGGTAACTCTGAGATAAGTGTTGTTTGAAAGGAACTGCAACCTGTCATGCATAACTTTATACTTATAATTTTCATGCTCATTTGCTGTTCCTGTACTTCTCAATTCTTTGTGACCTAGTAAGCTATGTCTACACTGTTGGAGAGAGACATACAAACAGGTTGTAGATGCATGGCTAGTCTGCTTAGAAGCCTGATAAACCAGACTGCCTGAACTCTGTGCTACCATTAGTGCTTTTTGGTTGTTTTGTAGGTTAAAGAACCTTAATGCAAAGCTCATTCCAAAGTCTTGTGACTGCCCCAGTGCCTCTGCTGTCAGCAGAGTTCAGGGAGTGCTCTCAGGTTTTGGTCCTAAATGGAGCAGAACTGATCCTCTGAGGGAACAACTAAAATATAACAGCAGACATGATGTTGCAGCAGCAACAGTTGAAGATTTCATTATCTGTGTGCAATTAAATGGTGGAATATTTACCACAGGAAAGAAAAAAAGAGAGGAAAAAAAAAAAAAAAAGATTTGTGTATTACATAGCTCTACATCCAGTGTCACATACCAGTTTCCCAAAAGCCTTTCGTGTATCAGTGATAAATAGCTCTCTATGCCTTCGAGATCAGATTTCTCATCTGTATATACTACATAGAAATTTGGGCACAACTGTCTTATTGTCATTTGATCCAGCCATTCTTACTACCTGGAACAGTACAAACAAGGGAAGACGTGTAAAATTAGTGGTAGTCACACCACCGATTGAGCACAGGCTAGTTTCAATAACACTGCTAAATTGTCCTGGAACCACAGTAACAACATTATGTAGCTTACCTTACCTGATGGCTGTACATTGTGGTGATCTGTCTGTCCTAAAAATCATGGTATTTGGTTTCATGGTTTTAGTTGGTTTCATAGCTCTATAATCTTGGGTGTTCTTTTTGCAGTTGAGTAGGAGATACAACTCCTGGTGTGTTCTGAGAATCTATCTTCAGTGCCACTCCATCTCTGGGAACACTTTCTCCAGAGTGTCTAATGAGTTCTTGGGGTAGCATAGACTGCTAACAAGCCTACTCATCCATCTTGTTGTTAGAGAGGTTTGTGAAGGATCCTATTCTTTGAAAAAATGTGAACATTTCAAATTTCTTTTTGATTCCACTTGGACAAAATAACATTTCATAGTGGCCACAAGATATCAAAAAGACCTCATAAAACTGCTATGCCAGAAGGTTTCACTTTGACTTCTTTCTACAGAAGTTCATCAGGTGTTTTGCATGTATACTTATGGATTTTTATAAAAAGTGTCAAATAGTTATTTACATTCCTGTGAAATGTTTTGATTTTGCTGAATCACCACACTGTAACAGAATAGCTTTCTGACAGAAAATTTTCCACAACTTTTACTCTTTGTTCCCAAACACTCTTAATCAGTATTTATTGGATATTTTTCTCCTATATTCCTTTGGAAATCCCATTATTTTTCTCAGTCTGTTGCTTGGTTATGCTTTAGGATATTCTTCTAGCTTACATGGCTTATCAATTCAAATATTGTGGAAAACGTTGTTCAAACCAGTCTGTACCTGTGGATTTCTATTCCTGTTAGTTGAGTGTATTGCAATTTCTTTCTCTAAACCTGTCACATTTCATCTGGAAGCAAGGAAATAGTGTTCCTTTTTTGAATGATTAAAAATTCATTGCATAACTGCACAAACTCATTGACCAGCACTCATAAAAAAGGCCAGTTCTAGCAATATTTTTCAGAAAGTTACATTGAATAGTTAACTCAAACAGGCAGAAGAAAATCTAATCCTGCTGTTCTGTGGTCTTTGATTTGTCCAGCCTTTGCTTTCAAGTATTTTCCAAAACCAAGACATGGTTGTTAGGTAAAAACCAGACTTGGCTCCTTTCTAAATAGGTTGTGGTTTGTTTGTTATTCCTTTTTTTTTTTTTTTTTTTTTTTTTTTTTCCTTGTCCTGCACTGTAATTTGTAATTTATAATTGAATTGAAGGATAGTTTGCCAAACAATGGTCACAAGTAGATGTTTTGAATGTTTCAGCTGACTTTTGTGTTCAGGAGATTGCTAGAGATTTTGAACTGCCTATGCAAATGTGGTCTTCTGCACAACAGTTACTAAAAGAACTAAAACCTATGCTGTTGCATTGAAAGGTGAGGCATACTGCGCACCTCTTGCTTCCCTTATGAGTATTTTTCTCCTTTCAAATCAAAAATTTGAAAGAAGAGAAATTGAAGAAGCTTTCAGCTCTGAAGTGGCCATTTGTCCTCATAAGCAGCACCATGTACTGAAGCAATTGAGGCCATGTAAGCACTGGGAAGAACTGGAGAGGCTGTGGGAAAAGACAGCATCTCCTCCCCTGCACATCCCCAGCACTTGCAGTGCCAAGCCTTCCCTGTGTCCTGCTGCACTCTACAGTCTCTGTCAGCAAGGAAACACACTGGGGTTTCTCAGTGCCAGTCACTTCCGGGCAGAATAAAAGTGGCAAAATCTGGGAAGAAAGGCCTGTCACTGCCTCACTCATTAAGGCATGTAAGAAGCATTCTTTCAAAGTTTTTCAGTTTTAGTGAATTTAAAAGAAAATCAGTTCAATAACCCCTGTCTCCTCTACAGCTTTGTGCACCTTTGTTCCTTGTTCACCTGTAGCTACCACTTATGCTGTAGCCTCACCTACACTGATTTTGAGAGCAAAGACATTGGAAAGAATGGGGCCAACAGAGCTACATGGAATTACTTTGCCAAAAAGTGCACTCAGGGACAATGGAAACTATTTGTGAACTTGGATCTAAACCAGTAAAAATTTTCAAGCAAACAGGCAGTTTGCATTTGAATCAATCATCTGAAGTTGAAGGGTTGGGTTACAAAATAAATACATAAATAAATAAAAATGTGTTCATGGTTACATTTTCCAATAATTTTTGAAACAGATCTGATTTTACTGGGCACAGTATCTCTCAAAAGAAAAATGAAATATTTAATTTTCAACTGATTTCAATGTTTCAATTTATCAGAAAATGAAGTTAGTCATATAATTAATTAAAACAAAGAAAACCAACCAAAGCAAACCAAAACAAACAAACAAACACGGGAACAAAATCTGTTGTCAGCTGCCTGAAACACCTGGCATTTTTTGGTCTTAGCTTGTTTTTTCAGAGAAACACAGGCTTACGCAACTGCTCTGTATAACTGTATGCATCTTGCCTAAACTCCACCAACATTTCTTGTGATCACTCCCTGATTTGAAGCTGTCTTAGCAGTGGTGCAGTTAGGCCTCAAAAGTATGTAGCTTTCTGCAAATTTTGTAAACAGTTGGAGATAAGAAAAAGATCTATACTCATCACGGCTGAAGACAGCCATAAAAAGAGAAGCACCATGATATTCATGACTGAAAACCAGCCTAAGGCTGTAGTGCAGATTTAATAAGGCAGTGAAGATGAGAGCTGTAAAAGCATTCACCAATCATAATCTGTGTTGCTCCTGCCACAGTACAGCTTTCCATGCAATGTCCACACCATTAACTGTTGCAGTTTCCTCATCTGTTTTTGGTAAAAGGTACCAAATTATGCTCTTACTTCCTCCAGCACGGCATGAAAATATCACTCTATATATTATTGTGATTTATAGGTGATAGAAAACATGCCAGAAAGAACAGAAACTGTGATGAATGTGTTTCCCCTGTAGTGACAATCCCATACCTACTTATGTGCTTTCATGGTCAGATTTTGTTAATTCAAGACAATCTGGTTCAGTTATTAGTAGAAAAGTAAAATTTCCTAATGGATATTAGTGAGAAGACAGAAATGAAAAATTCTATTAAAATATCTGTCACCTGCAAGACACAAATCCATAGGAAAACAGGCAGCTTTTGATGACAGTTTTCAAATAGCCCTTGAACACTCACTGTATATATATATAAAAATAATAATAATTAAAAAAAAAATTCTCCACAGCAAGCAACAGTTGAGGGTATTATTTTTACCAGGGGAAAAAAAAAAAAAAAAAAAAAAAAAGTCAGCACATTGCATTCTGTACCTGTATGGAAGCGAAGCCACATATTTGCTTTCATGACAGAAAACTGTTTTCCTAATCAACATAAGCATATTCATCATGAAACCATTGTGTTGTTTTCCATTCAAAGGAATCAAGTCACATTGACTCTATACTAACAGCTTAAAGATCAGCAGAAACAATGAAGAGAATCAACTTTACGTAATCCTCAGCTGATGCCTGGGTTTGAAGCCTGGCCCAGTGCTCTCATGCCAACTTCAGCAAAACAAGCTCTTTCAGGAGCATGTATTGGTTCTCACTTTCCAGATGTAGTTCTGAGGCAAGTGAAAGGGACAGGAGAAGGGGGACAAGCAGGATCCACTAGTATTTTTACTGAAATAGTCTTTTACAGCTGTTCAGTTATTCCCAGTTTTATTATCATTCTATTTTTGTTCGAGGTTTAAATAAAGGGCAAAAATATTTCTCTTTTAATTAATAACTTAACTTTAAACAGGAAAGATAAATCTTTACATTATGTTCAGTGGAACTGCTTTTACAAATATACCGTGTTCTTTAGCTTTGAGTTTTTACTGCACTTCAGAGTGTTTGTTGTCATGGATTAGCCAACAGAACTTCATCCATAAAATTCTTCCCTACCCTAACAGTAGGTAGATTTGGCTTAACCAACATAAAAGCATCTTCCTTAAGAATTTGCAGCTCAGCTGTGTCTGTTAAATGAGATTATGTCTATATTAAACAGTATTGAATATTCTGGGGAAGACAAGTTTTTGGGTAAAGTGCAATGCCTGTGCACTTCTGTACAGAGCAATGGGGAGATGTCTCATTGCACTTATTCAGTAGAGGAAAGAAATCAGCAACCTGGACTCTTCAGCCTGGAGCAAGAGCTACTTCTCCCTACCAGTTCTGCAGGATCCTGCAGGTCCTGCAGGAATTCCTTGCTGAGCCAAGTTTTGGCTACTTCGGACCATCTGAGCACTGCCAAGACTTTGGCTCCTTGCCTGTCTGCCACATTGCCTCCCAGAGTGCTTACAAAGCATGTAGCAGAATGTCTCACCTCTTGTCTTTTGTCCTGCAACCCATTAGAAAGTTCACAGCAGTTGATGTAAAGCAGGATAGCTGCAAAAAAATAATGAAGAACAGCAAGAAAGCCATGGTGGGCTCATCCATTTTTCTCACTTGGGATAGAACCATCTGGATACTCACAGACTGCTAGACTACCAAAGCAAACAACCAAATTTAGTAAGTTCTGAATTAGTACACATACATACATGTAAATTCACTTATATGTATAGCCATTCCTTGTTTTCCAAAATATTATCCATGTTTAATTTAAGTCCAAGCCATAATACACAAGAAGAAATAGCTTGCAGATCTCTGGGGTTAAAATGGAAATGAATGACCCTTGAAAGGATGTTTTTTGGTGGGAGGGAGGCAATTCAGTAGTAGAACTTCATCTGATTCATGTAAATGTAACCCTATAGGTGAATAATATTAGCCTGACAACAATGGTTGGATGTTTAGACCAACACTCTAATTGTTAAAGTCCATTTCTTTAAATTCTTATTACATACAAAACAGGAGAACAATTGTATGCTGTCGGTATTCTTTTATGAATCATGAAGACTCAGTGAAAATATACTCTCATAGCAATCATTAAATAATAAATTCAGTAATAGAGACCTACACATTCCAGTGCTTGGCATGTCACACCTTCTATTCTTGTTACTTAACAGGGATATTTTACAGCTTGTGGCAAAAATATTGTCTCCTCTTTAAAATAAAGCAAGTTTATGCCTGTTTTATTTCAAGGTGCCTAGTGAAATACAACTTTTTACTGAAAATATCAAGAGTGCCTAGAGCACTTAAGAGTTTCAGTCTTCTGTTAGACTGAAGAGACTATTATGATGATGACATCTTACCTTCTAAATAACAGGGACTTAAAAATGGCCAGGGAAAAAAAATAATCAACCAAAATTATTAGTTTTATTTCATGGTAAACCAAAGGCACAGGTGCCAATACAAGGAGGACTTACTACCTTGTTTTCACATCTAAAGCAATGGAAATTAATCTGCTGAAACTTGCAATGCAATTTTTATTGAAGATATTTTATGTTCATGAATGTATATGTGTGTCTATGCATATATTCCTACGTATATTGTGTAAGAGCAGATTCTGACCTGATTTATAAGATTAGGATATCCGAAAGCATGTCTATCATTCATTTACTGCTTTTTTTCTATTTAGGAATTTAGGGTTTGCTTATTCTGAGTACTCAGAAATTTCAACTTTAATGTTAACAAAGGTAACTTAAAAAATCTACTGTTATACTTTGTCTAGTTTGTATTTCACTTCATGATACAAATAGATATAGGTTCATGGATAGCCCTTCCAATCAGGCTAGATAGAAGAGTGTCAGTAGTCATTGTACAATGCTTCACTTAGTTAAATATCAAATCTAGGTCCTTTTGAAAGATGGCAATTTACTTATTTAAATATCTACCACAATTTAAATTTACTGTGATTTATGTCCATTATTGCCTTTTCTCAGTAGAAGCAATCATTACTCTGGTAATTGAATTTAGAACTAAAAACAGTCCAAAATGTAAGTGAAACGACACATAACTCTTTAAAAATGTTTCTATTTACAAACATTTATTTAAAAAAAAAAAAAACTTTTCTCTGAGAAAACTGTAAAAATAGACAACATGTACTTTCTGACATAGTGACTGTATTTGTTATTTTTCTACTTATTCAATGTCATTGATTTTTAAATAAATATAACTAATATTCTCAGCTGTGCATATTTCCATGCCTCCTATGACCAAGCAAAAGAACAAAGCTGATAAAATACCAGAAAATGAGTTACATGAAATATATCACAATGTATTTATTTGTGAAATTCACTTACTTTTGAGGAATTGTTTTGGGAATTAATCTACTTATATTCACTTTAGTAAATCTGAGCATAACTAAAAGAACAGTCTGTGTATCGTGTGGCAGTCTGTATATCATGTGGAAATATGAAGTATATGTGATTATAGTACTTTTACTATGAATAAAATGAACAAGTACTTTCACCACACTGACAGTCTAGACTATTAATATATTTGCAAGATGTTGAAAAGTACAGCAGCTGTCATGAGTAGGGGCTGTAACAAATGGCCCATTTCTACTGTCTGAGCTCAAAACTTCTTACATTTAAAATGAGGAACCTTATGATCTCCCCAAAATTTACTTGCTGTAGCACTGCAGAGCAGAACATTTGCTGATATGTTAGATACTGTCATGATGAAATTCAAACTATAAACTGCTAAAAACAAAGGTTGCCAGGTCAAGCTTCTGATAAGTACTGCTGATTTGCCTCAATACAGCAATGGAAAATATGCAAATTCAAAGGGTGACTAATTACCCCTTGGGAAAACTTAAGCAACTGGTCTGAACTGTCCTGTAATTAAAACCATCTAGATAATGTAAATAATTGTCTTACAATCATTTCGTATTGGAAAATTTCTGCAACTACTTATTCCGTGGCCTGGCTTTGTATTTGCCAAACTCCTCAATACATTTTAAGCTCATTAAGGTTTAGCTCCTGCCAAGGACTTTCTGTCCCAAGTCACCCTACCCTCACAGGTGGCATTCCTGGCTGAAGGCTTGAACTATAACAGCACTAACTATTCATAGCTGGGGTGGCACGACATCACATGTCTGTGTTCCCCGGCATCAGCAAAACTGACAGAGAGAGCAAGGCAGTCTGAGTTTTCAGAAGCAACTGAAACTTCAAGTGAAAATACTGAGACATTGATATATAGTTATAGGGAGAAATAAATATGGGGAATGGTGGGGTCTTGGGATGCATAATTATGAAAAGCAAAGGTACTACATGTAAAGTCAGTTCCTTGTTATTTTGTCTTCTAAAAACTTATGCTTTCTTTTCTTGCCACATTTTAATCCAAAAATGTCCTTCAACATACTACTAGCTCCAGTTAGACTTCTCACCTAAAGAGTAACAAACTCTGAGTGAAGAAAGCACTGTAAATATGTACTTTCTTCACATAAAATGACTTTGGTAATTCTAATTCTTTTGCCAGTAGGCTCACTGATGCTGAGTAAATCACTTTTCCTAAAGATTTCCTAAGGAACATGCTTTGAATATGTCACCTAGATATTTGTTACTGGGCACTGAAACATGAAAGTCCAAGTTGTTTCCCTCTGAATTACCTAGCTCTTATTCTTCTGCAATGAGAATAAGCTCACTAGTGCCTGTAGAGGCTCTCAGATCTCCTGGTGATGCGTTGCAGATAAAAGCTCACAAGTTAATAAATAATATTGCCCCCAGAAGAGGATATGGCATGTGCAGAACAAAAGCCACTAGATGGATTGAATGTAGTGTTCAGAAGCTGCCCATCAAATAAGCATCACATATTTCAGTCCCGAAGTGAGGCCAGGGCCAGTGTAATTTGTAGTTTTAATTAAAAGTCTTCACCATTAGGTTTACAGCTAGGAAAGCTGAAATAAGAAAAGACAGAAAACAACAATTCCAGAATTTCCTGTTGGTTTTTGGTTTTGAACACTTAAGTTCGCAGCCTTGAGGATGCTGTTAGCACATATGCATGCATGCATTTGTTTTGTACCACAAACTGATCATAAGACGGCGGTGAATCACAATTCACTTCAGACAGATTTATATCAAATAATTACATTGAATCTTTGTAACAGATTAACAGCTAGACTGAATGTCGTGTGGTGCTCAGGATTTGCTTGTGAACACAAATGCATCTGAGTTATGGAGCTCCATTTTGCCTCACATATGGAGTAAATGCAATTTCAGGAAGTCATTGGTGGCTGCTTGAGAAGCTTAGTCCTTTATTTAATCACAGAAAAAGTACAGGAGAGGCCAGCATACAGATTTCCTATGCTGAGGTATCGCCTTCTCCAAAACTGCTAGGTAGTTTGGTTAGTTAGTTGGACATCTCCAAGGAAATAATAAATAAATAAAAAGAGAGTTGGGTAAGATCAGTCTGTGTGATCTGCTTTAGCTCCCAGCCTTCTTGAACAGTCTCAGCAGTTTTTTTTGCTTGTTTGTTTTATTTAAAGTTTGAAATGTTTTTGGCTGGGAGCTGTTCTTTTGCTGACGCTCAAAAGAAAAAATGCATTTCTACCTACCAGTATCCCCCATCAACAATATCCAAATTACTGAACTTACTGTAGTCTTTGTAACTTACTGCAGTACTTTCTGACTTTCCAGTCAGAACTGCAAAATGGAGCAGAGGGACTTTTTATTTATTTATTTATTTATTTACTTATTTATTTATTTATTTTCCTACTATAATAATTCATATTGATATTTCTTCCGTCTCAGTATGGGGAATAGTTTACAGTGTATAGTCACAGAAGATAAAGTAGCATCTTACCACAACCCAAGATGCAAAACAGACCCTCTTATCACAACCTAGCAGCGGATGAATCATAAAGTCACAAAAGTCACAAAATGGTTTGAGCTGAAAGGGACCTTAAAGACCATCTAATTCCAACCCATTCCAAGCCCCATCCAGCCTGGCCTTGAACACCTGCAGGGATGGGGCATCCACAGATTCTCTGGGCAACCTGTTCCAGGGCATCACCATTCTCAAAGAAGTTCTGCTTCTATAATATCTAAATATCTAAACTAAATCTACTTGCTTTTAGTTTAAAGCCATTACTCCCTGAAAAGAAGTCCCTCCCCAGCTTTCCAGTAGACCCCTGTTAGGCACAGGAAGGAAGCTGCTATAAGGTGTTCCTGGAGCCTTCTCTTCTGTAGGCTGAAACCACCCCAACTCCCTCAGCCTGTCTTCATAGGAGATGTTCTCTATCTTCATGGCCTTCCTCTGGACTCATTCTGGACTCATACATCCATGTCCTTCTTGTGCTGGGGACACCAGAGCTGAACACAACACTCCAGGCTATGTCTCATGCGAGTGAAAGAAAGGGGGAGATTCACCTCTCTCGGCCCACTGGCCACACTGCTTTGATGAAGCCCAGGATCCATCTGACTTTCTGGGCTGCCAGTGTACCTTGCTGGCACATGTTGAGTTTTTCATCAACCAACATCCCCAGGTCATTTTTCGCAGGCCCTATGATCCATTCTCTCCCCAGCCTGTATTTGTGCTTGGGATTGCCCCAGCCCAGATGCAGCAGAACCTTGCACTTGGCCTTGTTGAACTTCATGCAGTTTGCATGGTCCCACCTCTCAAGCCTGTCCAGGTCCTGGTCCCTCTGGATGACACCCCTTGCCTCCACCATGTCTCAGAAGTGGACATTAAAAGTCCAGCTCCATTTCTGTTGTAATCCATAGCCTTTTGTACATTAGATCTTAAACTTACTGTTTTGCGTCCCTCTCAGGAATTTTCATGTAGAGATATTTTACTGAACATAATCTCTACAGCAAGAGTTATTTTCTTTTCAAACTGATAAAAGCTAAGGACGTCTGTTTGCAGAATTTGTGAACCAGAGGTGGGCCTGTGACAAACCATGGAGAACAGCCACTAAGCACGTTACACTCTCAAAGGGTGCAGGAGCTTGTATGCCTCCAGCCCCTCCTAAAACAGGTGGGGGACACTGAAGTCCTTTCAGTTCCACCTCTATATCTGCATTTGGCTAAAAAAAGGAACAGTAGAAGTAAAACACAGGAAGCAGTTGCAGTTTGGGCTATCAGAGCTATGTATAAAGGACATTTGTTAGCATTAGATACTTTTCCAGTCCAAAACACAGAGAAAAGATGTAAATATCTTAGAAGAAACTCACTTTCTATTCCTCTGTCTCTCCTGCTGGTCACCAAATGTTGTGGAAGTCTGCCTGAGGCTCTGTAACACTCACAGAACCATTATCTATCTAAATCTGGTACAGCTGATGTTGCATTCACATGTTCATCAGAGCTATTTTGGTAATAGAAAATGAAGATTCTGAGGTAAGATTACATCAAAGATGAGTCCCTTTTCATTCTCAGAGTGCTGCTAAGGTTATATCAACACCACAGGTTGCTTGTCCTCCTGTTAAATTAAACCAGGGAGAGCTGCATGCTATGACAATTAAATACCTCCCAGTATCCTACCTGTTTCACTTAAAACCATCTGCCTAATCTACTCTGCACTCTCTGCCTGTGGAAGTCCTTTAGCAGAAAAAGAGCAGACTGGCTGTGCTGCAGGAATTCTCCTGGATTGCTGGCTACCACCTAGAGCCTTTTAAAACTTATTTCATTTCCTTTTATTTTATTTTTTTCTTTTTCCCCTGCATAAATACTGCAGGAACAGCTAAATAAATGTTATGGTGCCTTTTTTTTTTTTTTTTTTCCCTGAACCTCCTCAGTGTCAGCTATTAATTGTCAGAACAAAATAAAGGTGGGAGGGAGAATTGGCAAAAATCTATAATGAAACTGAAAATTGAGGCAAAAAATGGGTGGATATACTGGCTAAAGTACTGACTAGTATGTTGGGGACAATTGTTTCAGCACACCAACAGCTTAGCCATTGCCACTTTTATTAAAAAAAACAAACAAACAGCAACAACAAAATAGGAATCTTAAGAACAATTCCTGTGATTGTTCATAGAGAGCATCCTTGTACTGACTACCTAAGGCAAAGGTTAACATGAAGAAGATAATAAAAGTTCTTGTTTCCAAGGAAAAGCAAATCAAAGAGGAAGGACCTGGGTAGGCGATGGGTGACAAGAATAACAAGGGAAGATAAGGAGTCACATAGGAGAGGGAGGGGGGGAAATTGGAGAGGGTAGAATATAAGGGAAGAAGCTGCTTATTACAGACTGGGGAGTGTGAGAGAAGAAACAAGAAGCAGAAAGACTGTCAGGTGAGTCCAGGTGTTTAGCATAGCCAGCAGCTGAAGGGTATCAGGACAAGTTCAAAGGTTTCATGGAGATCATGAAAGAAATGAAACTGACTCTCAAGAAACAAAGCAAGAGTGCAATAGACAAGATATGATGAAGGTATTAAGGGGTGAAGCATGGATGGCTGGGGAGAATGCAGGGCTGGTGATAAGGAGAAGAGAGGTCTTGCCATGAGAGAGCAGGCAAATAGGGGCATGGGATCTGCATTTGGCTTTAAGAGAGAGAAGGATATATTGCAATGGAAAGTGCAAAATAGAATTAGAGCCACAAAGATATGAACCCAAAGGTGAAAGAAGGAAGAGAAATTGGAGAAATGAGAATTGGAGAAGAAAGGAATGCTGACAACTGGTGCAAATGGCAGACAGGCAAGAACTCTTTCAGCAGACACATCTGAGAAAGTTGATAGAGGGTGTATTCTCTGACATCAGCAGTTTCTTGGGTTTTCTTCTTTCTAGCTACCTTATTTGAATGACCCATGTAAAACTGCAGTGTTCTCCATCACCAGTGTTCTCTGGTAAAATATTGGAATTTATTTCCTGTGTGCAAATAAGATGTGACTAAGAAAAAACAGTTCTAAGAAGGAAATGGCATTAATTGTATTCAGCCCATGCTATTTGTCTAGATATTTGGTATTTCAGAGGTTGGGTCTATTGGAAGAAATAGCCTTTTTTTTGGTACAGGGATGTCATATTGAATGTTGCATGGAAAATATTTTCCCTCATGAACACAGTAGGAACTTGCACAATAACTCCTAAGGATTTCATATTTGCAAATGAATAAAACCACTGGCTTTTATTCACTACTATACTGCTTCAGCATTCCACCATATAGGACCTATTGGAACCAGCAGACTTATGCTATCATTACACTGGAGATTCCTGCCTTCTAACTGCATTTATGGGGCATTTGCTATTATATAAATTTGTGCCATTTGGAATTCTTTAAGGGGTATCTGGAAACAGTAAGTTTATATATGGCTTCTCCTTTTTAAAACAAACAAACACTTCAGAGGTTAGAAGAACCAAACTAGAGTGGAGAAAAACTGGAATGTGCACATTTAGATCCACGCTTTGCCAAAGGTTTTGGTTTTGGCTCATTATAGGCAAATGTGAAGCCACAAAACCTAAATGCAACTCAACACCATTAATAAGCAGAACCTAGAATCCTAATCCTTGGCCAAAAATGACATTGTGAAGAAGAAAAACAAAATTCTAGGAAGACATCTGAAGACACTGTACACTTTTTCTTTCAAAAAAATAATTTAGCCATCAAGAGCACTGTCAGTTCAAACACACTCAAAACTGATGTGCTACATGAATCCAGAAAAAGAGGTATGATAGCATGACAAGACCTCACTGCAGCTGTTAATCAGTATGTCACAAACTTCAGTAGAGTTCACTTTGTGCACTTTGAGGAGCAGTGGACAAATAAGTCTTTCACTACTGCTTTTTTAGCCTGGCATGTCATATCTAAGACTAAGAAGGGGAATGACAGTTTTTCTGAGATAAAACCTGCTCTCAGACCAGGCTCTCATTCATCTGCTTTAGGAAGCCATTAGTTACAAGCCTACCCTCTACATATATCATTGGGCTGACCTTTCACCATTTTGTTCCACTGCAAGATGTGATATATCATTATATAAGCTTCCTGTTAATAACACCTGTCTTTTAGGTGTGCTGGGATAGAACACCATCTTTAAGGAGAGGGGTTGCTATGTTGTGTTTGTAAATGCTGCTGTGGTGCTTTTGTGGCTTATTATTATATCTGAACACATGGTTAATGATGGGCAAAGAGGAACACAGAGCACACCAGTGCCAAAACAAGAACTGAAACCTCACCCACTGCACCCACCAAGTTACGTGATTTTAAATCACATGATTTTAAAAAATAGCCATGTTGAGGGGTTGTGGGTTTTGTTGTTGTTGTTTGCAAGTTTAAAAAGTAATAATAATAATAATTGAGGATTCACATATTTTGGACAGTGGTGTCTAAAACCTCCTGGCTTTCCCTTAAATGAAAGCTGAGATTTCTCAGTAATCATTAGACTTCTGAGGAAGCCTTTAAGAACAATATATTGTAAGGTTGACTCTAAAGCCAGAAGAAATAATTACAATACAACCATATCCTAAAGAGCTCCAGTCCAGTTTAGAGACAAGTTCTGCTCCAAGCCATGGTGGTGTAAGTGTGGAGTAGCAGGCATGTAGATTTAATCCACATAAACTGCAAGCATATATATACCGAGATGATAAGATCCAGATGTATTTGTATGTTTTTGACTGTGTTGCTAATTTTAAAAGCATATATAGACATTTTATAATAAATAATTCTGTTTTGTAAAAGAAGAAGAAGAAGAAAACACAATTATCCATTTAAAAATTGATTGAGATATTAACCAATGATCCTGTCTAGACAAATATCATAAGCTCAAATGTAGCCTTTAGACAGTATTTGTTGGTACATCAGTCTGCTCAAGGCTTGTTCAGTATACTGAAATTCAGTATACTGAACAGACCGAAGCCAGTAAATTCCACGTGTTATGCAGCCCAGTCTAACAGGATTCATTAGCTGTAGTATGCCATGTGCCAGCACTTGGCTGAAGCTTGTTTTCTACATAGTGAAAGACCTGGCACTTCTGGTTCTGGACCTGTTGCAAAGGGTATGAGCTTGGATGTGCCTGCATCTCCCATACTTTAAATGTCTGGCTCACATTTCATGCATCTAAGCCAAATTCAGCTAACAGTCTCTCCTTGCTGTCCTTCACTTCTGTTGGCTGGATCAGCAGAAGCTGCAGGCCATGGCTCCATACCCCTCTTTATCCTCTTAGGGAAAACCAAAGCTGGTGGGAGCCAACCTTTCCAATACTTATGAGTAGATGCCGTGTCTGGCTTCTTTGCCAAGGACTCAGTAAGCAAAGAAAAAATCTGGTACCTATTATTCTTAGTCACATAATGCTATCTATAAAGCTAACCCAAAATACATTCAATAGATAGGCTTACTTTTGATTCTATTGCTGTCAATGGAGTTATAATTGGACATATTTTTATAATGTGAGTTATATGTTCTCTCTTTCTACATGAAAATCATCACTTCCCACTATAACCTAATAATATAACTGAGTCATAGTAGACATACTGTTGTTTGTTAACCATGACTCCTCTCCAGAACAGCACAGATAGAATAGGGGAAAAATAAATAAATAAATAAATAAATAAAATAATAATAATAAAAAAAAAAAACACCTAAATGAGGTTGTGGTTGAGTAACAAAAGAAATGCCCAGGCATGGAAGATGAATGTTCATTAAAGAATAAGTGGAGCTATAAGTGATTATTTAGAAACCCCAAGGACTGCAGGCTGCCAGTTGTCAGTGCTGAAAACATGTATTGGACGGGACATGTGGAGTCAGCGAATACTGTGCCAGCACTCCACGAACAAGGAACTTGAGTGCTGGTAGGTATGTGGTTGGAGGACTGATGGAGTCCGTTTGCCTTCTACAGGCTGCCTCATAGCTTGCTGATAATTTTTTCCCTTATAGTTATCTCTTAATCTCTGTCTGCAGAGCTGCTTCCTTTGCACGTGACCCTGTATTTATATACCTCTGTAGCCAGGATGATTATAGCAATGGAAGTGGAATATCTGGCTTTTAGTCCCTCCCAACTGTGCTGCTGCTCTAGGGTGAGGGCAGGGCTGGGTACTCATCCCTTGCAGAGAGGTTGCTGGCTTCAGCCTCTTCCCAGGTCTTCTTCAAATGCATACTTCAAACAGTCTGCATAAACCAGACTGCCTCTGTGTTTACTGTTCAGCCTGGAGCTGAGCTTGTTTTTCCATTTTTATTTACTGAAAGCTGCAATTGGACATACCAGCCAGCCAAAATGATAAAGTCTTTACATCATTCCTTTGGATATATTTTTTTTTAATTTTCTGAGGAATAACAAGGCACTACCAGCTTTGTCAGGGGGGGTGAATTACAGAGGCAACTCATTTTCTCCCTTCCTTCCTCTCCCTTCCTCTCCTCAAAAATGAGAAATGAAATGATTCCTATTAAGGTAACAACAGATAAAACAGACCCAATTGCTTTATAGCACTGGCTCAAAGCACACTGCTCTGCACAGAAATTACCTGTCTTATAGTGGTTTGCCTCATATTCAGGGAGAGGAGAAAGATCTTTAGAATAAGGTCTTATAAAAACATGGACTTCTAAGGCAGAGCTGATCTGTAAGCTGCCTTCTAAAAGTCATATATAAGTGAGCCCCATGACAGTTCACATTACAGTTATAAATACAAAGGAGATAGAAGAGGCCTGACCTGGCACCATAGCTAGTCTTTGCCAGTGTTATTTTGCATTCCTGCAAGTCAAGTGAAAATCCTCAGACACTGGCTGGGGTCCAGTGATATTTCCCCATGCCCTGGCCCACGTCCTCATCCAGGTTTGAAGCATGACAGTGCTTGGGGATTGGTGGTTTTTCTGAGACCAGCAGGCTGGCCCATGTAGCCAGGGAGCACAGCCGGCGAGAGCACTGAGCCAGGGCCTTTCTGCAAGCCTCTTGGCAGCCCTGGAGAAACAGGCCTGCAGCACCTTGCTGCGCACCAAAGCCAGCCGGCACATGCCAGGCAAGCTGCATGTTGAGGAAATGGGAGGAAATGGTGTCGTGTGAGCAGGTGTCATCACACGTGGGCACCATGCAGGAATCAGGCGGGGGTGAGAGAGCATCTTGGCACTGATATGCCAAGGCAGCTTTGCCTGCTCTCGGAGAGGTTTGCTTCTTACTTCAATGTGACCTGCACCTGCTTCCGAGCTGTTTGCAGCACAGCATCGGGTGTTTCTGCATTAACAAAAAAAAAAAAACAAAAAAACAAAAAAACAAAACAAAAAAAAAACAGGTTTTAGGTATCATACAGAAAAACGAGTTAGGGCTACAGGAATGAGAGGATGAAATCATGTAATGGTAAAAACATATGGCAGGGAGCCCAGGAGGACTTCTGCAGTGGCAGATACCTGATATTACTGACACCTCTGTGACTCTCAGTTCCCTGTGAGGGTTTCCATAGACCTTGAGGGACATATTCATCTTGTGGCTTCTTTGGAAAACTCCTTAGGGAACCACAGAGCAAGGCTGTCTTTGACATATTCTGAGTACCATCTCAATGTGGCAACATTCAGAGCAGCACAGGCCAGCAGTAAGGTGTCTGCGTATGCCACTACTGCAACCCAGAGAACAAAATCAAGACACAGATGATTATCTGAAGCCCTTCTTCAACTCTCTCTCATCCTTCCCCTTACCATAGCTGTTGGTTTGCTTCACGTCCCTTTCACACAGACAAACATTGGAGCTTTCTATTAATTTCAAGATGTTGTGAGAATCCCAGGTACCAACAGTCTTATCACATTCTCCTGAGCCCCATGGACACACTTGGCAGTGTGGTATTTCCTCTAACTCTTGTCACACAGACTCAGTAAAGTGTTATCTCAAAGCAAGTTGGCTTTTTATAGTTTTATTTATGGACTGTAGGATCCCTACTCCACATCAGGCCCAGAAGATGAGAAATGCTGTGGGTGTGAGGTTGGAAAATGTTCTTCCCTTGAACATATTATGTGAAAAGAGAAAAAAGAAAAACCTCCTCAGTGACTCAATAACAGCTTCATTGAGAAGAAAGGGGAAGAGCACCCCTCTGTATGGGTGAGTGAGCATTGGCACAGGTTACCCAGAGGTTTTGGAACCTCCCTTCTTGGAGATCTCCAAAAGCCACCTGAACGTGGTCCTGGGCAACTGGCTCTTGATGTCCGTGCTTGAGCTGGGGGTTGGACCAGATGGCCTCCAGAGGTTCCTGCCAATGCAAACCAGTCTGTGGTTTTGTGTGTGATTCAGCATTGTCTGGGATTTCCTAGGAAACTTCTGTTACCACAACAGCCAGGACTTCTTGAGAAAGTTTTTCTGTGCCACAGGAAGAGTATAACAATTTGTAATTAAGGTCATGTTAAGCATCCAGGCCAAAAGTTATTGGTTTGTGACTAAGAAAACAAGGAGATATAAATGAGGAGAGGAGAGGAGAGGAGAGGAGAGGAGAGGAGAGGAGAGGAGAGGAGAGGAGAGGAGAGGAGAGGAGAGGAGAGGAGAGGAGAGGAGAGGAGAGGAGAGGAGAGGAGAGGAGAGGAGAGGAGAGGAGAGGAGAGGAGAGGAGAGGAGAGGAGAGGAGAGGAGAGGAGAGGAGAGGAGAGGAGAGGAGAGGAGAGGAGAGGAGAGGAGAGGAGAGGAGAGGAGAGGAGAGGAGAGGAGAGGAGAGGAGGCTTTTCTTCATGCTTTAGAGTCCCATTTCAGACAGGAGGCTCTGTGAGGCACAGTGTAATTGTAGCTTGTGAGTGACAGAATTAAGATGACTTGATTAAACCTGCACCACAGACACAAGCTGGATGGGAAGGAGAATGAATAGCATATTTTGATAGACATAGGGCATCTGTCCTGTGCTCCTACTCAGGAGCTATTTTAGTTTGCCTGTAGAGCAAACAACACAGTTTCTCTGAGCCAAAAAACATTTTCCTCTTCCTTCAAAATCAAAAGCTTGAAATGTTTCAGAAAATAGGGGAAAGCAACACTAGCATCTGCATAGGTGAGCCACTCTTTTTTCGATAGAAAATATTAAACAAGAAGTGTTGGTTTTACGATTAAGGAGTCAAAGTGCATGTGAGCTGGAATACAGACCATTTCTGGGAATACCTGTGCTGGAAGGAAGTCTTTGCTCACATCTGTGAGCTTTCACAGGAGTGCAGAGAGCACCCAGCTCCCTGGAGGCTGCCCCCAGCATGGTGTAGCACTGCACAGTCCGCAGCAGCACAGCAGCAGCCCGGAGGCTGGCTAATGGGGCTGTCATCGCCTGCCACCCTCGCACCCACAGGGGCACCTGCGACACTCCAGTGGGGTCTGCTGGCTGCTGGCAGCATAAGCAGCAGTTCAGCTGGGGCTGACGCTGCTGCAAGCTGTACTTGTTGCTTCCCGGCTGCCTGTTTCCTACGATTCTTGTCTAAAAGGGCCCTGCGTCAGCAGGGACACCGTGGGTTCTCTGTGACTGCAAAGTGCATCCAACCTCTGTCCCCCAGCTGCATGGGTGCTCAGCCAGTGGTAAGCCCAGGTCAGCACTTCTGGAGTCTCATGTGGCTCTGGGGACAGGAGCAAACTTTGTCACCTCACCTGCTGACTCAGGATGCTTCAACATGTCGGTCTCATGTCGCTTTTCTCTGATCCTCTCTCCCCCCTTTTCAGGAAGCAGCTGTTTACTTCTGCTTGTCAGCTGGTTAGCTGGCCGTATTGCTGATTTCAAAAAGAAAGGCGTCACTGGTTGTGCTCTACCACAGATGCACTCACTGACCTTCCAACACTTTCTCAGCATAAGGGCCACTCCTGATTACAATCAAGAGAGCCAGTCCAGAATGGCACTCCTGTTCCATGAGAAAACTCACTGATCTGACATTTGCTTTCATTCTGAACTGGGATGAAACCCCACCACGCTGAAACTTTCCATGTCATTGAAATTCTTAGCATTTCATTGAGGAGAAACTGTTTTTGTTGTTGTTGTTGTTGTTTTCTGAAATGCTAATGTGTTTGCCAAGGTAACAATAATTTCTGTCAGTAATGCTGGAAGGTTGCTGTACAGTGTCAGATAAAGTTTATGAAATATTAACATGTTAAATTTAGTGATTCATTCAGATATATTAACTTCATAATGGAACATAAAAAAATACTCAAATAAGGTATTCAAAATATTGTGAGCACATCAAATATAATTGTGAAAATAAAGACAGCCTATTTTAACCTGATTTTTGAAATGTAGTTGAATTATTTTTTTTTTCCAGTTGTACCTTTCTGACAAAAGACGTTTTTCTGTCTTCTGTTCCCAGACTGTGGCTGCTTCCAATAATCATATGATGGCCTGATTCAGCTAAATTGAGTATGCAACACAACTCTTCAGTGAAACAGCTTTAGCTTCCCTTCAGCTACTTGTTCTTGTGCCCATGGCTTTCCAGGACTGCATCTGGATGAGGGACACTGTTCACTAGTCTTCTGCAAGACCCCTAGACCTTTGCAGCTCCCTACTGCAACGCGCTGTCATATCCATTAAGGAAGGGCTCCCAAATGGCCTGTTGTGTCAGCTATTTCACAGGGATGTACAAGCACTGCTCCACAGCTGAGCAACTCATATTGCTCCCCTGGGCTCGCCTAGGAGCAGTTTTGCTGCTTTTCGTTTTCCTGCTGTTGGTGATGTTGGTATTCTAAGGAAACCTTTGGGAGCTCCTGTGGCAAGATACATGTTGAGACCATTCAGGCACTCTAATTAGTGCAGAATATGTCTGATTTCAGACCCTTGGTTCGGGATAAGAGAATATTAGGCCAGCATTCAGCACTAACCTGCACTGATTTCTAATTAGTTTCTGTTCTGGGCTTAAAATGCTATCTTCTAACACTACAGCATTGAATACTGTGGGCCCAGAGACTGTTTTGCTTTCCTTGAGACAATGCAGTTAGCTACAGAGAAATGGCTCAGGCAAGCTTTTTATGGGTAAAAGGAAGCTGTGTCTTAGTGGCAAGAAAAGAAAATTCAAATGTCATATGAGTCACTTTCTGATGGTACCTAGACTGGCTGTCTTTCTGGAAATCCTGCAAGGTTCATCCATCCTCTTGAACTTTGGGGAAGGAATATCTGAGACATGGATAAAAAGGTGATTTTTCAAAGTGATTGTAGGGCATTAGCATTGCTGTGTGAATGCTAAACCTTGTGAAAGCACCCAGTGGGGTTCCAGATTTATGAAAGGTTTCATGTATGGTCTCTCATGATGGGTCTCTTACTGTTTGTGGCTTCTTGCTTGCCAAATTGTTTAAAAGACAGAACTAAGATGCTTGCTTGTTTGTTTGTTTGTTTTTCCCATGGACATAATACTTCTTTATGGTGTTCACAAGTAGGATACTATTGGAAGAATATGAGATCACCACATTGATGTCAACAGTCAACAATATGCAAAAGAAGGAAAAGCTAAGACTAGTTTAAGCTCAGAGAGAAACTTATCCAAGTATGAAAGGGAGAATCCCAAGTTTTGCATTAATGATAGGATATGAATAAATACAGGCTAAATCCAACTCCAAGAAGATATTGAGGCCTTGTGAATAAAATGAGCATCTTTGCATCTGCCTCATTGGTGAGGTAGTTAGGCTCCTTCAGATTTCTCTCTCCTTGTGAGCTTGCTCTTTCTTAGTGCCTAGTCTTGAATAAGAGACCCTTCACCTTACCACTTTTCTTGCCATAGACCATCCTCTGAGGATGTTCTCACATCAGGGGATGTTCTCACAGAGGGGACCCTGCTCCCCTCTTCCTCAAGAAGGGACTTGACTCTGTCTCCTGGGTGACTGCTTTAACTGTTAGTATTTTGCTGAAGTAGGAGTAATGACATCTCTTCATCCAGGCTATGGTGTTGCGTGTCCAGTCTTTCCATCTCTAAACTCCCTGTTTGCTGCACTGGGAATATATGTCTCAGGAAAGGCTAGGAATTCTGCTCCCATAGCCAGGACCTTCAAAATTAGAAGGTAACAGTGCTTGGTATCATTATGGCCATGTCCTTGTAGTTCTAACTTAGAAGTGGAAAAATAGCTTCCAGATACAAATGTTATCATAAAACAGGTGTGGGAGAGGTAACTTATTTTTTTGCTGCTGACCAGTATATCTCTAGCTGTCAATTCAATTAAGTCAAAAATACCACAAATATTTGGGCACAGTGATAATGGGAAGATGCTTTAAACATACCAAAACCCAAGAAACAGTCATGAGCCTCTGTCTCCAGACTAGCTACTCCTGTGCAGTGGTTTCTCTCCCAGAATTAAAAAAGATAAATTCAAAGGAATGAACCCACCCTTTGTCTCTTTACATCTTTCAGATGTTAAGCTTTTTATGACATGGACTATCTCTTTGATACTTTAGTACAAAGTGAACAGAGTTGAATCCCTAGAGCAGAACTTTAAAAGGTACAGCTTTAACTTTCGTATAAATGTTTACTAATTCTCAAGATAAATTCTATGTGGGAGTGGCCATTTACTGGACACTAAATGCCTTATCAACTGGCATCAATTGACAAATTGAAGTCTTTTCCTGCAGGGCTTTATTTTTCCCCTCTTCTCTATTTCCCTCCTCCTTTGAAATGCTTCATTTTGCACGTTTCTCTTTGCTAGGCATTTTTAAAGTGCTTCTGGCAGAAACATTTTACAAGAGAGGAGGATGCCCTGGGCTTCTTCCTGGAAGCTAGGAGACTCTGTGTGTGGGGAGGCTGACGCCAGCCATGCAAAGCGGGTAGGTCTGCAAAGTCTTTTTTACTTTGAATAAACAAATGAAATCCATTATTTACCACATGTATTGTAAACATCGGTTGCAGAGAAGTCTTCTTATTGTATGCCTGTAGTGAGTAGGGCAAGCTCAGCACAGGAAGAAGGAAGGACCAACCCGCTTAGCAGAATGAATTACTCAAATTCATTTTAAAGCCACCAACAAACAACTGGTGGATTATCTTATGCAGGACATAAATAAGAAATATTCAGGACACCTATATGACACTCTGACTCCAACAATATGAGTGGGAGATATGACACTAGCATTATAGAGTCCAAGCAGAGTTGTAAACTTTCTTTTTTTGTTTTCCTTAAAAAAAAAATCAAAAAGACCTGCTCCATTTGATTGCAAAGCAAGTGGTAAAGCTGCTATTGATTGAGGTACTAGACACACATTTCTTAGGAACATCCAGAATAGATAGCTATGGAAAAAGTGAAAATACTGTGTTAACTCTAAAAAAGGAAATCCTGTGATAACATTAAGGACCTTGTCAAAGGACATCTCCACAGTGCTACTGGCTGACTGAATTCAGTTCTTTCAACTAGTCATTAGTGCTTTTCAGTTCAGTTGTTGTCATGGCCTTACACCTACAATTTGTTAAAAAATAGATAGGTGAGAATTTCTATTCTCTGCCACACTGCACTGAAGAGTCTTCATGAGGAAAAAAAAAAAAAAAAAAAAAAAAGGCATTTTTTTTTGAAAATATCTGATTTCTACAATAAAAGATTAAATAATTAAATAATAATAATAATAATAAAACCTACCTCAGCTGTTTAAAGTAGTCAGAATTAGAGCTGAAGTTTGGTTCTCTCATTAAAAATTCTGTTTTCTCACAGCTGATCGGATACAAAAACTGCTTTACTCTCTTGTATCATCAAACCTTTTCCCTATTTTATATTACCTGCTATAGCAAATCTCTTTTCAGACTAAGTAATAGTGTACATTTCTGTCCTTCTCTTTTCTGACCATATTGATGGTCCCACTCACTTAAGGCTGCCCTTGAACACAAGACACTTTTCAAGTTCCCAGCAGAAGATGAAAAAATCTGAATATGGCCCTGTAGAATTCAATCCCACCTAATGTTTTTTGGTGATATCATAGTATTATAGTTGAAACTACCAAAGACAAGCTTATCTTTCTCAATGCTAAAGAGAAACAATTCACAGAATATAGAGTAAATGATATTTCTTATATACTAATACCCCACATGTCAATAGAAAGGTTGTAGAAGGCAGTGGGAGGCTAGCCTCCAAGAATAGTATGCTGCAAACTACTCAATTTTGCCTCAGCCAGAAAAAAAAAAAAAAAAAAAAAAAAAAAATTAGTGATACCTTCTATATCAGATGGAAGATATATGACGGTGTATGATAATTAGATAAAATTATTGTTTTAAACAATTTTATACTTTAAAAAATGAAAAAATAAAACTGACTGGACACAGTTTTTCATTCAAATGAGACAAATTTTGTTCAATTTGAACATTTTTATTGGGTCAGGGAGGGAATTTTTGGTGTTCCTTGTATCATTTTCCTGCTTTGCTCTCTTGCTCTTTCATGAAAATGCAGGGGGGTAAAATACATAGTAAAGAGCTGGAAAACCTCTGTGTTACTTTCATTTTGATTAGCACATAATAAAATTGAAATGAAATTCTTCATTTAAAGCTCAAAAATTAGAAACTTGTAAACATCAGTGAATACCTTTGAATAAGCTAGGAATCAGTTTCACATACTTTTTTTTTTTTCCCTAAATTGCCCTCTTTCATTCAGACAGGAGTAGATCACTGTGATATCAACCAGGATGTCACAAAAAGCCTTAACTACAGCAGCAAAAGTGATGTATATAGAGTTAAAAATTATGGATTTTACTATGCATAAGAAGCTGTACATTGTATTATGCTGTACAACTATCTAAATGTAAGAATAACATGAGAACCTGTGATATTTATTTGTTCAGCTTCTATTTTTGTTTTCCTTTCTTGCTGATTTTTTAAAGCAAAGATCTTCTATCATATTGAGCAGGGTAGCTTGATTTACTAAGCACAGGTTATTACTACACAGATATATTGCACAAGTGAACACACTCACACCATTAATCTCTGGAGTACTTCTGTCACTCCAGCTATGGATCTTGCCAGGAACTGTTAGCCAAGAAAAATCTCTCCAGCAAAAAGGAGTTTCTAGTGACTTTCATAATGGATGAATCATTCTAATTGTACAAGCTAAAAACTGGTCAAGACATGGACTCTGATGCTGGAGATTGTTTGGTCGTTTAGTCCTTTCCTCTATCAGTGCAAGAATGTGCTCTACACAGTGTTTTGTGCAATGTGTTGTCCAGTCTGACTATAAACAACCTAACTTTATGGCCCATTTTGTTGTGGGCTTCTACTTACAGTTTAACAGGCTACAGCAATGTATTGTTGTTATCCAACCTACAGTTCACTTTTCAAGTGTAAATCATGATTCTCAAGGCACCCCAGCAACTCTGTCTCCTCTCAATTGATATAGATCATGGACCTTCTGAGACACCATTTAAACCTTCAGCATTGCTGCTAGCCAGGCTATGTGCATTTAGTGCTTCCCAGCAGACCAAAGGTCAGTGTCACCAAATATGAATGAAAAGAAGAGAAAAATGTATAGTTAAAGAATCTTAGCCTGTATCCATATTCTTAAAGGCATTAAAATATTACCTCTGTGTCCCACAGTAACATTTATATGTCTGTTAGCTCAGCTCTGGTTACAGTCAGACAGACATTGGCTGACTGAAAACTGTCCAAGTATCAGCAGAAAAGGCCAACAGGTAGCCATTGCAATGTCAGCTCCTGCTTTCACTTGCAGAGTTCACAGCCGGTGACCTTTGCTCTGTGCCTAATCCCAAAGGTCCAATTTCCCTAAGCATTTATTTTTAAAATATTGACTTAAAGGGAAGGGACAAAAAAAAATGTGGAATGTGTCCTGAACACCCATAGGAAAGGAAATGGTTTAGAGACTGATACTGTTGCCAGCAGATCTGAAGCACTGGATTTGAAAGGCTCATTAATATAAAGACCAGTCCAGGTCTCTGACTGCAAGTGAAAAGATAACATGCTTTGGCATAGACAGTGACAATGCTGTCCAAAACAGTTGGAGTTTAGTGGTGGCAGAGTATGAAGCAATGTGCGATGAAAGACTCACTTTCCCAGCACCAAAGGATAGGACTCCACCTTTGAAGGTGAAGCCACCCCAAAATGGGACCCTTAGGTAACAGGTTAGAAGCTGAGGTGGAAGGCTACACATCAAAGAGCAACCTTGTGCCCTTCACTGTTCAGGAACCTCCTTGAAGAGCCCTCAGAAGAAACAAATGTTTCTTGTCAGCTTTCCAGCAGAGTAAATGTGAAACACAAAAAGTTCAGTCGGTGAAATGTTTTTTTCTCATTTCTTTCCTCAGAGTAGTTCCTAAAAGTACAGAAAATAGCCAAATAGTGTTCATGTTAATGATGGAGCGCTTTAGGTTCCTGTGGCAACTCATATTTAATTGTCTTAATGGAAAGAGAACAAGAAAAGTTTTAACTTTTTACAAAAATACAGTCAATTTTTCATCATTATAGCAGGAATCACTTATAGGCTAATTGCCCATAAATTATGCATACCTCCTTCAAATATTAATATTAGCATATAATATAATGAACTTTATGTGAAAACTGAGGAAGGTGATGTGGCATTCTACAAATGTGAATTTCTCACCTTAGAATTAAAAAACACTAATGATGATAATTTTAGCATAGTTTAGTCCCCTGTGTAAACAAGTGACCAGGGCTTTGAAGAAAACCTAGAGCACTTGGCTGGGTCTAGCCTAGCAGTCCTGGAAAGGCAATGTACATGTGAAGTCAACTGTCAGGAAACACCTGTTTAATGCCAGGCTTGTTAGAAAATATAAGGATGAGAGATGACCTCAGGTCTGCAGTGAAGAAGGGAATGGTGGGCTTAGCTGAGTGTGTTGATATAGATCCCTCAGAAAAAGCAGAAAGCATCACCTCAAGTATGAAGATTCTGTGGGTGGAGAAGAAATGAGTTTGTCTGGGTTCAGATAAAACTAATTGGTGGCATGGGCTCCTACGGCAGCCATAAATCTAAGATTTAGTCTGTCTTAGAAACACTAGTGATTAACAGAGGGGAAACTGAGTTAGGGGGAAAAAGAGCAGACTGCTGAAGTCAGTGCTGTAACATGTTTTGGTTAGGTTTGTGAAAAGCTTGATTGTACTGTCATTGAGTTCGAGGAAACTTTGACACAGACTTTCTCTGGCAGATGCACTTTAGTTTTAAACAAGACAAAGCCATGTTCACTTGAAACTGAAAACCTGGATGACAGGTTCATATTTACTATTGAAAAGCAGTTTAACCAAAACAAAAATCAGTCTGAGTGTGAGGTCCAATGAGGAAGATATAAGAAGTCCATATCCTGAAAAAGACAGAGAGCAATGGAATTGGTGTCCTGCCTGATTTTGCACAAAGCTTTCAGCTCAGAGCTGATGGAAAATGTCATTCTTCTGGTTTTTGTTATTGCCTAAGTAGAGACATTTTTCACAACCCTTTCCTGCAGATGATTCACATCCTAGCTGCTTAGTTTTCATCCTTAATGTCAGATTCATAATAACATTATTAATAACATTAATTGATTGTTCTACAGAAGTAAATTTTAATCCAGTACAAGTAACCCGGGGAGGCATATGGCAAGTAGCCTGCAGCAAACTAATCTGCCACTGACACAACCCCTTCCACCCTCTAAATGCTTTAACTTTGCCAATGCTTTTGTTTTTTTTATCCAGTACTTGCGCACATCATTTGCA
Source organism: Aythya marila (assembly GCF_965140915.1). Classification (NCBI taxonomy): domain Eukaryota; kingdom Metazoa; phylum Chordata; class Aves; order Anseriformes; family Anatidae; genus Aythya; species Aythya marila. The sequence goes on along the minus strand of NC_139044.1, from coordinate 82,826,076 downwards.
TTGCATGTATTTAGGGCAGGATTAGCTTCTGTTGGAATATTTTCTCTGAAATTAAATCCCACTGCTTTCGTTCTGCAACTGAAAATCCCTTCCAGAAATTCTTTCCAGCCTCTCAGTGCTCTTTATAGGTACCCTGTGGCTGCTACCCCTTCATAACAGAAACCTCATGCATTTGCACTCAGCTGTCCAAACAGGTGGATGACCTGGACAGTTACAATCAATCATTCAGTGCTTGTGTCTGTCCTGCTTTAGCTTTTTGGAAACAACTCTTCATTTTCTCCATGTTTGTATCAGTGTGACCTCAAATCAGCAGCTCTTCATCACAGTATAGTACCTTTAGGAAACACACTAACAATTGTTAAAATTAAGGGAATGAAGAAAGTGAGCAAGCATATGTTGACAGGTGCACATAAGCCAACAGTTTAATGTAACCGTGCTAGAACATAACTTCCTGAATAAGGGAGGAAAGAGCAGATATTTTTTCTTCAAGTTGTTTCAGTCCTAGAATTTCCCAAGGGACAAATTTGCTTTAGAGCAGATGTATTTTCTTCAGATTTTGAGCGCACCTGCACATGATTTGGAATGTGTTTCAAAATTTGAAATCTATAAAGATTTCTTCATCCTTTGACTGCAACATATAAAGAATGTTTCAAATACAGCCTATTGAAAAATGTGTCACTGTGCAGTAGACTTGCACACAGACTGATCATTCATTTCACTTAATATTCCGTTACAAAGGCAGACAGGGGTGAAATGAGAAATACCATAGCAAGATTAACAGGACAGTTGAAACTGAACTTGCTCAGAAATTAAATTTTATACTGGAGACACAAGAAAGAAAGAAAAAAAAATACTTAATGACCTTTTCTAGACAAAATGCCAACATAGGCAACTAATTCAGATTTCAAAAATAATAGAGGTCATGCTTTTCACCTTGCTTTGCAGCACGTCTTTGCTGTCATCTACTGCCTGGAGCTTCATGAACTGGAAGGACATGCTATCATAATATAATTTTGCTTTGTACTGCTTAATTGCAGTCACATTTCTCCCCACATGTGGTTGCTTTTCAGTGGTTGGTAAAAGCAATTCCTGCACACAGAGGTTAAAACTACACAATGTTTTCTGCCAAAAAGCACCACTTAAAGCCAAGCTATTCATAATATCTGTGTTATTAGAAGCGTAAGGTCACTTTTTCCAGTCAGATGGTGCCTGATCTAATGTCCATGCAAGCTGATGGAAAGGTTCCCAATTATTTAGTGAATACTGGATTAGCTCAAAATTCACAACAAAAGGAAGCAAAGAAAGGAGACTGAAGGCCAGATCTTTAGTGAGTGGAGTTTGCTCTCATAGCTTTATAGAGTTATCATGGGTTTTCTGGTGTTGGTGTTTTTTTCTTAGCTATCAAAGATCCAACATATGATGAATTGAGGGAGCTGGGTCTGTAATCCAGTGGTGCCCTGCCTGCCAGGTGGATATAACCACTGGGTGGGGACACAGGTTCTCCATGAAGCCCTGAGGTACTGCAGTGATGCCTTTGCCATGGCCTAGTTACAAGAGGAAGGTGGGGAGATATAATCTTCTGAGCTACATGAAATCTTGTGACTAGGGCACATCCTTGGGTTGTAGGAGAGGAAGTTTCAACCAGAGCCCAAAGCTTTGCATTTCCTTGGCAAGAAAATGTGGACAAAGCACATACCATGGCTAATTTGTAAGGCAGGGAGAGAGCTTGGACACTGTTTACAAGCTGTGTCCCAGATAAAGGCTCAAAGCGTGTGTAAGAGCCTGAAGTCCCCTTCTCCCCACCGCACCCCCCCTCCCATTCCAAGGGATATATCAGGCTAGGGAGGATACTAATGAAAACAGGCACCTGCACAATACAGGAAACTGCCTAATGCCTAGCTACATGCTAGGTTTGTAAGCCTGGGGTTTGGTAAAAATGCTCTCATCCTAGATTTGACCTTCTTCTAAACCCAAAGTTCTCATAAGAGTTGGCCAAACTAAACAGACTGCCCTGGTGTTTTGTGTTCCTGGTCAAACCTTTGACTGATTCTTAAAAGGCAGACTATAGACAGGTCTTATACAATGTGGATTTAGTGTGCTCAAGCACATCTCCAGACCCCTCCACAAGCAGCAAGTTTAGATCCACCAGACTGTTCATTAGACAGTTTCCCTCTTAAGAGCTCACAGGTGCATTTACATGGATATCTTGTGCTAGCAGGAGGTGATATTTAATGATAGAAGTGGTCTCAGCCAAGCCTTGTATTAATCGTTTATACAGATTCTCCATTCATAAATGTTATTTCCATCTGCCTAAGGAAATTCTCTGTGCCTATTTCCAAAGGCTGTGATTTCACCATCACTCAGTCATTCTCAACATCTATATTTTGTGCATACATTGCTCAGAGGTTGCTGCAGCCAGGAAAATGACTGGATAAAAAAAGCACTTTTTTTTCCTTCTTCTTATCAAAATAGCCCAAATGGTATTTAGTGTTGATTGTGATGCTACTAAAGGGAATAATGAAAAATATGCAAAAGGACTATAATACTATAGCCGAATAGCTAGAGACATAGATGTCCCTCACTTCATCCAATGCAAAACTTTCAGAAAGTACTCCTAATTAGATTTTATCTTGTGCAAACTGTTGTGAAGATTGCCTAAGTTGTGCTTGAAGATACAATCTGAGAACAGCGATGCCGCATTCCAAGGAACAGTGACAACGTTTTAAAATGACAAATTTGCATACTAGTATCTGAAGGCAGAATCTGGCTTACACTATCTTGATCACAGGTGACAAAGCATCATTATAGCCTCAGTTGCCCATTGTAAATGTATGTGCCTGTTAAGAAGGAGCCTCATCCTTTCATCTGTCACCAAAAGTGATTTGATATGGAACTAATGTTGGAATTCCATAGTGCCATAGTCACAGTTATTCACATGGACTTGAATGTCTATTATCATAGTAAGCATCACCTAAACACCAAGTGTCCAGTCTTAATGGATTGATTTATTAACCTGTATCTGCCTGCTACTACTGGCTTAGCCCTGTGGAGTGTGTGTTCTGTACCACTGAAAGTGAATTTGAAGTAATTACCAGGTATCTGTAACAACTATTTTAAAAACTCTCCTCAAAAGTTCAGAACATTTCTTGCAGCGTACATTTTTTATTTGGTTAAGAAAAAATCCTTCCATTTTAAAAGTAAGTGTTTAGAGTCAGATCCTCCATTACTGTGATCTCCTCTCAAACATTTGAGATGACAAATTTGTAATGTATAACTTACTTTAGAATCATGTGAAGAGCCTTTTACACCAGTGGACCAACACAAAGTTGATTCTGTGGAAATGAAAACCATACTTTAAACATTTGAAAAAAAAAAAACATTCCTTTAAAAATACCAATGAACATTTAACACAATGAGAATTACTCTTCTAATTGAAATGGGGCTTTAGTCCCACTACACCTAAAGTCCCCCCATGACTTCAACGACAGTAACAGGTTCTGCAATTCTTGTAGAGCTGCATGTCTTGAAACCAGCACATATAAAAAAGCAAATCAATCCATAGGTGCTGCCCAGATATTCCCAACTCTTCTGGCTGACATACGTGCAGTTCCTGTCCAAGTTTCAGAGAATAAATCAGCACTTACTGCCCCAAAGCCAAATCAGGACACAACGCAGGACACGTTCTTCTTTTGAGTTTCCTCAGTTCCCTGTACAGTCCCAGTCTGTCTGTCTCGGCTCTTCCTCTTCCTGATTCACACAGCTCTTCTGAGTCCCAAACAAAGGATGCTCAATGCAAATAAAAAGATAGGGTATTCTAAATATTTGGTATGGGTGGGATTTTCCCCACTTGCTGACGTAGGAAAAAAAAAAAAACAGATAAGGCACGTTGCCTAAACTAAATGTCCCTAGTAGCCAGCTTGGAAATGCATGCCAGCCAGCAGAAATACGTTGATTAAAGCATCAAAAGACAATAAAAGTAGTCAAAGTGGGGATGAGTGAAAAGCAGCCCCTGCCAATAACCACTGGTTTTGACCTTGGATCATGTATCCTGGACCTATTTTCCCTGTTGTAACAGCTCCAAGAAATGACTTTCAGTGCTTTAAGGATCGTCCAAGTGGCATGTAATTGCTAAGACACGGGAGGGAGGGAACTGGAGGATGGGGAGAGGAACAGAAAGAAGAAATGTGTGGAAAGCCCAAATACTTATCTCACAGTATAAACCTAGATAGCACGAATCCCTGGACCTTTTGAATCACCCACAATTGCTAGATATTAAATGCCTCTGGAAGTCCTGAAGTACAGTGTTGTTTTTGTTTTGCCTAATTAAAGGAAGTTTGCATTCTAACACCTTCATCTGTGTTGGTGTCACAAACCACTGAAACTCTAGGAGCAAATTATGCAAAATAAAGGCATGACACAGCTTCCTGATTGGGTCATTTTGTGCTTATAACCTCTAGCAAGTCTTTTGACATTACACATTCATTCATATATGAGGAACCACCTCAGGCTGGAATGTCATCCTCAATGATAACTTGCTTAATCAGCCAATTGAAGTCATCCCATGTGTTTGACCCCAAACTTCCTCAAGCATTCCCACCATCGATCAGAAGGAAGTAGTCAAAGATACAGGAAATGATGATACTACCAACACAAAATCACATTACAATTTGACAGTCCCAGAGGTTATTTATGCCACACAACACTGAGAAATAATAGTAAAGGTGCATTGATGGAAGAGATTCAGACCATTAAGTATTTTTGACTCTCTGTTTAAAATAGACCCACTGTGTCTTCATGTTACTGTCTGTTTTCATCCAAATAGCTAGCTTCCTGAAGTCCGTTATGAAGCCACTTTTTCTCCCTGGGGCTGAGTTAGAACACATTGAAGCAGCTAGTGAAGTCATCACAGAGTACAGCCCACTGAGTGGTTAACAACTGAAGAGCCTCTATTTGTCTGGGTCCTAACGCACTCTAGGAACTGCATTGAAAACATGTTCTTAACAAGATGATGCTGAATTTGACAACTGGATTGCCTAATTTGTCTGGGTTAGAACTGCACAATCCAATACTATGGAAGCTGATACATACAGTCTCATTTCCTGCCCCCTGCTTTCTCCCTTTGTAGTCTGCATGTAATACAATTTAATGGTCAAGCTAGATAGCCTTGTGGATCTTGCTGTACTCACAGTAATTGTATTAGAGCCTTACTGTAGTTTTTTTTTTTCAGATTTCCATGGTGGGAAGCTGAGGATATCCAGCTGGAGAAACTCAGCTTCAAGTCAGACAGGTCAGGAATAAAAAATATCTAAAAATACAATGTCTAAATTCATATTCAAATTGAGAAATTAGGAGTGTTTGTCATATATTCTCTCTAGTTAGTCCTGTTCCCTCTTAGAAGAGGTTTTTCCATTTAGCATTAAGGTTTCCAATGGACACTGCAAAATTCATATCAGAGCCAGCAGGAAATCTGAGGTTGGGTTTGATGAGATCACAGCCATAAAAACACACCAATTTACGTACACAATTAAAAGATGAAGAATAAACTGTGAGTTAAAAGAGCTGCTGCTTGCTTGGCTTTGTCCTAATAACTTCTCTGGCAACAGTCAGTCACAATCTCCACCTGTACTCCTGTGCCTCTCCAGCCCATTGTGACCCAAAAGCTGCTTTTCTTTAGGACTGGGTTATTCCACAGAAAACCAGCCTGTGGTTTCACCGTCCTGTGCTGCTGCCAAGGGCTGAGCAGTCAAGGGAGCAGTCAGAAGGCAGGAAGTGGGGAAGCCAAAATGCCCCAGGAGCAGTTCAACTGCCTCTTCACAGGCATCTGAAGTGACTTTTGGTCATGTCATTTGACCTCCTGCTGCTGCTGCTCCAAAGGGGTTTGTTGTTGGACATGTAGGTGTTTATGTCCTTGATACCCTCTTCTGAGCACCTGGATTGCTCTACTTTTGTCATGGTAGTTCCATGTGGGTAAAATCATCCTTCTCATTGACCTTTGTCCTGTATCTGGACTCTTTCATAAATAAACCTAGTCCAACCCAACGATCAAAACCCTGATCCTTGTACCCTGTCATTTTCATTGCCTTCAGAGGTTATCCTCATCCCACAAAACCCTCATGACCAGCGTGGGATTTACAGTATCTTCTTTATGTTTAATTTTTACACTCAGCAGAAAAGGAACTGCTGTTTCTTTTTCTTGATGATGTATCTTACCTATGCTTGGAGTACCAAAATGATAAACAAATAAACAAAGCTTATCAATTACGTGAAAAGTTTGCTTGCTTAAAATGCAGTACAGGAGGGCAGCAGTTTTGCACAAGAATATTTGTATTCTGATGAAACTTATCCATTTTATGGGAAGAAAGATGCAAACAAAATGGTCTTTGCAAATGGACATTGAGAAACAAAAACATTTTTATTTGATTTCAAATTTCAATGTTAATTTATTATTTAAAGAACACATTGTAACTACATTCCTTTGGTCTAGACAAAACATTTCTCTCTGTTTCTCTTCTAGCTCCTCCACTTCCCAGTTATCTCTATCATTTGTCTAAAATCCAAATTTCTAAAAACATTAACGTTAACTGCATAAAATGTATTAGGCAGCCAAGGGAGCTATTCTGGATTTTGTTCACATTCCACCTTAACTCTGTCTGAAGCTGATGGGAATTTAACTAGTAATCTCAACAGGAACAGGATCATGTCCTTTTGGTGGAAATGTCGTGACCTTCTTCCATAAACTTGCACATGTAGGATTTGTTTTCTTTCAGACTGTGTATGCATATGAAAGCTGTTCCAAGAAAGAGACGGATCAGGAGGGCTTACTTTTCTCCTTTTCAAGAAATGGCCATCTAATAGGTCTCTATAAACTAATGTGGGTTGGAATTCACATAGGTTTCTAGGCCCTGTAGCCTGAAATCTGAATTGCAGCATCAACTTTCTTAGCACTAATAAGTTCAGAGAAAATAATAGTTCCAGTTTTGCAGTCTCCATAGATGAACATAGAAACATAAACATAGAAAAAGAACAAGCAGAAGAGGAGTTTACATCAAAGGCACACAAAAATTAAGGGCATTTTTCATATGTAACTCTTTAAAACACATTCATAAATCCTGAGAAGTTTAGAAAAGGGATTTTCCAGTCAGATTATTCCACCATGTGACAAGCCATAACAAGTTAGTTTGAACATTGCTTCAAAACCTTTATTTAATTGCTGTGAAAGTGTGCTATTGATAATATAGTTAAGTTTCCTGCATGTGAGAAGCAGAAAGGCGGGTGCTACTTACCTCTCCTCCTTTCATGGTAGTGAATTATGGCTGGGAGATGTTCCTGCTTACCATGCCATCCACGGGTACCTGTTATGTTCACACTGCAGTATTCAGAATGCCAGTTTTGTCCTCAAAATCTTAATTTTGTGTGGAGAAAGAGATGCTTCAGATGTTATAGCTGATATTTCTCTGTGTAAACATTAGGTAGTTTGAGACACTCCGGAGTCTGAAGGCTGGCTATGTCCCTAGTGTAAATGCAAAGGCACAGGGTCTAAGAAGGGCATGCTGAAGGTAGGCAGAAGACAAGTAGGACCTTAAAGAAACCCTGGCTTTGAGATGTAATAAATCCAACTAACCGAAAGATGAAGGAGGAGGAAGATTTAGTATATATCCCCATGTGTACAGTTCTTCATGGCCTCATGTGCTCCAGGTGCTACCTGAATGGTGACTCACAAACCTCTCTCTTCACTTCTGACCTTTTGCCTACTACCCAGTCTCATATTTCTGATTGTCATTCCAACATGTTGCTACAATTCTCCAATACCCCAAAACAACAAACAAACAAACAAATCCATTCATTTTTCCTCCATAGAAGATCTAGATGTTTTTCCAATTACATTTCTTGCTGCTTTGCTTCTCTTCTTGCAGCTTCAGGCAGGAGTGTCCTAACCTAGGTGTTTCACCATGCAATTTCCTTGTAGTGGGTGCTACATCCACTTTCTCATACACTAAGCTTTTTTTCCTTTTATTGTTTAGATAGCTCTTTAAAACACTTTTCTTCTCCCCATGCAACACTTGCACTTTTCAAAGGAACTCCTACTCTGTCTGCCTACCTGTCTGACTTTTATTGCAAATGCATTCAGGCAACTTTAAGTGCAAGAGTACATTTGCAAATTTGAAGGTATACAGTCCCAGCTTTATTTTTCTGCACTGACAATAAGTGTTTGTTACTGAAATGCAAGACTTCTCTGTGACTCACCATTTCATATCTTACTGCTTTCCCAGAGATTTTGTGAGTTCAGGGATCAGAAGTTTTCCCTTCAATCAGGTATAAGCTTCAGGAGAAAAATAACAGTTTTCTTTAAGATATGGAAGTGTTTGGTTCAGTACCTCATTAGGTAGCATGGGTAGGTGTATAATCTGTGCTGCTCTATGAAAAAGGATGCATTAGTCACAGAAGACACCAGAGGTAACTTGGGGCAACACATTTCCTTGGACTTCTTTAACAGTAGCCCCTCCCTACATATTTTGCAACTATTTCCTGTTCCTTTACAGGGTGATTGACCCTTTGTACATTTTAGGTATTGTCATTAAGAATATTATTGAGCCCATATCTTAACTAATGTTAGAACAAAAGAATTCCCAAGAGATTCCCAACTGTTCTGGCACAGAGCACGTGACACTAAGTGATTCTGCACTCACAGCTTGGAGCCTGTGCACCATGTAAATGTCCTGCTGGCACTTGTCAGAGTGAGGTATCAACACATTGCTTCAAATCCACATGCTTGAAGTCTCTCTTTCAGTTTAACTGAGATGAAATATCATTTTTAAGTGTTAATTCTAGAAAACTGTGAACCTTGGTACATTCGGTTCCTGTGCTGTTCTTTGTGTAGGAGCTCCAGTTGCTGACTCGGAGGGGAAGCTTGGGGCTAAGTGAGGGAATAATCCTGGACTATGCAAAATCAGTATGGCATTAACTTCTGTGAACAGGTAAAAATTACCTTTCCTTGCAATACTGAGGATTTTGTCAGCTGAAGCCTGATCAACGATGTGTGGTAACAAGAACAAGAGTTCCCCTAAACAAAGACACAGAGCAATATCCATTTAAGTATTTGTAGGGAGTATAAAACAACTCATAAAAAGTGTGTGTGTAAAACCAGCTTTCAAAGATGCACTTATTCACCTTTCTACCACCATGTTTGATGTTGCTCTTTCTTCTGCCCTGTTGTATCAGTCTCTCTGTGCAGCTATATGGTCAGCAATCTTTGCAATTGTGGAACATTTAGTGCATCTGGAATACTGTCAAAATATTTGGTCATGGCAGTAGATAAATGAAAATAAATCAAGGATTAACCTGCGTACTCCAGTTCCCACTTCCTATCCTCCTGTTTGGGCCACACGCGCCATAAGCAAAATATAAATAGTACTAGTATTAATTTTTATCAGTAATAACACTGATTAAAAAATGGATGTCATGGGTGCCAAATCAGGTTGCCTCTTTGTCCGTAGAAAAGGAAACTTCTGAATGTAAAGTTAGAAATCTACTTTCCTCAAAGACCATTCTTGTCTTTGAAACATTGCTTCTTAATGAATATTTGCTACTATGAGAAATATTTCCTCAATGCAAATATAAAGCAAGCAGATCACCTTCATTTGACCGTGGTAGATAAGGACCAGATCAGAATATCCTCCCTGGCAATGAACTTTACTCGATGCTCTCTCTTCTATAAAGAGATTGTGTGTGTGTACATTCGCACCTCTGCCTAGATCAGGAGTATGCTTTGTAATGGATCTCCCAGTCACCTCCCCAGACTGCATGCTATCATACTGCAAACCATCTTGGGTTGCATGAATCCCAAGACTCCTGAGGATGTGCTTTGATGGCTGGTGGATGTCCTCTCCCTGGGATCAGACTGGAAGCAATATATAGTGAAAATCTTGAATGTTTACAGTGTAGATGCTGTAGTTTGACTGTTATGGCTGTCTAAAATAAGACTGAGTGATTTGCCTTCTTGAAGCTTTTGTTCTCCTCAACTGACTATGCAGACAGCCAAAGTTGTCTAGCTCAGATACAGATGACTGACTTGACAGACATATAAAGCTAGGCAAGACAAATCCTACCCTAGGCATCTAACTCTAAACAACATGAGATGCTCTTTGTTCTTTTCAGTACAGTCACCATATCAGACAAGCTTAATATATCTTTCTGTTTCCCTTTTTGCCCTCACAATGCAGAACATACTGTTGACAACACCTTAAATAATGACACTTACACAGCTGTTATCATGGGGACGTGGCTGAGTTCCCTTTGGCTCCCAGAGAGCTCAGCGGTTGTCTCCATCCTCAGGTCTACCCTCACAGGAAAAATCACCTCTCAGAAAGGTGACCGCTCAGAAAGTGGCCACTAGTACAGTTGGCAAGGTTCACATTTACAGAAGTTTAATATTTTTTACATCAGGACGTGACTACGGATAATACTTGGACTGCCAACAGCTGGCATTGCTCCTATGTTGCCAGCCCTGACCTTTGTCCAGTTTGCTTTGTTATGCAAACCTGTGGACTCAAAGCTTTCCTATCAGCAGTGAACCAAAGTGCAACACTGTCATAAAGCACCTCGCTGTAAAAAAAAAAAAAAAAAAAAAAAAAAAAAAAGAACAAGTACTACAATCCAGCCTCTGAATGGTTAAAGAAAAAGTCCATCAGGGTGCAGGCCTGGCCACCAAGGAGTGCACACAAGGTCATTGATCCTCATTGATCCTGCTGGCACCCTGACAAGGCTCTGCAGGCTCTTTGGGGCTGGTCAAGGCTGGCAGCTGCAGGGCCAGTCGGACTAATTAGCTCTTGTTCTCCATTTTGTCTTTCCAACAGCTTATCCCTGCCAACCTCTACAAGTTCTTCATTGCTCTCACTCCTTTATACTATGCTATTTTTAATCGGTTTCTGTTATTGGTATGCAGGCCCAGAATGTGGTTATCAAAAAGAGCAGCCAAGGCCAAAGACGTTGCTTGGGAGTTTTTTTAGCACATCCCACAGATCAGATAAACTTTGGGTTAGCCTGTCACTGCAATTGTTCCAATACTGTAATTTCTCTTCTTTGATACTTCCTACAATGCTACTTTTATCCTGTGGCTACCACTTACAGTCATAACATTTCATTATACAAGGAAATAGGGAAGGGAAGGGAAGGGAAGGGAAGGGAAGGGAAGGGAAGGGAAGGGAAGGGAAGGGAAGGGAAGGGAAGGGAAGGGAAGGGAAGGGAAGGGAAGGGAAGGGAAGGGAAGGGAAGGGAAGGGAAGGGAAGGGAAGGGAAGGGAAGGGAAGGGAAGGGAAGCTGCAGTTTCTAAAATCTGTTTGTTTTTCTACATTTTTATTTGACATTGAAAAAAAACATGTCCCTATTACTTGAAAGTCTTCCAGTCATGGGAACATCAGTTCTGTAACAGGAATCTTGGTCAAAATCACAGTAAATATTTCCTGCTGTGGTGTGCCACATAAAAGTAATAATACATCCATCAGGCAAACTTACAATAATCTGCAACACACTGTGCTCCATAGTTCTTGGAACAAATAAGGTGTAAGTGTATTTGCAATGCTGAGTTCAAGCCTCTGTTTGCTTCTAATTTTCTAATGAATCTGAGGAATATTTTCCTAGTTCAACTTGGGGATTTTCCATTCATTGATGAAATCTGGGTCATGGCACAAATGTGTTCAGTGGTTGGACTTGTTTTATTGTTTCATGTTATGCTGCCTCCGGGGCTCACCTGTACTAACCTCAGCCATGACTAGGAATTAAGTTCAAAAAACACATGGAGGGGAGACAGAGTTCAGCTGTCTCACTTCTTCACAGGAAAGTGAAGAAATGTTTCCTACCCAGTCCAGAAATTCTCCTCCTTTTTCAGGAAAGGGAGAGAGAGAATGAGTTGTACTGTTCCCCAGAACAGGAGTGCCCATTCAGTTTGTTGGTTTTGTTTGTTTGTATGTGTCAACACCCTCACTTATTACAGGCAACCTCTTGATACACAGCAGCTCCCTTCTCTCCTGAAGAGATATCACCTGATGAGTATATTATTGAGTCCCCTACCTCTCTTTTATGTTTTTTTTGTCCACTATGTTTCCTAGCTTTTATTGCTCAAGGAGCATGAGCAAAGGTAATGCCCTGCTTTTGACTTGGAAAAAATGAATTGTCCCGTGGTGAATGCAAAAGTTGCAACACTGCAGAGGTTACTTACCCTTCTGGCATCCGGTGGGGCCAAGACAGCATGGCAGGGGCTGAGCGGAGGTAAAGGGAAAAAAAAGGGGGGGGAACGTGGGAGGTTTATGCTACCAAAACACCTGTTCACATTGAGGACCTCTAGCCACCACAGACAGCTGTAATTCTACCCCTTCATTGGCATTACACCATTTAAATTTAGCTGCATGTTTTCATGAGTAAGAGAGTTCCCTGTTCATAATGTTCATAAATGCATCTTGTGAATTTTTTGGTAAAATTAAATGATAGGAAGTATGCTTTAGCTTTCAGCTGACATAAAGGCTGCCATTGCCAGTAAACACAAAGTCTGATTCATGGTCATTCACAAGCAGAAACAAGGCAAATTAAGAGCATACAGTTGCAAACAAGAGGATTGGTATCTCATTCCATATGATTAGCTTTTTTCTCTGTTGCCTGTACATCCTCAGAGTTTATGGTCCAAAAGTTAATTAAATGCTTACGATGCAGCCTGGTCATTAGAACTGTGTTTAAGATGTAATTTTGATAGTTATACACAGCTCTGCTGTACATAACCTCTAAGTTGTTTTTGCAGCTCTTCTAGGTAGGTATTTGTTTTCTGACTGCTTATTTGGCCATGCAGTAATTCAGCTTTTATTGTGATGGTTCATCTGTGGTGTGGATTTTTGGCAGTATGAGAATTACATAAGCGGTTGTTTTTTCCATTGCTGAAACACAAATGGTGTGGCAGCTCTTACCTGCTGAGGCATCTGAGCCAGTTAGGTATACACATCTCATGAGCAGCAGTTCTTAGATAATAAAATAAAATAAAATGAAATGAAATGAAATGAAATGAAATGAAATGAAATAAAATAAAATAAAATAAAATAAAATAAAATAAAATAAAATAAAATAAAATAAAATAAAATAAAATAAAATAAAATGAAAAAAGAGTAAGGAAAGAAGTCACTGCTTTTGTGATGACATTTGCTTTGACTGATCATCAGGATTTAAACCCTTGACCATCAGTGTCATAACAGAGATTACTTAAGCTGTGCCATTAGTTAGTGGCAGAAGGAGGGTGTTACACTATAGGAAGACTGACAAAGAACACGTGTGTTTTAGACACAAATTATTGGGATGTCCTGAAAAGACACTGACAGTTTCATTAGAGTGTAGTTTTATGTTTATATAATGGCAGTTTTAATGTATCTTGGGGTTGAGGGGAAAAAGGAAGAATGAGGTGTTTCCCTAATAGGGAATAAGGTTTCTTTTTTCCTCATATGGTGCCGTTGCTAGAGGAAAAGTGTCTGGCAGGAAGTAATCCTGGACAGAGTCCGAGGGAAAGTCAGCATTACGCAAGACTTGAAGGGAATGTGGAATTCCCACAAGAGCAGCATCCAGGCGCCCTCCCATACCAATGGCTGACTGTGATCCTCTGGTCTTTATAATGACTCAGGCAAAGACAAGCATGCAGATACTCCAAAAAAAGAACACGAAAGTGTAGAGAGGTATCACCCCTTTTCCCTCAAGCTGGGCTAGTAAGCCTTTCTGCAATTGCAGACTGTGGACATCAAAGAAATATACTGAATCCTGCTGCCAAATATTGGCACTGTTTATATAAATTCCCTTTAGCAATTGACTTCTAGTGCTGTGAAGTCCCAGGAGATATTTTTCCATGGAGAATTATGGCACAAGGAATGGAGATGAAGCAGAAATTGTTTTCTACCTCGGTTATCATTAATGAACAAAGGTACCGTAATGCATCCTCTGATAAAGGCTTTTTTGGCCAGAGCAGGGCTCAAAAGGGAAGCAAAGAATGCGCAGCTGTTAGGTACATTGCTGCTCTGTGCACAGCAGGGATTGAATTGAAGGAAATACACAACCTAGCCAGCCTGTGATAACAGCTTCCACCTAATCCCCAGCCAACCATCCCCAAAATCCAAGCCCTCACTGGGGATTTTGGAAGCAGACTGATAGGTTTGCAGGATCCATCTTACATTTCTGAACATTTCAGGGGGACTCAGCTGTTACCCCCCAAGAAGGCTCTTTAGTGGCTTAACGGTCTGTTAACAAAAAAACAGTGTATGTGTGAGAGAATTGTACCTGCAATAAAGGGTATTAAAACTGGAAACTACAGGCAAATATGTCAATTGAAAGCTCTCAAGAAGAGTTCACAAACCACAGCAGCTGATGCAAAATGCAGAACAACACAGCTATATAAAGAAGAAAGCTGGCTGATATAATTGCCAGAAAGCCGTTCTTATTGATGGAGTCTGCCAACAACAGGTGATGTAAGAGCTGGCATGAACGAAGCTGTGGATGTGAATATGGTGTCTGGCAAGATTTCTTGAGAGATGTTTTTGCAGCATAGCAGTTGGAGACTTTCAGAACTCCATTACAAAGAGATACCTGAGGATAAACCTGGGTAGTTTGACTCCTATGGTCAACAGGAAACATCTCCATCATGGTTTGTTCCTGTGTTCTGCGCATCTGGGTTGGGCTGGATTGAACATTTCATGTGCAGTGAACCAAGTCACCAGATTCTACCCCTGACCCCTCAGTTTGCCCCATCTCTCTGCCAGTGTCTCACAGTAAGGTAGCAAAAGGTGGCATGACGTAAGGCAGGGAAAACAAAGTGTGCCTATGCCTCAAGCAATCTCCATGCATGGCCAGTCATGTAAGCACAAATACTCTGTCATCAGTGCTATGAACTGTAGCAGCTGCAGGGTACATCACCTGCTGCGATCCCTGCTGTGACCTGGAGGAGCTGCTCAGAGAGCAGGAGGTATCACATCACGGCTGATGTAGCCTGCCCCGGTGCCACCAGAGCACCTGTGGACACCATTAACCCAGCTGTGTCACCTGTGGCTAGGGTGGAGAGCATTGCACCTTGACTCACTTGTGCTTTAGGCCTCCACCATCCAGAGTCATGTGAACCTCTGCCCTGTGCAGACTTCATCCCTTTCTGTTGCCTGAAATGCTGGGGCTGCAGTTTCTCTGCCAGCTCCCTGCTCAGACCAGCATATCTACATCCGACTGGGAGGGCCCGTTGTCATCCTTTCCCCTCGTTGGCATGCCCCATATCTTGCTTGCTGCTTGGCAGCTCTGCTGGCTCTTCTGGCAGCCTTGCTTGCGAACAGTGCCGGGCAAGGCCTGCAATCCCCAGCAGCCCCAAGCAGTGTAAGCAGGCCCTGGCTGCAGCTGAGTGAACTGCCCAAAGTGCCCCGGTGGGGGCTGCGGGGCTGCAAGTGGTGCAGGGGCACCTCTCAGTCAGCTGCTCGGAGCTTCGTCACCTAAGTTGCTTGGGAGGAGTGACAGGGATGGCACCAAACAGCAGTTCAGGGACTGGCAGCCTGCTTTTCTGGAAATTGGGTTTTTGCTCTCAGCAGGGTAATCCTGGCCTTATTTCCCAGCCAAATGAGAAAGGAAATCAATATTTAGAACTTTTACGGGGAATTAGAAAATGTCTCCAGAGTTAAATGAACTAAAGGATAAGGTGTCTCAGTCAGTGAGTGAGGCAGTGTATCCTTAAACTAGAGTTTAATGCCTAAGAACCTGCTGGGTTGTATGAAATGAGAATTTGGTTTTTCCCTGTTTTGAGAAAGCACATTCACATACTGATAAATAGCAAAGACCAAACTAATGTGCATTACTTGGCTAATGCAGCAGATAAACCAGACGGATATCCAGCGTGCAGCCATCCAAATGGCAGCCTGGATGAACCGCTGCAGCTGGGCAGAAAGAGAAGGAGTGTGGGCAAATTCTTGCCAGGCATACACTCAGCAGCTGCTGCACATCTCCCACAGCAAAACACACATTCCCACATGCCCACCTCGGTAAGACACTGTGGCAGCAGCCTTGGCTGAAGAACAGGCTGCTGCTCTGTGGCTCTGGAGTGTGGCATGTGTGACTGCATGCGCGCCTTTGAAATGCCCCATTTTCCTACAATGGTACAGCTCTAGATTATGAATAATTTAGATAACACAGTAATTAGGGTCATATAAATATCAGTACAGAAGATGAATTCTCTCCATCTGAGAAAGCTCCCTTTGGACTGAGTCACATTGCCAGCACGTTGGAGCTGGAACAGCTCGTGGGAGTACATGTGTTCCCGTGTCCCTCTGAAGGAGGGACTACAGTCCATCAGCTGTTGAATTGGCATCTTTCAGTAGCACTAAGTTCACTTTGAAAATAGGCTGATAAGTTATCTGGAAAAAAACCTTCTGCAGACAGAATAATAACCAGAGAGTCCTGTCTGCAGAGAGCAGTATCTTAGGAGAGACCTTTACCTAAAAGATTACAAATCAATGACACACCTGCTGGAAGCCCAGATTTTTTCATTTATTTTCTTATTTGACTTTTGCATCTCATGTCAAGAGCTTGTCAGTCAAATCCGGGTTAGTAAAATGCTTTATTTTTAGTCAGAGAAGCAGGAACATGTGAGCTGTTTGTAAATGCTTTAAACACCTGGGGGCATTTCTCTACTGGGAGGAACTCTCACTGTATCTGGTGTGGATAAGGACACTGCAGGTTAAAGTCCTACTGTCTCCCTCTAACAAATCCACCTGCCAGGGAAGCAAAAATTAGCTTCTGTAGTTCTTTAGCATGAGTGCCCTCCCTCTTGCACTAACTTAGGGAAGTCACATGCATCACTGCAGAAAAACTTGCACTGTCTAAAAACATCTTAAAGGCAGCTGAAACAAAGAATAGGACAGAAGAATATAAATTCCCTTAGGATGTGTGTCTCTAACACCATGCCGAAGACTTCTCCAGAATCCTTTATGCAGCACCAGCCACAGATATCTATCAGGATGTGGTGGAAATAAAGGAGTTTGTAGACAGATGATGGGAAAGAGCAAAGGTTCAGAAAAAGCTTTCATACATCAAATAAATTGAAAAGGTTAGAATTGATCATCCTAGAAAAGAGAACAATAAGAAGGGACATGTACAAGTCTGCGGGATAATGAAAGAACTGGAAATGATAGATACGAAGCATCACGCCTGCAGAGCAGCAAGGGACCATTCAATGAATGAAAAGGTAGTAAATTCAAAACTGGCAAAGGACGTGTTTTTGGGTTTTTTTGTTTTTTTTTTTTTTTTTCATCATGCATAACTGGACCATAGAAACAAAGTTGTCAAGAACCCACTGAAAATGAAAAAGGAGTGAACATTTTTATAAGTATCAGGAATATGTTTTGCCTCTACTGCCATAGTGTAGAACCACTCCACTACCCACTGCAGGTAAAAATTAAATGAAACAAAAATCTACAAAGGCTCTTTAAAAACGCCAGGTCCCGCTTCACTTTGGTGTGTTTATACTCTTTAGGATTTAATAACTATAATTTGAAGTGTGCCATTTGCATTGCTGTGGGGAAGAAATTTCTTCAGATGAAGATAAGTAAACATGGCTCTGTGCATACTCAGTGCCATAGCGCAAAGTCTCCTCTTTGGGTCTGAATTAAATTACTTTTGATACTCTGTCAATGCACTGCAATTCTCTTAGGAAGGTGTTACTCCTTCAAAAATAGGTTTATTTCTCTGAATATTCACTGAAGAAAATGTGCAGAAAGGGAAGACAATTCATTCAACAGCATAATCGCTACACCAGTAATCCTTTTTTTAAAAAGGGAAAGGAAGAGGGATAATGATGAAATTGGAAAGCAATCTTTATGCTTTTTTTTTTTTTTTTTTTTTTTTAATTGAATACTTAGCAATAAATGGTTATTTCTTCCTTGATTGGTGGACTGTGGAGCATTCTGATGGCACTGTCAGATGGCAGGGTCTGATATCCTCTTTAATAATTTGAGACATCCCATATTTTGGGGAAAGAAGCATACCAGCATCGCATCAGAGTCAGAAGAATTTTTATATACAGAGTGATATCTAGAAGGTAGCCCAGAATAAAAGAAGTCTTTACAAGGGCTATGCAGGGGAACTGGAGTAAAGTGAGACTGTGAGCTTCACCAAGAAATTAAAATCTAGCATGACTGAGAAAGATTTTGCATTTATTCTTTGTTCTGATAGAGCATATCTTGTAGAAACATAGCAAGACCAGACCGTAATTGTATTTGGTGTTACAGAAACCTGAAGAAAGGCTATCATTGCCCTGGAGAGTTTATATGCCAACTAGCTGAAACTTACATAGGATGGTGAAGAAAATATGTTATTATCTGACTTTTACAGGTTAGGAACTGAGGCACACGAAGATTAATTGAGCAGCTGAAAACTTGTGCTTGAGCCAGGAGCTGAACCCAGATCTCCAGAGCCCGATTAACCACAAAACATTCATAACCTCAAACTGTGTTGTCAATGTAATGATCACAGCTAAACAGAAAACTTAATTCCAGGTCTCCAAAGAGCAATGTTAAAGTATCCTTTTACATGTTATTCCAGCAGTGGTCAGAGACCCTGCTTCAGGTTGAGGACTCTGTTCTGTTGGACAGCAAATAAACTTAGCAAAAGAGATGCTTTCAGTTCTTTAATTGTTATGAACAAGGATTGCCTGTAGCCTGTATGTAGATCAGTTCTTTAGTATTTTGTTCCTCCAGCCTGTATAATCTAATCCAAAGCATACTGATGTTTTTGGGATTCTTTTTCCTGTTTTCTGGCCATTTCAGATGTCATGCTGTAAGAAGTTGCTCAATCAAATTGTGCTTGTGTTGACAAAAATCAACCAACATCATTTTGAAGTTTTTCAAGTGGCACATGTGTTCAGCTCTCCTTTACTTTTTCATCTTGTACTCTAAAAGGTAGGGGTTAGTGTGCTTTTGTGTAAATATGATTTGCTTCTGTTTGTAAGTCTGGGTCTAAACAGTGACTGATAGGCATAAAGTCAAAAGATAAACAATGTTTGAATTATTTTGCTATGATTGTGTCAGAAATTTTATCCTATTTGTAAAACAAAATGTATTTTAACAAAGATCCAGCAAAGGTTATCAGTGATACTAATGGGTGTTCCTGCTTTAACAAGTACTTAGATAGGTGAAGATTAGACTAAAGCATTGCATTTTCCTATCTTATTGCTTTTATATAATATAACATACTGTAATATCATATATAATGATGTCCATAGTTATAAAACACTTGTGGGTACAATTCAGCCACAAGAAAAAAAAAAAAAAAAAAAAAAACGACTATTCTGAGTCAACTGCTTGATTCCCCTTTGTACTTTCCTCTTAATGCCTGAAATACAGTAGCAACATATTACCTCAGCCACATGCTTCTTTACACAGTGAGCTACAGCATTGTCCTTAGAAAAGTCATTTTTACTTTGCCAGTTCCTGGGAACTGATGACTTCGAGGATACACACACTGAGAGTTTGCAGTCAGGAGGCTTTGCTGCATCATTTGGCTTACAGGCATTTGTTTCTTCTCTCTGAAGTTACCTTGGTAAAAGATGAGTGGGCCTTCCAGATGTGCCCACATGGGCATACCCAGAGCATATTTATAGGGTATGACAGAGTTGGAACATGTGGAGCATGGTGCAGAAGGTCTGCTTTTTGCCCAATCAACAGGACGGCAAATTTCATCCCACTCAGACCTCACTATTTCAAAGTAGACAAAATGGGTAAACAGGCTTTCAAAGTCAAGACTCTTGGTACACAACTGTGGCTGCTCTTGAACATCTAGCTTCTTACAGCACTGCTCAGCAGAGCCAGCAAAGTGATAAAAACAGATCCCTAGGAACAAACAAAGCTACCCTGAGCATCTCCTTGAAGAGGTCTGTACCCAAGGATGCTGCCCCTTGTGCACAGCCGAGTATACACAGCAGCAGTCTGAGCTCCAGCATGGCTTGAAGGTTTCTGTGGCCATCAGAAAGCTCCTGCCTGAATGGCTGGAAGCCCACCTGGCACCCACTAGTGTTCATGGGGGAACTACAGACCCCACTGCTTCTGCTCTAGATGCATCTGGGCACACCATCTGCCTGAAATGAGCTGACCTCACAGCAACACTGGACATCTGCATACCTTTGAAGGCAGATCTCCCAGAGTCTGAAGTGTCAGGAATTACAACAAGCCCCAAAGCCACAATTACTTCTGGGAATGCAGTAAAGGGTATTTTAAAGAGACATTAATGTCCCACCCACACCTTCAGAAGACCCTCTACCCAGGGACCTGTGTCTTTATTTATGTTGTGGGTGTGAAATAAAGGAGTTGCAACACCACAGGGAGCAAGACCTATTACCCTTTCTTGCATTCTATGAGAAAATGCATCTGCAGCAGTCTCCAGCAGTCAGATTTCCCCAGAGCCTAGCTATTTACCTCTTCTCTAATTCTGAAGCTCTGTTTTTTCCTAGAACTGTGTTTAGATTTTGCATCTTCAAAACATGGTTGCTATGTACTTCAGCTTCAGCGCAGCAAGAACTTTGCACCCCAGCCCCCATGCAGGCTGCCTAATGGCAAAAATTGTTCCTGAGTGGGTGAAAAATTCCAGTCAGGTCACTGGAGCTTCCCGCAGCACCATATGCTACCAACAATATGTAATGAAAATTCATCTCAGGTTGTGAAACATATTGAACTGCTAAAATCAACAAAATGCTGGCAGGGAATGTTCTCTGAGGTTATCTTTAGATTGAATCTGCTTGGACTTTTGACACCTACTCAGCAATGTCTCTTGGCATGCAAGAAACATCTTATCAAAATGCTGAAAATGTTTAGTCAGTAACTAATTTATTCCCTAGTAAATGTCTTTGCTTCCCAAATTCTCTTTCCTCTCTCTCTCTCTTTTATTTAGTGTTTGGATGCTTAACTATAATAATATAACAGACAGAAGGTGATATTTTTGGGAAAGAGATGCAATTTGTGACCTGAAGAAGAGCTTATCTCTCTGTGGAAAGGACAAAGGTTTCCATTTAAATAGTCTTTCAGGAAGTTGTATGCCTTCAGTATATTAAGTTGTCTGTTGTTACTACTGTAATGTTATATGCTGTTATTTTACACAAATATGACCTGTAGTTTTGCCTACTGATGGGAAAACAAGTAGGTTTTTTTGTTTTGTTTTGTTTTGTTTTGTTAGCGGTGGTGTGTTGTTTTTTGTTGTTTGTTTGTTTGTTTGTTTTGAGAAACAGTACACATGTGCATTATATGTACATAGAGTAGTCTGTTATTCAAAATACTCACTGTGACAACTGTACATGCTCATGCCTCAGTTATTTTTCTCTGCCTATTTTGCAACAATTACACAAGCAACACATACGCATCTGTGTTTGTATATATAAATATTTTTATAAGTGCCGATGTCAAAACATATGTATGTATACATATCCAACTGTTGCAAAGTAATCAGTATGTATATATATGCCAAAGGTAAATATGTATTAGCAAACAGAGTAGTACCATACAACATGTCAGCTTTGCAACTCTCTCTTTACATCTACTCATGTGTTCATACAAAGCTAGGCAATGTGTTTCATGGAAAATTGTAGAAGTTGAAGCCGTTTCATATTATAAGTCATAGCACACGACTGCTTAAAGCATGTAACCTCTCCCACAAGCTTACAAGTTTACATTCAGTTGGAATTTAAGAGTATATATATATATATATAAAAAAATCAAAATTTTAAAAGGAAACAAAAGGTGGTACACAAAGACAAATGGCACATCTCATGTGTATGACAGATCTAAATAAAGCCTGCTGTGTGGGAGCACAAATCCACATACACAGGATTAACACACATATAAATGAGAATATGCAGACTCACACCTACAAATAGTATAATAATCTCAGCTGCAAACTGATGACTCTTTTTCCAGAACATAGATTTATTACCTACTTAGTCATTACCATTCTGTTTTAATAACTGTGATTAGACACCATCACAAAATGCATCATACATTTTCTCCAAATCTCCAATCTATCTTGCCTTCTGGCTTTATTTCTGCAATCACTTGTTTCATGCATTTCTTAAAGTCTAATACTCTGACCCTCCCTACTCAGTCCTTGAACTGTTTCAAGACAAAACAACACAAAACTAAATTCTAAACAAAAGATAGTTCAACTCAAGTACACAAAATATTTCAAAAGTAAAAAGACAACAGAAATGTATCTTTTCTGGCTGTAAAATCCCAGTGGGAAGCCCAAGTTAGGATTTTAGCAGAGCAGCCAAAATATTTAAACTTCAATCTGAAGGTGTGAGTGCACAGACATATCTTCAAGGAGGAAAGCAAGACTCTGCATTCTGAGCTCCTGGGACCTGCTACACAAACAGGTCAAAGCAAATTGGAAAAATCTCATTGCATATATATTTTTTTTCTGCTAATCAAGAGAAAAAACAAGAATGCTGTAAAAGTTATAAAGGAAAGTATAGTGGAGACTTTCCTCTTCCATATCTGGTAAGCTTACTGTCATAGAAGTAATCCACAACAGAAGGGTATTAACAGCAGTCAATGCTATACTTTTTATTGGGAATAATTGTAGTTGTAGACCTCACTTAAAAAGTAATAATGCTAGAGAATAAGAGATGAACTCGTGAAAGGTTTTAGACCTCATCATAAGCCACAGATGAGTTTAATAGCATTCTCATATAAAACAGTACAAAGCATTTTGGTGCACAGGGTTGAAACAAAAAAGACAAGTCTTTACACTAAGTGAATGGCTTTATGTGATACTTCCTTCTTTAGCCTAGCCAGCATTATTGTAAGCAATATTGTGCCTGAGCCTTATTCTCCCCAGACAGGTTCATTTGCAGGCAGTAGGCAGGAGGAGCCTTACTGCGCTGAGGCAGAGTGGAAGAGGAAATGAAGGAGCATAGTGGAATTTTTATTGAGTTGCACTCTGTATTCCTTGTCCTTGAAAAACATGGTGCTATTTCTACACCTGATTTCATCAGGAGGATCTGAGGCCAAAGAACTGCTCATCATGTGCCAGCCTAGACCCTGGATCCTCCAAGCCATTGTGCAGACAGCTCTCTGCTCCTGTGCAGAGAGTGTTGCTTTTGTTCCTGGTGTTTGGCTCATGTGGTTCCCCATGCAGGAATAACAACTAAGGATTTTTCTCCACTTGTGTTAGCCCATGTAGTCTGAAGTACAATGAGATTTTAAAGGCAAAGCCAAAAAGTTTCTATGTGTAAAAAAATTATTGCCAGAACTGAGCAACAAATACATAATTATTTCATGGTAGTGGCTTTCTCTCCACTTTCCTATTCCATTGTAGTCAGGTTCCCTATAACTTTTGATTTCAATATTTCTTGTTCTTCTCTGTTTTCCTCTTATTTTAATTGTTTTCCCCCCTTCCTGTTTCCTTCCCTAACAGAGCAGGGACACAGTGGTATTTTACTTTGTATGAAACTTCCAAATACATTCTATTTGCAAAGGTTCCTCTTTAGTAGGATGAGGGAAGTCAGCCTTCCTTATTACGGCTTCCATTAATTGTGCTTCAGCAGGCCACAGGAAAGCTCATGATATGTGCACAAAGTTGACTCTATAAATCATAAGTAATGGAGATGAAATTTTGTGGAGTCTCCAAGAGGGAAGTGATTACAGCCGTAAAATATCATCTTTGCAAGAAAAATTGTGTAATAATAACTTTGTGGGATTTCATATTACTGCTGTAACTTAGAGATGAGCACTCGGGTGCATCAAGAGCTTTAATAATGTATGTGTAGGTGGCAAATTACTCATAAAGAATCTACTGACTTGTGGATAATGTTCATTTCATATTCCCAAAGATAACTTAAGCCTTTGGGTAGATGTCATTTCATGCCCCATACTCATGACATCTAGCAGGAATATTGAAAGTAGAGTGTGCTGACCACTTCCCTGTGTATAAGCACTCCTTCTCCCTGCAAGATATTTCCTATGGAATTCCTATGAAGGCAGGGGATGAAGCACATATATTGTAAGCATTTTGGTGCAAAATAAACCAACCTACTTATCAAGGGCCTGCATAAGTCTACTATCTAGCATTTCTGTACTCTAAATTAGAGAAAACTTTATACTGGAGTCACTTTAGTATCTGGCAAGTTGGAAACACAATACAAAACATGTAAATGAAAAGCAGGACATCTTGAAAATAACCCATACAATAGGCTGCTAGAGCTTTTGTTTTTAAATTAGAGCAGGCTGGTTCCTTGTACTAGCAGAAAATAAATCACACTGAGCTATCAATAAAGAGAAATCTCTCCTTCTCTCTCTCAAACATCCCCAAGCCTCAGATAGAACAGTACTCACATTTTCATTGATTCAGGGCCAATATTTTTATGTAATTGCCTAACACAAATACTTTGTTCTATCTGATGTGATTTTGGAAAAGACACAATGTCCAAATGTGGCAAGACAGAAAAATATCAGCCTTTTACATAAGTTGCAGATATGCACACACCTTGAACTTCTGTCTCTTTCATTTCCTTGAAGCTTGCCTCCTCAGGTAATCCCTTGCCTCTTCCTGCTGGGGTTCCTACTCACTAAAGGTACTTGTTTGAACCAGATATTTTCTTCTTTTAGCTGCTGGGCTCCTTACTGCAGTGGCATCCCTTTTGTCAAACAGAAAAAATGCTACCAGAAACAAAAATCTGTTACAGAGCATGAGGTTGCAAACCCACTGCATTGCTTCTAAACAAGGCAGCCATGTCTTTTGGTCCACATTCCCTTTTGTTTCTGCATAACTGTAAATGTAACATCAACTCTGTCAATTGTTATAGATGCAAACTGAGCTGGAGAGTAAACTCAAGTCAGAAGTCAAACTAATCACAGCTATGCTGGGTAGGCAGGTCTGCCTGGTAGTTTGTATATTGGCCTTAAACCAGTTAAAAGAAGAATAGTATATATTCTCAGGCTAGAAGTATACACTTATATATATATATATCCATTTGGCTATTTTTAAATAGCAGAACCAAAAATCTGTCAACAGATTATTCTTTTCCGTATCTGTTCATAGTACTTCACAGTACAAAACAA
Source organism: Aythya marila (assembly GCF_965140915.1). Lineage (NCBI taxonomy): Eukaryota > Metazoa > Chordata > Aves > Anseriformes > Anatidae > Aythya > Aythya marila. The sequence goes on along the minus strand of NC_139044.1, from coordinate 82,800,988 downwards.
CTTTTTCTTATACTAAAAGGTAAGACATTTGTGATGATCTTTGAAATAATAACTCATATGCTAGCTATTTTTCTTGAGGTTATCATTCTGAATATTTTATATGTGGAGAAACAATAGGCAAATTTGTACTTCTCAATAGCTGTACAACATACTGGGAGAAAACGAACACATTTTATTTGGCTTTTTCTATTTGTTTCTTTGTGGTGTGCAGCAGGAAACCCTGGAATATATTACTTAGATCTTTCAATGCAAGTCCTTAAATGCACTAGAGGAGCATTACAAAAGATATTTCCAATAGTTCTAAATCCATGTTTGCACCACGTACAGCAAATCCGATATAGTAAGTAAGTTACTAAATGTAATGCACTTCAGAGGCTTGCCAAGCCCTTTGTGCTCCGTGTTTGGCAGGCATGTTTTGTCCTTGCTTGCTGCTATGGACCTTAGAGTGTTTATTGATCTCAGTTTGTCACCCTGAGGTCAAATTACAGCTACGTGGAGCTGCACCTTCAAGCCACTCAGATTATAGCTAAGGCAATGAAGCAGGACACAGTCTGTGTCTCTGAGCTGTGTTTTCCATGAAGATCTCAGAAACTCCACAGTTCTGACTACCAGCTGGCCAACTTTCAGCTGAAGCTCAAGCTATCCTTTAAATTAGCTGCTACAGGGCTACTGCTCTCCACAGGTGTTTCTGTTACAATCACATGATATTCAGCCTGGCAGCAGCCTTCCTCTAAAGTGTTTTGGGACTGGACACCAGGCAGGTTGGTCCTTTCCTTGCTGATTCAACAACAACTAGATCTAGAGAAAGGCAGATCTCCAAAAGTCATTTACTCTCTTAAGTAGGCTGCTGAGAGCAAAATCAAATTAGAAACAGGAAGGTTTTTTCCTAAGATATCTTCATTTTATGATGGATATGTTTTTAAAGGTAAGTTTTAAAAACTTGAGCAGGGAACTGTCTAAGGTACAGGGATAAGAAAATAAATATACCCTCAAGTAGACTTGATCTAGTGTCCCTTGAGGGCAGTGTCTATAATTTCACTAATGACAAGAACTTCTGTATTTCCCTGTACCTATCTAATTTCAAAACCAACAGAAGGAAATATTCTTGCCTAAAATATGCAATCAGACTTGCAAAATGCAAAGCATCTGCTAGTTCCTTTGAGCTGGAAAGACCACCAGAAATATCCATGCTTGCAGTTGTCTATGACCTTAGGAGTTACAAGACGTAAATAGGGTTTTGTGCTTTTGTAGAGTCCTGAGAAATATCTAAAAATATAATAATCCATGCCAACATCAGCTGTAGAAGTGAACATATTTCTTGTTCAGAACTTCCTTATGCAGGATTTGACCTGTATGCATAGAAGGGACCAGAAGGAGACCTGTCCAGAGTCCTCGATAGTCTTAATGTATCTGCCTCGTGCTCTGCTTTTCTCCTGTTTCTCTGAGTTTGTTTGTTTGTGTTTCGTTTGTGTTTTTTTTTGTTTGTTTGTTTGTTTGTTTGTTTTTTCCACAAGCAGCTTCTAGCTTCAGCTTGAAGCTGCCTGAAAGCATTACCTCTCCTGTCTTCCTGTCTTTGACCCACATGCCAGAGGTGACTTTCTGTTCCACCTGGAGGGCTCAGCTCCAGCCAGCAGGGGTGTGCAGGCCAGCCCTGGTGGTGGCAACCTCCTCAGAGGGACAGAATGAGGTAGAAGCCACCTCCCCAGCAGGACCATCCTCTTCAGAAAAACATCTTTGGTGGTAACTGACCAATTGGGGAAAAGGTGCTAAACTGGTAAACTAGGAAATGAAACAATCTTCTGATTGGAAACCAAAAAGTGTCTGCATGCATTTTCAAGTGGGGATTTAATAAACTATTCTATACTAGTAGGGATTTTGCTTGCACAAGAAAATGCGCAGCATCAGAATGAAGTGCTCACATGAACTGAAAACACAAATTGATGTATATATTATTTCACTGCATTATTAAAAGCCACATAGACATGGTTTACAGACTAAACTGCTATCTCTGTTGACCTTTGATCTCCAGACAATGAACAAGTACGAACTGTTGGTTGGTTTCTAAAATAAATTGTCTTTTTCCTGCTACTTTCTGTAGAGATTCGTTAAAAGGTTAGAATGGCATAAAAATAAATACACCCTTATAGAAAAATTTTAATCAGTTTCGGTCATTATTTTCAAGAAGATCCATAGTTCAGAAATTGCACAGCTTGTGAAGTGATTGAGGATTTCCTCAGTAACCATTTTCTGATTCAAAGTTCTAAAAAGAAATGTTATTTTGTCCAAAACAGATTTTTATTTTATTTTATTTTATTTTTTGTTATCTACATGTGCTTTGGCAGTTTTAAAATGGAAAAAACTTTGATTTTTTTTTAAATTGTTTCCTTTCCATTTCCAGTTTTTATTACTCCTCTATCTGGATTGATTTTCATGCATGAATAGTAATTGCTTTAAAAATACTAACTTGAGATAAAAATGTTCTTTTCCATTCTCTGCATGCTCAAATGTCTTTTTTATCCTAAACTTTACAATGGTAGCTTATGATTAAATAGATTTAAAAAAAAAGAGCATGCACCTGGCTGCATATAATAAGAAGGTGATTGAATGGTGTTGATGATGTACACTCAGAAGGGAAGCTATTATGTGCATTAGAGCATATTATTCCCTGGCTATTGGCTGTGTTTTATTTCATCTGCAAATAAGTAAACATGGCACGAGATACATCTTGCCCAGCTCCTGAATTGAACATCTTGCTAGGCTTGGCTTGTGAAGCATGCAGTGCCCCTGTGCTGACTTTGCTTCACACAGGCTGTCAGGAGTGGGATGCCATTGCTGGATGGAGAGCTGATTTTAAGCCCAGGGGCCTATCCCAGCCTACTTGTCCTGCAAAGAGATGTCTTTTCTCAGCCCCTTGTATTGCTACTCTCAAAGGTGAAGTCACCGGGAAGAACTAAATCCAGCATCTCCTACAGGCTCTGAACTACAGGGCACCACTAACAACTTCTGTCCCATACCATGAGGCTGAACCACATAGGGATGAGCTGCAATCACCCAACACATAGAGGTGAACATCTGAGGGCAGATGTACAAGGAACTGACCTGAGCATTTATCCCATGGCCAAAGCAAACCTGTCAGGAAATATTTTGCATGTTCAAAATTTAGTATTTTGAAAAGAAAAAAAAAAAATCTTATGCTGGGCAGTTTCCTCTGCCTCAGTATTTTCTGATTCTAAGCCAAATTGATGAATTGCTTTTGGGTTTCTTTTGTTGCATTTTAAGGAAGTGAGAGCAAAAATATGCAGATTGCACAAGAAAATGAGTTCCCATGAGAGGTATTTTTTTTTTTCAGTTTTTCAGGTCAATGTGTTCCTTATGGTTAAGTGACATTTCACTAAAAATCTAAATTCTTGACTGGCATCTGTTTGAAATAAAACTGCAAATCCAAACATCACCGATGTGAACCATGATGCTGGTTCTTATTCCATCCACAACACTTGAGTATGACATCACCAAATATTTAAAAGACCTTACATCATCACAAAATTGGATTCTACCTTCTACTGTAAAAAAAATTGTTTCTGTGTTCTCTAAAGAAAAATTGATTCTTTTTGTGCCTACTCTGGATGCTGCAATGCTTTTATGCCTATAGCAGCTGATTGCTTTGACCCTGAAGTCCTTCTTGCAGTGCTGCTGACTTGCTGAATCACAGAGTTCATTCACAGCCTCTTGCCAGAGAATAATATACTGAATGCAAAAATTGCTATAGCAGCAATAAAAAAAAAAATGAAATCAGATAATACAAAAAATAAAAATAAATAAAATAATAAATAGGCAAAATACTAATAAAAGACTTGTGAAGGTCAAGCAGATGAATGGCAGTGTGACTTCGTATGCCACAAATTTTAAGTATTAAACTTCCCCACATGAAAGCTTACTTTGACTTCCCCTGATGTTTCAGTGATAATAAGGACACCGAAAGCAGGAAATTCAAGTAATATTCTTGCATTGTCTTTAATTACTCCCATGGGTGTGAAAACTTCAGAATAGTATAAAATAGCACCAAGGGCAAGAGCTACCAAGGGATGGAGGTTCCTGAACCTCTCCTAATTCCAGCTTTAGAGATGCAACCTCTACATGACTGTGACTTGATCTTGAAGGTATCCAAAGGCATTTTAGGTGCTATAACACTGAAGTTCTTTAAGTATCACAAATTTATTTTCTGAAAAAGAAAAAAGAAAAAAAAAAAAAAACAAACAAACACTACAAGCCATGATGCTACCAATGAAGCAATTTGGACTTAATTGCTAGCTAGATGCCTACACACACCAGTGCAGATAAATCACCCTTCCTCTACAAGTGCATCTGCTGCCCTGGATTTGCCATCATCTATCCAATGCACTTGGTAGCTGGCATCACAGAACAGGAGAGGGGATCGCTCCTGCTGCAATTTAGCATCAAAGGCAGACTTTGGCCATGCCAGACGATTTGCTGTGCCCAGAATTCACCTGACTTGTGACTGGGTAGACTTGTATGCTCTTTACTGCCTTGTGTCCAGCAGTTGAGACTTCTGTGCTGGAAATCTGAGGGATCTGCATGCTCCAAGCTGTTTTACCTGCCACATCTGTCACCTGAAGGAGTCATCCTGACCTGCTTACTTAGAGCACATTTAATGCATCTGACCCTGCACAAATCTAGCCAGCTGTTAACCTCCATGCAGGAGGATTAAGTCCTCCTTGAACTCTATGGGAGTCTTTCATATAATAAAGCATCAATTAAAATAAAAGTTAGGAAAAAAGGCCTAGATAGCTGGGGAGGGATGTCTTATGAAAAGGCAGCTACATTTTAGCCCTGTTCTTGGATTCACCAAGGGGAAGTCATGCTCGACCAACCTCGTTGCCTTCTATGATGGCATCACCAGCTGGGTAGATGGGGGGGGAGCAGTGGATGTCATCTACCTTGACTTTAGTAAGGCTTTTGATACTGTCTCCCATGACATCCTACTAGCAAAGCTGAGAAAGTGTGGGATAGATGAGTGGACGTCAAGGTTGGTTGAGAACTGGCTGTCTGGCCAAGCTAAGAGGGTGGTGATTGGAAGAGCAGAGTGTGACTGGAGGCCTGTGACTAGCGGTGTTCCCCAGGGATCAGTGCTGGGTCCGGTCTTGTTCAACATCTTCATCGACGACCTTGATGAGGGAACAGTGTCTGCCCTCAGCAAGTATGCCGATGACACAAAGCTGGGTGGAGTGGCTGACACGCCAGAAGGCTGTGCTGCCATTCAGTGAGACCTGGACCAGCTGGAGGGATGGGCAAGAAGACACCAAATGAGATTTAATAAGAGCAAGCATAGAGTCCTGCACCTGGGAAGGAACAACCAGAAGTATCAATCAGTACAGGCTGGGGGACGACCTGCTGGAGAGGAGCTCTGAGAAGAAGGACCTGGGGGTCCTGGTGGACGACAGGTTGACCACGAGCCAGCACTGTGCCCTTGTGGCCAAGAGGGCTAATGAGATCCTGGCATGCATTAAAAGGAGCGTGGCCAGCAGGTCAAGGGAGGTGATCCTCTCCCTCTACTCTGCCCTGGTCAGGTCTCACCTGGAGTACTGTTCTGGGCTCCCTGGTACAAGAAAGACAGGGATCTCCTGGAAAGAGTCCAGCGGAGGGCCACAAAGATGATACAGGGCCTGGAGCATCTTCCCTATGAAGAAAGGCCGAGAGACCTGGGCCTATTCAGCCTGGAAAAGAGAAGACTGAGAGGGGATCTCCTCAGTGTATATAAATATCTGAGTGGTGGGCGACAGAAGGATGTAGCCAACCACTTCTCAGTGGTTCGTGGGGATAGGACAAGGGGCAATGGCTGCAAGTTAGAGCACAGGAAGTTCCACACTGACATGCGAAAGAACTTCTTCACCGTGAGGGTGACGGAGCATTGGAGCAGGCTGCCTAGGGAGGTTGTGGAGTCTCCTTCTCTGGAGATATTCAAGGCCTGTCTGGACGCCTACCTGCGCAGCCTGCTCTGAGGAACCTGCTTTGGCAGTGGGGTTGGACCCGATGATCTTTCGAGGTCCCTTCCAACCCCTACAGTTCTGTGATTCTGTGATTCTATCCAATTTTCAAACTAGGATGGAAATCTCCTTTTCTTTTCTCTTTTCTTTTCTTTTCTTTTCTTTTCTTTTCTTTTCTTTTCTTTTCTTTTCTTTTCTTTTCTTTTCTTTTCTTTTCTTTTCTTCTTTTCTTTTCTTTTTTCTTCTCTTCTCTTTTCTTCTCTTCTGTGTAATCCTGCCAGGAACAGTGTTTTCTTATGATACTGCAGTGAATAAAACCTAGAACTAGAGAAATATAAAAACTCAGCAAGAGAAATAAAGTAGAGAGACAATTCTTCCCAGCTATAGCTGAAATGGAGGCTTATTGGGTTTCCAAGGCATTCTGGCCTTCAGACTCTAAATAAATCTTTATTGTTTTTATTATATATCTGAAAGAAAAGAGACTGCTGAGTAATAACAAAGAATTTGCAGACCTGTTTGTACAACCTGAATCCCTCATTTAGGGAAGTTTATTGGGTGATCAAGGACTCTTGGGAGAAGAGGTGATGCAGTCTTCTCTCACCTCCTGGACTGCTCAGAGCTTCCCATAATGTAGCTATGACGCTGTCACTTCACATATGCACAAAACAGTGATGTGCAAAAGAGAGTACGGCTTTGGTATACAGCCAAATACTTTGAAATGCGATGAGATCATTTAAGGCAGATTTTGACCAAAAGTAGCACTCCTACCACAACAGATCTTAACAGGGACCCATACCCATCCAACTCCTTCTATGTTTGAAGTCAGTTAATGCCTTATAAACTTACAACCTCTTTGAGATGGCCTGCATTGCTAACACTTTTCAAACTGGTAGAGAGGAATGGAAATCTGCCATGCCTCAATGCTCAGCAATCAAAATACTTATGGAAACCCTTCCCCCCAGAAAAGAAAAAACAAAAATCTTCCCTTCCCTTCCCTTCCCTTCCCTTCCCTTCCCTTCCCTTCCCTTCCCTTCCCTTCCCAACAGCTCTATACTGATACTAGACAGCATTTGCAAACATAGTATTAAATAGAACTGAGTTTTTGGTGTTACTCCATCTTCCGATGTTGCAAAACAAATATATTATGCCTAGTTTTAGGGCAATTCCGGGGAGTCTTACAGAGCTCCTTTTCAGGCAGTGCTCATGTCAGCTTCCATGAGCTTCAGGATTTCATCTTTCTCTTGCACATTATGTGATCTCAGATGAAACAAGGTTCCTTGACAGTTATGCTCAATATCCTATTTTAGGAGGAGGCTTTATTTTTCTTTTTGTGAAAGGAAGAAATAGAAGGAAAGGTGAAAGGGAGAACACCATGCTAATCTTAGATTTAGTATCACAGCAAGTAAGCAGTGCTATTTTAGGAAGCTGTTCAGGCGCAGGATTCCCTTAGTCTGTTAATTCATTTGAATAAAGCATAAGCTAACCCCTCTCTTGACGTGTTGGTCACAGTGGACAATCCTCTTCTCTGCACACACATGCAGGCAGTGACATGGAGCTACAATGAGAGCCACCACAATGTTTGGAAGTACAGCTAGGTATAAATGACTCACTAAGCCTTTAATACTTCCGTCCACAGTGAGGCTTATGTCTAAATGAAAATGACATGATCCTTCTTCGAAATGCAAGGAATGAGTCCTTCTTTACTGCTTCCCCCATCCATGTTGTTGTTGTTCTTGACTTCTGAATAAGATGGTGCCTGTGGAGAAGCAAAGTAAGGGTTGGAAACCCCTTAATTTATTTCAGATGTGTCTAATGAGACTCCACCTCTCCCCACATAACCTCACATCTATGATAACTGGTGTCAGTTCATTGATCACCTGAGGCAGCTGGAGTAAAATCAGGCTTCTACCACACGTGGAAAATCTGATGCTGATGTTTGCAGAGGTTCTGGTCTCTGTGGGAGCCTGCAAAGCTGAGTTATGCACTATGGAAGTGCAGCATTTTTTCCGCATCCTATGCAGGGGGTGCAGGCCTAACATCCTCTCACAGTGGGAGAGGGAGAAGGGACATGCTCTAGGCTTGCTAGTTTCACTGTGATGCTGAGGAAAATAAATCAGACAAAGCAACAATGTGGCCCCTGTGAACAGCAATGCTGAAAGAGCCCTGCTCTGCCTGAGCTGACCCGACCATGGTCCCACATAAACATCAGAACTAGTGTGCTGGGAAAAGAGAGTTCCTGGTCATCTAATAAAGACAACAGCACAGATGAAATTTAGCATGCCCGGGCTGGCATTTAACCATGTTACCAAAGCAACCTGCAGCCTGTAAACATCAGGAAACAAATTTACTTAAGGTTCCTGCTGACTTGTGCCAGTGGGGAAACTACGGGGCAGCAGAGGCCAACTGGAGGAGCCCAGCAGGGTGGTGGGCACCCGTCTTCCCTGGCAGCAACCTGCCTGGGAGGAACACAGCCCTGGGGCAGGGGAGAGCTTCTGTGGTACAGCCAGGGGATGCGCTGATTCAGGGTCACCCCTCAGCCCATTCCAGCCCATCAGTGAGGCTGCCACACAGCAGAAATTTTAACAAAGGTCTAACAGCACTGTGGTACTACTTCTGTGAAGAGTGACTATGCCTTGAGTGCATGAAGGTGAGATTAGCTACAGTTCTCTGCCCTGTTATTAGGGCATGTGACACCAGACCTGTAACATACTATAGCCATGTGTTGAGATTCCAGAAGTACTTCACTGGGTGACTCAAACGTAGCTAGTGTGTATATTCAGCGCATCTCAGAAGTGAGACTCATTCCTTTGGAGGTTCCTGTGTTGACATTTTTAGTATATGATGTAAGAATTCAAGGGCAGTCCATCATCAGATCACAAAGGCAACCTCCTTATGTTTAACAGGTAAAGAGAGGTCAAGGTTTTCCTTTTTAAAGTTAATTATTTTTATTATTATAAGATCAGCATGTTCTTGTTTGTCAGATTTCTGGTTAGAGTTGTAGGGTGTTTAGAAAAGTCACCTCACCACCACTAAATATGACACCACCTTGATAAATGTTATTGTCTTGTCAAGTCAATATGAGATTATACGGCTTGAGACTGAGATTCTTTGGAAACTCAATCCACACGTCATGCCAACACTACCTGAGTGGTCTAAAATAGTTAGACTTAGATCAAAGATAACATGCCAACTCAGATCCTATTGGAGACCATAGAGTTTAGTTCATTTTCTTAAAGAAGAATAATTAGAAATATTTGACATTACACAATATTTCAAGGTATTCACTCAAAATAGGAATAAAAAATAATAATAAAGATCATAATAATACATTTGCTTTGAAATCTACACTTACACAGCACCTTTTACGTAAAGACTAACTCAAGACTGCAGAGTGCTATGATTTAACAAGCAAGAATCACTCTTCCCACAACTTATAGTCACACATATGCAGTGGAAAGGAGGATCTTTAACACCACATCAGAATACTATGAGGTTGGATGTAAACTACAGTGTCTCTGCAAGTGTGGGGGAATTCAGACAAAGGGAAGTTATTAAGCCAAAATAGAATTTGGTCGGGAAATGAGGCTGACTCACTCTCCTAACAATTATATCATCTTCTTCTAACTTTTCCTGAAAAAGATTAAAATCTACTGTTTTACAAGACATTGGTTTACATTGTCACGATATGCCCCTACCAAGCAGGGAAGTTGGCATTTTAAAAAACTCTCAAACAGACAGAAATAAAAATAAAATTAAAATAAATTTTCCCTGAAAAATGCAGAAGTTTCTGTTGTCTGTGCCTACCGTCTCAAGAATAATCCTACCTACACTTGATACAATGGCAAAACCAACCCTGATGACAACACTGTAGTGTTGGGCCTTGAGACTCCTACTCTAGTTTTCTGCTGTGAGAAGTATCCTGTTGAATGCTTCTGTAAATGGATATGCACAAAACTACAGATGACAATGGCAAACAAAAAGGTGACTGTCATAAATCTTCTTTCAAAAATCATGAATGGCATGGAGATATGTAATCTTCAAAACTGTTTCCAATACAGCACTCTTTCCATATGCCTGTGCATATTGGCTGAAATCTTCCAAGCACTGTCATTACAAGGGAATTTTATGAACATTAATTCAGTAGGTGAATGGCTAATACAGCAGTTTTGCGCTCTAATAGCATCCACATTAATGCTGAAAATAGCAACCTGAAAACATGTTATCTTGGAACCCATATTTGAATCAATAAGGTGATCCAATTTGTTTGTTTGGAGCAGCTTGGCCACTGAGCTGTGAAGCTCTGGCTCCAGCTTCTGACATGTTTCTGACGTTTTAATTGGAAATCCTTTTAATCTGTTGGCCCATATACAATTAACTTCCTCTGGTAATATATTCACTTTTTAACTAAAATCATTGTGTATAACTAGAAGGAACTGCTATATCTTCATTATGCATTAAAAAAAAAAATGAAGAAATCATAACACTTTACTCAGTGTTTTCATTAAGAAAAATAATGGAATAAGTTAAGAACAATTATTTGGATGTGTATCCTCCAAAGTAATTCTGTCACTAAATTATTCTTCTAACATAGAAGGCTTTGTAGATGTAGACGCTAAGACCACTTAAAGCAAGAAGACCGTTAACCTTAGATTTAGTAACCTAGTTGGATTATCTGAAATTGCTAATTATTGCTTGTGAGGCTCTAGAAAGAGCCTCAATCTGATGTAACTAGTGCTTAAAAATAAAGCCTTTTGCACTGTTAGCAGAGAAATCAAATTATCCCTAGGAAAAGGGGATCACCTGTGAGGCATACCCTCCATTCTGCACCTGGGCTGACAGGGCTGACACCTGGGCTCCCTATGCAGAGAGCAAATAGGAGATAGCACTTCATCCAGATCAGCTACTCCCAAGAAACATACAATGTAAGAACTGGCTGAATAAAAATCACATCAATTAGAGAAGACTATTTCTGTGCAGAATTTTTCTTAGAATTTATACAGAAATAGATCAGTTCCTTGCACACTTGCTGCAGAGGCTTGTTTGATAGCACATACTTCTCTCCCAAGGCCATTATCGGAAAAGTCAGCTACTCAGATGATGTCCCTTCACGTCATTTGTAATCTATTGTTTAGTTAATCCTAATATTTAATTAGACATTTCAATATAAAAGCAATTTGCAAGCTTCCTATGTACTCAGCAACAATTATGTATCAGCTTAGTAATAGAAGAATGACTAACATTTAGTTGAAATTCTCTCTAAAGACTACTGTGATATGTTTCAAATTGTTGATTTGTTTTTGCCTTACCAGACCTGGTAAGAAACAAAGACTTTGTAAATCTGTTTTTTGGGGGTTGTAATTCTTCTTGCTTTGCAAATGCCAGCATATCATTTTGCAGCACAGTGACATCACAACAGAGCAGTATGTAGAGATTGCTCTGAATGCCCACACCATAACATAGCAAAACAAAGTTTCTGTGAGCAAGAAAATAGTTTCCAGGGCATTAAGCTTCAATTGCAGGCTCCAGGATGTGGACTCACCTTGGTAAAACCAGACTGATCCTATGAAAGCTGAGGCTTCAGCCAAAGCACTTGTTTGTAGCAGGGTACTTCGTAAGAACAGAACCAGACAAACAGGAAACACTCTCTCTGTCATCTAAATAATAAGCACCTTACCAGACTTCTATTCATACAGAAGAAGTCTAGTAATTAATGGATTTATGATTACAGGGTTTGGGTCCTAGCTGAGAGGTAAGAACCACTTGGTCCGACCACTGAGAGTTAAAAGTTTGTGGAGGAAAAGAGGGATGGGGCCACAGGAGGATGGAGCAGACGAAGGAGGGAAAAGCAACAGCATGGTGAGGGAGTGGTGGCTCGGGTGCAGGACCTGCGAGCCTTGCATGCCTGTGGCTTCTTGTGTCACTGGAACTGCATGGTGAAGAAGTAGGTAAGGAATTCAGCTGTGCGTCATTTACTTTATATCCGGTAGCATCTCAGAAAATTCTCCCCTCAGAAGCAATTTCAAAATACACTTACAGCACTTGAATGCAATACCTTAAAGCAATCACAAATACCAGCTAGTAAAAGAGTTGGCAGATGCTCACAATCTTTCAAAAATCAGAGATAAGGAAATGCTGGCTCTCTTTGTTTCTGCCTCCAAAAATTAGTTTCTCCAAGCACCACACATTTGTCCAGTCTGCCGGCTATCCTACTAATATTTTCAAATTCATTTTAGCCAAGGGATAGCAAAGAGAAGGAGCAGCCATTTTGTTTCCTTCACAGCTAAAGAAGGAAAATCTTACGTGAGTCAAAACTACTCAAGGGTGCCCATGTGATTGGTGACAAGGGAGGCAGATAGAGGCTGGGTCCTGTACTGAGAGCCTCTCCCGTGCTGTATTCCCCCCCCCCCCCCCCCCCCCCGCCCCGCCACGCACCTCTCCTTCTCTCTTGCTGCCAAAACTTGGGCATCCTCAGCAAAATCTGGGAAATGTTCTCCAACACAGTGCTGAAGTATGTAAGATCATCAAACTGCCTTTATCTTCTTAGGCATTACCACTCGTGGATATGAAACCTGGTTAGGGTAGAGAAAGGTCTTCCTTCCATGTACTCTACCCAGTTTTCCCACAGGTAATAATTTAATAATTAGTCTTCCAGATAACATTATAAGTGGATTTCTAGAGAAGTTATAAACAAAAATCTACATTTGTCCTTGCAGGGTGATATTCTGGATGCTATGAAACAAGAAACTACCAGCTTCATCCATCCTTGGATGCTTTTTCATTATCACTTTTGTGGTAGGGACCTAGTCAAAACTGAATGTAGGCAAAATTAAGCAGGTGCAGGCAGAAGAGAGTCATTTGTATGCCAAATGCTCATGTATCTAAGATTTCCTTTACTTGCATAGTGTTCTTCAATGGTGTCTTTGGTCTACTAAAGCAGAAAACAGTCTTTTGTTCTGGCATTGAGAGAGGTATGCTTGAACAGAGAATTGTGTCGCTTATAGCCATTACATTATTTTCACTTCAGTGCTTTAAATAATCTGAAAGTCTGTAAAGAAGGAAAAAGAAATACAGAAAATTCTAGCATATTTTATCCTGCGAAGAACTGGTTAAAGTATGTGTCTGTTCCTAGGTAGTAAGCTAAAGTAAGCTTCATTTTGTTTAGAAGCAAGACCAAATGCCCTGGAAAAGGCAATAAGTATTTGCTTTATGAAACAGGGTTCCTTTCACAGCTTGGGCTTCTGTCAGGGCAAGTTGGTATAGTTTTCTAATTAAAAATAAATAAATAAATAACTGACTTAGAAATCCCTCCTGTACACTGGGGAGAGGACAAGTCATAGGGTTTGGATGCAAGGTAAAGTGCAAATCAGCCTTTCCACCTTCAATGCTAAATACAATGCTGATCTCTGATTTGTCTTCCTTAAAGAGTTATGGAACAAATCAGAAAGAAAGACTCCTAAGGAAGAAAATGGACTTTATTTTTTTGGAAAACTCTTAACTCATTAGAAAGATGCACTGACTATTATACTGAGCAAGGGACTATGACAAACAGTACTGTCAAGTAAGTGAGCATACTCAGTATGAATGAGAAGACAGAAGAACTGAACTGGAAAACCCACACACCTTAAAGTTGTGTTTAATGGACAGCAACCTACTGTCTAACCATCACTTTTAGGAAAGTATGCAACTTCTTCAGGAGAAGAGGAATAGTGATGCAGGATCAGGCACTGGTTGCATTGATCTTAATGGCAACATATTTAATTATTTCAGTGGGGAAAGGATCAGGCCTGTAGGTGAAAGCATGAAAATGTATCTCCATACTAATGAACCAGCATCAGCAGGAAAGAAAGCCTGTTGTGTGAAAACAGCTAATTGTAAATGCAAGTCTAAAAGTAATTTTGCATTTATGTTTGCAAAAAGACAGGCAAGACATGAAAAACAAGCCTTTCAGCCAAGAAAAATGGATATTAATTCAGTTCCCCAGCTAGGGCACCTGTGCAAACAATACCATCCTCAGGCAGTTAAAACAGAGAACACCATAGCTAATAGGGTAATGTTGATTAACACCTGACCACTTCACAGGGAGTGAAGAATAGATTTGGCAGATTAGCAAAATGAAACAATGTCACCTAAAAAGCCATTTCACACTCAGTGCTTCTACAAGAATGTTCAAGGTTTGAACAGTTTTTCTTAGCCAAAACTGGAGTGTTTGACTATTTTTGTGAGGTTAGAAAAAAATGGTTATTATTTGGTAAATCTTAATGTTCCATGTAGATCATTTTTAAACTAACTTTGCTTTTAACCATTTAAAAAGCTGAAGCTTTTTTGCTGTAGACCAAGTTAATTTTTCAGCTATGAAAATATTTTTACACAAATGGGTATTTAATAGCTTAAGAATATTTTCATAATGTTTCTCAAAAGTAGAAATTTAATTAAATCAACTGATGATCATGAATAATTTCAATATAAACTATTTTTAATGTTCAGTAGAAAGATTTCTAATCAGATCAGCTTTGGTCCCGTACAAGAGGATTTTGACAAAATTCTGAGAAAATCAGTTACAGCACCTGGAGACCTCGCTGCAGCACGTTACATCATGCCAAGAACTTGCAGGTGTGATTAGCTTCTTCTTTGAAAGACTAAATTTGAAAGTGGCCTTTAGAAACATGTAGGAAAGTGAGACTGTCTGTTTTTTTTTTGTTTGTTTGTTTGTTTGTTTGTTTGTTTTATCCTGCATTTTATTTATTTATTTGTTTATTTATTTTACAGACAGAGACTTCTGTTGCCCAGGAGCTTTTAGTTTGTAGAAAATATGATTCATCTGTGTTCACATTTAGTTCTGGTGGTTCCACTTTGGTAGGGAAATGAACACCATGTGTTGAACACTGATATAAAAAAAAAAATCAGAATCTGAAAAAAATAGCCTAAGAGATCTGGTCTTATCCCATTGCTAGGAAGACTGGAGATTTGTGGTACCAGAATAGTTTCTATCTTATGTTAAGGTCTGTAACTAGATTGACAGGAGTTGAAGTAATCAGAACCCCTTAGATATTTTCAGCATCATGCATATACGTTGTCTACATAGCCTCAGACTGACCTCAGTTTAAGGTTAACTTGAAGTTTGTTGCAAGTCAATTTAAAAAAAAAAAAAAAGAAAGAAACACAACTGTGTTAGGTAACTGCCAACAGCTGAGCAGGGCAGAATCCCATCATGCAGACTGGGGCTTTTCTGAGCCTCCAACAGCCAACTCAAGCCATTCCTCGGCTGCTCAAAGGAGCCTATTCACAGTCCAGCAAAACACAGATGGTTTTTATTTACAGCTTGCCAGTATCATCCAGACTAGCAGCTAATTGAGACTGTACTATTTTCATGCTTGATCTTTGCTGAGCTATAAATGAAGAGCCTTGAAAAAATATTTTCCCTCATACACTTATACAGTGCACCTTATATTTGCCCTCCTCAAATTCCCAAGAAGTTACCAAGCAGTGCCAAAAGCTCCTTAAAGATTATGGAGGACTGAATCATCACAGAATGATTTTTGAGTGACCTAGGAAAGCATTTTATATAAGAGGCTTCATGGATTGAGAGGGGAAAATGTAAGCAAGCCCTTCTAGCATAGGTTGGGAACTGAGTGTAGGATTAAAGCTTGGAAACTGTTCATTTTGATTTGTTCCAATCCCAGCTTTGCTGGGTGAGTCTGAGAAATTCTGGCAAACAGCTGTGTGAGAAACTGCCCTCACAGGAAATAAGGAACCACTGTAGGATGCACAGAATACCTCTATCAACTTTGTTTCTTAAAAAGAAACTGAAGCCCAGGAGCCTACCCCAGCTTTTATACGTGCTGAGTTCTTGCAGGACTCTGCTGTTAATTACATTTGCAGAGCAGGACAGAAAACAGAATTGATGTAAGGCTGTGGATATGGAGATTGGTAAATTCTAAGTTGGTCTGCAGGAAAATTGAAAGAAAAATAAGAGTGAGGATTTATTGTGTGAGAGAGACTGCTATCTGGAGTCACGTAAGGCTGCCAGTAGAAGATAAAAATACAAAACACACTTGAAGTAAAATAAGCATGCAAGAATCTCACTACAGAATGACAATTATTTTCTTCATATAGGGAGAATTTTTAGGCAAAAAATGTGCTTCTTCACTATCTCCTAACTAGGTAAATACATAAAAATTTTGTCCATTTTATTTACATGCTTATTGTTATTGCTGTTAAGAATGAACCATAAACAGAGATCTGCAATCCTAGGCACTGTGGGGATGAAGAGAAGGAGGCAGTCCACACCCTGAACTGCTTACAGTCAAAACAGACAAGACAGCCAAAAATTAGAGAAAGGAGATAAAATCCACAAAAAAAAAAAAAAAAAAAAAATCTATGGCAGCAAACACTATGGTATTTTCACAGTTGTACTGTCTTCCCAAGCCCTGGTTGCACTGGGGGTAGGGGCAGTAATATGATAAACTAAAGGGATAGACACGCACATACACACACACACACACACAAAAAAAAGAGAGAGAGAGAAACAAAGGAGGGAGTGAGAGAAGGAAGGCAAGCAAGAGGGAGAAGGCTGCAACCATCAAGGGCATATCCAGGGAAACAACAGTGAAGAGGCTTGGATGAGGTGAGCATCACGGTAAATAGCTGCTTGGCATCAACTTGCCAAAACTATAGCTAATATTATCAATGCTGATGAGTCTCAGCTCACTTTGTGGCTGTTGGCACAAACGCCCAGTTACAACTGCAAAGGCCATACATTTGGAAGGGCAGGAGATCCTAATCCTGCAGACAGATATGATTTTTCCCTTACGAATTTCTAAATATGGAAAGAATTGGAAACATTTTTCTCTGAGTATCTTATTCTCCAAAAAATAAGGTTTGGGGCTTAGACAAAATTACACAGAAATCCATGGCAAATTCATGAAATTGTTTCAGCTAGGGGAAAGGAATGTGTTTATTTAAGTTCAAATGTTTTACTTTGACATTTTTAAAAACAAAAATTACCTGTATTTATTTTAAAATTAATTAGATTAAACTTTACCTTAATTTCACTGGGCCTCATATGAATTTGTAAAATACTGACTAAGCCTAAAAATCATTATGCAATGTCCTGGGTGCAAGACAAGCCTTGTACTATTTGCCAGCAAACAGAGGAGTGCAATGAAAAGTTTGCAGTTGTGCTAAGCACAGCAGACAGAATTTATCTTCTGTGCTACCTTTCAACATGCATTTTACATAATATGTTGCTTTTCTGTTCCTTTTTTCAAGGTGATTTGGACAAATGTACACCTGATCAGTTGATCTGGACAATTCTCCTCATTCATCACCCAGTATGCTTGCTTACCCCAAAACACACACACACAATGTACTTTCAGCTTTTCAGAAACTGGGCGTTTTCCCTCAAATACTGGAGAAAATCGAAGTGGCTGCCTGTTGCTCCACAGGTTGCCGGTTTCAAGGTGAAAGGAGAGGGCGCTTTGAAGATGAGCTCTTTCTATGGAGAGTACCTTTCCAGAAATATTTTTGCACAGAAAATAGAAGGTTCCTAAACACTATGTGAGCAGTTCTTTATTTCCATGGTCTCACACAACCAAAGGGGCAGGCTTTAAGGAGCCATTTCCATATTAGGTTTAAGTTTACTTGTCAAAGACAATAACCTAAGTTACATCCAGGAATGAAATCCAAACAGGTGTAGCACTGAATGCTTCCTGCAAGAATGCCTGGTCAGCAAGCCAGCAGTGACATGCCACTCCAGCTGTAAGTAATCTTAACCTGGGGCCAAACTATGCAGGGCCTGAACTGTGCTATGCACTTGGCACAGAGTAAATTGGCAATCTAACAGGCAAAGACTTTGCTGTCTAAGTTTAGATGTGTTGCTACAATGAGAACAACCAATACATTGATTATGAACTAAGGGAGTGTAGGAATCACAGCCTTCCCCTCAAAACTGCTTGGATCTGGCACAAGTCATGTTTTGATGATGTTTCTATTAATTTTAAAGATATCATTCAATAAAATTGGGCTTCACCATGACAGAAACAAGCTTTAATGGGTGGTGGAAGGAGAGTGGGACAATATTTCTGTAAGACTTCAAGAACCCTTCTACTATGAACAGATTAGAGATGAGGTCACCCATACTCAGATCAATGATGTAGCCATCAAGACATAACCGTGAACTTCAAGAGGCACTTGAAGTTGCAGTATATAGAGTTGCAGAAAGTCTTTCAAACCCATACAAGGAGTCTGCATGTGATACATGGTTGTTAGGAAACCAATGAAGGATTCAAAGAGAAAGATAGGTTTGGATGAAAATCACATACACACACACCTTTTTTTTTTTTTTTTTTTTTTTTTTCAGACAGACCAAGGGGAAATAATGAAAAACACCATAGAGGAAACCACAGTAGTAATCACCCAACCACTGGTGAGTTCCTGCACCAGAATCTAATCAGGGAGGCTCCATAGCAAACATGACTTTCCAAACCTGGATCTAGGGCAAGAATTTAGTGCCTCTTCTTATACTTGCCACACAGAGACAGCAAACAGAAGAAAGGAAAAAGAAAAGTAAAAAGAAAAAAGAAAGAGAAAAAGAAAAAAAGAAAAAGAAAAAAAAAAGAAAAAGAAAAAGAAAAGAAAAAGAAAAAGAAAAAGAAGAAAGATAAAGAAAAACAGGGGAAAAAGGAAAAAAAAGAAAAAAAAAAAAAGAAGAAAAGGAAGAAAAAATATAAAAGTTTTGCCTGGCTGAGAGAATTTTAACAAATTTTGTCATTATACATTGCATGAAGGGAGGAATCTGATGAAGTGACAAAAAGAGATATCTGATGCTACCCAAGCTTCAAACATGGTTTTCTGATGGCTTTCCGTAGTTGCTGCCTACATTCATATACATGTATGTATAACTCGCTTTTCAGATGCAATCACACACTTCTGCCCACCAACTTACAAAATAAAAGGTATGCAGATCAGTGTAAAATGCAAGTGAAGGTGAAAAAATATTGGAGAAAGTGGAAAAATTATATACAGATTCATTCATTATATTTTGATTCACATTTAACTCAGATAAAAATGTTATTGTTTTAGCTACTTCACAATGGACTAATGTTCAAAATGGCACTTGAGAATGAAGTAATTTATTACATTTAAAATTAAAATTAAGGGAAGTCCAAGATATAAACCAAATACTTACTACTCACTGGCAGAAATCAATTTATTTATTTTGAGATAGGTTTTCATAAAATATGCAGCATTCTATTAAAATAATATAAAAAATAAAAGAGGTTGATTACTTCCTCAGGTAGTGCACAGTGATATGTTCATTTTTCAATCATGCAGAGTGGGGAAAAAAAAAAATGTTTCTAATTATAAGGAAGAGGTTTCAGAAAAAAAAAAAAAAAAAGGAAAGAAAAAAAAACTACACTCACAAGTAAGTTACACTCAGAAAAATATTTGGTGTGGTTTACACAAGCTCATAAATGTGTAGAGGTTAACCATGATGAATAAGCAACTGAGAAGTCTTTTCCAAACACACTAGCATCCTTCGCCTTTTTATCTGTCAACCCTCAGAAGTAGACATTGTGAGTTAACCTGCCATTGGTGGAGTTCAGGTTTTTCAGAGTCTCTCTTCTACCTTGCTTCTAGCTGTTTGTTTTCGTTTTCACTGTTTCCTTAGAACTAGATTATGTCTGTCCTACAGACATAGTAGGCAATGTCTGACCTAATCAAGATGCCGTCATTTAGTGAACAATATTGGTGGTAGGCGGACAGTTGGACTAGATGATCTCAGAGGTCTTTTCCAACTTTAATGATTCTGTGACTCTATGACGTGCATCTGATTAAGTTGTTTTACCTCACCTCGTATTTAGTGTTGAGGAATAGACACTTCCATAACCTGATTCCTCTCATCCACATGTAGATTTCTAAAAGCATCCAGATGCATTGTGTTCAAAATGGCAGAAAAGAAAAGGGCTCCTTTCTGGCCAGTGACCGGACAGGGGAGGCCTGGGAGATCAGCTAATAGACTTGAGACAAGAAAACAGTTAAGAGACTAGATGCTTAAATTGCAGATACATGAAAGAGGAACACTGTCTTGAAAATACAATTTTCTTCAGTGTTTCAGAAGCAAACATATTTTGTCCATGGCATTGTGTAGCTATATTCCTTTTCAGCTACAACATCATAGTATTAAAAGGCAAGACTTTATTCTTCTTCTCAAAGACAATTCTCTGGATTTCAAAATCTGTTCCCCAAGATAAACAAAAGAATTATTTTCTATCACCTGAAAATTGGATTAGAGGGTGCTCACAACAAGACATGATATTAAAATATCATCCACTGAAAGAAGAAATACGACGGCAACATATGTACAATAAGTTGTAAGGTTTTTCACCTTCCATTTCAGCCTCAGGCTTCAGCCTCAGGGTCTTTGTTTTTAATAACATATCTACAAGTGACTGGAAGTCTCCAGGCAACCACCTTGTTGCATTTGGTCACTAAATAAAATTATCAGATGACACAAGAGAAGAAAAAAAAGATAACCTGAGTAGATGACAAACCCCCATTCATTTGTCATGATTCAGAGGATACATTACTTTGAGTTGGACTTTGTACATACTTATCAAGTATCTTAATGCAGTTATTAAGTACAAGGTCATGATAGTATTAAATATGAATTACTGTGGTACCACACCCAGGTGATATATCTGACATGTAAAGGTCTAGAAATAATCTGATGCTTATCAGAGCTTTGATTAGGGTCAAACACTGATCTGAATGGGGTGGGGGGATAGCTGTAGACATGCAGGATGTTTTCTGTGACCCCAAGAAATCCACATTGGTCACCTCAGGCAGTGCTACTTAGAAGGGAGCTACAAATTCTGGGCTCAAGTAGAGCCTAATAATCTGCAATCAGGGTTGTTACAGTGTAGTGTTGATGTGATATTTTCTAAACATTAATGAATGTAGTAATTATTGTTAAGCTCTCATTTTGTGTATTAATTTTAAATTTTTTGAGGGTACTGTTCTACTCAGGGGCCAAAGGCCTCTCCAGAAGGACATTTACTTCCAGTTATTCAGTCTCTGCTTCCAACCTGAGTATTATACTTTGATATTTATAATGAGTGAGTGCATGTGGAAAGAGCAAGTGTTTATATCACCATTCTTAACTGAATCGCTTTCAAGATATGGTTCAGTTCAGACTTGAACAGGGTGAATTTCGTATGTTGTTTTATACAGTTTTGTATGGGTCATTCATTCTTATTTCTGGTTTAAAACAAGAAGTCTTATGAGATCCTGTCTTCAGTTCAATCAGCTCAAATCATACATGTATACCATTCATGTTTTGAATAATACATAGTACTAAAACACAGGGACACATTCTTAGCATCATGATGATTTATATTGCAACACATCACTGTCTTGGCGAGTTGAAATACACAGCACACAAAACATGAAGGTTCTTTCACATACTGATAATTACTTTTAAATTCTGTAAGATAATCAGGGAAGTGTGAGAAGTCATAAGGCTACATTCTCTTCACAGGATATGAATAGTTCTTGCTTTCTTGCTTTTTCTTTCTCTTTCTCTCTCTCTCTCATTTCTTTCCTGAATGGTCTGTCCCTGGAGAAATACTTCTGTAAATAAATGCTTGATGAAGAAGTGAGAAATGAGTGAGAGAGTTTCAGAAGTTTTCATATTTCCTGCAGATTTTCCCTACCCAGAAGCCACAAATCTGCTGTTCTACATCATCAGGCTTGCAGCAAGTGTGAAAGGCCATCTGTAGCAAATATGCCTTTTTACCTAGTGCTCTTTTTCTTCTAAGAGGAGGCATTGAATGATTTGTGAGAATTTTCCTAAATTCCTATTACTCATATCCTTTATGATTTTTCCAAATGAAATAAGTTATTAAATGACTAGTGCTCATTTTGAATGTATGACTAGGTTTCTCAAGCACTGGCAGAGGTTTATACGCTCACCTCAATACACCTCCCTAGTCGGAAATCACTGAAGTCAGGCTATTTGATATCCTTGTGAAACAACAAGTTGTGCTGAGCAAACACTCTATTCAAAAGTCCATCTTCAAAGTGGATGCTAGAGCCCAGATGCTCAAGTGCACTGAGGTACCTAACTCCACCAGGCTGAGGATTAAGGTCTAAGTGTTTATCTTGGCAGGCATTTCTAGCTGTAAGCCAGGACTGGGCACAGATGGAAAATTAGCTTCTTTTCCACTTTTAGAAATAATCATTTGAGCTGAGCACAAAAGCACTCTAAAAGTTTCTAAGACATTTGTCTGCACATCTTAAGGATTTATCTTTCTGTTATAGAGAGACTAATACATTTCACTATGTTCACAGCAAAGCACAGTCTTGGCTCTGGCCTTGTTCTGTCCTTTGGGAGCCCACGGCTTCATTTTTTCAAGCTCAATGATCTGTCTATATTTCTACCTCAGGCTTCTGATGTGCTTCTGATAAGCTACAATTACAGGTGAACAGGTAAAACAAGAATTCAAGGGCACTGCTAAAATGCTGGGCTCAGCATCCCTCACTCCCCCATCTATCACCACTTTTGTTTTCCTACATTTAGAACATACCAGCAGTTGAGAAAAAAAATAAAGAAAAAGTCATAGAAAAATCATAGAACCATGCCATTCTCTGCCTACTTGTCTGGAACTCAACAGAGAATCTGATTACTTTCCATTTCCATGAGAAAAAAAAAAAAAAAAAAAAAAAGAGTAATGAGAGTAATATTAAGGTCCGCAAAATAAGATGTATTCGGATACTACAGTAATGATAGAGAGGGATGTATTCTTGTATGTAAGGAAATAATTTCTGAGTAGTAAAAATAGAAAGCTCCAATAATAAGCTTTGTTTTTCACTCTCCTCCTCCCTCTTCCCATAAACTTAGTTTGGAAAGTGGAATTATATGCATGTTCCTGAAACAATATATTACTCACTCAAAGGCCATAGCTTTCACGACCACTTTGAGACAGAAATGTGCTAGCAAGATGCACCTTCACATTCAGTTTCTTGTTACCACTCTTTCTCTCTTCTACTGCACCTGCACCCATTCAGTGTGCAATAAACCACTGTACAGGTGGTATGGACAACAACTAACATGGCAAGAAAAAAATAAAAATGTTGTGAATCTCTGCCCTCCCACTCCATCCTCCTGGTCTAGTTGTGCTTAGATACACAGTGATTTTGCTAGCACAGAATGAGAGGTAGTAGTGGGGAATCACAAGGCAGAGGACAGACAGGGAATAATGATTCTTTGAGCTATCTGCCTGCATATCTACATATGGCAGGAGCTGGGGAGGGGCCAGGCATAATCCCCACACTAAAGGGGACTCTTCCTGCTCCATCAGACCTCTGCAATTCTCTTCCTTATAAAGATAAAATATTCCTTGGTTTCTTTGTGTAACTGTATGCGTATGCTTATGTGTGATAGTAAAAAATGCATGTAGCTAACTGTAAAGGAGACCCTGTATTTTAATATGAAACTAAACATTTATGAATTTATGACCTCTAACGGGTGAGAAGTTAATTCCAGTATCTCATCAGGGTCATTTGAGAGATTAACTAGTCATTCCTGGGGTATGAGGGCCATTGCCAACTGCTTTGAAAGTAGATGCTTTCTGCAGGAAAGCTGGGGTCATCATGATACCAGATGGCACAACGATGCTGATCTATACACAAACATGAGGGCTCTTGTCCTTCTCTGCCACCAGCCTCTCCCTGCTTTGCACACATATTCTCTGCCATATGATGCAGCAGTCTTGTGACTGTTCAGCCTTTCTTCTCCCCCACATCCACACTCAGGTTTCAGCCAGCTCTGTAATCTCCATCTCTACCAAGTCTCAAAAAGTGGGGAAAAAAAATGCATTTACAGTTACAATGCTATGTTCCAGACCAGCTCATTTAAAAAATAGCATAAATGGGAGCCCTGCAAAACTCGGTACATTCTATCTCATAAATCCACAAAAATAGTCATTAAAAGGACTGCTTGGGTTCACTTCTTTGTTATATTTCATATTTTTCTATGCAAGCCTGGAGTTTAGCTGATTTCTGATAACTCCAAACACAATACATAGGCAGGTGATTCCTTCCAGAGGAAGATACCAACGTCATTGCGGAGGCCTGCCTTACACACACTAATCCTTTGAAAACAAAGTATACCTGTATGCAAACAACAGAGATGAAAAGCCCAATGACGCTAGCTGATTGCTTTCCATGAAGTGATCCCAAGCAGGGTGTCCTGGAAGCAGTTATTCACTTATTATTGCCATGGTAAATCAGCAAAGAAAAATAGACAAAGCCTATATTAATAGCCTGTGTCTCTACTTGAAGTAATGAGAGGTTTGAAATGTACTCCTTCTGACAGATAGAAATAGTAAGAGATTATTTGGCCAAAAAATGTTCATTCAGTAACATAAAATTCATGCAACATTCTTATTACTACCTTTCTGGCTAGGCTGATAGATCATGTGAATAGGCAGGCAGCTTGAAAGAGTAGATGTAGACATACACATGTATATATACATCTAAACTTTGATTTTATGGCAATCAGAGCTAAAGAAATCTTTTGTACTAAGTTCTTTTCAATAAGTATTATTCTTATCTTCTGTTCCCTGTGTTTTTGCCGTATGTTTCCCAGATTCTTCAGGTTTTAGACAAATGAGGGCTATTCAACGCTTGAGTTGCACTACTTCCTTGTAGCTGCTTGGACAAACTACCAGTTCATCCTCTGAATCAAGAATGAGCCAGAAAAATCACCAGGACTCCAGAGGGTAAGGTGTCACTTCTTCAATGGGGAGGGCAGGGAGCAGTAGTAACTGATGCTGAACTGAAAACATCTTTCTATTGAACCACCTATTCATTTTCTTTCTTCAGTCCAAACTCAGGGAAAATACCCTCCGCTTTGAGACATGAGGAATTAGCCAAATACTGCCTCTCAATCCTTGTTGCTAGTTGCACTGATGTTAAAGATGAAGACTGTGAGAAAGAGGAAGCGCAATCTATTCATTTTAAGAAATCAAACAATGACAACTAAAGAAATCATTTGGATTGTTTCTTCAGTTCTGTTTTCAAGTGCAGCCTCACTGATGGACTTGCTTACAACACAAGCCACTCCCTGTTTCCTCAAAAAGAGTTAGGTCATTGCCTCAGCAGTAGTGCAAGAGCTTCCTGAAGTAGTTTGCACAGCAATCTCATTCTCTGATCATCATGCCAGCTACATTTCCAGAACTCAAGAGGCAGTAGAAACTGCCCAAATGTACAGTTGGATAGTGCATGATTAATCCATGATGCTAAGATGACATAAGTCTAAAACAGCTTGTGATCCTTACAGAACCTTGTCTTACAAGGAACAGATAGAAAAAACAGACAGTATTTATGGTCAGAGAAATGATCCCTAGATGCTGCTTTAGAGCTGACCCTGCAAGCCAGCAAGTTTTTCATATAGTCCTCAATTTATTTCCACCCAGCTAGCTTTGCATTTTGCATCTCACAGCCCCAGAGACTCCCACCAAACCTTACAGCACCTCTCTCCCAACCCCAGGTGTGGTCCACAGTGCACCTCTGATGAGTCTGCCACCTTCTCTCACAGCCCTACAATCAACTTTGTCTAAACCCCTGAACAACCCTACAATTCACCTCTCCCATCTTTTGAATATTTATGTATTTATATTCCACCACCCTCAGCATATATACCCATCAGTACTTGCACAAATCTTTACAAAAATCTGCACTCTGTCTCCCTAAGTGCTACCTCCTTCACTGTCTACTTGCCAGTTATACCATTGCCAGAGCAATAGCTAGGTGCTGGTCTTGGGACCTACATATTTCTGGTGCTTTTTTGAAGCCCGACTCCTAGATGCTTGGTTTGAGTATTGCCATTTCTACAAGCCTCCAGCAAGTGCTCTGGGACAGGTCAAACAAAGCATTTAAAGGCAAAGCTAACTTTAAGAGCAGAAATGATGGCATTAAAAGCAAAACAACTGTTCACACACTCATAAATAATCATTTGCCCCAGTGCTTTGACAGACTCAGGTTGATTTCATTCAAAAATCAGCCTTTCAGATGAAGACCTTCATGTCTGAACCTTTCTCCTGCTGTTTTTAATAAGAAACTGCCTTCATTTAGAAACAGGTCTTTCCCAATGCGCTCCACAGGGGGAATGTAATTATATGTGATAGAAGTCATGACTTGTAAGAGAAGATATAAGGTATCTGTTTCACTGCCTTCTTTATAGACTTGTGCTTAGATCATTGCTGGTTTAATTAACTTAAATGTTAATTATTCTGTGGACTATAGATTTAAATAAAAGATTTGATGAACAAAATCTAGC
This sequence comes from Aythya marila, assembly GCF_965140915.1. Lineage (NCBI taxonomy): Eukaryota > Metazoa > Chordata > Aves > Anseriformes > Anatidae > Aythya > Aythya marila. The sequence continues at coordinate 82,774,645 of NC_139044.1, read as the reverse complement.
TTTTAGATCAACATAGCAAAACTATTTTTAGCCTAAGAAGAAGAAATCGCTCAATTTAACTAGCTGTTCTCAAATCTCCCTAGCCTGCTTTCACCACCTGATTTTATTCAAAGCCAGAGCAGCTCCCGATGAAGCAAGTGACTTGTACAGCATTAGGGGGAATTCTATGACTCTCTTGGTCTTTCCTGCAGCACCTGTATCATCACATTCAGTCCCTACATAATTATACTGCTAAGAGCTATCAGGTTTTACATGCTGCATGTGAGACTTGGAAAGTAGATGTTGGTTGTTTTGCCATTTCTTCCCTTTCCCCTCCCCTCCCTTCCCTTCTCCCAAACGTCCTGTATCTCAACAACTGCAGAGCAGCACCCTGCTGCTCTGATCCCACCCGCTGGTCAGCAGATCACAGATCAAGTTGACCATCTGCCTATAGCATGGGGAGCTGCGGTGTGTGGGAGAAGCCTTGGCAGCTGGGGATTTTCCATCTGAGAGACCATGCGTCCCCAGGACCTTGCAGGAAGTGGCACTTGCCAGCTGCCACGTGTGCATGATGTGACACGGCATCACCACGCTGAGGTGGCCCAGGGAGCCAGCTGCTTTCTTTCCCCTTCAGGGTTCTGCAGAGTGGAGCAGTCCTGGGCTCCTTTGTATGATGATATTGGCTTGACTCACCTTTCACACCAGTGTCCAGCAGAGCATAAAAACCACAGAAGCAAGCTGCAGTAAAAACCTGTTGTCTTCTCTTTTGTCCTATACATTTATCCTGTTTGTATTTGGTCCTAAACAGAAATAATTATATAGAAATAAATTAACCTCCTGTATGTCTTGGAATTTAGCAACCTACATTGTAAGTCCAGTGAGATTCTGTAGTAGCAAAAGATTTTGACACAACTGCCTTGAGACCCTATGGGAAAAGCTAAAACAACATTTTTTTTTAAAGATTAAAAAGAGGAGGAAATATGTTTAAAAGTTTGTTTTCTTAAATGGGTATCTAGAGCCATGTGAGAAAGAAGAGACTACTTCAGCTGAAATGTGAGTGGCAGTAACAGGTACACTCGTGAGGTGGTGGAGGCAAGAGGCATGAGGCTGCTTTTGGTGATGATATCCTCAGTGGGGAAAACAAACAGCTGCAAGTGGGTTTAAAGTAGAAAACCAGTGTGACTTCCTCCACACCTGGTATGCAGGGGGTGTGCAGAACCAGGACAGCTTGTGCATCTAGGGGCAGGGAGGTCAGGGAAAAAGCATTCAGCAGGACAGAAAAACAGCTTGCTACACACACTGGAACCCTCGTTTTGCCATGCCCAGCATCCCTGCTGGCAGCTTCCACCATACTGAGGGATGTGGTGCTACACAGCGTTAAGCCTTGCTGAGGGCTGCAGGCCGATGTGCCTGCCCACAGCAGCCATGCCTGCACAGGCAACCTGAACGCCGGCCTGATGCTGATGCTAGGCCTTTTTTTTACTAGCTGCCTCTCCCCAGCAATGGCGCTTTTTGTCAAGTTTTGATGAGTTCACCAGAATCTGGGAGTGCTCATTACTAATATAAATACGTCTGCTTTTGTTGTGGAGACCAAACTTGAATGTAAATGTCCTTGTTGAAGAAGGAACTCTGCTTAAAGACATTCGTAAGATACAGCTGCCTGTTCCATAAATAATTTTGCTGGTCTGGTTCAGCTGACCTGATAAGAAAGAAGATTAGGGCTGGGCTCCATCTTTGTAGATGGGACCACGTGCCTCTGCACGCAAGGTAGTCCTTTGGACATGCCGTGTCCACAGCGTGCCAGCAGAGAAGCCAGGGTCAGGTCTGCCATGGCCCAGACAGAGCAGCTGGGGTGCAGGAGCTCAGCCCCTCAACTGTAACTCACCGCTGTCTCCCCCCAGATCCCAGCAGTAGTGAATTTACCTGATGAGATTGGCCAGGCTGTGGAGGTGACACCCAGTTCCCAAAATGACTGCAAGGAGCCATCTCCAGATACCTCCGCTCTCCCTTACCACTGCCCCTGCACACCACCTGTCCCCACAGTGCCTCCTGTCCCCACAACTGCCCTGTCCCCTAACCAGCCTCCAGGAGGGGGCCTGAAAAAGCCAGACACATGCCGGGTTTCACTTCAGTGTCCTGGGTGCACGATTCTGCCCACCAGCAGTGCCTGATGGCCCTCCACAGCCCTGCAGCAAGGCAGGAATGCTGACAGGCCTTTAGCTGCTGCTAAACAAATGTTTGGTTTCAATAGCTGAAATGGTTGAATGCTAGCTAAAATCGTGACCAAAGACAGGGATAAAACAACAAGCTATCAAGTGATTAAATCCAGGAGACTAAAGTGGGGCTGCAGCCACCTGGGATAAATCATCAGGGCCCAACAAAGAGCTTGTTTTCTGCTGGTGGCAGTGGCATTAGCCCCACCATGCCGCAGGCCACACTCTCCCAAAACAGACCCTGACCTGGGGTCATGGCTTCGGGCTGATATTTCCATAGGGGTCTCTCTTTGCTTCCCCCTGCCACTTCTCCATCTCCATCCCACAGCTGTGCCTCACCACCAGGTGTAACAGCTTGGGCACCTTGCCTGCCAGCCCCAGAACTTCCCACATTGCCCACAGCCAGCACTGTTCTTCACTTTTAGCAAGCTCCAGCTTTTCAGTGTTGCAACAATATTAGCTGAGTCTACCGGAGACACTCGTGATCAGAAAAAAGGGGCAGGTTTTATTATAGTTGTCTGTCCTTTCCTCATAAAAAACACTGCTTTTTCATCTTCTGGCTACACTGCTTGTCAAACTGCTGGTCAGGAAGTGAAGAAAATGGCTATTTGTTTAGATGTCAGAGAAGGTGTCATGGCTGTCAAACATGCCAGTAATTCAGCATCATGGGGAGCTGTGGGGTGGCTGCAAAAACAGAGGGAAACGTGGATGCATTGTTCCAAAAGTAATACCCCAGCAGTGAAAAGAGATTTAAATGTTAAATTGAGTTAATTTACATTGAGTTAATCACTGTAGAACTGCCACATGCACTCACCCAGCTTCGTCCTTGGTCCCAATCCTCATCTGTTGCTGCTCACTGAGGATCTGCACTGGGGTCAGGGATTTCCCAGACAGAAATGCAAGCATCACAGAGCATCTGCACAGGGTCACATCCATCTGCTGTGTTTGCGCACTTGCTCTGTGTACTTGCTCTACTATGAGTCAGACCTAAGCAGTAAATCCAGCATGCCAGCATATATGCAACTACTGTGTATGCAGAGATTATATGTGCTTCATGTGTGCACTTGCAGTGATATATAATCTGGATGATGAAAACATACAGATGTTCCTGACCAACATTCAGATATCTAGATTATCATTACATAGCTCAGAAAGTGTGAAGGGACCTGAATGAGAGGATATGAGAAAATTATACTCAGTTAAAGGCTCTTTTTCCATGCCTTAGCAGTGTAGAAAGGACTTCAGAAATACAAATAGGGCCTGCAGAAATTTCCTCAGTAGAAGTCTAATCGCACATTGCAATCAGACATACAGCTACTCCTGAGCAAACGCTTCATGCCTTAGCTGACATGTTGCACTGAGCTAATACAAGTTGTGCAATTACCCACCAAATGGTTATCACTGAAGCGATAGCTTGTACAGTAGCAGCTTTCCAATAATGGAAAACAGAATCAGAGACCCTTACATCAGCTGTGTAACTGTTTAAAATGCATTTCTACTACATTCTAGGATGGGTTATATTTACACCACAGAAACAGCTAACAAACATGATTTTATAAAATAAAATTACTATGATTTATTACTTTGCCTAGAAAAATGTGATTTACATTTGTAAAAGTTTCTGAAATACATAAAGACAGGAAAACTGGATAAAAAGAATAAATGTGCCTTTTTAATGGTTGCTTATTGACCATCATTAATGAATAAGCTCAGAAACAAGATTTTAGCCCTGGAGTGTTGGACATGAAAGTTAATTATCACTTTGCAACCTCTTAAATATGTCTGTAATATCCAAACAATCTGGATACAGTGATCTCTATATAAGATAGCATATAGCAAATGTTCCTCTCCCATGCCTCTTCGCATGCTGATCAAATGACGCTTGCTGTCCTGGAACTATATTTCATCCACATGTTCTCTCCATCCTCATCCACTCTTCCCAAGAACAACAACAGAGAGCTCTGCATGGGTATATTAACAGTGAGAAAGTGATGACTGGTTACATGAGTCTGGACTTGCTCAGGCTCACAGCTGGCCAAACAAACCTCCCTGCATGCTGTAGCCCGCTCTTCTATTGATGAATCACAGCAGCAATTGAAGCATTTAAAAGCAATAAACTAGTTTCTACTAGCCTGCGATTCAACCTGCTGTTTTAAGGGGGATATATTGTAGTGGGTAAAGTAGCTTGAGCCCTTCTCATTTCCTTAGCTCTGGCTGGTATCAGCTGGTGTGCATTTGCAGCTACAGGGCTGAAAAGCTTTCTCGTTTCTGTTGGGACTGCACCCTGCATATATTTTCCTCTTCAGCAGGCACAGAACTTGCTGACTGATTTGAAACAACTTTGACAACTCTCAAATATATTGTTCCTGCAAAGTTCCTGCAAGGGTCACAAGAACAGACAGCTATTGGATGGATTTATAAGTGAAGCTTAAACCTTGAGAATCTGTGGATATATTCTACAGAAAGAAAGAGACAGATGCAAGCAATGAGTACAAAGCATGAAATCAGGTTTCTTACAGGGTTCTGTCTATTGGTTGATTTAACAGACCAATATTAGGATGTTTTGCTCCCTCTGAAGATTCCCTTACACTTTTTCCCCTTCCAACTCCCCTTCAGAATAATGTTCCAGCAGTGTTTTATTCTTATATCGAATTTGATTCAAATCAACAAGTAGTTCCAAAAGCTAAGAGGAAAAAGAGCTACATACACAGACCCCTCACCTAGGTGTGTAAATAGAATGCTTACAAAGTGGATGAAAGAACCATGCCAATAATTCTTGTTTCACAGCAAAGACTTTTTTATTATTTTTATTTTTTTTTTTGCTGCTGCTCATAGAATAACTTAATTTATGACAAAAAGTTTTATAAAAGCCCATCTGTTTCTCATGGGCAGTTTACAAAAGTAACCATGTACTGAAAATAGTTGTAGTTTTCTTAGGCTTGTTGTTTCTCTTTTATCTAGCTAGAAATTTCAGGTCCACCAAAGGACTAACATGCAGAAGCTCGTTTTTTTGTTTGCTTGTTTGTGTTTTTTGTTTTTTTTTTTTCAAGTCTCCTGATGCAGAATTGTTGGTCCTGTTTGGACTCCTCATACAGTTCAGAGGAGCACTGTATGCAACAGGGGATAAAAGAGAAGGGTTGACAAGCTGATGGGACACTGCTAAGAATGGGGCTAAAACTCCATTATTTCACTTCTCCTTGAAGGTAGGTATCTCAGTACTTCCACTCAGTATTCCCAGGCCTTAATTTACATGAGAAAGAACATATCGGTATACTCTTCCTTCCAATACATTGAGTGGGCATTACACTTTTCTTCAAAACCATGACTGCTGTTTGTGTTTACATGCTTGTAAAAAGTGTTGGTATCTAGAGTGCTCAAGGGAATGTCAAAAGCAAGGATTTTTCCCTGGAAATGTGGGGTTTAAATTCCGTGAAGAAAAAAAAAAAAAGGTGAATATACCTGCGTAAACAGACCATAACTCAGTTAGGCATTTTCTCCCTTTGCCAGGTACATAAAGACCTTCTTTTTCACCAGCTATGTTTTGAAAGCTGCCATTGCATTTTGAATCTAGTATGCTCAGTTTGGGAGCTTCCAAGAAAACCTGCTACATTAGGTTGTTAATGGGAGACAAACAGAAAAAAATACATTTTACTGATCCTGGTGGGGAAGAGAAATGAGGCAAGCTTCAAGCTACTTGTCGCTGCCAGTCTGGGGGACTTCCATGAGGAGTTCAGGCACTACTAGGACAGAACAGTGGCTGGGATGAACTTTCTGGGGCTTTTTTTAAAATGTTTAACTCAGGTAGTGATGTCCTTTTATTGGCCCAAGAGAACTGTTTGAATTCCTGCATGTCCCGAAGACTACAGTTATACTAAATGTCTCTGTTCTTGGGAGAAAAAGCCATGCACTGGGTGTAAAGAGAAGTATTTGCACCCTGAAGGCTCTGGGACAAAGGAATTTGAGCCTGCAACCTTCACCTTTTGCTGAAGCTAAAGGCAATACCCCTCAAGTTTCTTAGCAATCTATCCTAGAATAAAGTGCTTTTCCAACCTCAAATCTGTCTGTTGGCATGACCCTGATCTTGAGGGGAAGATATACAAAGCAGAACACCAGTACTATGTAGTGCCTTCCATCAGCGGTCTGATGCCACCACTGTCCTGTTTCCAGGTGGTTGCCAATGTCTGATACTTCAGAAAGTACTAGGTAGGTAGGGGAAGTAACCAAAATATATCTAGAAGGGAGAAAGAAGGAATTCTTTCATAGCCCAAAGGCGAACATGTGAGCTCCTCAGGACTGATTGCAGCCTGTGATTTGGAGTTTCTCCCACTGAAGGACATTTATCAGCAGTTGGATCTTGTCATGCCTTTATCAGTAGAAATTTAAAAGCTCTCTACTCCCAGATATCCATCCTGTATGCCATCACTTGTACAAAATATTTGAGTCACCTTGGGCTTTTTTTTTTTTTTTTTTAAAGTGAATAAATTACGGGTCCTTTTGCTTCCACCACTATGCTTTCCCTGGCAGCCCACAGGAGAGCTCCCTTTCTGGCTCCCCTTTGAAATGTCTGTAGTATTTCCTCAGCCTCTCTTTATGAGTGAGGACCAGAAATGCATGCCAGCTTCTGTCAGTGGTTAACTAATGCCATACACAGAGGTAAGCTCACATCTCCATTTCTGCTTTCTAAACAACTTTTGACAGAGCATTTCACTAAGCGTTTATTAAAGGTAAAAGCAATAGTGCTCCTGCAGGTAAACCTCTGCCTTCAGGGAGCAAGTCCAGGCCATTCCTCAGGAAGGCACTTGCATTTACTCACCCAGGATTCAGGAAGGTTTGGCTCAGGCCTCTTGAGCAACCTTAAGAAGTGAATTTGACCTCTCTGTGCTGCCATTCTGTGCTCAGCCCTGTTTCTGTAAGACATGTACAATACTTGTGCTGCACTGGTCCCACCTGCTTTATCTACAGGCACATCTGCACAGATGGTAGCTCTGCCTGCGCTCTGACTCAGACGAGTGAAAGCCTTCTCCAGGCTAGAAGCTGTTTGGACGTGTTACTGAAGGCTGTGCCCATGCTAATGCTTCCTGCTTCCCCACAGAGAAATTAGGCATGTTGAGTTATTGAATTTACTGTTGTGGGTCTCCTCAAGCATAAAAATCACCAGCGCTCTCCAGCATGGAGAGCTCCAGTGCCAAAGCAGTCTCAGGTCTCACATTTCTCTTGTCCAGCATCTAAGCGTGTCCTGCATGCACTCAGCCTACTTTCCTCTCTCCCTCCCCCATCCTCCTGAACAGCACACACGAGAGTTGCATTACTGCAGACAGATCAAGATCTTAAAACCAAACAGGCTGTAACGAACCCCATGGTAGGGAAGTAAGCGTTTCATTTTCCCAGGAGCTGGGAACATGCTGTCCTCATGCCGCTGCTCAGGAATGCCATTGTGACACAGGGATTCCTCAGCCACACATCTTTGGGCTGGGTGTCCCCTGCATGCCAGGCTGCCCCAAGAGCTCTCCTGAGAGGCTCCAGTAATGGCAAAATAGCAAGTCTCTCATATGTTGTCTATCACCCTGCCTTTGCAAGCTTCTACCCCGCAGTGAGTTTAGGGTGAAGTAGTTTGTATACTCAGTCTATAAAATTACAATAAATTACATGCTGCACTGGCAGTGTTGTGGATTCATTGCAGCTGGGTAATAAAATGATTATCTTTGGTGGGGATTGCTAAAAGTAATCAGTGTTGCTCCTAAAACCTTTGCTCTTACAAACAATAAATAATAACAGCAGGAACTGCAAGCTTCCTTCTCCCCGCATTACCAATAGTGGTGGAACAATGTTAATGTATGACTTTACCTTTACTAATATTGAAATGATAACTAAGTTTCCTGACACGCCTGACTTAAAATAGCCATAGGAGATTCATGAAAATCTTTCAAAGTGTGGGTATATCTGGACACTTTAACTGCACATAAGTAGAAATCATGCAATGTTTCCTATAACTTGCTGTGACTTCCCTGCACTCTGAGCCTGTGACAGCACTACGGAAGGGTTATGTCTCTCTAGCAGAGGTGATGGCAATTAAAGCTGGTAAACTGGTAAAAGAACACATAAACTAATAAAATTCTGTGGAGAAGGTTTTGGTATTTTTCCTGAATCATGGCCTAAACTCATTTATTCTTCTGTTTATTGGTTTAGTCATTTATTTGTAAGGTTTATGCCTGGGATTTTCATGGTTAATTCCTCTGAGCAGTCAGCCACCAGGCTTGTTGTTGTAAATATGAGTCTAGACATAATTTAGATTAATTCACCCTAATGATGCTGTCAGTATGAATATATTACAATGCAAGTGCATAACATGCAGTTGAAATGCAAACTCCAAACAGGCTTTGCTGTGACCTGCCTTGCTGTGCCTTAACATACTGTAATTATTCTAGTAGGAAAAGTAATGAGGAACATGTTCTTCCCTTAGTTACTAGGGGAAGCCTTTGCAGAGGTGTGTGGAGTTTAATGAACTCCAGACCATATTTATTCAGGGGCTGATCCTACAGTGTTGTCTGGTTTCCCTTTAACAACCATTGCTCCTCTTTTATTCCTCTTTTCAAAAGGATTACTGAGAAAAAGCTGTGAATATCTTTTTGGTGCTCATCTGCACTGGGTGCTCGAGCAACAATTAAGCTGTGGCCACTGTCTTTCTGCACAGGTAGTACAGTCTGAGAGACTGCAGGGCTTCCTATCCCAAACTTTTATTTGTTTCTTTGTTTATTTATTTATTTATTGCTACTTATAACTTATCCCTTGATGCTTAGCTTGCAAACAGCATGCAGGAAACAATTATTTTAGAAGGCATCCCATCATGGTATATTTAAATGTAACTGAACAGAAACATTTCTAAGATCTCTTTATATGATAATTACATAAAATTCTCTGTATAGGGTCTAAATATCTTTATCAAACCAGCTTGAATATTTCTATGGCTTGTGCACAGGCTGTTCCCATCTAAAGAGAATTTAATTGGCATACAACTGGAGACTATAGTCAAACTGCCACATGTGCAAGGCACACTTATGACTGAGCAGGAGACAATTAAAGCCCTTTGTAGCAAGAGAGAATGGGAATTTCTAGAAGCTGTTGCCCAAGGCAATTGGCCACATGGCAAACCATGGCCAAAGCCAAGGAACGTGGTCTCAGAGGCTTCCTTGTACCTATTGAAAGCTGTTGCACCAGAGACTAGAAGAAAACAGATGGTAAAATAAGCTCAGTCACCTTCATCTGGGATGGAAAAACAGAGCTTCTTATAGCAAGAACTCACCAGAAAGCAATCCTGGAAACAGGGGTCAGGGAAAGTGCCAGCTGCTCTTAGCTTCTACTGCGCTTAAGAGAATATGTTTGCTGGCAATGACTGGGATTGCAATGAATGGAAATGTCTGATTTATGAAGCTATTTTATACTCATAACAAAAACAATTCTTACAGAATGTTAGCTAGTTTATCAGACTACTTGGCTGATATGGGTGTGTAGACGTACATATATATGTAGGTATGGATGTGTATCTATGCTGACTCTGCTGTATTTTTGCTTTGATTTGATTCTCCAGGCTCTCCCAGGAAATGTTCAGTTCTCTCCAATACCTCCTCAGTCAGTGGAAGATGTGGCTCCTTGGCATCTCTGAGGACTGATGAACTGAAGCTCCCAGCCCACTCATGTCCGTACAACATATCCTGTCATAGAGTGAAAAGTTTTAATACTTAGTTACCCACTTGGGAGACAGACAAGTTTAGAATTTCAGAGTAAATGAATCTGAGGAACATAACAGGTTAGATAATGAGCTCTAGGCCACACAAGATCTCTGTGCTAGATACAGACAAATAACCCAGAATTTAAGAATCTCATACTTTGACCAATACCCTTTAAATATTTTTATAGAAAACATATGATTTAAAAGGTGTGGAGGTTAAAGAAGGAACAAGTCTAGCCTTCCCCAGGAGGGCTTCTCAAAAATTATCTCTCTTGGAAAGAGCAAAGAAATCTGTTCCAAATTTAATCTGATGGCACCAAATCACTACTGGGTTGGTTTGCAGGTATAAATCTACATAAGCACTGAATGCCAACCCTGCAGTACTGCAGACAGACCTCTCACATGCCTACATAAAACCCTGCAAGTAAGAGTTACTTTCCTCAGAACATTTTGTAAACCATTAATCTAGTTTATCCTTGCATGAGAGGTTAGTCTTACAAATGCTTTTCCCCTCACCTTTCCAGCAACAAACAAATCACCCTATTAACTAGCTAGCTTTAGGTGTATGAAGGACATAGGCTCAAAATCATTACTTAATTTTGTGTAATTCTCTTCATGTTTTCATTCCAAGAATTTCAGTGATTGTGGAACAGTACCATAACAAGTGTACAAGAAATTCTACAGGAAGTCAATAAGCTATATGATTATGCATGACATTATACATGACATGAGAGCTTGGTACAATCAGATTACCACAGAGCCATTTGGCCATAAGTTCCTTGTTCTGTTTTTAGAGACATGGAGCACTTATCATAGTTTAAATCCTTCAGATATCACGGTCTAAATCCCATAGATCCCTTCCGAGCAATCTAAATCCTGTAGATCCCTTCTGGGCAATTATTTCAGGTAAACATATTTTAGCATAAAATATCATAAAAACCTTCTTTGGTTCAAGTTGAAAACTAATGAATTTATTGGGGTGGTTACTAACAGGATGAGGTGCAGGGATCCATGGGGTCCAGGAAACGAACTATAATCAGCTTTGTTTTTTGTTTGTTTGTTTGTTTGTTTTATTTTGTTTGTTTGTTTGTTTGTTTTGTTTGTTTTGTAATTGTGCAAACCCTTTCTCATCAAATTCAGGTTTGCACAGAAGGAAAAGATATGGAATCAATTACATCTAAATTAAAAGTGGTGGGTTTTTTAGTCACCACTTCTTTTTAAGGTCTCAGACACTGGGCAAATAGTATCAGAAGTTAAGTTTTCACTCAATTTATTTTCTAGGTATTTCTTTCACTCAGACCATTCTATAATCAAATAAAATAAAACTTATAAACTTTGGTCCTTCTTGCAGCTATGGAATTACTGAACATTGAGCTCAAAGATATTTTTACAAGAACAAGTTTTCCAGGGCTCTTTCTGCTGCTCTCTCCTCTCACAAGGCACTTGACAGAATAATGATCAACTATTACAATAGATCAGATGGACACTTAGTCATCACTGTGCACACCTCTCGGCATGCAAGCTCAATATCAAAGGTGCTGGCAAGCAGCAGTGGCAGCACCCTGCATGCAGGACAGGCTTCCATGGAGTTTGTTTTAGTTTGGACACTGAAAGGGTTAAAAACCATACTGAAATCTCTCCTGACTATCACAGGCAGTTAATCTTACTTTAAAAGAACACATTTTGCCTGTAGACATCTCTGCCTGGGGGTGTGACTGAGCAGAACAAGAGTGGCCAGAGGGGCTTTGCTACAGCAGGCACAAGACGGGTGGCCCAGGGAAGGGCCGAAGCACCTGACTGTCCCCACGCACCTCACCACTCCCCCCTGCAATGGAAATGAAGCCCCATCCCCCCTAACTGAATGCTGGGCAAGGCACTGTCAAAACACCCCCAGGCTTCAGTGAGATCAGGATTTCATTTGTCCTTCTGGAAGAAGAATAATGTAGTCCACTGCAGGGAACTGAGGCTGACGTCTCCAGGTTATGCTTTAGACCCCCCCCCAACAGCCTGCCTTGTGCTGAACATGAGCTGTTTACACTCTGATGCCTGCAAAATCAACCTGAGTGTTACGGAGAGATTTCTTTCCCAAGAAGGTGATTACGAAATGTTTGCTAATTCTAGGAACTGTGTTAAATTGTTCCCAAAGAATATATCAGCATAAGGGCAGAGAGAGCTATTCCCAAAAAGTAACTAGGCTACTGGGGTTTGGTGGTTTTTTGTTGTTGTTGTTTGTGTTTTTTTTTTTTCTCTTTCTTGCTGAGCATCCTCCAGCAATATGCATTTACTTTAAATGTATTTATCTGAATGCATTTGAATTGATTATTGTCAGTATACTTCTATCACAGGGAATTATGACGCATAATTATAACTCAAGCTGTGCTGCCTCACTGGATGCGGTCAGACAAGATGCAGATTTTATTCCCTAAGTGTAGGAGAATGCAAGTATTTCCGTAGCAAAGCATTCATGTTTAAAAGAAAGTCTCCTTGAGTGTAAGTGTTTATAATTCCAAATTCCTTTAGAGCAAATATTTGTGTCTATAAAATTAATTTACAAAAGATGGGACAGGATGTGTGCAGAAAATAAAGGTCAAAACCATAAAAGTGAACTAAAAAGAATAAAACTAAAGTCCTTGAAGTACGGTATGTGATTGTTGTGCATGTATTACAGGTATGGGCCATTTGTAAGAAATAGCTATACCTGGGTGAATGTAAGCATGCAGTTCAGAATATACATGCAATGTAGGCTGCTATTTCCAAAGCTCATTGTGTATGTGTGTGTATGTGTGTGTGCACATGCATAAAGGAGAGGGAGAGGGAAAATGAGGGAGAGAGTGGGAGGAAGATAGGTAGAGAGACAGAATCCCCCCTCTTTTTTTTTTTTTTTTCCTCCCATCAAGATGATTATAGTGTCCTTAGAAAAGAGAGTGCTCTCCTAAAGATTTTCACTTCAAAGAAAAGTTCTCAGTGAAGGCTCATCCTCTCCTTCTCTCATTAGTAGGCAGAGAAGCCTTTAACATAATTGATAATCTAGCATAGAAAAGGAGTGTATTTCTCCACCAAGTCAGGCAAAACATTTTAAAGGCATGTGACTGAAGTGAAAGAAGAAAAAGAAGCAGCAACACTTTAGAGGACTGTAAACATAGACCTACAAATACCAATGCAACTCAGGTACTTCTGACTGCTTGGTCTTACACCTCTATTATAAGACTCCTGTGGAAGTTTCATTTCTGGCATCAGTGTCTCTGTTTTCTCCACGTTTTTTTTTTTTTTCTTTAAATCTACATTTTAATTCCCCAGATACACTGTGTGTATGAGAGCAAAAATAACTGCTACCTGCCTGCATCTAGATGTTGATGATGGTTCATGCCCCAGGTGCTTCCAGACACCTGCACTTTGACACACCACCTACAACTGCAGGTGTGTGCCTAGGCATATCTCACAGCTGCCCAGTGCTTCTCCATAGAGTCTGGGCTGAATCCATCCTGTACCCTGAGTTTGTAAGATGCACATATGAGTGGCTGAAAAGAAATGACAAAAATGCTTAGCTTCCCAACCCAGTTTATACAGTCATGTCCAGCAGATCTCACTTCTGCATGCTTATGAATGAATGAGTCCTATTCCAAATTAAATGAATCCATGTTGAATAAATATTATTATGGTTTTAATTATCCCATTCATTTAGGGCCAAGTCATAACCTAAAAGGTTCACTTTGTTTAATACATCAGGGCCTGGAGAATGTCCACAGCCTTTCGAATCTTATCTCAGAGATGTCACTGGTCAATTTTTATTAATTTCTCCAAGTTACACTTGCTCTTTTCCTTTTGATATGCTCTGCAAATGGATTTTGTGGCAGCTTCCTTTTCAGTACTGAATATTTTACAATCTTTGGATTTAATTAGCTGCATTTCCATGTTATTACATCAAAGTAGAAGCTACTATTTAATGACAACAACAAAAATAAAGACTAAAGGAAACCAAAAAAAAAAAAAAAAAAGTCCTCTATTTTTTTCTCCCCCTTAAAAGAAGACTCAGCTAGCACAAAGGGGAATTGCAGGTCCTTTTACTTCCAGAGCCAAGAGCACAAACAGGACAATGACGGTGACATAATGAGCAATTCTGTAAGCCTGGGAAACTATCATTCGGCTAGTTTGCATTACAAAAGAGTCAGTGTTACTTAATGGACAAATACGGGTTAAGAGATGCTAGGTCTGAAGCACTACTAATCTGCATCAAGTATGAAATCAGTTGTCTACTGTTAAATGCCAAGTCTCCTGGCATACAGAAATACCTGAATATGGACAGATACTTCTCCCTGTTTTTCAATATCATCCTTGTGGTTGCCAAACTATATATGAGCTGTAGAAATTTTACACAGCAGAAGAAAAGAATGAGGAAGGAGAAACAGATTTACTGCCTGTAGTAACATAGCAGATGTATGGAATGAACATTTATGAAAAAAAGAACTATATATATATGACAGAATTTTTACAATGCCACATGTCTTATAAACATGCTGTCAATCCTAACCTATACTACCCCACCTTTTACAACATTTTTGTCAGTCACCTCACAAATATAAACTATATACTTACAATTTTTATCACTTTCCCAGTTAGTATCAGAAAAGCTACCAGATGAGAACAAACATCTGTTTTAGTCCAAATGCAAGGCTAGAAGGCTAGAAAAGGCACAAAAACAATGTGAAATGGACACACTAAGTGTTATTTAAGAAGGCTTTTACTGAATATGCTTTTTTGGTTTCTATGAATATAAGCAAGCAAGCTTTATGTTTTAAATCCATTAGCAAAAAACATTTTCTTCCAGTTCAGTGCGGTACATAAGAATGCCTCAATATGAGTGATGCTAGAAGTCAGCTTGTCCACAGGAGAACTGCTGAGGTCTCTACCACTTAAATCTAGGGCTCAGAAGTAGTTGCCTCAGCACAATTGTGTATATTAATGAGCAATTGTTATTTAGTCTAAAAGAGGGAAATGTTACCTCTCTCCATTCACCAGTCCTTTATTGTGGTAAATTATGGACACTTGACAGTTACCAAAATATTCCTGAAAGACTAATAAATTAAATTAAATTAAATTAACAAAATATAAATGTAAATCAAACCTTTTCTGAAGTTAATCAGGACATACAAGAATCAGTGTATTTCAAGCCTGTGAAACTGAATAGTGGGTCTGGAAGAATAATAATAATAGCTAAAAAGTATATATATATATTTTTAAAATCATACCACATCAAAGGCATTTTCATTTGGAATGAATCAATTTCTGCAGAATTGCTATGCCTTACTTCACTTTTTACCTTTTGGCAACTTTTCCAAAAATGGGAGAATTTTAAAGTTATGATGCAGAGAGGCAAAAAAGAAAATGCAATAACAGAGCAGAAATGCGATACAGGTGATATAAGATAAAATAAGGAAAGGAGAGCTGTTAAGTCCTTTCCTGCCCGAATAATTCAATACGACACAAGCACTGAAATGATGTGGATTTTTTTGCTTGCAACCAAAAACCAAAAACCCCTCAGAAAAGGTAACCATATCCCACAGCTGTCAAACGCCCAAGCAGACCAAAGACAGAGAGACCCGTGGGAGAGGGTGAGAATCTTTTTCCAGCTGGAATGGCACCCAGGTTACAGGGTACTCACTGTCCCTGCTCCTTGACATGCCTGACTCCTCCTTCTGTCACAGAACTGCTGTCACCTGGAGCACTGCTTGCTGGGCAATGGCATGGGGAGGCTGTGCTGGAGCGCAGGTGATAGTTGGCATCTGTTCAGCAAGCAATGGAGTCTGCCTGCATCTTGTTTTGTCTTTGCTGCTTACAGGGTAGTCACTCGCACGGAACTCCTTTATTTGCTCTTACTCATAAACATGACCTTCTCAGGGTTCAGCTCATAGTTGCTCGCAATGGATTTCCATAAAGCTGGGCAATGATCAAGACTTCATTTTTCATGTAGCTCCAGGGAGAGTGTGTAAAATTGACATTGAAGCTAAGTACACTAGATTAAAAGAAACAGCAGTGCGTAATAAGTCCCAAGTCACCCTGTTGTAACATCAGAAGAACAGACTGAGAACAAGAAATTTTTCAGCAGGGCTTTATGGCTCAATATTTATCATCACAAAATGGTATTTCATGCATAATGACAGGAAGTAGCTAAACATTAGAATGTTTCAAGCATGTATAGAATTTTGATTCCATGAAGCATAACATAAAATAACTGTTCTGGATGAAGCCCGAGCAGTTGATGACATTTTTTACTATTGTTTTTGTGATCCGTATGGCTCCTGCTCACCCTTATGTCTGGATCTATATCAGGTGGCAAAGTGCCTTTGGATTATGAGACTGACCCGACCCTCTTTGACTCCAGTTTTGGATGCATGCTCCTAAGTTTGGTGAGTTAGGTTTAATCTTTAATTAAGGACACCTTGTATTCTAGATAATGATTTAGCATTAACCTGAGATATACCAAACCTTTTTAACCCTTGATGTTGTGGCTCAGAGGAGACAGTACTGAACAAGGGCCAGAAATACAAATTCCAAAATTCAGGGGTAGAAGGTAGATGGCAACTTCTAGTCAAAACTCTTTGTTTGCACATCTCTCGGATGGACAGCCTTGCATATCGATGTACAGATGTGTGTGCTAAGCTTCTAACAGCTCCCATGCATCTACAAGTGTGAAATCATTTTCTTATGTCTAACATGACATCAAGGCCATGACAAAAGGTTGTGTGAAAGAGACATCTGTCCTGAGACATCTGAAAGAGACATCTGAGACAGCTTAAGTGTACGGGTACAAAATCTCCTCTCCCACTACAGCAAGCTGGCTGGCTAGAGGTGGACCTTGGTACTTACTGCTCACTGTAAGGCCACAAAGGTGAAGATACCTTACCTTTGGAATCAGTTATTAATGTGTTACTGCTGACTGGGCTGCTAAATTATTACCTTTTAAAACTCTGCCATGGAGATGTCAGTGTAGCTGCATATTTACCTTGCACTCAGTTTCATCCCAACAAGATAAGTGTCAATGTATTTTTGTTTTGTCTTTTCCTGAATTCCTACCTAGTGGGACGGGGAGTATTAAAACCAGCAATCGTGGAGATGTGGAAGACATTAGAACATTTTTGGGGAACAAACTGGATGCTAGTAAACTGAAGAAGCTGCTGTGGTGCTTCTTTCTAGGAAACAGTATACTGAAAACACAGCCAATTTAGATGGGGCTGTTCCATTTCTGAGACATTCATTAAAGAATACAGTGTGTTTGGAATCCACAGAGTATTCAAGATAGTCCTGAAACCCTTTACAGTCCATCAAAAAAATATCCCAGATGGTTGTTCTTCTAAGGACAGATTGGACAATGATTTGTCTGAAGAGAGATAGCATTTCTATTGCTTGGGAATGACCTGTGGGGAAATCTGGAAGGTTATTTAGTGAGTATAAGTATTCTAGCTTAAATGCTACATAGCTCTAATTCAAGTCTGCCCAGATCCTGCAGAAAACTCAATCAGATTTGACCATTTTCTGATTAAGTCTGAGGCTTAATCCACTATGGATGAAAAAGAAATTGAAACCTTGGCCAAAGAGCTAGGTCGGTGCAGTTAATTGTAACCAATGGTAGGCTCTTTCAGCGAGAGACAAAGCAGCACTGGCAACTCTTTGTTCTTGGTAGGGTGAACAGTTGATGATTTGAAGTCTTTGTTCCTTTGTTTGTTAGATGTCTGAGAGGGTCAGAGTCTGCCCTAAGAGTACTCTCATGCAGTACTGTGTCATCTCAGTCATCCTGCTAAGCTTGCATGTGAGTCTTACTTCATTAATAAATGGCAGATATGTATCAGTATGCTAATGATTCCTGGCTCTGCATGTCCATCTCCTCTGACCCTTTCCACACAGTGACATAAACAACATGGTGTCTGCACAGGTTTGGTGCCTGCCCCATGAGCAGTAACTGGCTAAGCCCTCCTCTAGCTAAAATAAGAGATAAATATTCCATTGTTGATGGGAGAACTGGCAACAGTTCCCCTGTGTTGCTGGTCTGGAGGCACCAACCTTTTGCATTTAGTGTCTGGTCTTGCAGTGCCTGAACATACAAGGAGGACCTTTCTGTCTGCTGCTGGTGAAAAGGGTACAATACCTTCTTGCAGTCACGTTGGATACATCTGCACGGGATCCAGGGTAATTGCTTTGTCTGAAGTTTGAATAAACCAAAACCTGAGAAGCCAGAGCCTCAAGCTCAAAGCTGTTACATCTCAGCATCTACGGCGTGTAACTGTGAATGCACTTGTGTTTTGCCTCAACACACAGTGCAGGTGTTGCCTCATCTACTGAAAGCCTTAGTCACTTTGGGAACAGGCTGTTATCATGCTCACAACAAAAACCTGCCACCTAATCCCCTGGGAAATTGAAGCTGATACAGCAGATAGCTGCCTTTGACTCAGAAGTCTTGGTAGAGGTGCTTTGACGCTTAGGTTTGTTTGATGATAAAGATGATAAAGGGTAAAGGTTAAGGATTTGCTTTTATCATGTAGTCCCTGCACTGATTTCAGAGCTGTTACTGGAAAAGACATTCTCTTTGGCCATGATGACAACATAGTATTAACTAAAGATGTACAACTTAGCAGGGAGTAGTTGAGAAGCTACCTCCATTGATATTATTTTAAAAAAAAATCTGTTGGAACATGCACAAGCCCAGATTTGCTGCCCTCTTAAATACAGTATGAATTTTAACATTCCTCTTGGCATTTGAGAGGATGTAGGTCAAAAATGTAATGTATTAAGCATTTTTATGTAGGGAACTCAGACAATTATTTGTGGTTTTGAATTAATTTATTTATCATCAAAAGAACTGCATTTAAAAAAAAAAATCATGAAAGCAACAATGGAAATATATAACAGAAAATGAGAGGATTTGCACATGAAATGAACACTGATGGGTCAGCTGTCTGTCACTGGATGATAATGAAAGCCCCCAAATCATACAACAGCTATTTATAAAATGTGATAAGGTCAATAGGAAAAAAAAAAAAAAAAAAGAGTGCAAAACGTTAAACATTAGAAACTTATATCTGTCTGAAAAGACACAGTGAAAAATATGTCACAAAATAAACAATTTGCAATTTTGCAAAGTATTCACAATGTTCACAATGCTGACATTGTCTTATGACTCCTAACTAAATCCAGCAGTACGGTATGCTGAGATATTCAAATGCTGCCATTTGTATAAGAGCTGAATGCAAAGCAGTTTTCTGATCTGCAGGAATTTTTGAGATTTCAAAGCTGACTGAGGACAAAGAGAAAAAATTGAAATTCTGCGTGATGTCACAATAATAATTAAAAAATGGTTGCTGCAATCCATATTTTTTTTCCTGATGATTTATTTAAACCTTTTTCATGGTGTATTAATAAAAATTGCTCAAGAAATAATAATAATAATTTTATGTCACAGAAAACTTTTTCTTTAAAGAATCAGAAATGGTTATTTTGACAATTTGGAATTAATTTATCTCAAGACTTACTAAAATCAACTCTTTTCTGTGAATAGTTTCAGTTCTGACATATAGAATTCTGTAGTGAAAAGTGCTTTTACTGAAAATGCTTTAATTTTACCTTTCTTTCTTTCAATGGTTTTCATGGCAGTGTCTGGCTTATGACATTCTAACATAATAAGAATTCTCTTTAGATTCCTAAAGAATTATCTGAATAATTTTCCATATGTTAATTTGGTTTATGATAGATTACAATAAATTTGTTAATTATATTTTTTCCAGTATCTTCAGACATCTCTGTATTTTTGATCAAGAATACAATTTGACATAATCAATTATGGGATGTGCCTCAGCACTAATGTTAATTTTTAATGGGTATTTTTGACATTATCTGAACCAAGAAATTTGTTATAACTGATCAAAGGAGTTTTTTTTAGACTACCTCAAACTGTATGAAATACTGAGACATTCATGCAGATGTTTCTACTATGAATTCAGATATTATGAATGCGTAATTATTGGAATTGCATGGAGGAAGAATATAAGGTTCCTAAAAAACCTGCACAGTAAAAGTAAAAAAAAATGCAAAACATAAGAAAGAAGTTCAAAGACAGATTTTTGGTTGCACCAGATTCCCAGCATTGAGATTTTCAGAAGATGGCATATCTTATATAGGAATAAACAGACTTTTAGAAGTACTGGTTTCTCCGGCTGACAACACTGAGATCTAAAATAGTGACACATCGTTTTCAGTACTGTGCTCAAATATACAGAAGTGAATGCCTGTGTCACATGGGAGACTCGTAACATGAGCAGTGAAACATATCTTCCACAGGCTACCTAGCCATTAATGTTTATGGAATGTAAGCAGAAGAAAAGCTTCTAAATTATCCAGGTTAAAATGGTTCCATATTTTCACGTCAATGCAGTAGTTTTTATATGCAAATGTGTGTCACATAAAAATTCATTAGTAATGCTAGCTAGATGCTGAAGAGTATTACTACCACTGCCTACAACTGTTACTCAGAAAAATGCAAGTCGTGTTGTGGAATAGTGGTTAATATGGAAAGGCTGAAGTCATCTGGAAAAACAGCTTTGTTTGGGGGTGTTAATTATCTCATATATTGGAAATCTGTTTCATTTCACAAAAGTACGCACAGAAAGTGGCCTGACACATTTTCCTCACACTTTCAGACTACAGAGGGTTGATCTTGAGGAAATTAAATGTTTCTCACTTCAGTGATGTGAATATTCACCTCACAGTTCAATCCTGATATCAATGACATGGAAGCAACACCTTCAGTCTCAGCAGCAAGTCTCCCAGATTTGGGCCACAATTACACAGTGTTGTCAGTACCTTCATGCCCAAATCTGTTGATATGAATTGCAGGTGTTTCTTCTTTCACCATGCTATGTGCAGCCGCCTTGGGGTTTCTATGGAACTAGGGGTGTAGAGCTGCTCCCCTCTTGCACCACCTGATAACTAAAGGATTCCTTTGTAACAGGAGGGGACACTGAGAAAGTTAGAAAAGGAAGCACAGCTGGTAAACTTCCAGCTATTGCTATGATATATGATTCTATAAAACTCTCAGGTGTGTAGATACTGGACATAGAAATCCAGGAAAATGAGATTCCAGCTACAAAGGGTTCAGAGTCCTAAATCACTGTCTCACCCATGAAAACAGACAGGAGAAATCTCAACTGTAACATGCAAAGTTACATTGATAACCACATTGTCAGTTGATCTTCATGGATGAGTGTGAAGCAAAATACATTACAGGAGGGAGAAAGTCATGAGGAACATGATTTATGTATTTAATGACCTTAGGAACCAGTTAATAAAGGTCTTTCCAATGATGTCTTTCCATTCCAGGTGTTCAGTGCAGACATGTTCACACTTTGTAGGCAATTACTAGACAAGCTCTAGAAGGAAGCAGCAGAAGCACCTTCTGCAAGGGAACAGTGACTTTCTGTAAAAGCACAAGTATTTGAGGACACATCAAATGCAGAGGTCTGCAGCACAAAATAAAAAGCATGAGCTGATATTTCCCCTGGGACTCTGCACAGAACAGTCAGGACTTACCAGGCTCTCCATAATGCTGCATTTCTGTTTGCTCTTCCACCTGAAGGAGAGTGTTTCTGTTGGATTTGTCTGGATTTTGAGAATCAGACAATATGAATCACAATTCTGGGAAGGCCTAAAGAAATTTGATTGCACAATGCTAGTCAAGGAATGTAAAAAGAAAAACTACTGCAGACATGGACACAGTCTGAAAACGCAGCAGAAGCCTCTGAAAATGGAGACATTTTTCTGCCAGAACAATTATGGTGTAATCAAAATTTCATTATAAATGGAACTGCAATTCCCACATTGCACATATGAAACAATTAGTGACTTTAATTTGCTTTGCTATAAATGGAGGTTTGCAATAGCTGAGTTTCCTGTGAAGACAGAGTCAGGTAATTCAGTCATAATGGTACCTGATTTTTTTTTCAAATTGCCAGTACATAAATATTTTCTGATGCAAGCTTCTTTTGTCTTTAAGCCACCAAAAGCATTGTCATCTAGACAGCCAATTTATCTCCCTGAGAAATGGTCATGTGGACCCCACTGCTACTCAGCCCAAGGTCTTCCAAGCAGATAAAGACTGGCTGACAGACCTTGAGATACAGGGCAAAAACCAGCCAGCATTGCCACTCATTTTGCCCTTTTGCAGGGCTAACTGATGATTTAGACTAGTAGAGTGTGTGTCAGTGTTACTTACACTGTGCCTTGTAGAAATACCACTTGGAAACACTCCTACACAGACAGCTCATACCTTGGGTCTGACTGCAACAGGAGTCAGCGAAGATACAAGTTTGGGAGAGAAGCAACTGGGTAGGTCTTGGCTCTGTCTCCCCTACACGGCAGCCACTGTAACTGACCCTCATGTGGGCTGTTGCAATTTTTAAATGTTATGAGCTAATGTTAATAGGCTATTACCCCATGTCCCCCTCTCCAACCATCTGAAGAAGCAAATGAGTAATTGTGATTCATCTGATCCCTCTGAGGGATCAGGTTTCTTGGGAATATTTCTAAGCTGGTGCTGGTCCCATCGGAGTCTTTTCCTCACCTCTGTGCCAAACAGTCTTAAGCAAGCCCATTTTAGGTGGACTACATGATATCGACTTTGTACTTTTTGGAAAATTGTCTTGGCTTTGTACAGCGAGGCAGAGTGAAACAAAGGAATTTTGGGGCCCCAAATGAAATGCAGTTATTCGCTTGACTGTAGTAGCTGGAGAATATAACAGGAAAACCTCTCTTCTAGTTTAATTGTTTTTTGTTTGTTTGTTTGTTTAAATAAACAGAGGAAATGTTGCTACACTACAGGGAATGTGGAGGCACTGACCTAGAATTCACAGTGAAGAGGAATCAAGAGGGGGATGTCAAAAGGTACTCCCCAGTGCCCAGCTGAGTAGGGAGAAAGGACAGCAGAAGCTGAGTGCACTAGCTGCTGATTTTTATTAGGGTGGTAAATGCTGTTCATGCCGAATGGCTCCATGGTGTGAGTGAAAAAGGTGACTAGGGCAGAAACACCACCCTGGGAAGCGAGCAGATGAGAACACTAGATGATCTGCAGACAAAAATGTCCCCCGAAAAGTGAAGGGCAATGAGAGCACAGACCTAGCTACTGTAACAATCAGTGGATTTTTTGGCCTGGGGGGATGGTTGCAATAATTCGTTTCTCAACCTGCTAGACAGAGAGAGCAGATTTCCACAGCATGAGTACTCAAGCATGCATGCTGAGCCTGCTGAGGAAAATGAACAGCATCTCCAGGTTGGACTTGTTTGTACATTCCCATAAAACTGTCCTTGACAGCACTGGCAAATGTCCTAGATAAGTGCATGTCCTAGCTGTGATTTTTTGTTTGTTTGTTTTTGGACAAAATACACACATTTAAATAAATCCGTAGTAGAAAGCTTAGACTACCAAATCCATGCAAAACGTCAGCAGCCTCCACAGAGCTTGCTTATTTTAAACATCATCTAAAAAACACTAATGCTTCCATGCTCAAGGTGTCATTGGTGGGAATGGAGTCCAAGTCCTCTTTCAGTAGCTAGGTATTATTAATGATTTCAGTCCTATCTTCTCAAATAAAGTGGGCAGCTGCTAAACCTCCACCCACCTCCCCTCCCCACCCAAAACATCACAGATCTCATTTAAATCTCTCACAGCTTGGACTTAATTACTGTCTGCTTGGGAACTGAATGGTTCACATAGACAGACCATCCATAAAACCCCACCTCTGGAAATGTCAGAACATGGCCTTATTCCAGAGTATAGCAGGGGAAATAAGTGTGATTGAAACAGTGAAATACACTCATGATAAGACCTTTATTTTGATTATAATATTAATATTTTTTTCTCATTTTAAAGGGGCTTTATATTCCTGCATGTCTCTTCCTACCTGGTGAACTCTGCCTGCTCATCCGTGGCTGCACACCCAGCAGCGTTTCCTTAGGAGCCAGGAAAATCCCAGCGACCCTGGCTGGTGTCACGCAGATGCTGTGCAGAGCCACACGCGTGCACCAGACTGTGAGCTGTGGATGAATGGGAGGGAGCTGCAGGGGGAGCGGCACCGAGAGCTCATTCAGCCCCAGCACTGACTCCAGCAGACTGTGCTCTGAAGGAGCTGCTGTGGCTGCAGGGAGGCTTTGCTTTGTGAATGGATTCAAGGAATGCAAAAGAAGACAGGGAAAATTATTGACTTGATAAGGTTTCCATGAAATTCAATTTTTTCCCCTAATGTTTTTTGTTCCCCTATCTTGAGAAACCTTACAGATCAATTAAGATGCAATCAGGGAATCTAATTAAGTGCCTGTGGTAATAACGATGACCTTCCTCTTTGCTGGCTTTTTTTTTTTTTTTCTTTTTTAGATTGGACTTTTCTGGGTAAAAAATAGAGTCCTGGCATAAACAAAGCATCTCTGTCTATTCCAGTGAAATTTTGCTTACTTTAGAACCAGATCTCCTCTTCCTCTCTGCTTTGTGAACACTAGTTTTATTTTATTTCATGTATCATTTTGTTTTCATCCCTCTTCTAAGTAATACTCGAGGAAATGAGATGCCTGAAATAATCAAACAGCAAAAGTCAAGTATGCAAAAATTAAAAACCAGCTACCCACTTAGGCTATTTAGCTAAACTGACTGATCATGGTCACAGAAATTTTCACAGTTTGAATTCTGCTCAGGTCAGCAGCAGGCAAAACTCATTATTTTCTGGTGATTGTTTTGTGGCCTATAGGATATAGATAGATTTTTTCTTCCTGTGGAATAGGTTTTATATCTCCAACTCTCTGTAGGCTAGAAATGGGAACTACATGTGGCCGCATAGATGGGGATTTCAGCTCACCTATGAAATATGGAACAATTGCTTCCAGGCCTGGAATGCTTTCAAACTATCAGACCTTCAGATTGCTTCTGATATTGTGTATGAACAAAAACTGTTGTAAGCCATTTTTAAGAAGTTTGAACAGCTGGAGAGCTGTTAGATTTTCTTTTCTATTCTGCCAGACACAGATTGCAAAGGACCGGTGTAGTCAATCAGTTCAGACAGAGATGAAGGGCTGGAGCTCTCTGATGGTGGCTAGCCCACTGCTCCAGCCATGCCATATTTCTGGGCAGCACTCTTCAGAAGGCTCTTTGTTCAACTCTCGCAGCTGAGGAAATTCCCCTATCCTCTTCCTTCCCTCTTCCCACAATGAATGTTATTTTGCATCAGGAAACTTTGTTAGGGTCCCACCATGGTTTAGTTTTTCCCTAAGTGAAACCAAGTTTGAATATCACAAATCTTTGTCAGCGCTGAGAAGTGTCCCAGAAATACCTCAAAAGGAGAGGACAGGGCTGAAACACCCAGAGTGGACACACTGCTAGAAAAGAAGCTTTTTGAGAAAGCTTCCAAACATGCTTTTATTTCTTCACAACAGTTTTATTTACATTAATCTTTTATTGCTAGATATTATACCTCCAGCTCTAGTTTCTGGTATGTGAATGTGGTGATTGTATGTTGGGGCTGTTAGTGCATCTCTCACTTCCCTATTCATGGAGCACAGGGGTGAACACAAATAGGAGTTTGGGGATGAGTGCTGTGTGTTGGTGAGATAAAATAAAGAACAAATTAGATGTGGTGTAAGAGGGGTGCCCTCACCATGAGGTTTCAAGGTAGATGTGGACTAGGCTGGTAGCTAAAGGAGCAACTAAGCCCTAAGGCAGAGCTGAGATGAAAGCCATATGCAGACTCAACTAGTCTCATGTCTGGAGGTAGGTTAAGGGACTGGAAGGGTCAAATGTTCATTTTCTTCGTTCAGTTTTCATACGCCCTGAGCCATTCCAATAGTACGCCAGGAAATAAGCTGTGTCATTCACTGTTGGATACCCGCATCAAATATCAGGTCTGCAGTTGCTGGAAGCTACCCACTTCTCCCTGCCTGAAAAGGACAAGAGGGTAGGAAAGAAGCACTCACTAACTCTGAGGTCTAAGAACCAGTAGCTGACAGGATACTAGAAATGATCTGCAACACAGGTTTTGGGGCCATGCCAGAGATGCAGGCATCATTGAAAATACAGCAAAGAGAACCTTACCAAGGGTTGTGATACTAAAAGCCTGAGACTTCACATTCAACTTTTTCTTAGGCAAGGCCTGTAGCTGATTACACTTCCTTCAGGAAGATCTGCAATGAAAAAATTTACCTGATCTCCTATGGGGGTGCCTCATTGGGATTTACGTATTACTGTGTGCTTTTCAACTCTCCAAAATTTTGCCACTAGAAAAATTCTGCATTACTTTCCTGACTGCCCTAATAAAAAACTTATTTTATCATTGGGTGAATATATGACAGTTTAATGGAAACTGCTAAAGGCTGTTAAAGCATGAAGTACCTGTAGGACTTCTTTAAAGTGCCTGGTACATCTGGCAGGCCACCAAGTTGATGAAAGCCTTTGGTCTTTCATGACAGTCACAATAAAGCACTGCTGAGGGGGTTGGCTTGGCTCAAGTTCTGATTTTCCTACTCAATTTTTATGCCTTTTGATTGCAGTTAAATGCAGTGAACATGGAGTTTTATGCTTATATCGGGTTTAATTATGAAGCCATGCTTTTGGCACCATAATGCTGTGTAACACTTTTCCTTAGGAAAATCTCTCTGGCTTCAAATCTTTGTCTACTGGTGGAAAAACAAATGTGTGGGGTACCTCTTCTGCTGCTTTTTAAGACTTTTGCCCATGTGTGCTAAAAAAACACTCCGCAGCTATCAAATCACACTTCTGTTTTCTATGATTAAAAAAAAAAAAAAAAAAAGTAAATTAAATCCCTTGAGGTCATGGAGCCTAAAGGATTTCAGCTAAGAAGAAATCCTTTAAAAATATGGATATTCTGGAGAGGTCAGGAGGGCTTTGCACGATACAATGGTAGTGTCCTAGTACATTCCCCAGACATCAGTGTACTTGCCTCAAAAAACATATCCTGCAGTACTTTAAAACTATCAGGCTAGCTTGAAAGCAGATGGGGTTTTGTTTGTTTGTTTGTTGTGGCCCTTTTTTTCTTTTTAAGTCTAATGGAAATATGCTTAAATTAAGCGCTTAGCTTAGCTCGTCCAGCTGAAAATAGGCCAACACCCAAATGAAATAAATAGCAAAAAGTATCTGGAAGCCAAGTCTCTGACACCAGGAGCCATGAGATACATTCATGCAGGCAGTCACAACCACCTGGAAAGAGGAAGGAGAAGAAGATTTCAGCCTGTAGTCTGGAAATCTTATAGAAAAGGTAGAGGCATCACAAATGCTTTTGTGAAAGAGAATATCGTGCTGAGCCCTCGGGAGAAATATCTGATGCTGAGAGTCAGATCAAAGCTGTGGTTGAATAGATCAAAGATCTCAAAAATAAATGTATGTGCACAGCAAGCTGGCCGGTTAGCCCAAGTGAAAGCCATTTCTGAACAATAGTTTTCTTGCATATCAGATGAGCCGACAAAGCACATGGTGCTCAGAATAGAGTACCGGGAGATGCCACTGGTAAAAACTCACCATTATCTACTTCTCTATCTATAAGCACCAGAATATAGGCCTGACAGCTCTAAAGTGCAGGAAAGGATTAATGAGAGATTTTTTCCCAAATTGCTAGTGACTGGATGTAGGGGATGCTCAGTGCAGGGAGCTCTCACTGAGACGTGCTGAGAATTCCAGATTTTCTAAAAAAAAACCCTCCAACACGCCTCTGGCTGGGCAGTCTGAATTGCTGGGCAGTTTTCAGAGGCTGGGCTGAATTGCTGCTTGGTGAAATCCATTAGCTGCAGACAGAGGGGCAGAGTGGAAAATTCCCTCTCTCCTTGCTCCAGTGACTATTTTATTATTTATCCAAAGTGGAACAATTCTGATGAGATATTGGTTCTTCAGACCACCGCTTCAGACAGTCCTTTAAGGACACCAAAATGCAAAATTACATCTTTTGTGTGACTTGGACCTCGAACTTGCAGCTCCCAAGGGAGTACTCTGAATTGTGATTTGTGGTGGGGTTGTACATCCTCCCTGCAGTTTTGAACAGAATTTTCGTCCTGATCCCAAGGAGTATTTCTGTATTAAACTGCCACTGTAACAGAGGAAAGGGAAGGGAAGGGAAGGGAAGGGAAGGGAAGGGAAGGGAAGGGAAGGGAAGGGAAGGGAAGGGAAGGGAAGGGAAGGGAAGGGAAGGGAAGGGAAGGGAAGGGAAGGGAAGGGAAGGGAAGGGAAGGGAAGGGAAGGGAAGGGAAGGGAAGGGAAGGGAAGGGAAGGGAAGGGACTTATGAATAGATAGCATAGCCTGCAAGCACTGTGACAGGGGGTCTCAGTTAGGTACCCAGGCCAGAAAAATAGTGGGATATTCTATGGGATAGCCAGAGCAGTAGGTGTAAGTTCATAGTTTCATCTGTAAATGCAATAAGATGGAGAGCTTACATGTTCTTGTTTTTCAAGTATCTTCCCAAAAAAGGGGATGAAAAAGGCAGGGAAAAATGACAGAATGTATTCAAGAGCTAGTGAAAACAGATTCTGCTGAAAAATGTGAAATGCTCAGTCTATTTACCTTACTATAGAGGTGTTTGAGAAGTAACCAATTTACAGTAGACCAGTATCTTCAAATGAGGGGAAATTCTCTATACTACAGGGCTGACAGATCTCAGAGAGAAAGGCTGAAGAGGAAGCTATGGCTAGAACTAGAAAGCCAGATTAATATTAGAAATAAGGTCCTTTCTTGAAACAGAGGTTCATTAACCTGGACAGAAGACAAAAGAAAGTGGTGAAGTCTCTATTTTATTTTCCAGACCTTGTTGTAAAATATAGCATAATTAAATGATATTTCACAGTTTAGTTAAACACATGAGATTGGAATCACTGGGCTTGATGAAATGTACCTCAATCAAATTTAATAAATGGGAGGTTTGACAAGGTGTCCTTTCAAGATCTGTTTCAGCCCTATTTTTGTGTAATGAAATAGTCTTTCTAGGTTTAAAATCTAAATATCTCTGTTTCTAGGGCAGAAAAAAAAAAAAAAGAGAAATGTCTGAACAAATTTGTCTGTGACTGCTTTCTTTACATTCATCTGCATCAGATGTGATAATTGTACTTTATGGGAACCACCAGTTTCCTTCAAGCTCATTGAACTTCACAATGAAGCTCCAGAACTTCCCTGTCTACAACATGTCCTGTCACATAACCCAGCATTGCACTGATCACCGGATGGGCTTTTTCCCAAAGTACCACACTCTAAACCATTGCAAGGAAAGCAATGTTTTATATAGATATAAAATTAACTCATGCCTCTTTTCTTTTCACACTGACTGTCCACATATACCACATATAAAACGAGAGCCTATTGCTGTCACTCTCCCAAGGGAAGCATATTGCCTTTCAGCACTTCTTTCCCTGAGCCTTCCTCCTATCCTTTGTATGGTTATTTGTGCTCAGCTGCTCTGCCTGTGCATCTCTCCCTCCCTCTCTCTCTCTCTCTCTCTCTCCCTGCTGTTGCCGAACTGCAGCTCCCACTGGAATTTGCACAATCAAACCCAGCTCTCATCTCAAACGGCAGTGAATCACATCACCTGGAGCAGAGGAATAGCGAACTGAGCCCAATAGCCTCGCTGCCTATGAAGCGTGAGGTACCAGTAGCACCCGACAGACAGAAGGATCAGGGTTTGTGTGAGACCTACTTAGCCTGAGATTTTCTGCCTTAAAAGCTGTCACAGGCTTTTATAGGAGTCTGTGCATTTAGTGGACATTTTTAAGAAGCTGATAGCCTGCTGCAGCTGAGAGCTGGGAAAGGCTGCTGCTCGCTGCTGCTGCTGCAGTAGCTGGTGCAGCAGGATGAATGTGTAAAGGATAGCTGCCCAAGCCGTGCCGGTGAGGCTCCCGTCCTGCTCTGTCATTAACTGAAAGGATACAGAAGAAAGCAGATGCACTAAGCAAGTGCCACACTGGATCTATTACTGTGCACCCTTCACTGTGGAAAATGGTCAACAAAGACATGAATGGATTTCCAGTCAAGAAGTGCTCAGCCTTTCAGTTTTTTAAAAAGAGGGTAAGATTTTCCTTTAATTATTTATTTCTTTACACTTTCTTTTGTTGTTGTTATTTCTGTTAATGTGAAAGTCATTGACAAGGGAAGGTGTTTTAGTACCAGTCTCGTAGTGCACGGAGCCCGTTGTGCCGGCAGCCCGACCGAACACCAAGGGCAATAACCATGGGCAAAGGGGAGCTGGAGAGAGGGACAGGGGGACCAAAAGGCATTACGTAAGCACTCTTTGCTGAGGAATGTATATCTCAATCAGGGCTGACCACAGGGCTTGACGCCATACAAGCAGCTATTCAGACTGGGATAATACAGTCCAAATCAGAGTGCGGGTTTGTTGCAGCTTGTCTTGCTCTCTAACTCCCTCCTCCACATGCACCTAGGGGTATGACTCCCTCCACACCTTTCATTCACTTGCCCGAAGTGTTGCATTACCGACCTCCATTCATCATCTCTCGGAGCAGGGACAAAAAAGACAGAACAAAGAGGTGTTTGTGAGCTCAGCAAAATATTTCACAGTCTGTAATTTGACTGTAATCACAATTAACATGGGAGAAAAGAATAAGAGGGAGGTACACCTGGATTTGGTTTTCTTTTATATTCTTTAGCTAAAGGAGGTATGTCAGGATTTCAAAAAGCTCTGTTACATATTCTATTTGGCTGCTGGTTCCTTAAAGACATGTACCTGTAATGCTCTACTTCATCACCTTAGTTAAGTCTTTTCTATTTCTTTGACTTTTCTATAGCGATGGTGCTGCACACTCTCCGTTTAACTTGAACAACAAAGTCGTTTCCATGTGGCAGCAGGACAGGTATTCTGAATATGCCTGGGTAGACCCAGAAAGGAGAAGCAAAGCATCAGATTTGGGGACTCTTCTATGGAAAGGATTTCCTGAATGATTAAAACGACAAACCTCTCTTTAAACAGACTGGAGTAGAAGATAAGCTGCTCCATTCACTCACTCACTCATTCATTCATTCATTCCCATTCATTCTCTCTCTTCGTTATGCCAAGATTATGGTCACTCCATTTAACCCTTCAGGCAACGAAAGCAACGCCTGCACCAGCTACTGATTTAAAAGCCAGGGTCAAATCCTTCTGGGCACCAAGATGCCAGATTTAAGGGCAGACTAGAAAATGCTAGCAGGGTCACTTGGAGAAAAGAAGAGTAGTCGTTGCTGACTTTTTTGTTGTTTCCAAGGTTGTCTGATTAAGCCTCATAGAGATAATCCAGGCACCATGCACACTCAGCCCATAAAAATAGTTCTCGTCCCAGGCAACTTTTCATTTAAGTATATTACTTTTGGTACATGTATGTTTGATACTCAGGTCACCAGCAAGGACTATCTTGTTTTCAGAATTGTTGAGAGGCTTAAAGATAAATGTATTAAAGAGCAAATAAAATAGCTTTCAGTTCCTGTGAGAGGTTAATTATTGGCAGTTGTCTTCTGCCTCTGTTTAGAGCTAAAACACATTATCACTGGAAACCTCTACATCATTTTGTTCTAGAAGCAGGGAAAATAGTTTTTGGATGTTTGTGGGTTGCTGGTTGTTTTTGTTTTTCAAAGCTATACTGCTGATCAGTGAATTTCTCATTGGAAAAGATTGTTGGCTGTAGTCACATCTGAAGAAGCTAGCATAGTGGAAGAGTCCCAGACAGTGGGTCAGGAGAAAATAGCCATTTTTCTTTTCTCAATGCTTATGTTTTATCAGATGTTACCTTCTTGCTATTGTGATGAAGATGGATGCAATCAGTAAAACCAATTTACAGACACAACCGAAGGAAATTCCCTCCCTATACATTTCTGTCAATCAATATGCATGTTCATTAATATTTCTCTTATCCCAATAGGTATCCCTATCTTCCTTCCAGAAAATCCTCTGCATTCACATCTTAATTACATTGTTCTTACTGTGCTTGAAATGTATACAAGCAAGAAGAGCTACATGTTCATAATGTGTTACTGACTTCCAGTAATGTATACTGTGTTTGTTGGCCAAGTAACATGCTGGTTTTAATTACTGGGAGGATGGGGCAAGATGTTTAAAGACAGTTGACTTTGTTCACTACCAATGATCTAGACACTCTGTTTGAAGAACCACCAAAATCCTGTGCCTGCAGAAGCACAGCTGTTAGGTTTCTTGACTTGGATCTAGTGTGTGAGGTTATCTGTTTGACAGGCGCATCACCACAGCACCAGTAGGCCATAACCAACACCAGCAAATAAGGTACATCCTATATTCACAGTGAGAGACAGGTCTTGCCCCGCAGAGCTCAGAAGACCTCACTGAAGGGGTGAGGTATTCCTGTCCACACTATACTTACTGATGACGGAAAGCCAGAGAAGCAGCTTTGTTGTGTGGATGCTAGATAGGCTTCCCCTGGATCACCAGCAGGGTCTTTAATGAAATAAGGGGTGGGACCCTGACACCTCCAGTTTAAAGTCACCATATCTTTCTCCTGGAAAAGCACACATTGCTAGCACAGATGCTTTCAAGTCTAATTCTAAAAAAAACTGTATCAATCTACATTAGAACATACAAACTGCAGGAAATCTTCCTATTTTTTCAAGTTGATTAGAATTTTTGTGGAAGGAAACACTAGATGTATCTCCATTGTTTTCATTTTCCATTGAGTCTATTGTTGTCATTAAATTGCAAACCTCTGTGTTGCTCTGGCCAAGAGTGCAGAAAAGACTGGCAGAGTTCTGTGGATTTAGGCTAGGCTAAAAGTGCATTCAAACGTTGAATTAAAGTTGAGGACCAGATTTTTTTTAAGCCTGGCTTATTTTCTTCTAATGACAAACCACTGACCCTCTGGGATGCTGCCTACTGTGTCAGATGATTCAGAGTACAGGCTAATCATGTCCGGAGGTTGGAGAACAGGAAGGAAAGGCTGAAATTAGCAGGCAGCACACAGATAAAATAAAAGGAAAAATAGAAACTATTGCTTTTGCAGAATACCTTGTAGCACTCAATGGTGGAAGGGTTGGAGCAAGTAGGAATCCCATCCACTTAAAATCTATCCTATTTGGAAGAAAATCAAGTGATTTGCAATGCTGGGTTCCAGGAGGTATAACAACTTAATGTGACTAAGATCAAGATGACATTTTAATAATTAAAAATAGTTTTTTAATTAATGATGACATGGAAGTCTAAAAAGAGAAGGGGAGAGAAGAAGATAGGGCAATTATGGGCACAAGGAGAGAATCTGAAGTTACTCCAATGATAATAATTTCTAAAAGCCATGATCGTGGGTCATGGCATAAAGGGATCTCCATCTGACAAGGCTGGGAGATTAAAAGACATTATCATCTCATAACACATAATTACTTTTATTGTCAAGACTCCTGCTTTGCTGTCATCCCTTGCCCCATCTGCTGATGTTGCATATTGGATACCAATATAAATTGTCCACCTACTTAGTTTAGTAATAAATGGCTGGGGAATCTTTCCTTTTCATATGATAGCATCATTTTGACTTTCCGAAAGTTCAATTAAAAGGTTTTGTTAATTGGCAGAAATCATGTCCCTAAATTGTGAGGGGCTAAGAGGTCTCACCCTTCAGAACCATGCAGATTTAAAAATAGAATTGGACTGTACTGATTTTAAGATCAAAGAATGGGGTAAACTTGCAGTTACACTACTGCCATTCAGCTAACAGGATATTCCAGGGCAGAGGAACCTTTCAGTGGCACCTACTGCTATCATTGCTAGATGGTTTTGGGAAGCAGGGGTTTGTGGTATTTGCACTGCCTTCTTCTGCTGTTTTTGCCTCCCTTATAAAGACTTTTGGCTAACATTATACAATATATAACCTCCCTCATCCTGAAATAACGTACCATTTCATATAACACAACAAAATGGTTAAACCAGGATGAATGATGAACTGCCTGTGCCACTTAAATACTGGCTGATGATATGGTAACCTCAGTGAGCCTGGAAATTCATTATCCTCTTAGGCCTGGACCAAGAGCAAATACAAATTTATTCAGAATGTGATGAAGATAAATGACTGATAAATGGGAAACGAAATAGCTGTCTTCCATAAAAGGAAAAAAAAAAAAAAAGGCAGAAAAAAAATTACTAGGGCATGTCTTAGAGAATAATTTTATTGCATGGATTAAGGATTTGCTAGTCTGAAACCTGATAAGGGAAAGAATATCCATAATCCTTTTTCACTGAGAAAATTTGCATTAATTAGCAATTTAGGTCAAGCTAAAGTGAGCTCACAAAGAAGGAAGAGAAAATCCCTATCTTTGTTTCTATGCAGTTTTTTCCAAATATATAGTTTGGGTAAGCCATGCCCTTCTCCTTTCTAGGTGGATATTTTATGTCACTGCACACCAGCAGCTTTCTCCATATACAAGCTGAAGAGGCTAACTTATAAACATCATCCTGCATGAAGATGACAGCTAAGCCTGCATTAAGGCTCAAGGCAATGAGCTGCCAAGGAGACTGCAAAATTACCTGAAAACCATTTTTAGGATTACAGTAACTTAGTGATAAAGAAAGCCCCTGAAATCAATATTTTCAGTTGACCTCCTACAGATTATGTTCCTCCTGGTAGATTGTGCTGGAGGGGCTGCTCTCTACTCTGCCACTTTTATGGGTCTAGAAGTCCATTCCAGGGCTAGAGTTATATTTTTTTAGAGTAATTGGGAGCTTACCTAGAAGAAAATAAATGAGATCTGAAGCTGACTGTACCTTAGGAAAATGCCAGCTTTATATGGGATGACTGTTGCTTTTATTAGCTGCTTGGGCCAACGTCATAAAAGTACGCATGCTTTAAAGTTGATTTCCAAAGACAGGGTTCCTGGCTGACTGCATGTAAGACACAGTTGTGCTGCATGCAGTACAGGCTTCCTTCCCATCCCAGCTCTTCTGTGTGCAGAGGTGCTGAGCATCCATGGCTTTGTTTGGCATCAGCCAAAGCTGCAGGCACTTACAAGTCCCATTGCCAGTCCGTAACCTGAGGTTTAAAAGTCCCTGTTTGAAAAGTTAGAAATCCTCCTCTCATTTTTGATCTAATTTTACATACAACCAATTTATCCCAACTTTCTCTTGTACCAACATAAAGTAACAAATAACTCTTCTTCTTCCCTCATATGTACAACCACTGGTGTATTTATAGAGAGCAGACATTTATTCATTCAGCTGTATTTGGCTAGGCTTCTCTTTGACTCTTCTTTTAGGGTGGACTTTCTGCTCCCCAGTAGACAAAGGAAGCTGACACATTTGCTGCATGTAGATTTCTTTCAGTATATCAAAGTATCCATATAGTCCTCTTTCGCTGTTATTTCTCACAAAGTTCTCTTCACATTTCTAACTTCCATCTCATTCCTGTCCACCTGTTCTGGTCCTCTTCTGCTGAGCAGGCCTCCTTTTTTGTCTTTGGCAAATTTTATAGGCACAAGCCTAGGTTCTGTATCAAACCCAACTCCAGTACTAACCTTCCTCTTTTTAATACACTTTCTTCGTTTCTTTCTCTCATACTTATTTTAGTAAGAGTACCCTTATTTTCCATTTTAACTAATTAACTCTCATGTGTTATCACTGTCTTACCGAGTTACCAAAGACCATATGGAGTAGATTATCCGCATTTCCCTCATCAAAGGAAAACATCAGGCAAGTCTGGCATACTGGTAAATGTATGTTGAGTGTTATCTCAATATATTATACTCTTAAAGATTTCTTTCACTTCAAATGTGGTAAGTTTTGTTTCTCTACACATAATCCCATAAGGCATTTTCTCCTATGCTGTATACATAATTCTCCTCCTGGAAAACACAGACCAGAGAATTCATTTTGTGATTTACCTTTTAATCTCAGCTCAAGCTTTCTGAGAAACAGACCTCTTTTTTTCCCCTTTTCCCTCTTTTGCCTCTCTCTCTTTTCTTTTTGTTTTTCTTTAAAAAAAAAAAAAAAAAATCAGAGTCTTGACGGATTTATCCAGACTCGTTCACTGCTATTCTACCATTTCAGTCTCATTATGCACCATTACTATTGAAATGGCAGTGGGGGTGAGGTTGCTCAGAGCCTGCTCTGGTTTATTCTTTCAAGCTCAGATTAGAATTGCTTGAACCTGAATAGCTCTTTGGTCTCTCGTCGTTACGTGCCTTCAGCGTTGAGTATGGCTTCTGTTCAGGGATGAGACAGCCATGAGATCTCTGACTCTTCTGCCAAGTGCGTATTAACACTGTTTTTAAAGGCCACAGAGGCTGGAGTTAAATTCTTAAAGCAATCCTACTCCAAACACAATGATGTCACTGCTATCATAACTCAGCTCAGCAGCCTCAGTATCATTTAACCTCAGTCTGAACATCCAAAATGTCTGAAGAACATTGTGATGCAAGAAACTGCCAGCGAGAAGGGCAGTGCAAAAAAGTCTGGACACCCTTGGCTGTCTGGAAAGAGGTGATGTAAACTGAGCTACTGAGAGAGCCAACGGCTGTGTCTGCTGAAAAATCAACGTGTTTCTCTGTCAAATGGGGAGAATGATAAATATGATCTGCAGAAGCTGGGAAGGAAAAAGAATTTGGAGCACCTTGGTGTATGTGTTTCCCTACCTACTAATTAAAGACATGGTTTTGATGAAGGTTACAAGCCTGGGAGAGGTCAACAGTTGTGCCCACAGAGAAAGGAATCAGAGTATTGAAAGCAAAGGGAAAGCTCATATCCTTTTAACAAATTGGCTAATGCAGGGGAGGGGAAAATGGAAGAACAACAGCCTCTGCAGAAAAACATGTAAATGGATATGCTAAAGCAACAGAAAAGCAAGAAAGACCTAAATGCATGAAAGAAGCTTGCAAAATCAAATCAATGACAGTTTTTTGTTTTGTTTTGCTTTAAATAGCATGCTATCAGGAAATAATTGTCAGTGGCTTATATTTACAACAGTTGTTTTTACAACAAGACAACTATGGGGAGTAAGAAAACAATGAATAAGTCCAAGATCAATAAATTTTAATGTTTATTGAAGACACAGCACCGACAGGTTTCCAAATCAGCTTACAAGCAATTAACCAAGTCTCAAAATATCCTGATGAGGCAGCAAAATCATTCCCATTTCACAGATAAGTGAACAACAGGAAATAGGTATCCACATCAATTAGACAAGTTATTATAGAGGACAGCAATTATTCCTGTTTCCTGACCCTTATAGTATCTTTCCCTCACTAAAAAAAAAAAAAAAAAAAAAAAAGAAAGGACACATTTTCCTGAAACAGCAGCAGCAAACATCTGCTAGTATATGTTTTGGCTGTAAGATATTCAGGAGCTCTAAGCAGCTTAATAACACAAGCACCAAAATCATATATTTATTTCAAATTCTAAGGCACATGTGGCATTCC
The DNA here is from genome assembly GCF_965140915.1 of Aythya marila. Lineage (NCBI taxonomy): Eukaryota > Metazoa > Chordata > Aves > Anseriformes > Anatidae > Aythya > Aythya marila. The sequence goes on along the minus strand of NC_139044.1, from coordinate 82,737,305 downwards.
TCATGCTGCAGTGGCAACAAAGATGCTATATACTATGTTAAACTTGGAAAACTATTATTTCCAGTCCATTCAGCTCATTAAGAAATGGATGAAGAAAAAAACAGGACAGAGAACCTGCCTGCCCAACAAAGTCAAGAGTGCTGAGGGGCACATGTGTATTATAAGAGTCTTTCAGCATGGCCAAAGCCTGTTCCTGCACTGTGATGTATCAGGAAGTGGATGAAGAGGTGACAGCCTAAGACAGGAACATGCTGTGCTCTGTAACCTGTTTTTTTTTTCACTGCTGGTTATTTCCCTGCTCCTGTGTTTCCCATGGGCAACCCCCCAGTATGCAAATGTCTGCATAGCATCAGAAGCACAGAAGCATAGTGAGCTGTGCACAGAGATAGGAGCTGCCTCTTTTTTTACTGTAGACTTCAAGTTGCATTTTTAAGGGACTACCTTGTACCAATATCAGGTACTAAAGGAGTACTCAAGACAACAGACTTCTTACTGAAGCTTTGAATCTGGTCTATTGTTTGATGCTGAGAGGTCACCTCAGTTATCCTAGCAGGCATCTTTAGGTCACCTGCCTAGACTGCAAGCTCTTTGGGGCAGAGAAAAACAAACTGAGTTTCTATGTAGCCTAAAGCGGTCAGGTTCAAGTCTCACTTGAGGCTTCATGAACACAGATAATACACAGACTATTATTGCTATAAAAATGATTTTTTAGATGTCTGATTGGGAGACAGTTGGTTTTTGGCAACTACAGATGGGAAAGATATCTTTTATTTTACTTCCTAGTCTGTTTTTATTAGATGTTTGCTAGTTTATCTTGTTTCAGTCAGTTCCTTCAATGTATGTTTTTTACCAGGGCAGTGAAAGGTCTTGAGGAGTGTAGCAGAAAGAAGTAAAAAAGATTATTAATCCAAATGCTTGAACTGCAGGCCAGCAATAAAACTTGTAGATGTATTGCAAAAATAACTTTCCCCAGAATATGCCACAAAACTTGCTTGAAATTCTGCTTTCCATTTCAAGTAATTACAGATTAGTGAAAAAACACATAGTTCTTTCAATATCTTGTTTTACTAAAGGATTCTTCCATTTGTCTAATGAAAGACTGCTAAACTTTAACATGCTTAACTGTAAGTAGCTTGTAATTTGATTAATGATAATTTATTTCTTTCTTTAAAATAAATGACATTTTGAAAAACATTGTCATCATCTGACACACACTGATTCATGCAAAATTTTGGACCCCTCATTCCTAAAAGATTGGCTTACAGGGGTTCTTAAAATCACAGAATCACAGAATGGTTTGGGTTGGAAGGGACCTTAGAGCTCACATACTTCCAACCTCCCTGCCATGGGAAGGGACACCTCCCATTAGATCAGGTTGTCCAAAGCCCCATCCAATCCACTGCAGAGGGCCACCAAACATGTCAGGCATGATCTTCCCTTAGTGAAGCCATGTTGGCTGTCACCAGTCACCTTGTTTTCCATGTGCCTCAGCATAGCTTCCAGGAGGATCTTCTCCATGGTATTGCCAGGCACAGAGGTGAGACTGTCTGGACTGTAGTCCTTCCTTTTGTCACTTTTTTTAAAATGGGGATTATGTTTCCCCTCTCCCAGTCAACAGGATCTTCACAAGACTGCCACGACTTTTCAAGTACAGTGTATAGTGGCTCAGCAACTACACCTGTAAGTTCCCTCAGGACCCATGGATGCATTTCATTGGGTCCCATGGACTTGTGTACTTTTAGGTTCCTTAGATGATCTTGAACCTGATCTTCTCCTACAGTGGGCAGTTCATCATTATCCCAGTCCCTGTCTTTGCCTTCTGGGGCTTGAAATATGTGTCTAGAGAACTTGCTGATGAAGGCTGAGGCCAACAAGTCATTGAATACCTCAGCTTTCTCCATATCCCAGGTAAACAGGTCTCCCATTTCATTCCAGAGATGGCTCACAATTTTCCTAGTCTTCCTTTTGTCACCAGTGTACCTACAGAAGCCTTTCTTGCTGCCCTTGATGTTGCTGGCCAAATGTGATTCTGTCAGGGCTTTGGCTTTCCTAACATGATCACTGGCTGCTCAGACAATGTCTCTGTATTCCTCCCAGGATATCTATCCTTGCTTCTACCTTCTGTAAGCCTCCTTTTCTGCTTGAGTTTGGCCGGGAGTTCCTTGTTCATTCATGCAGGCCTCCTGGCATTTTTGCCTGACTTCCTCTTTGATGGGATGCATTGCTCCTGAGTTTGGAGGAGGTGATGCTTGAATATTAACCAGCGTTCTTGGGCCCCTCTTCCCTCCAGGGTTTACCCCATAGCACTCTACAAAGCAGATCCCTGCATAGTCCAGAGTGTGCTCTCCTGAAGTCCAGGGTACTGAGTTTGTTGCCCTAAGGATCATGAACTCCGCCATTTCATGGTGACTGCCCTTGAGCCTCACATTCTTCACCAGCCCCTTCTTGTTGGTGAGAGAGAGGTCCAGCATAGCACCTCTCCTTGCTATCAGAGGAGACATTGTAACCTCATCTTTCCTGGTTGTAGCGTTGAACTAAACCTCTATGCTATGGGAACAAAGCCACTGCAGGAATCCTCTGTGTAAAGCCTTTCTGACTAACTGCTATGCTGTGACGCAAAGAAGAGCTATTGGAAAAGGCATCTAAAGAGAAGATAATGGAAAGTAATGTTGGTGGAGGACAGCCTGTGATATGAAAGCCTATAATAAAGTTAGCAACGGCTATGCTGCTGCTGAAGTTATGCAGCTGGGAAAATGTCCAGTATTAGGAACTTAGAACCTGCAGCTAATGATTACAAACTGTGATTCAGTTCTTGTTTGAACTCTTGTCAAGTTGACTTCTATTGTTTCTCTGTAAGAATCCTTGAAAGTAAAGGTTATGCAGACTATTTTAATAATATAAGAAATTTTGGTGATAATAATTCAGAGCACAGCCTCAAGATATCATTTCTGTTCCTCAAATAAAGTGATGTATCCATTGTCTACAAGAATATACAGTCACTCAAATGAGGTCTAATCTCTTATTGGAGGAAGGTCCATGAAATCAACAAAAATGTATCAGATTCTCTTAATCTTTATCTTCTGATCAGATGCTTGGGATTATCACCCTCATACTGTGATAAAAACAAAATACTGAAATGTTTTTCAAACTTATTTTTTAACTCACAGACATTTTTTATATGTTGTAACAAACTTGCTGCCTGTCTATGTAGCCAGGATCTCACCCTATTGTATTGCACCTTAGAAAGAAGCAAGACATATGTATTTACGTGCCTAAAATGCACACCTACAATTATCTTGGTCTGAACAGACTTCAGTGAGAAAACGCAACTGTGATACAGAAATAATTATTCCAAAATACTAACTAATCCAGAGCACATGTGGAGCAGTGGGAAGCAATAATCCCTATGTGAAAAGTACCTTCAGAGATCCATTCAAATATTTCAGCTCATGTTCAGCTCCAGTGCCCAAAACCAAAGCAATCTTTAGCTCGTTAGAGTGGCCTTTGTTTCTTAAGCCAACAAACTGAAGGTGTGATGAGAAACATGTACACCATGCCCCCAGTTTTGCATCCTCACTCTATGTTGTCATCTCTCTTGCTCCATGGACACCTTGTCCCTTTCTTTCTACTGTTATGTCACTGACGTTAGCCTTATTTCTAACTTGTTTAGCAAACTAGAAATGCAACATTAATTAATAACCAAATCTTTTTATTTAATATTACTGGTCAAAGCTGAGTATGGCCTCTCAGAAAATAGATGAACATAAATGCTGTTCAATGCTCAGCAACTCTGTGGATTTGCAGTCTAAAGATTCAGCTTGCAGTCGGGGGTATTCATTGGTCACCAAGCTCACATGAATTAATTGGACTCCTTTACATGTTGAGTAAGGCACAGTGGATATGTGGTTAGGCCAACATTGTACTTCTATAAAGCCTTGATAACTTCATAACATTTTCAGAGAATCAACCTGTGCCAATATTCCCATTGACTCTCTGAAAACAGGGCTTTTGATTCATCTATAGATTACATTTTTATATTTCCACAGTCACTTCTCTGTCAAGTTCATCATTCCAGTTCTTGTTCATTCTTCCTGGCTCTGCTTCAAATGTAAACCAAGTTACGCACACAGATTGAGAGAGCGAGAGAGATTTTGCGGAATATATCTCTGTGTAGTGGAGCAGAAAAGACCCTCCAGCTGCCCTGACACCAGTCTAGACTTGGATGTCTTCTATTCCTATCATCACTGCAACCAAATTCTCAGCTGCACTGAGGTGGTGAGGTGTATCTCTGGGCATCACTTGCCTAAGTATACATACAGGATTTGTGATACTGGTTCCTCCATCCATCCTTGGTCAAGAGTTTTCTACCCTTTAGAACAACCATGCAATGAAAGTGGAATTTGTGCATGTGTAATTTTTTAAAAAAAATGAAAGAACTCCATTATTAATCTCTATACACTGACCTCCAGTTCAAAGTACATGATAAAACTGGGAACAGGCCTGCTAGATGTGGTGTAGACCAACCTTTTAGGCACCATCAAGGCAACTGAGTAGCATCCTCAGTGCTATTCTTCTGAAGTTCCCCAGTTAAAATTTCTTCTGTACGTCCTTCCAAAATATATCTAGGCAAATAATAATAATAATAATAATAATAATAATAATAATAATAATAATAATAAATCTCACTGGATTCTACAAAGAGATCCAAGATCTGGACCATTGGAGGTCTGCATTTTTGATAAGGATACTGTGAGATTTGGGTCATGTTGTCAGAAACTTCCATTAGTGCAGAGAGCTCATGTTGAGCTCACTGTTTTCACATATATATCCTCCACCATCCTCTGTGAGAGGAACTAATCTCATTTCAGATTCAAAAGGGTTTTTTTGGTGGTGGTGGTGTTTTTTTGTTTTTTTGTTTTTTTTTTTTGGTTTTTTTTTTAATGGCTTTTCTTTTGTTCTGCACTTCTGAGCACAGAAGTGCTGAGGGAGCAAAGGTGACAGCTCTAGGACACCTTGCCTGGACTAAATTTATTCTTTCCTTCTCTATTTAAGATTAATTAAGGAATGTTGAAAAGAACTGAGTTACTGAGAGATTGTTCATTCCACCCTCCAATTATTCAGTGTATACTAAACCTGAAAGAGCTGTAATTAGATATGACAAAAGCCTTATGAGTTCTCTTTCTGTAGAGTTCCAAGCATACTGTCAATCCTCCAAAAGTTAGATAGATAAATAAATCATTTTCTTTTCACCAGATTTCTTCTGTTCTTTGTACTTCCCCTGTTTTTCCCTGCAAGACCTAACCCACCAGGACCTTCACAGTTTAGTAGCCTGTGGATTGAATAGGCTCATACAGAAATGAAGGGAGAGATTGTTTCTTCTCCATTGCAAGATGAAGGAGAATCCAGCCAAGCACTGTGCTTTATGAGTTTCTTGGAGGAACTTCTGTGAGTTTTAGAAAACCTCTGCAGCTACTAGACCCAAATGTCTTTGCAGATCTGTGCATTAGTGTGGGATCAAGATATATATACTGGGGTTCTCTGGTATAGGTATGCCACCTAAAAATTAGTCTCCTGGCCATAGCAGTTTAATTGAAGACAGGTGAGCCAGGCTCCCAGGCTCCCCACATCCACATTTGGGGAGCAAGTTGCAGGGGCTGGAAGAAGCCAAGTGCCAGGGACTTTGGTGCATTTACTGCTTTTGAAAATGTTCTCTCTAGCAAGAGAGTCTCTGGCCAGCTCTACAACATTAGGCTGTGTTCTGATCTCCCTTACTAGAAAAACTATCCAGTCCATTTAAAAAACCTGGCTAACTCGTCTGTCTGAGGCATTTCCTCTCTCTGCTTCCCTTCTTCAATTACTGTTTTCTCTAAATGAAGGTAATTCTTCAAGCAAAGCAACGCTTCTTTCTCTATTCCACTTATTCCTTGACGCAGTCATTTACACTGGTGAGCAGGAGCCCAAAAAGTGATTAACATGATGAACTGAAATCATACATATCCTCCTACCTGCAGGGTATTTTCAACAGTAAATACTACTCTCTGATGTCACAGTTATTGTTTAACCAGATCAGCCTCGAACCCTCAAAAAATGTTGGCTTGCTAGGAGGAAAAATGTGTTAGCTTCCAGTGGCTTTTACCCGAAATGACTTCAGATTTTTTTATTTTTCTTTCAAGAACTAGGCAAAAGAAAACCCACACACAACCAAGCATGTGGAATAAGAGACTCAAAACAAGCTGCTTCAGTCACAGGCTTCCCAAAACTAACAGCCTTCACATGTGAAAGACTCCAGCCTTCAAGCTGATGAGTCAGTGTTGGTGACTTACACTTCAGCTTGTGTTTCTAAAACAAAGATCTTTATTGCAATCATCGGGTAATGAGAAGAAGACCATGAGGGATAAAAGTGTTGGTTAAAATGTTTCGTGTGTGTGTGAGTGTGCTTCTGGAAAAACACCAATCTAAGAAGGGAAAATAATGAAATGGCAAAAAGAAAGCCTCCCTTGTTTCCATACTTCCCAAGTGTGTCTGGTTTACATCTGTTACTACATTTTTCACTGAAGAACTTTTATTTCTTTTATATATATGAATGACTATTTATGACTGGCAGTTTGAAAATGTGGCTTTAGTTTGATCAGCTACTTTTTGTCTGTGTTTAGCCCTTTTTTAGACCACATTTCTCAACCTCTGTTAAAACAGGAACAAAAACAACATGTGGAACAACTTATTGAAATGCCAGGCAGGTTTGACAGGTGTAGGAGAAATTGCTAGGTTTCACAAATTGAAATGGCTGTAGTTTTATAGGTAATGAAATTGCAATAGGATGAGGTTTCACATTTATTTGTTCATCTTGTGTTTTCTGTTTTGTTTTTGAAATATTGAGTCATTTCTCACTCTCCAACAAGGAATCTAAAACCTATTTCTCAAGTGAATAGAAGTCTCCGCAGAGCAAGGCAAGGGAAAGCTTGGTAAAGGATTCAAACAAATTTCAGTGTAGACCAAAAAGTAACTAGAACATAATAGTTTTCTCCTTCTCAGACTGAAAATAAATGTTACTTGCAGCTTTGGGTGCAGGAAATGCCATGAAAGTTGGCTCCACCTTTCAGATAGAGTGAGCTAGATTCCATTGCTTATCTTAAAAGTATATCATGCACAGAAAGTTTTTAATCATTAACCAACAAATGTTATCCTCATAAGAGTCTCTTATATTAAGGAGTTTTGCTTTCACTCTGTGCAGTTGCTACAGGAAGATGTATGTTTTCTTTTCAAATTATTCAGAGCCATGTGTTTTCCTACAGTGACAGAGTATGTATCAAATGGTGCCACTCCCCTTAAGTTCATTTTTAGCAGTCCTGCTGGGAAAAATTACAAAGATAAACCAATGAAATATCTTAAAATAACTGATCACATTTGGCACTGGACAAATTTGTCAAACCCTTGCATTTTAAAATCTTCTCCTAGTCTACCACATGTTAGCTTAAATGCCCACTGAAGATGGTGGTTTAAAACAGTTCTTGTGCATCTCAGAATAAAATGATATTTTAAATCTTGATTTAAATGTATTGGTGCCTTGCACACTGCTATGCATTGCATCTAAGCTGTGATGTCATTTTAAAATGACTAATTCGATCACTCAGGACTTTCTGTTTCTCCTCAGACAGCATTCTCAGCAACTCAACATCAAGGGCAAATTGGCCACTAGAAAAAGCTTGGAAGAGAAATAGCGGATATTTTCCTGGAATACGGGGCTTTGAGCAAACACGGCCCCTTTGACACAGGAAAGAAAGAACACAGGCATTTCTCTACTCTGTGTTACACATGGGTCTGCCAGATGGAAAGGTCACCCCAGAGCTCCTGAGCACTCAGGTGGGCTTCCTAACCAGGGCTGAGCCACACGCCCCCATGGCACTGCCATTCCACAGGGTTTGTGCGCACACCGCAGGTGAGCCTGCATGACCTGCTGAGGTCCCTGCTGCCAAGTCCCAGCCCAGTCTTGCCTTGCAAACTGTCATCAGTCATACAGTTATTTCCCAGCTGGAGTCACTCCTGGAATACTGCAGCTTTCTGAGTTACACAGTTCTTCTCACAGCTCTGTGAATACTTTGGTATGTCAATATTTCAGGGCCAGAAAGACTGGGTGTCCTAAATCAGCTCATCTAATGGATCCAGATGCCTTTAAAATCTACAAAAAATAGGATGGTTAATGATATACAATATTACATAACAAATTATGAAGATCACCGTCTGCAAAATCAAAAAGAGTTAAGAGAAGTGCAGTATCAGGCTCAACTTACAAATAAGAAAGTTATTAAATTAAGGCCATACAGAATGTGCTTCACAGCTCTGAACAGCATGATGCCTTTGACTGAATAGCTAAAGATGACTATTGAATAGTATTTGGTACTGAATCCAGCCATCCATTGTGTTCTGCCACTGCAGCCATTACTCTTATACTGCTGCTAAGCTTTACAATGCTGTGATATTTCAGCCCAAACTACTGGAGGATGCAAATAGTTACTGCATGAGAAAACTAGAATAATATATTTAAGGAAGAAAAAGTACAGTGAGAAATCTTTTGTTTTGCTTGGCCTTTTTTTGAAGAACCTACCGTTGCAGCCCATCCACCTCCAAACTTGCATCCCCTGGCTCCAACGTCTGTCTTAGAAAATCACAGAAGCTTGCAGACTGCTTTGAGACTTTGACTGATAGACGTGGGATGTGGTGTTTATCAGGGCAGGAGTTAAAATAAACGTTGCCTAGGTTTACTGAAATTAGCTTTGCTCACATAAAATAAAGAAGCGAAGGTACAAGCAAGAAACCTCACATGATTTGGATTTGATTTGGGGCTGCATGGTTCATTTGTTATTATTTTATCTAGATGAAAAGCATTTTTAGCTTGGTAGCCTGGAATGATTAGATTTGCACATACACAATAAACCCCATTTTGTTTTGTTTTCCTCTTTGACATAATGTGCAGAGAGAGTGTGTTTATACATCAGAGTGGACAATGAATCTATTGTGTCATGTCCTGTAGAAATAAGTGCCATCAGTGTTTACAATTGATCCAAGAACTCTTACCTGATTCCAACACATCGGCTATTTATTTATTCACAAAGAAAATAATCCCATGAGACTAACAATTGTTATCAAGGACAACATGGGAGGAAGGAAGAGCGGAAAATCTTAAGTGATGCCTGTTCAGTTGTTTAGATTTTTTTTGTGCCTCTTTTCAAACAGATCAGCCATTTAATAAAAGGACAGAGCAAAAGTCAATTTAGCAATCAACATGAAATATGAGCATGACAGACTTTCTCCTGCACCATTTGAGCTCACAAGAACTCTCCCATTGAGTGAGACAGGAAAATCAGCCAGGCAGCTGTGTGTGCTCATGAAACCTTGCTACTGGTATAAATGCTGTGCCTTCTGTTATTAATGCTGTAGCTTTCTGATACTCTTTGTGCCTTGACTTACATGTATGCAATGTATTCAGCAGGAATACTTAAACACATGCTTAGAGGAGCTCAGATTCCCCAAGTCATATTGGTATCCAGCATCTTTTGGTATTGGTGCCTGACTGCAGTCACATGCTGACATATTTTTTAAGAATTTTGCCTTCACTGACTTGCTGCCTGGAGACATGCCATTCACACTTAAGATCATAAAAATCTGCCTTATTTATTTCAAGTGTTAACACTGCAACTGTTGACAACAACAAATATAGAAACATTTACTATGCTTCCTCTGAGATAAATTTGATTTCTGCCAGATGCTGTTATGGCAAGTGAAATGCTTTGGTGTGGGAAAGTGAGAGTGTGTGTAAATAGCAATGAAGTGCTGGTTAAGAACCATGACAAAAACTCTGAGATATTTGTCACAACATGATGAACCCGAGCAGAGATGTGACACAGGGCAGGTCAAACCCTCAGCATGTACCAGGGGTGTGTACTTAGTCTGGGGGACCCCCAAATACTTCCCTGCCCTCAGACCCAGGCAGATGCTACAGTCCATGTCATGCTGTGAGAACTGTGTCGTCATCCTTGTGTTCTGGTTTCCATAGGAGAAAACCTGCAGACATGATCTGAAGGGCACTGAGCTTGGTTGAGTTATGGACATTTATATTACCAAACCAGCTTGCCCAGTGGCTGTATGGTAATTGGTTAAATCCTTGCAGCCAGATGTAAATGGACACTATACAAGCTTATTACACCTGACATATTAAAGAAAGAGAACTAAAATAGGTCAATCCTCTAATCCAGCCTTTATGGCAAAAGTAGTTGCTAGGATAGCAGGAGGATCATGAACAGCTACCACTTAAGATCATCCCATATGCTGTCATATGCTTTTCTTCATGGTATCTATTAAGTCAGACCTACAGGCGGCCACAAATGTGGAGGTTCTCCACAAAGAAGTGTTAAAGAGTTTATGATGAAACAGCAAAGGAAGTGAAGGGTAGGAGGAGAAATCAAACCCCAGGGAACTGGCATCACTTTCCCAAGGGTTCACAGGAGTCATGTCCCAGCCAGGATTATACTCCCTTGTCTTGCAACACCCTGTGCCTTTGACCAAGGCTCCTGTAAACAACATCATCATTCCCTGCACTCATCACCCTGAACTGTGACTGTTCTTCCTTCCCAGAATTTCCCTCAAATACAGGCAACCTTTCTCCTGGCATGCTTGAAGAGCTGAACTCTCCATAAATCCAGCTACGTTCATCTAGGCCTAAGTGGAAGCAATGTTCTTTTCTATTTGGCCTCAGCCTGCTTTTAGCAAGCAGCTTTTCCACTTTCAGAGTGGCAAATGATGACTAAGCAGAGAGTTGCCCTTCACTTTCCTTTATAAAATAAAATGTGATTATTAATCAACAAAGTGATGTGTTTCAGGGCTCCAGAGGGAAAGAAATAGCTTGAGGTGATTTGACAAACTACTTCTTTTGCCGTGCTGCATTTCCCATGGGACATGACAAATTAAATGTCGAAGCCAACTAGAGAGTAGTGATATATCTCAGCCTGAGCATTAATCAGCCTGCCTCTCATTTACCACTTTCCATTTAAGTGGATGACTGTATACAGTTTGAACAATGGAGCTTTTCATTCCATAACCTCCCTAATTGTAATTTAAATAGGTTTCCTGACGGTTGCCCCCAAGGCTGCGGGGAGATGATTCCAAGAGCTCTGTGTCCACCTACAGTTTACATAATGGATGAAAATTCAAATCCTGGTCCGAGGTGCAATTAGATAATGCGGGAAAAGGAAAGAAGGGATCAGATGAACTGCAATCAGAGAAGGAGAAAAGTACATTTGATATCACTTGGAGGCAAAACTAGAACAAACACACGCACAGACCTAGATCACAGCTAAGACATCTGATACTGCCTGGTAGGGAAATGGATACCCAGACACTTTGCAATGCAACACGTAGAGTTAATAGTAGCTGACTGAGAGCCATGAAAACTTGCAAAATGATGCAAACAGGAACATTTATGAAAAAATGAAATTTAAATACAGAAGAGTTCAAACACGTACTGAGTGGTTTATTTCAATCCCACATAAAAATGGGAAGAAAGCCTCTCCAAAGTTTCAGATGAAGAAAATGCTGCTGTACAGAGCATATGGTTGCACAGACAGTCAGATTAAATATGATACTTGATGTGCTGATGGGTGTGAGGTTTCACTGAGAACTGGCTGATAATACTGGACCACCAAGCAGATTTCAACAGTCTCCCTTAACCCATTCCAGAATTGTTTACCCTCAGTCTTCAGCAAATGCTTGCTATTTTAGTTATTTTAATGGCCTACTAAATTTGTCTACAAACTTACTCCCTCCTTCATTCATATCAACATTTACTGCTTAGAATACGTATCTTCACATCATCTTACTAAATCCTGCTAAAATCAGAAGTCTTCACCAGGCACTGCAATTTAGTGAAATAAAGTGACTCTTAAATTCACAAATGGCCTAACTGTGCAAAACGATAGGTCTCTGAAAAATGTCTTTTCTTTTCCAATGTTTCCAGCATGCCTGAGACTCCAGCCCACAGCTGGGAAGTCAGCAAACTAGCCCACTGGTGTCCTGAGAAGTACGAGGCTTTCCAAAGCCCCCAGATCCAAGGAAAATGCCAAAGAATGGCCACAGGTGCCATCAGCACCTGCTTCACTCCAGCTAAAGCCACACTTGCATCAGTAGCGGCCCTCAGAGAGCATGCTGGTGTTTCTTTCATGAAAAATATTTCTCATTATTACAGTGATTGAGACTGACTTATGAATACCTGATTAAAGTACAAATTGTGCTGAGTTGACTGATGCCATTGACAACTGAGCCACATGAAATTAAAAGCCGTATCTGTTTGTTATTACATAAGAGGAAAAGCAATGAGTGGAAAAAAATTTGGAACTTGGCAAATCTCATTTAATCACATCTGGCAATTTCTAGTCTGAGAGATTATCACTGTTGGATATCATGGTTTTAGCAAGTAAAGCAAACAAAGAAACTAGAGCAAACAAGATTCAGAAAACAAAGAGACTTTTAATATATATATATGTCTCTCTATATATATACTTTAACACTGATATTGTAATCCATGATTGGAAAAGGGGTATTTAAGGCTATTCTCTTGTTTATGACAAGGGCAGTCACATTTTAATTTAGTTTAGGATTAGTAGCAGATGACTACATCCCAGAAGGGTGTGCAATACTTATGAACTCACTTCTCTTGAAAGGATAGGTAAAATGTCATCTTTTTTGTTTACGATTTATAGTCACTGCAAGAAAGATAAGAAATACTGAACAGCTTTGGCTAACTGCAAAGGTATTTGGTGTTCCAGTAAAAGCAGAAGTACAAAAAAAAAAAAAAAAGTGACAGGGTAAAGAGCTATACTTAAGTTTACTCTTAACCATGAAGGTCTGTGACTATGAAGCTAACTGCATTTGTTCCAAACAAAGTGTTCCATCCCAAATTAACAAACAGAAAACTACAGCGAGAAGTAAATTTACCATTTCACATGCATTTAATTTCCACAGCAAATTTAGATGAAAAAGTCTAAATCAGAAATACATGTATCTTAGCAAATTGAAGATCTCAAGGAAAGGTTGATTTTACTCAGCCAAAAAATTTTTGTTCTGATCATTTCAGAGCAAGCCATCTGTCTCAATCTCTTTATTCTCCCTTAATCTAAATATACTATAGTTATGCCCCCCACCCAAAAAAAAAAAAAAAAAAGGAAAAAAAAGAAAAGCCATTTGACTTGAAAATGTGAAACTTCTGTGCTTTGAAAAGTTTGAATGAGCTGTATTAAGATCTTCTAAACTCTCTTCAAAAATTATTCATGTTAGTAGATGTATTAAAGCTGATTACTCTTCAGCTAGTTTTGTTGACCTACCTTTTTTTGCTTTGAATTGTATTCTCTCCAAATAAGACATGGCAAGGGTTCACTGAAACATTTGGAATCAACTTCCAGGTAATATCATTAAGGCAATATTTGACAAACCTTAACCTTGTCTGCATGGACGGGTACAGATGGTCTCTTGCTAAGCCTCAGCAAGCAGCAAGGGACAGTATCCCTGAGCATGATGGGATGCTGATGTGCAGATCACTGGCAGCTGCTCAGCTCACACCACCAGCAAATCAGACTCAAGACCATCTGCACAGGCCTAGGAGGTTGCACCTTCAAAGGATTAGTTTGGGAACAGCAAATCTCATAAGCACAATTATAGCTTAATCAGAAGCTGTTGGGTGCTCCACAATGGGCATGTAGCAGAAGTAATTTCTAGTGGATATGAGTTCTTGATGAGAAAAAGGCATAATGAACCTACAGTCAAGATGGGACAAGAGGAACTGGGTGCACTTTTCTGAACTGCTCAGCTCTATACTGATTCCTTCAGCCACACTTTGAGTCAGCTGTTTATACCCTGTAACAGTGGAGAGCATTGCCTGGAGGTTTTAAAGAGCCTTGTTTTGAAATGAAAGTATATAAATCTCCAGAAAGAGTTTGGAACAGAATTGCTTCCTGAGCTGGGAGCAGGCTTTAGTTTATTTACTGGTAGTTGGATATCATGTTAAGAATAAAAATATGTTTGAATAATCAAATATACCTTACATTACTGTGAAGAATGATGCATTAGCACTGTGGTATCTGCATATCATACAGTTCCATAAATAATGAGCTATCATCTGCTCCTTGTTAATCTTTCTGTCTTTGTCATTTGGGGAAGCAACTGTGAGAAAATTATTCAAAATTGTTCTTCTTTTTGTGCAATACAGTGCTAAAGATTTTTAAGTGGAAGTGAGTTCAAAGGAATGAAGCATTGCACTTGAAAATCGTTGGTGACATTTAAGATAGCCCAAGTCAAACAGAGAGCAATAGATCTAAGGTGCTTGTCTAGTGCTAGTGTAAATGTAAATATTAAATATGTAAAGATCTTTGAAGTCTATTAAGGTTAAAGCTAGACAAAAACCTATAGTGTGTACTTACAATTCAATGACTAACATGCATGCATAACATTTCAATAAACGTAAATGAGTCACTCTGAGAAGTAACATATAATCTACAAACCTCAATAGAAACCTGAGACCTGCAGAGCTAAACCTAGGGAAGTTGTTTTTCTTCAGAAGTCTGTTCTTGGCCTGGCTGCTATGAAGGTGGTGCCAATTCATACTTGCAGTTTCAGATCAACATTTTCAATGCTTTTGGATGGCCATAAACATCAAAAGTCAGTGGCGAAGCATACAGTTTTCCACTCTGAGCACTGGTAACAATTATCATTCTCTTCTGTGCATGTTACTCTGCATTATCTGTGAAATTTAAAAGGCAAATGTAAGGTTTGTCTGCAGAGGGACACTAAGGGACATTAGTCTGAATTAGCTAAAGATGTAAAATTACAGAAGATTAGTTAAATGTCATTAAGGTCCTCATGGACATTTTAATTCACAATCACGACAGAAATTTTAAGCTAGATAAATGAAGCAAATGGCTATGGGATGAATTAAGTCTGTGTTAATGCTGGAGCAAGCTGTCTACACGACACTTTGCTGCGTGCTTAACTACTTCGTATTTAGGTCAATGGACATTAACACATCCATGTAGACAACATCTAAAAATAATGAGCACAAGCACTCTCGCCACAGCATTTGGCACCCACCGAAGCAGCAGCACTGGTTCAGCCCCAAACTGCACCCTGGTTGGTGGGTGTGAAGCCCACATTCGAGGCTTCGCTGAATTTTACCAGGTCAACAAAACACCACAGACTGAGCAAACGCAGCTGACTATCTGTGAATGTAAACTTCACCCCCATTCAACACAGGAGAAGTAGAATGGTTTTAACTCTCATCTCTGTGGGTTCATTTGAACTTTAGATCGGCTAACTTATTTAAACTACTTCCAGCTACTAACAAAAAAAAATAAAATAAAATAAAAATAAAAATCCTGCTACTCTGTTAAACTTCTGGCTCCTGCAGAAGTTTTTCACCTTAGCTTCCCTGAAACCCTGTTGTACTGAACAAAACAATGAGTTCAGACCAGTATATGTAATCATATTTCTTTTTCATTTCTCATCATGGTTGAGATGGTACCCAGATCACAGTTTAAAGGCTCCCCAATACTAGAGATATGTAAATGGAAACAGATGAATCTGTGACATAAATTATGATTAACTGTGTCACTCCAAATGTCCTGAATTTGAAATCACAAAGCTGAACATCATTGGCTAAATGAAATCTCAAGCCCAGATTTGCATTTGAGTTCCTTCCTGGGCTGATGCTATATAATCAAGCAGTCTTGAACAAAAAACTGGAATATGTCCCTTAAATTTTGAGTAAAACTGAACCTGCACCTTGTTGCAATACAGCCCCCTCAATACTGCCTGTTTGGTACTTTTATGCATGCTTGCTGGCTTGCCCATAAATATCTGACTGAAGATGCAGGATGTCAAGGAAGAAAGGTAGAAACAGGTCACAAAACACTTAACATCACCAGAATAACATAAAAAGGTCAAAATGTACAGTTTACTCCTCTTGAGATGACATTCAATATGCCATATGTTTCCCATAGTAAAACTCCCCTGGAAAATCAAGCATGTGTTTTTTTTGTTGTTGTTGTTTGTTCTGTTTTGTTTGTATGGTTGGATGGTTGGTAGGTTTGGTTGCTTTTTGGTTTTAGGCTTGTTGGTTGGTTGTTGGTGTTTGGTTTTGATTTTTTTTTTTTGGTCCAGGAACATAATTATTCTTTTCAACATAACATGTTCTGGAATTTGATTGAGACACACAACTATGAATTTACTTGGAAAAAGTATCATAGTTAATGATGTGCTTAACAACCATAGAAACAATTATATTTGGCAAAATAAATGTGTTTAAAACATGCTAGAGTCAAAAGAATGGTTTTGAAGTATGTTTATTGAAACAAAATCTGAAAAAAATAATTCTTCCCTCTTGCAACTTCAACCTACCAACCAGAAGTCAGAAAAGTCTGCATAAGGAAAATGGTGAGCAAAAAAATCTCTCAGGACTATTAGGGAATTTAGGAATTATGAAAGCAGAGAAGATCAATAAAAATATATTTTGGTTTTAACATCCTGGAAAAAAAGATTCTACAAAACTTTAGGTACTTGGGTTTTAATTCTGAAAATAATTGTTACCAAAGCATGCAGACATTGCACCTGCCTTCTACTGCACCCAGGAGCTGTAATGGGCAAATGGAGTGCTGGGTTTGTAGGGATGCTCCAGAACACAGAATCAGGGACTGACACAGTCCACACCAAATGGCATCACCAGAAACT
This sequence comes from Aythya marila, assembly GCF_965140915.1. Taxonomy (NCBI): domain Eukaryota; kingdom Metazoa; phylum Chordata; class Aves; order Anseriformes; family Anatidae; genus Aythya; species Aythya marila. The sequence goes on along the minus strand of NC_139044.1, from coordinate 82,720,541 downwards.
GCAGACGGAGAATGCAGTGGGAATTGTCACGTTTACCCACTGACGGACATCTGTTTGCTTGGTTTCCGTAGAGAGGAAAGAAAAAATGTTCCTAACCTTGAGATTTCCGGCGGGTCAGCAGAGCAGGGCAATCGCGGGTGTATCACTCACTGACGAGTCACCAGAAGGAGGCCGGTCAGACACGTTCCTCTCTGTTTGTTTGCCACAAGCCATCGTGGTAACCAGTTGCTGTGGCAGAGACTCCCACTGCTAACCAAACACTTGGCATCACGCTTATGACTAATGCAATGTAAAAAAGAAAAAAAAAAAAAAAAAGTATATTTTCTGATGTAAAGCATCATCTAACTGCAAACATCATCCACTAATGCAGCAGGAGGCCAAATGCTCTTCCTGGCTTCCCCTTGGTTGAAGCTGAGTAAGCGGAGCGGAGGGCAAGGGCTCCCTGACACCTACAGAGGTTTCAGCTCGCAGAGCAAATAGGCACTGGCCCAGCAGTCAGTCCTGATAGCACATGTCCTCATACGCTCCTACTGCCTGCACCCAAAAGGCAGAGTAAATGGGAATGGAGATAAATGTATGTTTGTCAACTGTGTTTTGAACAGATTGGGTGCAAACGTAACACAGAACATATCTCTTTGCTTCCTTTGCACAAAATGGGTTGGAAAAACAGCTCAGGAAAGTCTTTGGCTCCTCACTTAGAAACCGCAGCACGTTCAATTCACATGCCATAAAAGAGACAGTCAGAGAAGTGAAAGGAAAAGCAAACTGTGCACAGGGTTCACAAAAAGCCCTGAGAGCACAGCGTGCTGCACCTGTGAATCAGGTGCTTCCTGCTGCAGTGCACCATGTCCTGCACAGGGAGATCGGGGAAAAGGAGACACGAGGGGAAGCAGCTTAGAGGGATCGGGGCCAAAATCCAGGGCAGGTCATTGGCAGAAACGGGTCCTCAAATGTAGCAGGAGGAGGCACAGATAAGGCTGAGATGGTATGCAAGGTCAAATATGAACAAAAGATACTTCTCTGGAAAGTGACTGCAGACAATTTATGAGATTAGTATTTCATACTTGCAAAAACAGGCTGCTTTCTCTCAAGAAGGAAAATTGAGCTGTCTAGGCTGGGAGTACTTGCTTCAGGTAGTTGTTTTCCTCTTCTCAGCAGTCTATCATACACTTTAATATCTTTATAAAGCTTGAACAGTTGTTATTGTAGATAAACTGATGACAGACTTGCACGAAGCAGCAAATGATTCTCAGCCTAAAAGAGCCCTGTGATGTTCACACACCATAACCTATACGGTATCTGATCCTACAATTATATTTGATTATTTTCCCTAATCTGTGCCTTTATCCACATTAGAAACCCTGCTGCTCCATCCCAGTTTTTTTCCATAAATCAGGCAAGGGAGTCCATAATCTCTTGCTGTGTCAACAGGTACGGAGGTGGATTAAGAGCCCGATGGTCAGTGTGGAAAAGCACCCAAATGCCAGCCTCAAATACCCAGGGTCCACTGTGATGCACTTACCTGTAGGGGACTCGGAGCTGGAGGCTCCCCTGTGCCAGACCTGCCTGGGCGACCACTCCTTCCAGCGAGGCATCACACCACAGGAGGCCGAGTCCTGCTCCTGGGAGAGCCAGCCAAGCAGCAAGGTAAGCCAGGATTCCCTTCCCACCTGCTTGCTTTGTGTATTTCACACCAACAATGGGGCTGTGCAAGGCTGAAGTGCCTCAGTTTAGCCTCACCGTGTTCAAACTGATTGGTAATAACACCAAGTAACATTTTTCTACTTTTCATAAACTGAGGCATGGAGACGTGAAGTTATCTTTCCAAGGTAATGAAAGGAACCAGGACCTGCCACTTTGTGCCACAAATACAAGGCAGCACTTTTTTGCCCCCCCCCCCTTCCTTCATAGAATCACAGAATGGTTTGGGTTGGAAGGGACCTTAAAGACCATCTAATTCCAACCCCTCTGCCATGGGCAGGGACACGTCCCACCAGACCAGGTTGCCCAAAGCTTCATCCAGCCTGGCCTTGAGCATTTCCAGGGACACTTCCTCTTTAGGAATAGTAATTTGGCTTAGGAAGTTTTCCTGAACCAGAGGTGAATGATGCAGTGACTCTTTTCAGTGGAAAGAGCCAAGAAGAGGCTTTTCCAAGGCAGAGTTTGAACCTTTCAGCCATGGTCCAGCTCTACCTAATCCCTGTGGAGAAAAGCCAAATGCAGAACAGCACATTGTGCTCAGAAGCCATCATCCCTGACGGACTCATCCCTTCCCAGAGACGACGCACAAAATCCAGAGAGGTGTACAAACATAAAAGCAAACAAATACGAATCTTTCCAAGTACAAAGCAGAGCAAATGTGACAAGGCATTTATCAGAGCGTGAGTGCAGAGCTCACAGCAGAAACATTTTTTTCATGATATGTCAGCTGCATTTTTAAACAGAGAAATTCTAACAGTGGGTAAAATTGGAAGTCCTGTGCACTTCAGAAACCCAGCAAAGGCATTTTGGGGAAACATATGCACAAGCTGAGGAGCTAATTACTCTATTTTGCTTCATTAATAGAAAATTAACTCTGTTCAGGCTGAGGTATTAAAAAATGAAACCACCAAAGAGGGAGGATTCTGCAAATCCTTTGCCTTGCCATAAATCACATGTACTCCTATACAGCTGTACGGCCTCATGACTGATTTCAACTGGGTTTTGCATGCATATGGGATAGATTTGGCTGAGCACAGATTCCCTCAGACCTCTCTCGGTTCTTGTTACTCCAGGCAGTGGAGAGACTGCTTAGTCAGCAGTTGGAATCTGCAGCAAAGGGATATTCTGCACGCTGCTTTAAAAATAACATCGTCTGGCGAAAGACTCCTTGGCTAAAGCTACCCTGCATAAGGAGTCTTTTAAGTAAGTTACAGCACGGAGTCTTTGATGAGATTAAATGTAAGGTCACTGCCTCTTTCTCTACAGTAAAACCACACAGGAAGCTTTTAATAATAAAGACTGAAGGAGCGAGGGCCTGACCTTTTCCAGGTTTAAAGAGAGCTGCTGGGTGAGAATCTGTTCAGGGGTTACAAATGGCAAAAACTGCATAAATGTGAGATAACTCCCTTCACTTTAAACCAATGAACTTGAGCAGAGACTGTCTGCATTTCAAGGAGGAAAGAAAGAGGTCTCTTAAACCAGCAGGTAGTGTGGGATACACCGGTTACATCTGCTGTGTAATTCCTATCTCTTTTTCTCCATTACTTTTCCTTTTGTTTTCCAGTACTCTCACCAGGTACTGATACAGTGATTGCAGTTCCTTTGTGCTACGCCCAAACACAAGGGTCCCACTGACCATTTACTTCTGCTCAAGGGCAAATTAATCCACAAAGTAATCAGCTGTGAAATATTATTGAAGGCTTATTTAGCGCAACAAGATTTCTCTGACATGTCTCAGACTATTCTGATCAGTTCAAAAAAAGCCTTATAAAAAAATAACCCAATTAAACCACAACACCCAAGGGAAAATGTGTCTGTATTTCTATTCATATTTCAAAAATAAATAAATAAATAGGGAAAGATCACTAATTCTCATTTACTGTGATGATAATTATGTAGTAGAGTCTTTAAAAATTGACAACATAAATAAGGTTATATTGAAACATAAAGTATTTTAAATAATGATTTTTTTTTTTTTATGATATGCTTCCATTTCCACCTCCCCAGGCTCTTCTATTAAGGCATGTGTCAGCTGGAGTTTATAAATGACATCTAAATCCCCTCTGTTATTTGTATGATCATGTATTATCTCTGTACATCTGTATACTAGATAAGTTTCAAGCATTTCCAGAAAGCAACGCTAATTTTCACAAGACTTACATAGGTATAATATTGTTTTTGTAACTGAGTTGGATTAATTCTATGTAAAGCTTCTATCTGTTCTATCAGTGTAACAGCTGAAGCCCTGAGGGCTTTGGAGCACTGCCAGGGTAATGATTTACAATAGCCATACCTCGCTTTTGCATGTGTATCTACAAACTTCAGATTGTGTAAAACTCACCATCTCGATGAGGAGGGTAAATATCATTTCAAAATAAATTGCAACAAAGAGTAATGAATACCCCTATGTAAACAAGCAAGTTTTGAAAAAGCATGCTTTTTAGACCTGCTTAACTTTCTGCTAAACTCAAAGTGAACATGGTGAAAACTGGGTGTGATTTAAATATCTCAAGTGAAGATTTACCAATCTGACTTTAAAAAAAAATAATAATAATAAAAATCCTTCATACTCTGCATGATATGTAGATATGTATATGCTGCTTACACTGTACTGTCATGCTCTTGTTTCAGACCTTGTTCCTCTAAATACACAAAAGATAGCAGACCTTGTTAGCAAGCTCAAAATATGTTTTTTTTTTTTTTTCCCTAGATAGAGCCAACAGCTAGGTTCAAGGCTAGTTCTGTTCTTTCCACTTTCTCCAAAAAGGCTCCTGCCACCCTATCTATCAGCTGGCATTTGTCCTGAAGCATCACGGACACATCTCTATCTTGTAGACCAAAGCCTTGAATGTTAAGAGCTATCTTTTCTCTCCAAAGCTAAACAAAAACTCTGTGCTGCCCCTGGCTAAAGGTTGAGAGTAGGGAAAGAACAGACTAATGCTCAAATTCCATGCAATGTGACTTTACATGACTGGGAGCATGTGTGTGTGTCCAGCACAGCCACCACTGCATGATGGGGGACTTGGGGATGCTGACCAGGTCTCTGAGCCCCTTCAGTCTGAGGAGCTATCTGTCCCCACATCAGGCATGGTATGGTAAGTCTGACGGGCAAAACCCTTAAATGGTTTTGGTCTCTTTACCCTCTTTTGCTGCTGCTATGGAGCTGGCAGTGGTTTGGACAAGTTCTCTGTAACTTATAGGAAAATAATTCCTCTCAAATACATTTCTGGATCACACTATTAAATCGATAGTAGGCATTTATTCTACTGTTAGAAACCACTTGAAAGACCTGTAGATAAGAGAGCTCTTGATTTCAGTCACATTTCAGCACTTTACTATATTTCATGTTTGGATTCAGACATGAGGAATGAAAAAGGAAAAAAAAAAAAAAGTACGCAAGACAAAGATTGGGCAATTATTTGAGATAGTTCTACTTATGATACTCTCCTATAAATAACAAACAACTTTCAGAAACCTGCATATGAAATGGGGTAAGAATACATTTCAGGTGAAATATATTGTAGAAAGAGACATAATAAAAACAAATGTCTTTCAATGGACTAGAAAATATGGAGAAGAGAAAAGGAAATAGCTGACTAACTCTCATAAAGAAAGAGTATGGGAACAGATATGATTGGGCTTTTAAGAGGAAAATTATTTTCTCACACATTTTGGAAAAAAAAAGCCCTCCTATTTTTAATGACCTTTGTTGGCGATGAGGGACCTTGTAATTTATACCCCAATAACCCCAATTAATACACAGACATATGAACATGCAAAAGAGGACATGAAAATCCTGAAGGTTCAGTATGGGACAATTAATCCTGAAATGAATATATGTGAAAAGTGCTGGAACATCATATTATCTGAAAGGAAAAGCAAGTTAAAACGAGTTCATATAACAGAATTGTTTAGGGAACTGAAATCTGGAGAAGACTGTGAGAGGCTCTAATAAACCTAGGCAAATTAACAACCTGATAGCAGATTAGACTTGATAAAGACAGAAACACCATAATGCACTTTGATGGAATAATTAGAACTACTCGGTACATATTGCAGGATCTTAAATTAATTGTGAATATTCCGGAAGGCAGCCCTGGGTGCCTCTTGTGAGCAGCCTGTTGAAGACCTCAGCTCAGTGCAGCTCAGCAGGTAGCACCCACACAGAGCAAAGCAGCTCCTCTACACAGCTAAGCAATACAGCCCTCCATTCATTGGGTTTATTTCTGCCCCAGATGGAAACATAGGGGGAGGGACAGGAAATAAATATACCTCATCTATGTACCTAGTGATACCGGAGCAACAAATGCCTGGGAAAGGCCTTGCAGTCCAAACTGTTTCCCTTAGCCTACAAAATTAGATCCAATCTGAACTGGCTAGAGGAGTCCCTGCTAAGTATAATCCTTTGGGAAAAGATTGCCAAAAAGCAAAGAGGCCAGTGCCACAATGAACTTACAGCTCAGGATGATATTTGGCAGAAGAAATATTGTCCTTTTTCATGTGCTGGGATCACCCCATACGGCAATTGAGGAAGCACTTACAAAGTTCATTCTCAGTGCGTTTTAGTGTTCCTTTTGTTCCTTCTTGCAACAAGGACAAAGCCATTAGGCTATAGTAAGAGAATAAACATATTGAAGTCTTTCCAGAAAAATTATGGCCCTCTATTTACCTATTCCTTTGTAACAAATAGTGGGAATAGGTCTGAAAAGCAAAAATGAGAAACAATTGAAAAGTTTCTATTTAAACTAACATGTATCACAGGTAGAATGACAAAATGTGTTATACAGTATAAAAGACTGAACATTAAAAGCATTCTTGAAACATAGAGAAACAAGGATCTGGAACTGCCTGTCAAAACAGAAAAGTCAAAGTTACTTAAATCTGGAGTTTAATATATTCATGTGTAGGATGTTTTTGACTTTAGATATTCCAGATTTCAGAGTATATTTTATATTTTTATATTTCAATATATTTATATATTTCATATAAAACTTACACTCCCTAAGACTGGAAGATGAGGGTATGGAAACTTAGTCTACCGAGTTTGGGAACTGTACCTTGAACACATACAAAGAGATAATCTGCTGAGAAACCCTGTTGCCAGTGGTCCGTGTTGTATTGGAAAGGATACTTTCAACACAATCAAAAGGAAAAAAGATGTAAATCTTTTTAAAACCAGTAAAGTAAATATTTGTATACTGCATGTAATTTAACTTGAGAAGCCATAGCCACTGGACTTCTATAGCTTCTGTTTTTCTTTTTTCTGTTTTCTTTTCTGTTTTCTTTTTTTCATATACAAGTAAACTCACCCATCCTATTCTGCTCCAGAAAATGTATTATAGCACTGCCTGAAAATGAAAGAGGGCTTTAGAGAAGTGAGTGGTTCAATGCAAGCAATTAGAACAGTAATGATGGTATTTTATACTTCTCTCCATTCAGCACCTTCTGACTGCACAAAGCTTATGTTTTCTGGATCATCACAAGTCAAAGTTGTAGCTTAATACTGCAAGTTGGCAGTCTCAAATGGAAAACTCATTTTCACCAGCATAGCTTACAGCTATTTCCTAAATAGTTCTTTCTAGTTGACTGCACTAAAGCTCTTTTAGCTATTGATATAAATGTGTCGCTAATGGGTTTTTGATGGAATTTGGAATTGAGTACATTTGAATACATATCTCCACCCATATACAGAGGGTTACATATCTGCCAATAGGTGTCTGTACTTTAGGAATTTGTTCATGTGCCTCTCCAAAGACCAGTGACTCAAATGTGATTTCATTGTAGATCCTATAGCTTTACCAAGATGAAAAGCAATCTCAGATTTCTCTGTTGTTCTTATTTCAGCAGCTGTGAGGATCAGCTGTGAACACAGCATGCAAGTGAGGTGGGAACAGGCTTTGTTTCAGGGATTAAATCTAAATGCAGTACGTACTTTCATGGTTTTGTAATGGATTGATATAGGGTTATTATGGATAATATTTATTTAGACGAGTCAAAAATGTTTAACACAAAAGCGTTTTCAAATGGAAATGGCAAAGCACAGTTTGCAAATGCACAGGCTAAAATTATGTATAATTTCAGTGAATGGCAAAGACTGAATAGCAGACAATTGCCTGTGGGGGTTTTTACGGTCCCAACTGACAAAGCGATGTCTATAGCACACAGCATATAAATCAGTTCCGTGACTCAAAGAAATGATGTGATATGTCAGTCATCTGCTTTGCAAATATGCAGTGAGGCACTCAGTCTTTTGTACATCCATCAGAGGTCTGTTCAGGTGCCATACATTTGGTAAATTAATTGGGCAAGTAAATATCAAACTCTAAATACATTTTCTCATCCTTTCTGAATGTGGGTTCAACACTCATGAAAATAGTTAAAATATTTCCTATTTTAAAGAAACTAATTGTCAAAGTTTTTCCCTGAGGACATCTGTGGCTGGAAAATGATTTGTTGTACTTTCCACTGGGTTTCCACAATACCTGCACTGGAAATGACATCTCTCTCTGTTTCTTTTTTTAAATCTGGTGTTTGTCTAGCACCTTTTCCACTCAGAGATCCAAACAACTTTGCTAACAGAGAGACCAGAGAAAAGTATTCATTGCTCCAACATGGAGTAACGAGCAAATTACAGCACAGTAGTAACGAGCAAAATTACAGCACAGGGAGTGTGAGGAATCTGGGGCAGACACAGTACGCCAGATTTCTGTTTAGTTTTGTCCTGTCATACAGGACAGACAAGGCACATTTCTGAACAAGTGGTGAGACAATCAGGTCAAGAGATTTGCTAACCAGAATGGAACAATGTTCTTTATTTCTTTGGAATCCTGCTTTTGGCAACATTTAGTACATGATGCTCAAGAAGAAGGTGAACAAAACCAGTCAAAAAGCAGTTTGTTTGGAGGGAGCTTATTTCTTACAACCTAACACTATCTTTCATCCATTTGGTCTTCAAAGGCAGTATTTAGTGGGGATGATTGGGGACTTCTACTGGAGTTTGATTCTAATCTGTTTATTGCCCATCTTGTAACCATTGCCTCAAATAGCTCATTTTGAAGATAATTCAGTGCTACATAAAAGATAAATAAAGGAGTCTGTTGCATTGTGTAACAAAGTCATAAAAACAATCTGACAGGCAATTAATACTCCTCTTTTAAAGAGTAACAGCACTGAAGATAAAACAACACTCTCACATACACATATGTAAGACCAAATCCAGGCAGCTAAAGACCACATCAGTAAAATAGCTGAGTGCTAGCTAAGAAGGACTTAAAAATAAATAAAGAAATAAATCGGTCCCATCCATCAAAGGATCAATAAGCTATGTTATAACATAGCCAGGCGAGTCCTGCATCATAACACAAGGGCAGAAGCATCTGCAAGGTCAGCTGTACCATCTGGCCCAGGCCAGGGCCATGTCACCAGCTGGACTGCTTGGAGAGGAGGCTCACGTGAGATGAAGCCTCTGGGACTTCCTCCCTGCTAAAGAGTACCTCCTCGGGACAACTTGTGTCCCTTCCTCCTCCCACAAATCAGGGTGCTAGGGTCATTCCATGGCATGTCTGGATTGTGCTGTTGAGGATCACCAGAAGTCTCATATGTCATTTTCCCTCTAAAGAAATACATCTCTGATACAAGCACTTGTTCCATAAAGGTTTGTTTCTTCCTCCAGCTACTCAATAGGCATCTGTCTGTCCAGCCAAAAGACATCCAAAGTTTCTGATTGGTATGAGTAACACAGCGAATAATTTTGTTCTCATTTTATTGTTAACACCGTAGCTATCGCATTCCTTTGCAGTTCATAAATAAGTATCACTATTTCTCTGTATTCCAGATAGCCTGCTGTTTAGAACTCTCCATTTTGAGAGGTTATAATTGGCTAAGACCTCTGTAGTAAAGTAATGCATTCTAGAAATCCCATTAAAACGTTAGTTAATACAGTGCATGAAGCTTATTTAAGGTTATTTAATACAATTCCCAGATCCCAGGACTCCTCAGTGTCTCCTATCTAACACAGTGCACTTGCACTGTATCCAATTATCCCCTTTCCATTTTCTGAAATCTTCAACCCCCTCTAAGTAGTCAGTACAGAATGTTTTAAAAGAGTTTCTGTAATGTGGTCTCTGTTTGAAAGAGGCAAGATAAGTTGACTTTTTCAAGCATTTGCATTAATGGAAATATAATTATTTCCAAAACCGCAGTGCAGCGTTGCACAAATGTTTGTATGGCTATGTTATATCACACCCTATTGACATTATAATTAAAATAGATCAACAAAAATGCTCAGAACTCATAACACACTATTTCAGAATTATTTTGGAGCCTTAAAGGCTTCATTTGAGGCAATGAAGGCACTGTTTTTAACATATTTTGCTGGTTTTGCATAATTGAGGAATTAATAAAAAGTGTTTTCCTGATAAGGAGCTTTGTAGGAGTGCACCCCATCTGACCTCTTTAAAAGATGCTTGAGTCTTGAAGCAAGGGGAGTCACGCCCATGGGGCTTTAGAAATGTTTAGAAATTACCACTTTTAAGGAACTGAGAATGAATCCAAACTCTTTTAATAAAGAAATCCTTAGCAGAGAGATGTCATGTGAAACCATGTGGCTTTTGCATTCCCATGAAACAAAGACTTTTTGCTGTTGTTTTCTTTGTAGATAAATGAATTTAGGGACAGATTAAAAACAGAAACCAACCAAACAATAAAAGATAAAACCCATCAATATTTTAAGAAGGGTGTGATGGCACGTGATTACCACACCTGTCTTCTGGAGCAGAAACCACTGCCTACTGTTAAATACTTAAATCTTCTATCTTATAAGAGGCATAATTAGGTGTTGAGCAAGCACCAAGGAAACACAAAAAAGGGGACAGATGTATTTCCCCAAACCATGAAGAAGGATTAGCATGCAAAAATGGCCTCTAAGAGAGTGCAATAGGATCTACTTTTGTCCTTGAAAGATAAGAGGAAGAGCTGCTAAGAGTGGGTAACTCCCAGATATTATTGCTGAAAATTTCCAACACTCCAAGTCTGAGGAAAAAAGTCTGAGACTAGAATTTAGATGCCTTTTCAAGTATCATAGGAGGGGAACAAAATAACCTTCCCACTGCCAAATGGCCTTCTCACTATTCAATAATAAGCTTGTTTAGGTGAAAGTGGACGATTTAATTCCTCCTGTCTCTTCTTGCAGCTGTGTTACTCTTTAAGAGTAACAAAACCCACAAACAAACAAACACAGCAGCCTGCTTGAACAAACTTCAGGTTAGAAGATTCCTGGGCTCCATTTACTGCTGCAAGGATTAGTTCTATGTTAAGCAGTTGCTGAGTGAAGCATAGGTAAAAATGAGAAGGAAACCTATGTCTCCTGTTTACTTCTTAAAAGTCTGATTCTTGAGACTGGCCAGGTGTTTAACAGGTAACCATCTCTAATTCAGGCAATCTCATTGAAAGTGGGAGAAACAGATTTGATTTCCCTAGGTTGGAGAGAATTTAAACCAAGACCTGTCACAATCGGAGCATTTGTATTCAGCCCGAAGTTACTGGATTAAAACAAGGATCGCTGTCCTTGAGGTGCTTTTCAAAAAACACTCTCAAAAGGAAAGAGACAGATAACTAATGCCAACAGATTTCCTCCTTCCTTCGTTTTATTTTTTTTAATTGATCCTACAGTAAAAGAGGCGTTTTCATCAAAACTAAACTCCAAGATACATCTCCGGGAAAAAATAAAATAAAATAAAATAAAATAAAATAAAATAAAATAAAATAAAATAAAATAAAATAAAATAAAATAAAATAAAATAAAATAAAATAAAATAATGCATGCATAGCCAAATGCATACAGATATACAACATGATCTCATGATCTTTTTTTTTTTTTTTTTTTTTTTTACATATTAAATTATAGCTACAGAGGGAGTGGCTACAGATGTAAAGAACAAACTTGCTTTCTTTTCAAAGCACCAAAGGGAAATGCACGAAACAATGAACCTGTTGAGTAAGACTCTGTCACTAAAAATATCATATATCTAAAATGAAAAGTATCTTTAAAATCCAATTACTATAACGGGAATAATTTCAGAATTCTATGTACCTTATTTGAGTCAGTTTATCAGAATTGGAAGTCTGGAGTTTCCACGGTATTTCTATTTAGCTTTGCTTTCAGTTCATTGAAATGCTACAAGTTTTTCAGATCTCTCTGAAGGTGGCTTTGAAAAAACAAATGTGTCAGTGAACTAAGCTTATTATATATGAAATATGTAAAAGCCATATTTTATATAAATATTTGTTTTGATTATGTAAAATGATTTTGGCTAAGTTGTCAGAAGTGACCTGCAATTTAGGCCATTTTCTCTTGGGCACACATGCGCCGAGCTGTACTTTGAAAATATTGCAGAAAGGAACCAAAAAACACCCCTCATGTGCCAGGGATCTGTGTAGGATCCCAAGCCAGAATCTCAGAAACTGGGGCGCTCAGAGCTGTTAGTGCCAGTAGGAACTATTGCTCATTATGTCTCATAGTACACCATTTAAAAAAAAAAAAAAAAAGTGGAATTGAAACTGTTAGATAGTGACCTCCAAGGATTATATTTTTTTTCAAGGAAATAGTCTCTCTGTATCATGCCCTCCCTGGAAGTGCACAAGGCAATACTATGAAAAGGGAGCGTCTGTTCTACAGGGAGGCTATTGAGTTATAACTAGATTTCACTTCCTTCTTTTGGTTCATATTCCCTTTAGAAAATATAGTAACTGCATTTGGGAGGGAGAGAGAATGCTTTTCAAATACTTTGATCACTGTTATTTTTTCCCGAAGAGGAAATAGAAAAATTTCTGCCACCATTGTGCCAACTGCAGAGCAGAAGCTGCATGTGTGCTCCTCATGCAAGGAGACTGGAGATTTTTTTTACCATACCAGCTTCTGAAAGCCACGTGAAATGGGGCTGACATAAGAGTTCAGCAAGCAAAGTTCTTATCACAGGTTGTATGGCTGTTGACACATCACACATTCAGGATATCACTTCACATTTCAACTGCACAGTAACTTTCCACACTCTACAGTATTGGGAGGACTCTTTGAAAATCAATAACTGGGCTTCAACGCTTGGAAGATACTGGTGCACCAACAAACGTTTGTTATGCTGAACTGATTCCTCCTTCACAGTGTGACACTTTTAGGACACCACCTACATCACAGGCACAACTGGATCATGAAAGCCAACAGCAGAGTGGCCATTTCCTGAGCTACTTACAGATCAGGGCTTTGCCTCTGCATTGGAGGGGCACTTCACGCCCAATTCAGAAGATACTCTACAGACAGATTTGGATCCTGCATGTCCTCCCAGGCCACTGCCCATGGTGGCAATGTTTGCAGTCTTTAGCCCCTTTGCCCTCTCATCACTACAGGGCTGCTATAGGCTGTAGCACATTTGCACATACTGAAGACCGCTAAAGTAGAGGAGCATAGGAAAAAAAAAAAAAAAAAAAAAAGGAAAAAGTGATTTGGGTATTCCCCAAGTCTCTCACTACAAAACTCAGATTGTATCAGTGCCATGTATCTAATTCAGAGCCTGATTCTTCCTTGCACTTCAGCAATACTGGGAAGGTTGTAAGTCAGTCCTTTAGGAATAATTGTGGATATAGAAGTCCACGCCAGTTTCCCAGCCAGCTGTCAGCACATCTTTAAAAGATGTCAGTTTCTCAGCTTTGTAAGGAATTTTAGGGAGAAAAAAATAAATAAATAAATAAGTGCTTGGTGCCATTATGGAATATTTGTCTTTTCTTTCTTTTTCTTTCAGTTAAACTGCTGTGTATGTTAGTTTTGAATCTTCCATGTCTTGGCAGCAGCCTTGTGCTGAAGCTGATGATGACTGATTTGTTCAATTCTGTCACATTTTCACTCAAAATCTGTTTGGCTCCAGCTTGATTGTTGCCATATTTGTGTGGGTTAGGATCATATTTTATCATTTCACTAAGAATGCTGTTTCAGTTATTTTAGGGAAGAAACATAGGCTTTTCTTGGAGAAAAGCCACGATTCATAAATCAATTAGTCCTACTGAAAGCCTGAATGATAATGATGGAAAACTGGTTGTGCTACAGATGCTTTAAAGTTTTGCAGACAGCTGGAGAGACCACCTGCATGCTACACATCCCTTGAAGGAATGGAAAAACTGAATCTCTGACAGTCTAAGCACAACTGGGGTCCTTCCTTTGCATCAGAGAGGTACACAGCTATGGAAGAGAACACAAACAGCCACCACTCCCATATCTGATTATGTAACTTTGAATGCAAGCAAATAGTTGTACTGTGAAATGAGAAGCAACTGCCTACCAGAGCTGCAAGGTTTGTTTACACTTCTTAATACGGAAATATTTTCCAGTGTAACAAGTCCTCTTTTTCTTGGTGCTATGACTAGAGATAGAGTTGGAAGAGAAAGCGTAAACACATCCAGAGGACCAGTTTTAGTGCTTTTATATTTTGCAATAAACAGTGAGATGTCCCTTTTTCTTCCCCTATTCCTCAAGACCCACGGCAAAGACAGTCCACAGCAGCAGAGGCTAAGGACCAATAAATATGGTCAGTAAACAATGCAAGTAGTTGCATATTAAACCCTCCAGAACATTTACATTGAACTTTTGGCTGTCATCCGCCAGTCATTTTGTGCAAGATTCAAGTCTTGTTAATGATCACACTACCAATTATCAAACTGCAAATTGTTCAGAAAAAAAAGACCTTTTGCAAATGCACAGACTACAGTGGAGAACACAGGACCTATTCGTTCCTACATTAAAGACTATCTCATGGGCAGTAACTGGAGCAAAAATAAACTGGATTTTAATCTGATTTAAGGAAGGTTCCAGCCAAATTGGATGCTGATTGTCCAGTGTAAACAACATTAATCCAGATAAGAACTGTGTTTATATAGAACTGTACAGCTTGAGTCCCTCAATTTATTTCTTGGGTAGAATACAGTTTTAGAGTTTCTTTACCAGCAATATCCCCAAGGCATGTCTTAATGCCAACGCATATGTTTATACTAACATGTATGTGCTGTGTTGGAATCAGGGTAGCTGACAGTAAAAGCAGGAAAGGATAGGATGGGGGGCACCTACACTGTCTGGCAAGCCAAGCTTGGGAAAGTGTTGGAAAATATCCTAGTATTGTTAACACTGTGTGAGCTTGTACTGAAGTCACTCAAAAGATATCACAGGCTGGGTCTGATGCAGTGGACGTACATCACATACAAAGTTTATCTAACTCTAACCCACATGAATGACCCGGACACTTTTGGCTCCTGTCAGGAAAGCTAAAAGGAACACATTGATAAAAGTTAATCACGCCCCTGACGTAGCCGTAGCCTAAGCACTTTTATTTGCTCAAGTTATTTCAGTTTCTGTTCCTGTTTCTAAATAGCAAACAACAATCACTGCCCTCATTATCAGGCCAGTATCACTCCACCTCCACCACCTCTTGCAAAATGTGGGTGTAGGATAACATGGGCTTGTAATGGTTGCATACGATTCCATTTCAAGTTCTCAACACACACAACAGGCAGCACTGGCATTACGTAGACATCCATTTATATCCCCTATGTAGCTTGACTGTAGTGACAGAAATAAAGCTCTGCTTCATTTCTTTCTCTGCACATACACACAACTAATACTGCAACCTTAAATGAACCCAAGCAAAAAAGGACACATTTTCCTAATTTGCTTTCTTTCCCTGCAGATGTTTGTAACAGAGGTCAGGCAGCAAAAATGTCAATTGGTTTTTCACACTCAGCATGAATGAAGCCATAGCCTGTGCCAGCTATAATGTGTCCTTTCATTTTTCTTTTTCCCAAGAGGTGATCTTTCTATCCCTAAAGATAGAGTGACATTGTCTCCGTTGTCTTACACAGAGAAAAGGATCAGTTCCTTCCCATGCCATTGAGCTGTTAGAAATTTATGGAAATATGATTTAAAGTACAGCACAGGTAGACAATCACCCTGCAAAAACTCATTGCTTCTAACGAGCCTCATTTCATTTTTATTTTCAGGTCAAATGATTCCTTAGAAGGAAAAGTGAAGGGAAGAATAACCAAGTATTAAGAAAAAAGGATCAGACATAAGTATGGCCTGTTAATTCATGCACAACTGATAGAACTGATAGACTTTTTATAATAAAAAGATGTGCTTGACCTTGCTGTCACAACATTGAACTATGGTGTTATGAAAATAACAACACTGCAAAGTTAATAGGACATCTAAGCTGTCTGCATAGCAAGGTTCACGATGTTTCCTCAAGATATGTGCATCTCAGGCAATGTAAATGGAAGCCTGGATCCAGCAGGACAGTTGATGGGCACACTGTGCTCTTGCTCCTGGTGGGCCAAGGTAGTTGTCTGACCCTCCACTCTCCTCACCTTTCACACTCCTCTTTCTGTATAAATATATTTGCATTTCCGTGGAGGTTATAGGAAGGGTTTCTTCCCTTCTGCACCAGCTAGTCTCTTTGTATGCAGGGATCGAGATGTATGTAGACAATGCTTGTGTAGGCACTGCGGAGGGATAGAGGTCATGAAAGGGCTGGGCTATTGTGGCGTTTGGGGCCAGAATTGGAAACCTGGCCACTACCAGCCTAAGGAAGGCCTGTACGACCCACAGCACCCCTTAGATAATTCAGTCCTGTTTTTTTTCAACAGCTGCAAAACACAGCTGGCTCAGTGTGGGCCCAGCACACAAGTGGAGCCATTATCCTTCACCTCTTCTCACTTAGTGGCAGAGACCTGGACTTGCGCTACAATAGAAGTAATCATTCAGAGACACACTTAGCTCTGTTCCCGAGTAACGCACCCCTGTTTCTGAGCTAACTCCATATATAAAGAGCTTCTTAGTCCTGTTAGGGGGATTTATGAGATCCACTGTCTCTCTTAATTGAGTTCAGTTTCTTCATGTTTGAATACATGGCAGAACCACAAGCCTTGAAAAAAAAGGATTTCTGGGTGCTTGAGGAGCATCAGGAAAGCATGCAGAAGAAAAAGGGCTTTTCCAATGGCATAAAACCCACTGTATGTGTAAGCTGTCATACTTACATAAGAATACAGGGTAAAACTTAAACATGAAAGTTAGTTGGAGGATTGGGAACTAGAGTCTATTTCAGATTCTTTGAACTGGGATTTAAGTTTGAACAAGTCTTCAACCTCTTTGGTATTTAGATTTTCCATCTCTAAAATGGACATAATAATTATCCAGCTAATCCATGGGTGCAGGACTTCCAGACCACATGGATTATCAATTGTCTCTGGCTTGCGGAAAGCGCCCATCACTGCACAAGTGGTCACTGATTTTATGTCTTCCCACATACAGAAAAACAGAACAATGCAATATTGCAACTAGTTTTCTATACTAGTGCCTAGGACAGAGTGAAGAATAGTCTAAAGGATCTCAGTAAAATGCCTACAGAGTAAGTGCATGTACTGTCTGAAGCAAAATCTGCTTGTGTCTTCTCTGTGGCAATATGTGTTATGTGCTGGAACAGCTAGAGAATGTCAGCCATCGCTGTAGGTAAGTTTTTCTTGCTGAGACATCTCACTTGCTCATCCATGGAAAAATGCTCCTTGGTCAGGCCAGAAGCAGGTCAAAGTAAGTTGGGAGCATGCAAGGGTCACTGATTATTTCTGAGGGTTTAACACCCAGGGCAGAGAACTAGTTCAGACAAAGTGAGAACTGACTGCAACCTTCGCCCAAATCTTAAACCAAACCTGGAGTAACTTCAGTTAATATTCATTTCCCCGCACTCACTGTCTGTGGATGAGACCAGGATAATGTACAACTGAGTGACTCTGCTCCGGTTAGAGCCAGCAAGGACCAGAATGTCCAGTCTTAGGACACTGCCAGGCTGACTTCTGGAAAAAAGGGGAAATATATTCTGAGCTTTGGAAGATATTCAAAACTCTGACAGACCCTGTGAATCTCTGGAAGCTCTAGACTCTCTAACCAATGTACCTCACTCATGCCAGGCTTTGTGTCAGCTCTGCACAAAGCTACTTTTTGACTCCGTTGTGTTACTTAACAGTTTACTCACTGAAAATTATTTCAGGTGCTTTTGTTACAGAATATGATGCATTAACTTATTTTTGATAGTTAAATTGTACTGTTTAGATTGATCCACTAAAATTAAAAAGAGACATTAAAACAGTAAAAGAGACAAATGTCAACGAATCTTATTTTTTATAATCTAGACATGAACTCCATTTCTGTAACACTTCACCTTATTTTGCAAAACACAGCTAATGTTAATTAAAAGAATTTTTTTTCTTCACTTGATTTAGGATGTATGTACATACTACCATCACGCAACAGCACATGCTTAAATTTTTAGGATTATTTGATACCTTCTAGGTATCAAATAATAAGCACACACGTGTGCTTTTTCCTTGTGCTGAATGCAAGATCGTTTAACCCTCACCAAAAGACATCAAAGGTTATGATGACTTCATGAAAAATGAGTTTGAGAAGCAACTTGACCATAGCCTACAAGTATCTCCCTGGTGAAGCAGCTACTTCTAATACAGGGCTCTTCAAAGAAAAGAGCTAGAAGTATCTTGTGACTGGAAGATTAAGCAAAAACAGTCAATAAGGGTGGATTTTCCATTACTTGAAATCCTGAACTCAAGAACACCTACGAAGTAATGCTAGAGATGAGGGGGTGAGGCAGCAATAAACCTGACAAGGTTCTGCAGCTGCGTCATGGAGAATATCAGAGTAGGTCATTGTACTGATTACTTCTGAGCTTACTGTAATTGTGACTGTGACTCTGAATGCACATACTCCTGAATTTCCACTAAATTCAGAATGGTTTGGACTCTGGTTTCCTATTTAGTCCCATGGAGCAAAGCACAGATACTGATATGAATCCTTATTAAAACTCTACCAAAATCTGATGTAAGAAGACTTGGATCTAATATTCTGACTTTCATGAATTTTTAAACAGAGAGGTTTTTTGCTTATTCCAGTGCTCACTTATTTCCTTCCTTGGCCATAATAAATGCAGCTGTTTGCTGCTTTGTAATGATCAATCTGTAAGGCCTTTATTACACAAATAGCATTTGTATGCTATTTGGACTGGTGTACTTCTACATAGATAAAGCAGAGATGAAATTTCATGTAAGTGTAAGCAAGAAAAGTGTTGGTTTTCACTGATGCTCCCCCGTGACTTTGTTTATACAAGAGGCAGGACTCTTTCAGTAAACATGTGGGTGATGTAGTTGCAGTGTGAAGTGAATCCGTATGAATCCATAGCTGTTTTAATGCAGCATTTGCATTGCACTGCAGGTTTGCAGTTTCATTATTCCTGCTGTCTTGCAAGCCACAACACAGTCCTTCAACATGTTACATCAGCTGGTCCCATTCAAACAGAACTGTTTCCCAACATCATTAAACACAGCTCTGTTTTGCATTGTTGAAGGCAATGAATCACAAAAGCTGTGATTCATAAAGTTTTGTTCAGTTATGTCCCTGAGCCTGGCTTTGGACTGGGATATGATTCGCTCAGCTCAGAAACAAGTGGAAAACACAGTTAACTCTCTCTGTCCTGTAAGACATGCATTTTTTGCTACATGGCAATTATCTTGGAGACCGACATTTTTTCAGGTTAAATGGGAGCCACTCAACCATAGATTGGACCTGTATTAATCTTCACAAGTTTTACAAAATCTTGCACACTCACTAGTTCTTCTATTAAATCCAAAGCTCTCCATTTATGCTCAGCTTTAAGTCAGTTCTCAGGGCAGCAATAACTTCTGCTTCTCCCTTCTCTGATAATCTTAGGAGAACAAAACCTTGTCATGAGTAAGATCTCCCACAATTTGACAATTGCCAGGGCGAAGCCAAGATATTTTTTGCAAATGAAAGTCGCAGCCTGAATAAAACATTCCTTGTATAAATGGAGGACATTTTTTCAATAACAAGCACCTGTGCCAAGTGCTTTTTTGTTATATAGCAAAGATACGATGGAAAATGATTGAATAAGTAAGTAATGCAGTTGAAGAACATTATTCTTATTCTCTGGGGAAAGAATCGTTCAGATCCCACTGGGGTATCTGTACAGGAATTCTGGAGAAAGGAAAGTATTTTGCAAAGCAAGGTAACCCTCTTCTCTTCAGACATGTATAAATCCATCTCCTGCCTATGCTGCTGTAGTCCAGGCTTCTTTTCATCAAAGCCCTTTTTCATGCAAGACTACACAATCTTATCTCCAGGTCTTGAAAAAACACACTTCCCATAAGAAAGATCAGCCTTTCTGGAAAGTAGCATAGCAGAAAAGAAGCTGAAGGGTGGAGGTGGAGGGACCAAAAGAAATGAAAAAGAAAAAAAAAAAAATAAGAAAAAATATATATGCTTTTTTCATTTATGGAGCAATGCAGGGGCAGCGAGGCTTCAGGTTTGTCATCCTGCTTCTGTACCTCTTCAGAAATTACGATCTAGGACATAAGGAGACATCTGTCTAAAAAGCATGTTGTTTCTGACCTTTATAACACAAGCATGGGACTTTGCATAGGCTGAAGCCTTCTGAGAGCCAGAAAAGGAGAACAGAAATGTAGACAGGTGTCTTAATTAGCATCTGCATTGTGTGTTTGCAGTAGTAACAGTATGGAAATTTGTGCTTCCAGCTCTGGGATCCTGCAGTCCATTATACTTAGTACAGGGGCCTCTGATGCAGAGTGCTGGGTGGAGAAACATAGCGGCTGAAGAAAGTCTTGCAGCACAAGAAATACAGTCAATGGGCTTCTCTCAGCTTTGCAACTCACTTAATTTTGGTCCTTCAAGTTGTCTTGACCTCAGCATAAACAATCCCACTGCAAGTTATGTTTTGTTTTGCTTTGTTTTGTTTTGTTTTGTTTTGTTTTTTAATGGAAATTTGCATCAGTGCTTCTTCCACCCACAGGCATTGCTCAGAGTGCCCACAGTTTTTAGAGCTCCACCTATGTAAACTTTTGAATGTTCTTTCACAGATCTGCCTGGGAGCACCTGCCAGGAATACATTGCAATAGCCATGCCCTGGTTTGGTAAACTTCAGATTTCAGACTCACCTAGGGTTCCTGCTTTGAACACCTGCACAGGCAGTCCAGGCTACTTTCATTTCAGATGCTGTGGCTGTCTGCAGTCACTTGAAACGATGGTAGCCCTTCCTGGGCACTAGACACTGGTGGCGTTTTGGTAGCTGCTTAGGACCTGTGGCAACATGGTTTTGCTCCAGAGACAGTAGTGTCTGGGGAGGATAACAGTGCTGAGACTTCAGCAGTGCTGAAGCAGTTGCACCAAGAGGAATGTGGATGGCTCCCATTCATTTTAATGGATAATTACCTTTAACATTATAAACGTTTTAGTGTCACTAACATTATTTAGGTTAGCATTTCACAAGCACAATGCACAGAGATAATGCATGTTCAGCCCTGTCACATCCTGTTGTTCTCTTCATTTGAAGGAACTATCTACAGGAGTGAAGCTGTAAGTCTGGAATATATTAAGTGCCATAAAGAATTCAGTGACTTGTTGAGATAACTGAGAATCTCAAATGAAAATATTTTCATCCCACTAGCAAAAATGTGCTGGATCCCAAGACTGTGTCTTAGTAGGGTAGGTCTTCTACAGAAGTCCATGAGGAACCAGTGAAGGCATATAACTTTAATAAATGAGCATCATTTGGTATCTGTGAGCAACACTTTTTCTTTTTAATACAAAGTGGCTGTGGTGTTTAGTCTAAGTAATGTATTCTGCTTCCACTGTTGGTATTGATGTCCTTTCAAGTGAACAGAATATGTAGCCATTAATGAGTTCTTTCTGTTGAGATGTTCAGCAATGAAATAATTAACAATGTTGATGTGTAAATTAGGCTTGAGAGTTTAAATTGCCATTGAGATGAATGAGATGGATCACAGTTCTCTGACTCTTGGTTCAGCAGAACAGACGAGGACTGGCTATATGCTAAACATAGCAGTACTTCCATTAAAAGCACATGCAACCACAGGCAGTCACTCTGTCTGCTTTGTCTCTCTTCCTATTTTTCTTTTCCAGGCAGCCTCCAGACTTAGAAAACACAAGAGGTGTTGTGGCTGACAACAACTGTGTGCCTCAGTAAAAAAGAGCAGAGAAGGAAGTGTTTCAGCTGTTTTTTTTTAGGGGTTAGAAAGATTGTTGTCTTTTTACTCTTCCTAAAATAAGAAAAACAGGATCATGCAATTAACATAATGTTTGCACAAAATATATGAAGCACTGATATTCAGTGAAAATCAGTCAAGTGTTGCTTGCACTGACACATGAACTTCTGACCTCCACTTCCCTTTATCTTCTCCCAGTGGCACTGAGATCACAGCAATGCTGAAACAGATTAATGCCTCTAAACTCTACTTCAGAGACAGATCCTCTAACGTGGTTTACTTCTTGCAGACTGGAGGCTGCCGTTTTCCACAGCTGACTGCTAGGACTTGGCTTAGTGGGAGCTGTGCCACTCACCAGGGAGACTGGCTTTTTATGGTCACAGTAATGGAGTACTAGAAAAGTGGGAAGGGAGATGTTGTGCTTCATGGAATGAAAGAATGTGTTGTTTTCTACAGTGAGTCACTATTGTATGTATATTGTTATTAAATATTTGACTTGCTGATGTCTTATCTGCTGTGACTTAAGTGTACTTAGCTAGCACAAAGACTTGGCCACTAGCATTAAACTGTTTGCCTCCTCATTGAACTCTAGGCTTGAGCAAAGTCAGATGGGAAACAGACAACCCAGCATTTTCCAAACACCATGAAAGGCATAGTCATTAAGTCACAAAGAAGAAGCAAAATTTTTCCTCTGCAAGTATTATAAAGGGGAAAATAACAAAAATAAAGCACCTACAAAAGACTTTTTATTCTGTGAGTATGGTTGCCTTGTACTTTTTGTCACATGTTAAGACATGAGAATCAGCAATGTTTATGCTTCATGTGAAATTCCTATATTTAGAGAATGGACCAAGAACCTATGTGATCCTGCTGGGAGTCACTGCTTTTAATAAGAAGGGCCTCCTTTCTGCTTTTTTTTTTTTTTTTTTTTTTTTTAGCATAGATGTGTTTCCTTAGGACTTCCTGCATATGTGTAGTCCACCTCTCCCTCTAACTGCTGTGTACTTCTCTGCTGTGGCAATCACCATAGCTCTGGGGCCCCTAAAATATATAATTGATAGTTGTGTCATATTCAGTCAGGAAATGTTCTGTACAACTTCCCATCACTTCACCTTTCCACATTTTTGACTGCAGACCTCTTTTTTTCATGACAAGGTGACCAAGACAGTTTTCTTTTTTACAGGGCTCTGTTAAGGGACAGAGTTCAGAGTTTGCAGTTTTCAATACTCAGCCTTTTATTGCTTATGGACACTGTGCACATTACACTTTTGTCCTTGACATGGCTTTGTAATATATTTTTAGCATATATTGTTTTACACATATGCAAAGTTATGTTTTTCTGTAGGGACAGATCCATACCTTTTCCTTAATTGCTTTTCTCTGAGTTTTCTGAACTTGTGTTCTTCTGAGCATAATCACAGTTCTGCCTGGAATACATCAAATTAAGCACTTTTCCTCTGACTCTCCCTTCATCCACACCTGCCTTCTATTCCTGTGCTACTTCAGTCCTACTGTCCCTCTGGCTCTTAACTTCAATCACAGAGCTTTGCAGGGGCTGGAACCGTGGCTGTCTTGAATGCCTGTTTCTTCCTTGTTATTCATGAAGCGCTTAATCTCCTGAATAAAATGTCAGAAATATGTCATCAGAAAAGTGAGCCATCTTTTCAATGTTTTAAAGCCTTGGGCATCCTCAAGAAAGCTTCACACCTTTTTGGAGTGTGTGTAACAGTAGGTGAAGCTGCCATTTAAGCTGGGAATCTTTTGAATGAAAGTGCTTCTTAAACTAAAACTGTGAAGAACTTCGGAGTTGAAGTCTACTCAAGTGATTTGCCTAAGCCCCAGATTCACACTGATGTGCTCTTTAATCCTTCAGGACTACTGACTTTGAGAACATTGCATTTGTATGAAGACATATTTAAGTTTTGATGTGAGCAAGAAAAATTCTACTATTTTGGGGCAATAAAAGTGTAGCCTGTGATTTTAGTGGCAATTCTTTACCTTGTTTTTCTGTAGCAAATCATTTGCTCTTTGGCTGCTGCTTCTTGTCCTGATGCTGGATGCAGTATTTTGGTGGGGTGGAGAGCCTGTGAAGCACTTTGGGATAGAGGGGGTTAGCAAATTTGTGGTCCTGCTGGCTATCTCCACACTCACAGTCAATTTGTCCCCCAGAAGGAGCAGCACTGAGGCCAGCGGCCAGTGCCCTTGCAAAACTGATGCCAGAAAACAGTCCTGCTCTCAGTTCTCCCAAATACTTTCACAGCTTTCTGAAATAATGATCAGAAATACTTTCTGATCCAAGCCTCTTGTATGAGTAAGGGTGATGCAGAAGGCAAGCAGTTAGATGTACCATAGTAGCAGGGATGAGGATGGAGTGATGAAGGTGAGCACGTGTTAATCAGGAGGGCAACAGGGGCCTGTAGCTCCCAGGTTGGCAATACAAGGGTATGTGAAGGGATTCACTGTGCTTCTTCTCCCCCAGACTCATCCCCACTGAGGCCTTCCCTGCCAGGCCACTGTGTGTCTCTCTGCAAGCAGCCCCATGTCAGCAGACAACCCCACCAGGACCTGCCATTTCCTTACCCCTTCCTTACCCACCTCAGCAGGGCCAAGGCAGGAGAATGGGGCAACTGGCCTGGTCCAAGGCGGTAAGGTCAATATGCACACTTTGAGGAGAAAAAACAATTTAGAGCATGATAAGGCACAAAGCCTTCCTCCTTTCTGGAAGATGACAGTACCTGGCACCTCATAAGTTTGCCCCAATAGTGGACACAGCTGGACTGGGGCCTTGCACTGCCACCTGCCATGTTTTCTTCAGATGGAAAATAATCTTGGTCTTCAGTGCTGTAAGACAACAGCCCAGCATTTGAGGCATCTCTGGTGACTTGATGTGTTCCTCCTTTTTTGCAGGCAAAAGAGCCCCACAGCAGGGGAGAGCCGCTGCCCAGGTCCGAAACACGGCCCCTCTGGGGCAGCGACGACGCAGGTAGGGGCTGGGCTGCACATGGGGGCTGCGGGGGGTTGATTTTCCACAGATTCCTTCAGGGCTGTGGTGCTTTGTCCTAAGGCCAGGCTTCATTGGAGGGTGTTTTTCATGTTGAAATGAGATGTAGGCTGTCACCCGCTGTGTGTTTGCTGGACAACAGCAACAACAACAACTTCTGCGTAGGAAGGCTGAAGCACACAATGTGCAGCACAAGGGCTCCTGAGGAATTAAGCTATGGCATAATGAGGAGAAACAAAAGTATTATAGCAAATCCCTTGGATAAACCACCAGCCATGCTTTGGCATCGACCTGCTGTGTGGGCAGAGCTCTCATGAGCTGGCAGGAAGAGCCCTGCAGGTGCATGGAGACCAGGCCCTGTGTGTGAGGAGCTGCATTGGTTTCACGAGAAGGAAGATAGTACAGTGCAGACAGAATAATTGAGAATGTGAGCTCACACACATCCTTCTTACCCTGTTGCCTTTTTGTTTTGGGTCTTTTTGTTTGTTTATTTGTTTGTTTTTGTGCTTTGTTTGTATCTCTTTTAGCCTTATCATAAGTCTAGATCTTATTTACAAGTTTAAAGCGTACCAGATTAATTTAGTCTTGGTACTGTGGTTGGGTGGCATGTTAAATTTGCAGTTAAGCTAAGAAAAAATGCTGTGGCTACAGACTGCAAATGTCCTGGTAAACATGCATGGCAAGTATCTGTCAGATCCTGAGGCAGATTTCACTTAACTGTTTGGGGATTTTCTTCCTGCTCTCTTTACCATTTTTGCAGCTGTCCCTCTGGGAAACATCCCAGAAGCCTCTGTCCCCATTAGGAGGAAATATTTCACTTCCTCACTTTGATTTTGAATGCTTAATGCTCCTGTATAATTCCCCTGACCTATAACCAGTCTTGGCTCCTGTGCATACAGAAGAAATGCTGATCTAGATGATAAACTTTTATGAAACCACTTTAGAAATACATCTAATTAAGTAAACACGCTAAATGTGAGATACTACTGTGGTCTGTAAATTTTTCAGATTACATTGATTCGTAACCAACATTAGCTATAGTCATAACACACTTTTTCTAAAATATGGGAGCCCACCCAGGATAGCTCCACTGATTTAGCTAAGTTGCATGATGCTTTATTCTTTCCGAATTGCAGCAGGGCAAGGACCCACTTGACCCCTCTGTCAGCAGCATGGGCAGTGTAAGAGCTGTAAATGAACTTCCTACTTGCTTCTGCCTGTTCTCTGCCAGAAATTGTTTCTTCAGTTAGGTCAAGAACTGGCTACAAGTGAAATGACCCAGTTACAAATGCAGTATTTAGGCATTTGCGCTGTGTTTACATGGCAACATTGGGTGTCCTTGGGGGTGATTGCAACAGGCAAAGTAATTGCTCAGTCAGAGCATGAGGAGCAAAAAAGGTCAGGATATAACCATGAGATTAAATAATTTCTCCAAATGATCTTCAAAAGCTTTAGCAAAAATGTATTGGCAGTGGAGGTGTGGGTTGCTGTATTTTTTCTTACCTGGATTGTTGAAGCATCTAGGATAAATTCAGGGAAAGTAGAAAAAGTGCTCATGGTTTACTGCTCTAGGAGCTAATCTCAGGGTAGCTGAACTTTAAAGACTCTTCTGCTAGGACACAACTGCTTTAAACTGGTCCTTCAATGTAAGTTTGTACTGACTGGCCAGCTGGGGCACTTAGTGCAACATGTTAATTCATATTTGATTCTTAAATGTTTTCCAATGGTTCTGCTTAAGAAGCATTTAACAACTACCTCACCCTATCAATTAAGCGAACTTGATTGAAACACAATTACATCACCATAACAAGCTTTGGAGCCAATTCTTAGGCACCTGTAAGAATGCTGTTAGAGGTCTAATACAGTATTTCTTTCCAGGTTTCTAGAACTGCAGTCAAAAGTAATTTTCAGGACTGAAGGGGTCCTGAATTTTTTTCATTTTACTTGAATACTGGCTCTTGGTTATGCCAGAGGACTTAAACTGCTTTGAAGCAAAAGCTTGAATTCTTGGTTTCTGAACCCAGAGTGGAGTGAGTCTTACAATTTGGCCGTTTTGTGCTCTGTTTACATGGCAACATTGGGTGTCCCCAAGGATGATTGCAACAGGCAAAGTAATTCCTTGGTCAGAGCATAGCAAACAAAAAAGGGCAGGATATAACCATTAGATTAAATAATTTCTCCAAATGATCTTCAGAAGCTTTATCAAAGATCCATCTGTCTTAATAAAAGAGCAGTAGCTCTAAGCCTACTGTGACCTTTAAAAGAAGCGTATGAATTGTCTACAGATTCAAACCACAGCTAACATTTATAGAATTGTCCCATTATTTATCTTGTAGAAGTATATATAATGTATCTCTTGGGTTTGCAAAGGAAATGGAAATAAGCAAAAGCTTGCCAGCTATGGTTTCCACCAGTAGATAATCTGGAATTAATGTTTATAACATTGAACAGTGGCACAGCCAAAAAGATGTTGCTTCAATGACGACACTGCTTTCCTTAGAGCTCCACCAGGTCTTAAACCATGGAGGGGAAATGCCCTCCCCACATCAGTGCCAATACAAAAGGAAAACTGCAGGATTTAGGAGACTGTCCCTACACCTTTGCATTTCCACACACATTCACTGAGCTCAAAGATACACTTGTTAGCAAGAAGCAGATCTTACTTTTCTACATCATTTATCTCAAATTGCTCTTAATAATTTGGATCTGAAGTGCCTATTAAATAAAGCTTAAAAATGTGTGATACTTAATGCCTCTGGTTTACAGTGCCAGGTTTACAAGAGTCTTGCCAATTCTTACAACTAGATGATGATTTTCATGATATTTCAAGTTTCCATTGCATATCCTTACTTGCTGATGTTTAGATATTTAATACTTGTGGCTGAAGAGAAAATGTGAGACTGAAGCACCTGGAAGCTCTGAAAACATACAGGAAGAACAAACTTACCATTTATTATTTTTATTTAAAAGTTATGCGTAATCCAGTTTTATAACTTGGGAAGACTGTCTGGACTCATGGTTTTGGAATGCTTTAGATTGGCAGCACCTTTCCCAATAGTGGCCACTTTATTTCCCATTCTCTGCGCCTGTCTACTCAATTCAATTCATTACAGCATTTTGCAACTGAGCAGGGAGTGCCACTTGCGTATCCAGCACAGGTTTGCTGTAGTCTGAGAAGTGAGCAGTTATTTGTGCCATACACAATTGGAAATCAGCTGTCCCTGGCCCAAAATAATGCAGTTCATGAGCTTAGCTCTGTGCTTGTTAACTCACCCTAATAAAAATTCATGTGTCTCCTCAATTTACTGCAGCCAAGTCACTCCCAGATGTCTGAGAGGGTCAAAGGCCTCGCAAGATCATGATCTAGATGAATAACATTTTACCAATTTAGAAGGGAATGTTTAGGCAGAAATACCCTAAAGAAATGCATCATCAAAGCCATGACTAGGCAGTAAGTGTCATTATTTTAGGTAGCAGAGAGACGTGTAACCCAGGATAGCTCCCTGGGGACATGGATGCTGGCCTGGATCTTGAACTCCAGCTCCCATGTCCCCACACCGGCTCCAGTGTCTCTGCCTGGCTCTGCACCCTGCTGAGCCAGCATGCCCATGAAGGCATCTCTTCCCACGTAGGGTGTTGGAGACCTATGGTGTAGTCAGTTCTCTCATTTTGTGTTTGTTGAGGCTGGCTAGATCTCCACAAGTGGTGTGATTTTTGACCTTCATACTGACTAGGTCTATATTAATGATTTTCATCGCTGAAAATGAGATCTACAGTGTTTACTCAACCAGTTTAAGCAAAGGAACTTGGGAGCTTTCCCAGTCATTTTGTCTTCAGGCTACAAAACTTTTTAAAAAAAAAACAAACAAACAAACAAAAAAAAAACACTAGTCTGTTTCCCAAATACTATTTCTCATTGTTATCTCTGTAGCATTCATTCAAATCAGCATTCAAAGTTAGACATAGTATTACATCTGAAACATTCAAGAGTCATGTGGTAACCTTCTCTCTCTCGTCTCTTCATCCCTTCTTTCCCATTCTCAGACTTCAAAATGGTGAACCATGGTTTGGTTTGAGTTTGTTTGGGTCATATTTCACCATGAGGGCTACAAACTCACTACTAAGAGAGAAGGAAGGAAGGAAGGAAGGAAGGAAGGAAGGAAGGAAGGAAGGAAGGAAGGAAGGAAGGAAGGAAGGAAGGAAGGAAGGAAGGAAGGAAGGAAGGAAGGAAGGAGGGAAGGAGGGAAGGAAGGAGGGAAGGAGGGAAGGAGGGAAGGAGGGAAGGAGGGAAGGAGGGAAGGAAGGAAGGAAGGAAGGAAGGAAGGAAGGAAGGAAGGAAGGAAGGAAGGAAGGAAGGAAGGAAGGAAGGAAGGAAGGAAGGAAGGAAGGAAGGAAGGAAGGAAGGAGGGAAGGAGGGAAGGAGGGAAGGAGGGAAGGAGGGAAGGAAGGAAGGAAGGAAGGAAGGAAGGAAGGAAGGAAGGAAGGAAGGAAGGAAGGAAGGAAGGAAGGAAGGAAGGAAGGAAGGAGGGAAGGAGGGAAGGAGGGAAGGAAGGAAGGAAGGAAGGAAGGAAGGAAGGAAGGAAGGAAGGAAGGAAGGAAGGAAGGAAGGAAGGAAGGAAGGAAGGAAGGAAGGAAGGAAGGAAGGAAGGAAGGAAGGAAGGAAGGAAGGAAGGAAAGGAGGGAGGGAGGGAAAGGAAAGGGAGGGAGGAAGGGAGGGAGGGAGGGAGGGAGGGAGGAAAGGAGGGAGAGAGGAAAGGAGGGAAAGAAAAGGGAGGGAGGGAGGGAGATTTTTTTGAGACTGAGATCCTGTGATTCATTTGCATGTGTTTACACCTACTGGGCCCTATTTTCTGCTACTTATGCCAAAGCTCTCCAGAATGCTACTGCTTAAATTTGATATCATTTTGCACCTACCTTGGCATTCACTGTGGCAGATATCAGTGATTACCAAAGAGGCAAACCAACTCTATTGGCAAAGAGGCAAATCACTCTATTGGGTTTTCAGGCTTATTGCAGTCAATAACATTGGTAATTTTATATAGCTCTCTGCTACACTTTAAAGTTAATATTCCCTTGAACAAAGTGTGAATGGAGGCATAAAAGGTTGAGGTTTATTTTTTTGCCAGTTTATCTACAGAGAGTATGCATGGGGAGATCTGTTTTTGCCATGGGAATGGGTGGACTGTCTCCTTCTGCAATGAAAACATATGGTTCCCCTAGGGAATAGCAGCCAGAGAGACAGAGATGTAATAATTAGGGCATTTTCTGGAAATTTTCCCTAGTGCTGCACCTTGTCTTGCAGCTCCATCTTACACTTCTGCAGATTGCACTGCAAGCCATAATATGCAGCAAAATTGAAAGCAGTCTGTACAGACAAAGAGAAGACTGAAAAAAATCAATCAATCAATCAATCAATCACTGTGTGCACAAAATACTGAAGGGACAGTAAAAGTCATTGTTTCTCCTCTCTTCTTGAGAAGTAAAAAACAAAACAAAACAAAACAAAAACCACCCTCCACCAAGATCTATTACTTACCTGACTAGCACAACACTCTTATACAGTATAGTGTAGTAGGTTTTGGGCACAGAAACAGTCCTCTGAAGACCCAGGTCGATATTCTTGTTTGGAAGTGCCTGCAAGCATCTCTTTCCACTTGTGGAGTTCGTACTTTAGAGAACTGGGCTGCTAGCCCCACTTGGGAGCTCCTACCCTAGCATACAGTGTTCTTTGCTGCCTGTGAGGACTGGAAGCAGAATCCTAAATCCTAAACATACCTGTGTTCACAATGGAGAAGCACAGCATTTTTCCCCATTCTCCTCCTATAAAGCTCCCAGACCTTACCTGAGTGTGAGGAAGAGGAGCGCCCACCAACCCAGCGCCTGTCCCCAGCTCCACTCTTCCTCCCTCGGCACAAAGGGCTAGAACTGCCCTTTGGGTGTGCAGCAATAAAACCCATGCTTCTCTTCCAACAATCCCTCAGTCTCATTCAGCAAACTAAGTGGAAACTAATCCTTTGTTTTTCAGACTGATTATCAGGGTGGTCATTTTATTCTCACTTTCCAACATCAGCTGACCATCATACTAGGTTAATTTTGTTCTTTCAGCACAATATTTTTTAAATCGATCTCCAAAATAGCATTGGTATTTTTCTTGCCAATGCATGTCTCTTTGAGAAAACTAAGCTTTTATTTCATCAAGCCCAACAATTTGGAAATCTGGTTTCTTAATACAGAAGTTTTAAAGATTACAATTTCAAGCCCGTGGCATTTCTCAGTTTAATGAAACATCAGCTTTTGTTCTATTTTGCCCTCATCTTTTCCAATAAAGCTTTTTTTTTTTTTCTCCCCTGAAACAAAAGCTAGCACAATTAAAAATGTGATGAAACTGATCTAAAAGCACAGCTTGAAATTCAGCTTTGCAACTTACAGAGGATAATTATTTCACATTTTATTTTTCTTTTAATGTATTCATTTAGACACTACAACATGGTAGCAGATCAAAGGTCTAATAGAGTTTAATTGCAGTTAATATAAAAGTCTTTCTCTGTGTCATACAGAAATGGCAATGAAAAAGAAATGTAGCACTCCGAGCTGAAGGTGTGTGAAGTGACTGCAGTTTTACATGGAGTAGTCTCAGGCTGATCAGCAGCCACCATTGGCAGGCAACAAGCAGGCCTCTGTGTCAGTTTGAACACTGCAATCTGGAAGATGTGTGGTGACTGCCCATTTTAAATTTTTGGTGAAAAAGTTGTTTTCCTAGGACTCATAGCTCTCAGGATTTTTTTCCAAATAAAAACCTAGTCCATTTTATCACCTTACTTCAGACCTCTGCAAAGTGGATGGTGGTGTCACAGGCTGGCACTCCAGTTTTTGTGGCAATGCATGGAGAGGAACAGACGCAGTTTTTCAGACCTAAAAGAGATCTCCTGTCTGAGGAGGAGAAGAATCATTCTCTATTTGTGTCCTTTTTTCTCCTCTGACTATGAAGGAAGGCTAGACAAGCTGGGTTTAGCTTCTGAACCTTCAGTGCTGGAGATTCTTCAACACCCCCTACTCCTTTCTTTCCTGCTCCAACCCTAGTTCTTGTCCTTGGAATCCCATTTTCTTGGAAAACTTGTGCATATATATAACACAGAGTTAAGTACATATGTATTTTTATCCTTTTTTTTTTTTTTTTTTTTTTTTTTTGACTTCTTAATCTGTTGAGTTATAAATCTGGGGTCTGATTTACCACAGAATATGGTGAAAGAAAACAGGCCCAAATGACTCAAACCAAGGCCCTAAAGGGATTTCTTCCAGAGTGTGGCAGTAGATAAGATTTCTAGAGAAACTGCTACATTTGCACAGTGGTGAAGAACAAAGGCGAGGGAGGGAAAGAGGATAAAAAAGAGGCCACCAAAGAAAACAGCAGAGTGACAAGGAGGCAGGACCTCCACCACTCTCCCAGGTGCCAGCAGGATATCCAGATCTGCCCTTTACTCTTGCCCTTAATTTTTCTCCATCACATTGTGTTTTCCAACCAGTGTCTAAACTGCAGCTCTCTTCATTTTGAGGTCCCATTTTTCCTGCAGGGATCCACATGTTGGCTGGCAAGACCTCGTGGAAAGAACACACCGTTTATCTGGAGTCTTGCCAATGAAAAAATCTCCAG
Organism: Aythya marila; assembly: GCF_965140915.1. Taxonomy (NCBI): domain Eukaryota; kingdom Metazoa; phylum Chordata; class Aves; order Anseriformes; family Anatidae; genus Aythya; species Aythya marila. The sequence goes on along the minus strand of NC_139044.1, from coordinate 82,688,052 downwards.
GCCTTGCAGGAGTGTTATGTTTCTGAATAGCAATATGAGGGGCATCATCCACAAACCTTTTGTGCAGTTATGCAGCTAAGCAATAAATCACACAGAAACATGGGTTATTGCAAGATTCATAGACAATAATAGCTCTAGGAAAATGTGGCATAGAAAAGAAGCTGCGTATCAGGAGTCTCTTGGATGTTCATTTGGATTGCTTGGCTCCTGCCCAAAGAGAACTATTGTTATGTATTTTATATGCACTGAAGGAAACTTAATAGGAATAATAATAAATCATAAAAACGCCATATTGACTGATGCCCCCACATAAAAATGTAAATACTCAGTTGCTCTATTTTTTTTCTGATTTTTTTGCTATTGTTTCTAAAGGTGACCTTGAAATTATGATTGTGCCCCAGTTGCTTCCTTCCAATGAAAACAGACAAAAAAAGACAGAATTTTGTCTTTTGTAATGTGAATGTGAGGACTACATGTATTGTATTTCTCTGCAATATATTTTGCAAGAGAAATCTGTGAGACTGCACTTCTCAAAGGGTAAGGTTTGTCCAGAAAGGGGGAAAACTAACAAAGTCATACACTACATACCATCACTTCGGTATTAATTAACCCATACCATCATGCTGCAGAAATGGATGTTGCAACAGAAAACTCTGACTGAGGAGACATTTAACTCTTTTCCTACATATGCAAATACTCTGAGATAAATGTATTTTAGGAGAGAAGGGCTAAATATTGTTTGCTGTTCGTTATCCCATGGTTACCTTTCAAGGCCCTAGGCAGAGAGGGTTATTGCTTGAGGCAAGAGGGGAAGCCTTCTTCAGAGAAACCTGCTGCTTTTCCAGTTCCTACACAGAAGGCCACTTGCAGGAGATGGAAGGCTTTTGTTCATGTGAAGACACTATGTCATGAACTGTTTTTTACCAAAAATATTATCAGTGGCTTATGTCTATAACTGTATGAAAAGTTCAAAAACCTTCCCACTACGCAGAAACCGGAAGAGTAAGAAGTGATCCTAGTAGCCAGTATGAAAAGGTTTCATTTTAAGTGATGTCAACAATCATATTTTTTCTTGATATCCTCCTTAGTCTAAAGGACATATTTATAACTGCATTGTCACTGTACACCTGAGAAGGCAATTTGTGAACAGCAGATCAGTGGTTAGGGAAATTAATTCAAAGCCTTTTATTATAACCAGACTTGAATATGTTGGAACAAAATTGCTTAGTTTACCTGAGATATGCTATCATTTTCATTTAGCCTATCACATAATTCAACCATCATTGTCTGGAGATAATTACTGAAGAAGACAAGCTCTTGTCTTCCTAAAACAAAGCAGCATAAACTCATTTGCTGCAAATTAAAACAGATGGAAAATTGTTGCTGCTTTTAATATAGTTGCACAAAAAATGAGGTATGCAAGTATGTTAAAAGTAATTGCAGCAAATACAAGATTGTGGCTTATAGCATATGGTCTAAACAAAGTATTTAAGGCATGCAAGTTAAGATAAGTGAATTTATTCCTGAGAAGTAATTGGAAACTGTGAAAGAAACAGCTCCCCACAAAAGGCATTGGGTGCCTGCGGACAATCCCAGAAAACAAAACAAAACAAAATGAACAAAACCATTATTTGAACAAAGATTTCATTAGAATAACTTGCAGAAAAGTCATAAATATTGAATCAACAAATAAAGAACTTATATAAATGCACGTATGCATAATCACATGGATGCAAATCATCCCACTAAAACTGAGGACTCTACTTGCCTACCTAAAAATGAAGACACTGGTTTGTAGATCTGAGATCATGCAAGTTCTAATACAGGGTGACCTACCATGTCCCGAGATCTATACATATCCTTTAAGATGAGGTATAAAGTCATCTGTAATACTATGTTCAGAATCACTCTGCAGCTCAGGAGCAGCCTGACTGAGGGACAGATACTTCTTTGTTCACACAAACTTTTTTCTCTTACATTTGTTGCTACGTGACAGATGTATCAGAATTGCAACAGTTTTAACCACAGAAACTACAGATTCTGCTCTGCTGGGAGCATATTTGCTAAACTCTCAGCATTATTCTGTGCCAGAACATCTTTCAGCAAACACAAGAACATAGAGTTTTGAAGGGAAATGAAAACCAAGGGGATACTGCCTTCATAAAATACATTCAATTTAAAGAAAGAAAAGTATTCATAAGTATTCCACTTATCCCAGAACTACTGAAACTGTTTAGGTTAGTTTATATTACCTCTCCCTTCAAAAGAAAATAAAATTTCTCCTCTTCCAGGCAAAAGACCCACCTGTAGTTCAGAAGAGACTTTCTAACTGATGGAGAGCATGCCAGACCCTACACTAAATGTTTTAAGAGGACAAGTACATCATTTTCAGTGTTATAGTGATTTTTAGAGTGACGAACACATCCTGTCCCATCCCATCCCAAGGCCAGCCTGTGACCAGCACTGGAGCTGGTCAGTGTGGCTGCGCCTAGCTGAGGTTTAGAAATTTCTGGGGACATGGATTTTTCTCTCTCTAGGCAAAGCATATTCCATGGCTACACTACCCTCATGATGGACATTTTGTTTCCTAATGTCTGGATTGAACACTCATATTGCTGCCATTGCCCCCTTTTGCACCTCCTGTTACCACTGAGAAGATTTTGGTGTCAAAGTAGCCATACTCTTCAAGTATGGATAGGGGTAGGCTGCTGTTCAACTGCCTTTGATCTCTTTTTTATCAGAATAAACAAACTCAGCTCTTACAAACCCAGCTCTTCAGCCTATTTGCAATGGTTCTGTACAATAGACCCCTTGACCATTCTGGTAGCCCCCTACTTGGCTCTCTCCAGTTTCTTGACATCCTTCTTGAACTGGAAGCATATTTTTTATATTATATTTCACTCCACCTTATGCAATAAAAACATGTAAAAGTGATCTCTTTCACTTTAAGCAATTTTGAAGATGACTTTGAGCTGATGATGTTCTTTTGAAGGTGACTGTAGCTGGTGATGTTGCTTTCAGAGTGATGTCTTCAAATAGGAACAGTGAGAAAGAAAGAAAGGTCTGAAGGTGGAAACAAAGTGAAATGTAGGAAAAGATTAAGGAAAAAAAGATCACTCCAAGGATGAGCTGGGGGCCACCCATCTGGAAAGCAGCTTGTCAGAAAAAGAACAAGTTGGACATGAGCCAGCAATGTGTCCTTGTAGCAAAGAAGGGCACTGGTACCCTAGGCTGTATCAGGCAGTGTTGCCAGCAGGTCAAGGGAGTTGATCCTTCCCTTCTATTCAGCACTGGTGAGGCCACACTTGGCGTTCTGTGCCCACTTCTGGGCTCCACAGAACAAGAGTCATGGACATTCCAGAAGGAGTCCAACACAGTGCTATGAAGATGATGAAGGTACTGGAGCATCTCTCCTATGAAGAGAGACTGAGACCTGGGACTGTTCAGCCGGGAGAAGAGAAGGCTCAGGGAGGATCTCATCAACGTACATATATACCTGAAGGGAAGTGCAGTAAAGATGGAGCCAGGCTCTTTTTAGTGGTGCCCAGTGCCAGGACAAGAAGCCATGGACAAAAACTGAAACACAGCAGGTTCTGTCTGAATATCAGGAAGCACTTCTGTACTGTGCAGGTGACAGAGCTCTGGCACAGGTTGCCCAAAGAGGCTTTGGAATCTCCTCCTTGGAGATCTTCAGAAGCTGCCTGGACATGGTCCTGGGCAACCTGCTCTGGGTGTTCCTGCCTGAGCAGGGGTTGGGGTCAAGACGGCCTCCAGAGGGCCCTTCCAGCCTCCACAATTTCGTGATTCTGAAAAGGCCAGAAAGAAGACAAAACAAGACTAAAAAGAGGGGGAAGGGAACAGTGAAGTAAGTTATGCCCTGTCACTACTGCTACATTGTGGTCCAAGACAAATGTAAATTAACATGATCTATTTAGCAAACAGTGATGGGCTGTATTTGAAATCATTTAAGCTGCAAGTTTATTTCTTCAAAGAGAGGAAAGCCAATGGCAAAAAGAGTCTTCAAAATAATTTCCGTGTTCTACATGTACATCTCACTAAATGTGCTTCTCAGAAGCTTTACAATGACAGCCCTTGAAATATATCTTTCATTTATTTCAGTCCCTTTATAACTCTGTAAGAGCAGAACACTTCTGTCATGGAGGGGGAGGTCTAAAATAGCCTTCTGTCAGGGATTTTGTCTGAGCTTGCTGTGGTGCCCAATCACACCAGCAAATCCAAGCTTACCTCCACCTCCCAGATAGATAACTGAAAAACTGATAGATGACTGAAAAAAAAATGGAGAATCAAATCTGGAATATGAATTGGTCCTGGTGGAAATGCTACTTAAAATCTTCCAAAGTAATGAGTAAATCATCCGTACAAGGACTTCCTCTAAAAATGACTTCATCGTATCAAGGGCAGCACACTACCCTCCCCAGAGCTCTGTGGAGGTCTGACAAACAACTTGTTCAAGACCTACTGCCTCAGTGGAACTTCACTTACACAAGGAAATCTGTCGTATTTTTGGACTTGACTTCTGTGAAAATAAATAAATAAATAAACAAGTCTTGTGACAAAACCAAAGGAGCAAACAGCCCTGACGCCACAGGGCTTGGGAGTGTGCTCCAGACCGGCCACCAGCTAATAATTACGGAAACAGGAGGGCTACGCTTCCCTCCTGTCAGATCCGTGTGTGGTAAAGCGTTTTGCCAGACAGGATCACAAAGTGCTTTTGTCGTGTTTGCACCTTGCTGCCTTGTAGTTTTTGTAGTGTCGATGGGGCTACATCCCAGCATTTCTGGAGGCAGAAGTGATTCCAGTCAGAAAAGGCAGCCTGGAAGACAGCTTTCTGGTTTTATAGAAGTCAGAGGGCTGATTATGCTTTATGGCAGGTCAGAGCAGCTCTACAATCTTCCACAGCCTCAGTGGGATGTTGTGTTTTGCACGAGCGGCCTTCAGCTGTTGTGTGGTGTTGCTGTGCAGTAATGCTGACAGCTGCTGTGCTGTGCTCCAAATTAGTGCCTTCCTTTCACTCCGCAGTGAAGTAATACCTACACGCAAGGCCAATTTCCAGTTCACTATGGAAATACCCCCAAAACAAGCAAAAATACTACCAAAACAGATGCTTTGCGCCCATTTCCTATCAGCCACACGATACTTCCTGTTTCTATATGGAGTTCCCCACTTACTCCCACACCAGTTCATTTTTTTTTCTTTTTTTTTTTCTTTTTTTTTTCTTTTTTTTTCTTTTTTTTTTTTTTTTTTCTTCTTTTTCTAGCAGTCCAAATATTTTGGTTTGTGAAATGAATTCAGCATCTCAGTTGTTCGTCTCAGTTATTCCACATTTCTTACAAGTAGGTCCCACATAACTGTCAGGATGCTGAGCCATGCTGGTAAATGATGGCATACGGCCTGGAAGCCTGTTTTTCTTCCTGCAGAGCCAATTCAAAGTAAAATTTGATTTTGGAAGCCATTTAAAGATCTTCTGGGAAAATGATCGTGAGTGATGAAAGGAATTTTACAAGTCAATAGCTGTAACATATTGATAAAATGGAAAACATAAAATAGTTTTTAATCAGCTTAGCGTTCTCAAATTGCCTTGAGAACATCTGAATTGCCATTTTGGTCCAATCAAAGTCCCGTTTGACCTAGTATCTCATCTTCAGTAATGGTCACTGTCAGGTATTTCTCAGCCTGTGGCCTCTGCCGTGCCAGCAGTCCATTAAACATCAGGTGGAGACCTGAAAAGTGGTCACAAATCTTCTTTTAAGTAATCAGTCAAGCAAAGATAACAAGGAAATCAAAGTAATAATATTCTCAAAACATTCTTGAAAAAGGCAAGTGAGTGAACACTCAAAGCATAGCTTAATTATAGCTGTTTAAGTATTAAAATGTTATAGTTGTATCATACAAGGTGGTCCGTGGATAGTTTTCCAAAAACCTAAACAACCCATGAGCAAACAGAATTGGAGAGACACTGCTAAAGGGGAATACACAAGGAACTCAGAAAAACTCAGAGAAGTTCTTTTTTCCTATCCCAGCAGCCAGAAATAGGTTTATACAACAAAATGGAATCTGATGTCTCAGTCCCATAAAATTCTTTTATATTTAAAAACACCACATCTGAGAATAAAAATGTGGATTAAGAAACAAAACCTCATTATATTAATGAATCAATGTTGGTTCTCACAGTTTCTAAAATCCTAACAACCCCCACCCCTGAACAAATCACATTTTCCTATTAAGCTGTCTTTAACAACTGTGTTCACTACTCCATTAGTCATTACTGTACATTTAAGTATGTTCCAGTGAACAGAAAAGCATGAATAGAAGTCCTTTCTATTATTCTATGACTCAGGTCACACTGCCTAAGCAACTTGGAAGTTTGCTAGTTGTGGTTGCAGCACCTAAAGACAAACACTTGGAACAACCAGGGCTGTTGCTCTGGGGCTTGAGTGATTACAGATCTTTCATCAGTGTGACCTGAAACTAGATGAAAGAGCTATAAGTTCTATGTATGCTGTTCAAATTAGAAGAGTTAAATAAGAGAGAATAAATACATATTAAATGAAAAACATGATCACAGTAATAACTACATATGTATACATAATACTAAAGATGAGAAGACTGTATTCTGTAAAAAACACTTCAGAGTGATATCTCCAGACAAAGCTGAGCATATTTTACTGCCACGTACTATCCATTTTGAAGCAGATAAAGTGGAATCAAAAAAGGATTATGCAGATACAGAGAGTTACTACTCAGCTGAATCTGGCAGATGCAGCTCTGTGTATTTTATACTTCCGTATTTGAAACACTGACATTTTTTCCATTCTGAGAAATGCATTTCCTATCTCTGTTCTTTTCTTGTCTGCCTTTATTGCAATTCTGTGAAAAGCACTAAGAATTTCAAAATTAGGAAATGGGTCAAAACTGGAGCATTACTTGCAAATCTGATGGAGACTGAAAGAGGACAGTATTTTATTGATTCAGAGACCGACAGCTGAGATTTCAATGCCTGTTTTGAGTCAGTCAGTCTGGGTCAGTCACTAAATGAGCAGAACTACTGCCAGTCTAGTTCTGTGCCTTGCAGGAGGTGGGCTGTATGTCTGAAGTGGGGAGCATGGGATAGAAGTCACAAGCCCTGCAAGATGCTTATTCTATTTTGGGCTCATCATATGACAATGACCCAAGTGACCCAACTTCCCCATGTCTTCATGCTTTGAAATGTCACTGTTAATATTTGCCTGTGTGAGGGCTTAAAGATCGCTGGATAAAAACAAGCATAAGTGAATATCATGGCTAAGTGAAAACTGCTAATATTGTACTAGTAATACAATTTAATGTAATTGTGAAAAAGTCCTCCATGCTATACTTTGGAAGCAACTAAGGCAACTAAAGCTGCCATTGGTAGCTACATTGTGCATAGACTTTCCATATTTGAAGTGTGTATTCACGCTCAGTGATTCACTTGTTGACATAAGTGGTACAATACCAAAGGCCAAAAGCTTTGTTTTTGATCCTCTGTCTCGCTGTACAGTAATTTGCTTAGCACTTTTATTTTTCAATTTCTTCATCTGAAACATTAGCTGTTATTTCTAAAGAACTCTGATGTCTATAAAATAGGAAGTGCTTGGTAATATTTCCCATATTGCAACAGGCTGACCACGCCCAAGTTCCAGGAGTTGTTTTTCCTAGTCCCCTGGTTAAAAAAAAAAAAAAAAGAGAGAGAGAGAGGGAGACTGTTAATTCCCTTTCTCCTTTTTCTTTCCCTTCCCTTCCTTTCCCTTTCCAATATTCTGCAGCATTATTAAAGCTGCCTTGTATGAAAGATTGACACATGCTATTCAGCTCAGCAGAGCAGAGAGGTGTTGTGTTCATCTCACTGCAGGTATGGAGGTCAGTGTCACACTGCATTCAGCAGTAATCCCATATGCTAGACCTCCTGTTCCCTGTTCCTGTATGCAGATATTTCCTGAACAAATCAAAGTGCTGTAAGGTTCTGATGGGAAATGTTACAGAAGTAGCAGCAACTGTTTGGAGTGGTACACTTCCACATCTGCATCCCTTTTTTATGAGGTAAAAATGACAAGGCAGCTGATGCGTGTAAGATCAGCGGTGTTGCACTCACTGTTTGCCTCGCACGCTGGCCAAGCAGGCTGGGACCTGGGCCTGCCTCCGGCTCCAGCTGTGCCAGCTGCAGAGACCATGCCCAGGTGCTCATCACCTGGCTGACTGATGCAGGCAGTGGGAGCTCCCTATGGAGACCTGCCAGCCGACCCACGGGCTGGTAACACCCACCCTGCAGGTGCTGACGAGCAGCTGCAGATGCGCTGGGGCAAGGAAGCCCTTGCTGAAGGCTGGAAAGGTCATGTACGCACAGCCTGTGGTCAGCTGCATGATTAGGCATGGGTGGGTGTCTGTGCTTGTCAAAACCTCCTGATGATTATCCTTGAACTGGATGAAAATGTTGAGATAGTCAAGCTTGCATTAAGAGAAAGAGACAAGAAACTTTAGAGGTAAAGTTGCTGGACCTGAGATATGTAGGAACAAATGCAAGCCCATGTTATGCAGAGAGCCAGGACATGTGTCCTAGTAGCTCCTTTTGGCCCTGAAGTCTAGTAAACTTATGGCCAAAACATTTGAGCTTGGTTGTCTGAAATTAAGCGCTTATCAAAAAAAAAAAAAAAAAAGACAGCTTCTATCAAAGTAAACAAAGCCCATATCAAAGCTTCCCAAATTACTTTAGGGCTTAAGGTGTTAAAAAGATTTGGGTTAATTGGAGTACTACAAAGAGATTCACAGTGTAGTGAATGACTGCATAGGTTTGAAAATAGTATCTGGAAGTGAAAAAAAGAAATTCACGCTGCAGATGTTTGTGGCTGGTTCTTTCTGTATGTGCCTGTGAAACAGCTGTGGGACTTTTTTGTCTTACAGTAATATTCTCTGTGGTGATCCTGTGCTGTGGGAAAAGCACTTTCCTGGCATTTCTGAGACAGGTGATGTTCCCAGTTCCCAGTTAAATGCAGATACAGATATGGATCCTTCTCTTCCCCACAGATCTGGATTCAGGTCCTTTCCTGAATCATAAGAATAGTTTTTAGTTGTCAGTGTTTCTAAGTCCCACATATTTCTTTGTGGGCGGTTGTTGCTGTTGGGAAGGGGACCAGGGCTACAGTAATGCTGGATATCTAGGTGGGATCCACCAAGGTACAGCAGGTGCCTGCAGTGCCTGCTCTGGTTGAAAGTGATCTTGCGATCCTAAATTGTCTACTTACAATGCATGTAACAACTCACATGATGTTGGCAGATAAGGAATATATAGTTGGGAGATATGGAGTACACAATGCTGCAGAGCAATCACAGAATCACAGAATGGTTTAGGATGGAAGGGACCTCTGGAGATCATCTGTCCTAATCTTAATCCCCTTAATAGAGTGGGGGAAAGTTTACTCTGCATTTAATTTTCAGTTCTGCCGCAGACTTCCCGTGGATGAGACACATTGTCTACCCTGTGGTTTAATTCCCACTTGTATAAAATAGAAGTAATTCTTCTAGATCTCACTGAGATGCTATCAGGCACAGCACAAGGCAAGGTACATCAGATAATTTCAAGAAAGCTGGTATGTCTTGTCTGTCCAGCACAACACAGAACCACGCAGGGATACCAATGTGAAACCAAGACGTATAACTGATCCTTGAGGAGCACAATGGAGCATTATACTAATGTTACAAGTCTTCTTCCACGTCCATAGCTAGACTGAACTGAGGCATGCCAGGAATCTCTGCATACCATGTACAGTATTTAAACTTGCCCTAAGATTTTATCTTTTTATATAAACATATATAAATCAGGGAAAAAATGGCTAGAGTGTCAGCTCTCTCCAGGTATGCTGAAGACATGATCCTCTAAAGTAATTCCACATCTCTTATCTGTGAAGCTTCAGAAATAACAAAAATAATCACCTGAGATTCAAAAGAGCCGCTACCTATCTGTGGGTTTCAGGCCCCAATTCCTTCAACTACATATTAGGCACTGCCTGATTTAGGCCATAGATTCACCGAGTGGCCTCCGGGGTGCTTATTTCTCTCTTCTGACCAAGGTGAGTACCCTTGGTGACTATATGCCTACCACAAATGCCCAAACTTAAGAAGGGTAAATGTATAGAGTATGAATACAAAAATGCATATTTGGACCCTGCTTTGGACCACTTGCCTAGGGCAAAATTAACACTTCTCTCCTCACCCTCTAGGTTAGACTAATTATTCTACCCTGAGAAATAGGTAATAACCACACTGAAAACAACCAGATAACTAAATAGTAAATACATCCTAAAACTGGATGAATGTGTTCCCATTGCTGAAGATAAATCCCCACAAATAAAGCCTGGTTTAACATGCATGGTGAGCATCCTTCTGCCCAGAGAGCCTCCTGAAAGAAAACCTCATAGAAATAGTGAGGAATATTAAAGCAGTTGATGCGATGGCAAGAGATGGGGTGATGAGCCTGCCTTTAGCACACCTCTGTTTGCATATCCAATTCACCTCAGGGAATTTGCTGTTTTGAGTTAGCAGCCAACTGAACCTCTCTCTAGTAAAAAATCCTCAATTTGACTAATTTGCTCACTATTTATGGCATTTAGTACCTTAACTCAAGGTTGCTGCAGGGCTTACAGGCTTAAAGAGATCTTCCTTTTAAGATAACGAACTACAATGATGATGGGGGCTTTGTAAATACATAAAAGGCACTGCGATATCATGGTAGGAAACACCTTGTGGAACACTAGATGAAGCGATAGGGGAAAGACAGGTGATCTGATTGCTAGGTTAGATCAGTTATCATTTGTATTAGCACATATATTTAAGCAAGAGGTATAAGGAAAGTTGTTCAAGTTGTACTCTCAACAGAAAATGCCTAAATCCATCTCTGCTATTATCCTTCAACAGCTAAAGTTTTCAAGGGAAGTCCGAGTGCTAGAGTCAGCAGACAGTGCTTGTTACACTCTTCCTTCTGGAGCACATACCCACTGCTCACATTAGGCTGCCTTGTGGCCGAAGGAGAGCAGCAGAGAGACTTTACAGCATGATGAAGAATCATCTTTCTCACGAGCCCTTTTTATCATCTTGGCATCTGATGTTTTCACCTCATTTACCATACTAGCATTATTCGATTCTGATAAGACCAAACTCTACTCAGTCACAGTGCATTATTTTAAGTTCATAACAACAATAATGAATTCAAGTATCTGTCATCTAACCTGTTTTTATGAGGACCCTAAACTAGAGAGGCTGTTCAATAATGCAAGGATTTATATTATTTTTTTTTTTTGATGGGGGGCACACTCAGAGCAAGACATGCAAATGCAGCATCATTTGCTCATAAAGTTGCAGGGACGACTACGTTTGACTCAAGTCAGTGTGCTGGAGTTAAAATGGAAGTCAGAGCCATCACTTATCAGCTCTTTTAACTAGAGGTCAGTGCATCTAAAGGATGCTGTAATTTTCCACTGCTTTCTACAAGGACAGGAATTACTTTTTTTTTTTTTTTTTCTCAGTACAGCCCTGCATCACTCTGTGATCCTGTGAGCGTAATCCCTTGGCACTAAAGCCTCTTATTGACGATGCAGTAAACCTGCTCTGTACACACCAGAAAAGTAAAATAAAAGATGTTCCAAATTTGTGTTTGGCAAAATAAGAGACTGAAATCAATTAGATGTTTCCAGATCAATAGGGGTTTCAGTCAATACCCTTCTGTCAGAACAACATCTAGCAGACCTGTTGACAGCACTCAAAATCTCATGATTTAAAATCTCTGTTTGGGTTGTTATTAAAGCTGTTATTCAGTCCTTATCTGTTTGCTGCTACTTGTAGAGACTGTTTGTGGGGACAGCCTGAAGGTCTTGACTGAAAGTTTTGGCTGTCGCACACGAAACTTAATTACAAGGTCAGAGGCAAGAACTTGTTTGTTGGGGATGTAGGGGAGGAAAATAAAAGTTTTCGAGATTTCGCTTCAGAGCAATCTCCTTTTGCATTTGGGGGCAGTGTCACTGTTGCAGTCCAAGGCTTGAATTCCATCTTTGTTTAATTAACCCGAACCCAAATATTGCTGAAAATATTTGCAGAATTTGGGGAAGCTTCCGTCCAGAGTCAGCCAAGCAATTCTAGGAACAGTTCAACCTGCCACATCCTAACATCTATATTCAGCAAGATAAGTAAGCAGGAATTCTTTCCTTTAGCACTGAATTCATTGCCAAAATGAAGTTCAGAAGCTATCTGAGAATCTAATTCCTCAAGGATGGAGGCACTGAAGGACATGCGTAAATCTTGCCCCGCAGCGGACAATGAGTACCAGTACAATGAGAATCAGAGGAAGAGAGCTCACAAATTATGATTACCATGCGGGCTGTGGGAGCCTTTGACCTTCCTGAAGGGCAAGAGGGGAAAGTTTCTGTGCACCCAGCAAGCACTGCTAGGCGGGACTAACACCCATCCCCTGCAGATGAAGAATCCCCCCAAACTGCAAGCCTTCTTGAGGGAAACAAATTTCCATAGGCCAGCAGCTGCTGAAAGTGCTTCAAACAGCACAGGCCCACGCTGGTGATGTGCCTGTTTGTTGAAGATGAACTGAATCACATCCCTATAGGCTTTACACTGGACACATCCCTATAGGACCCTAAGGTTACTCATACCTGCCTCATACAGGCAAGCCAGCCCACTCTGCCCTTATGCCTGCATCACCTAAGGGTCTGTCAGTCTGTGTCTTTCTGCATTTCTCACCTCCCCACAGCAGGACCCTGGTCTGAATGCTGGCACGGTGAGGAGGCTGATGAGAGCCTGCTCACCTGGTGCTACTTTTACGTGGAGCCGAGCCATTTGGCAGCGTCACGCTTCATATTACATTACAAAATCCAATCGTCTCTCTCTCTTCTTTTCTTCTTGCCAGCAAGCAGCAGGTCCTGGGGCTTTGTGAGTTGGTTAAATTCTGTGAGCACAGACCCAGCACCATGCCACTCAGACAGGTAATATCAGAACGAATGCCTCAGCCCCGGGTCCATGTAGCTCAGCATACGGGGCTACCAGCACCAGCTAACAGTCCCCTGCTAAGGCTGACAGCAGGAACAGGCAACTGTTCAGTGATTCGCCCCCAAAACACCCTTGGCTTGCGGGCGTTCGTTCGCGGTTCAGGAACATTCTGGGTCAGGCACACTGCCTTTGTACTCCACTGCCCTCAAGTATTCTTTTGTCACTCATTCACCCAGCCATTACCCAACCCACCCACACCTCGGTGTGCACACATCCTGCAGCGAGCTGTTCCGCAACTGTTCCTACTGCCGCTGTGGAGTCTCCATTTACTTTTGCGTTTTGCATGTCCACCTTTTACTTCATTCATTTTTCTTTGAAAAAGCATAACATTTTTATCTGAAAATTTTAGAAGCTCGGGACAATTTGTCAGAATTGTAATCTCGGGGAGAAACGTAATGGGAGTGAGAAATATTATTGCAGTTATCTTGGCTCTCCTCTCGCCTTTACTTATCAGCGACTATACAAACTCCCGATGCAAACCCTTGCAGTTTGGCGACATTTGCACAATGCCCGACCCTTTTCCAGAACAGCCGGCCCTCGAGTAACGGGATGCCTCTTGGCCACCTTTCCTTTGCTTGAGCTCCGTCTTCCGTTCCAACTGGAGCCGTCACCGTCGGGAAAAGCTTTAAAACGCAATTTTGGGGGGCTTGCTAAGCGCATCCCGGGCTCCTGAGACCCGGCTTTGGGAGCTGACAACCTCCCACCGTACCGAGCCGCCGAGTACCCGCTGCGGAGGCGGACAAGTGCGTGTGTGTAGGGGGGGGGCGAACCGACTGCCGGACAGACGGCCGGACAGACGGCCGGACAGCGGTGTCCCGAGCCGGGCGGCGGCCGGGGGGGCGCCGCCGGGGCGCTGCCGGCGGAAGGCGCTGGGGGCCGTGCCCGGCCCGGCGCTATCCGGCCGGCGGGGAAGCGCTGCCGGCAGCCGCGGCTCGGCGCCCGGGGGCGGGAGCGGAGCCGGGGCCGCCTCCTCCGCCCGCCTTGGCTCGGGGCCCGGCCGGGGAAAGGAGGGGGAGAAGGGGACGGGGAAGGGGACGGGGACGGGGGAGGGGGGGGGTCCCGGTGCGCGGCGGCTCGCAGCGGGTGCGGGCAGCGCCTCCTGGCGCCGCCGCGGGGCCGGGGCGGGTGTCGGAGGGCAGGGCAGGGCCGGCCCCCCCGCGGCGGGGTGTGCGCGGCTGCCGCTGATGACAGTAATTTTGAGGGCGATGTTGCAACGGGGCAGAGTGTGCGGGGCGGCCCGTGCCCGCGTTTATAACGCTCCCGGAGCGCCCTCGGCACCGCGATCCTAAGCGGGGCAGCGGCAGCAGCGCCCGGCCCCTCCGCCCCCCCACCCCCTACCCCCGCCGCCTCCCCCTGCCCCCGGGCCGGGCACTTGGCCGGCCTCAGCCCGCCCCCGGCTGCTGAGCGCAGAGCACGGCCCCGCGGCGGAGATGAGGGGCAAGGAGGAGAAGTCGTCGCTCAAAGGTGATGATGGGGGGCACCGGGGGACACGGGGGAGGGGGGGGGCACCGACTGGGAGGGAGGAGGGGGCGTGAGGGACGCCGCGACCCGCGGCAGGTTGCGCGGGGCACCGGGGGCTGTGGCAGAGCCTGGGGTTTCTTTTTCTTTTCGCCTTTCTTTTCTCTTTTATCTCTTTAATTTCTGCCTCCGCTGCTAGCGGCAGTTTTGGCGACAGGCGCGAGGAAAGCGACAAGTGGGAGCAGGCAGAGCCCCAGCAGCCGCTCCCCTCGCCCCTGCCCTCCCCGGCGCCGCTGCGCCCGCACTGGGGCGCCAGGGATCCCCCCCGCCCCTCATCTCCCGGCGGGACCCCGACCCCTTTCCCTCCTTCTTCCCTCGGTGTAAGGCGCTTTTGGAGACCTGCGCCCACCTCGCTGGGTGCCCCTGCTGCTGTCACCCCCCGAGGTGCGGCCGGCTGCCAAGGGATGCCGCCCAGCGGCCGGCTGGTGTTGGGCACGGGGGGGGCACGGCAGCGGTGCCCCACGCACCGTGATCCCGAGTGGTCGTGGATAGGGGAAGCAAAAGGGAAAGAAATTCCTCTCCTCCCCCCTTTTCTTTTTTTTTTTTTTTTTTTTTTTTATTTTCTCCTTTTTTTTTTGACGTTTGCACTGGTGCACTTGTCATCTCCCCACCGCTTCCAGCAGCAGACCTCTCAGCCCTTTCCTCCCCCCGCCTCCAAGTTCAGGGAACCGGGACTTATTTATTTATTTTCCCTTACGTTTTCCCCTTTTTTGGCATTAAAAAAAAAAAAAAGGAAAAAAATAATTTTTTTTTTTTTTTGGTTCGCTTTTGTGCTTTTGTTTGTTTTCCTTTTCCCTTTCGGTAACGGCCCGGCCGGGATCAGGGCAGCGCACAGAAGGGACATTTGTTTGTTTTAATGCAAACCGGGCAGGAAATCTTGTTCTCCGGAGCGGGGAGCAGGGAGGGGGGGGAATCAGTCTCCCGGGGCCGGCAGCGGGGCGGCGCCGTTCATCCCCCCCCCCCCCCGACGGCCCCGGAGGCGGCCCCCGGGGGGGGGACGATCGGCGCCGCCCCTCTCCGGTCCCGCCCCGCTCCGCCGCCACTTAAGCGCTGTCGGGGGCCGCTCCGGGGCAGTGCGGTGCTGGTCGCAGTCGGCTCCTTGTCCCGGCATCTTTTTTCCCCTTCCAATCTCAGCGCAATGACAGTGAAGGCAGCCGAGGCGTCGGGTCCCACCTTGACCTACGCCAAGATGAGGGGCATGGTGGCCATCCTCATCGGTGAGGCGGGCAGCGGGGATGCTGCTGGGTGGTGTGCTTTTTTTTTTTTTTAACAAGACAGGCAGATGGCTTCGCGATTTTTTTTATATATTTTTAAAATTTTTAACACTCCTGTCCTTTTATTTTATAGCTTTCATGAAGCAGAGAAGAATGGGGCTGAATGACTTCATTCAGAAGATAGCCACCAACTCCTATGCATGCAAACAGTAAGTATCAGACACTTCGGCCGGGTTTCAGTAATAAATACCATTACGTTTTATGAGACCGAGGGAAAAAAATTGTTTACTCTAATGCCTCTGGCATGACTGTTACTGAAGAGTTAATTGCTCTTCTTGAGGTATTATTACTCACCTTGCACCAGTTCTTCATGAGCTGGGTTTGGGCGAGATGAGTCGGATGGGATTTCTAGAGCCCTGTCCCTATTTTGATTTGTACTTACGGCACAAAGACATTTCTTCTTATGGCCGATTTTACTTTCTCTAGATGGATTTTATTTCTCAAGCCGAATAGGTTGTTTCAGTTGCTTTCTTTAACAGTCTAAGCCAAAACTGAACTCTCGCCAGCGCGGTACTTGCTTGCCCTCTGGCGGAAAAATCTGCCTGACACTTACGGTGACTGATTATGCATGCTTTTCTCCTTACAGCCCTGAAGTTCAGTCTATTCTGAAAATCTCCCAGCCTCAAGAGCCTGAACTTATGAACGCTAATCCTTCTCCTCCGGTAAGCAGATTTAATGCTCTGTGAAGCATTTTTAGAACATCAACTGAGCTGGTAATAGAAGCGTAGCAAAATTAGCATCATGAGTGTAACTTCAGTTTATAGCACTGATGTAGCTGGGAAAAAGAGTAATTAAGTTAGACTGAAACATTTTCCTAAAGTGGAGAAGAAGATTTTAAAAATAAAGCTTATTAGTTGAAACTTCACTGTGGAATGTAGCTAAGACCTCAAAGAATTCTTAAGTAAACCACTGCTGTTACACTTCTATTGCGTAGTACCAAATAGTTTAACTTAATGACAGATGTCTAGATTCCTTTCCTTTTAGTGATAAGGAGAGGGCTGATCCTTTCTTTTGTGATCACTTTATCTATACTTTAAAAAAAAGAGAAGCACTGTTGAGCCTCTCACCACCAAGCTGTTTTAATAAATGTGGTTTCTATGTGTTTATTTTTCTAGCCCAGTCCTTCGCAGCAGATCAATCTTGGTCCATCATCCAACCCACATGCCAAACCGTCAGACTTCCATTTCTTAAAAGTGATTGGAAAAGGCAGTTTTGGGAAGGTAAGCTCAACTTCTTTTTACTGTAATTGATTATTCTTCAGCTCTTTTATGTAATGTCTGAGGGTTGTGCCTATACCGGCTTTGGGGAAAGGTGGTCATTTAAAACAGACCCGGGCATGTGCTGCTGCCCTGTGCCTGGCCCACTGCTGAGCTGTGGGAAGCAGGAGCGGGGTGCTGCATTTAAAAGTCACAGAAGAGCAAGGGAGTGAGGAGGCAGGAGTGCTTTAGCTTGGGGGAATTACTCTTGGAAAGAACGCTAGCTGTAAAAGCTGGATTTGTTTATCTGTGGGAGTGGTGATAGCTTTAGGCATTGCCAGCAAAGAGCTTGCAAGGTGAACTAGAGGAGTGTAGGAGTGCTCAGCATTTATCAGAAAGCGTTGTTTCTCATTGCTTGCAATTTGTTCTGTATTTCAGTATTGCTCAGTTCTGGGAATTTGTTCTGTTTCAGGTTCTCCTTGCACGGCATAAGGCAGAAGAGCAGTTTTACGCTGTCAAAGTCCTGCAGAAAAAAGCAATCCTGAAAAAGAAGGAGGTAAGCTGCTTCTTAGTGATGCTGTTGTGATGTCAGTCAAATACATTTTTACTGCTATTGCTCAGCAAATCCTGTTGCTAAACATTGATGGTTTCTCATGTTTTCAGGAAAAGCACATTATGTCAGAACGCAATGTCCTGCTGAAAAATGTGAAACACCCCTTCCTAGTCGGACTTCACTTCTCCTTCCAAACTGCAGACAAATTGTATTTTGTCCTAGACTACATCAATGGTGGAGAGGTAAGCAGCAAGAAAATTAAATACCGTTTCCTATCATGTGACAGTGGTAGGGTAGGCTTTTACCCCTTCCTTTTAAATAAAAGAGTTCCAGGGGGAAAAGCCATGAGGGAAAAGTTACTAGAGTTAATGTTTCCAGCCTGCCAAGTTTTGAACTACCAAAGGATCGTTAGGCCATTTCCTGCCATTGTTCTCCCTAGCTATATATGTTGAGTCTAATTAAGTGCATTGTTAACAGGCTTTGGCGCCGTTTACAGAACTTTGTTCTTTCTGTCTCCTGCAGTTGTTCTACCATCTCCAGAGGGAGCGTTGCTTCCTGGAACCAAGAGCCCGATTTTATGCTGCTGAAATTGCCAGTGCATTGGGCTACCTGCACTCCCTGAACATAGTTTATCGGTAAGCAGCGTTGTTCTGCTTGTTAGACTAAAAAAAATACAGGTCCTGTGTTTAATAAGCATTAAAAAGTTTACCTCAGTATTAGCTCAAAATAGCTAAACAGTCTTCTTGCTCTAATGAGTGCTTTTGTTCTTTCATCTTTCCTACAGTGACTTGAAGCCAGAGAATATTCTGCTTGATTCTCAAGGGCACATTGTCTTGACCGACTTCGGACTCTGCAAAGAAAACATAGAGCACAACGGCACAACCTCCACCTTCTGCGGCACACCTGAGGTACGTCCAGTCCTCAGCCTGCAGTGAGAATTGACACTTCTTGTGCATTTTTACAGTGGGTTAGACAAGTGGGAGGCAGTATGGGTCTTGTAATATCAGGCTGTGGTGAGGACATGGGGGACACAGCTTGTTGATTAGGGAGAGAACGGCTTTTAAGCTGTCTCCCTGTTTATAAAGTACTTGCATCTTTCCAGTAGCTTAGATGTTGCTGGGATTCAGTAAGCTGCTTTCACTCAACAGCAAGGGGGTTTCTTAACTGCAAGGATCGCTTTGGCTAACAAGGCTCTTTTCTTCCACAGTATCTTGCTCCTGAAGTTCTGCACAAGCAGCCCTATGACAGGACTGTGGACTGGTGGTGCCTTGGAGCAGTCTTGTATGAGATGCTTTATGGCCTGGTAAGTCCTTGGTGTCAGATCAAACGAGCTTGCTCTTGAGCTTTCCCTGTGCTCTCAGCACAGACTCGCATGTTGTCAGCCTCATTAACTTTGGTCTCTCCATTGCTGTTTTCACAGCCGCCCTTCTACAGCAGGAACACAGCAGAAATGTATGATAACATCTTGAACAAACCCTTGCAGCTGAAGCCAAATATTACCAACTCTGCTAGACATCTCCTGGAAGGCCTTCTGCAGAAGGATAGGACAAAGAGGCTTGGCGCCAAGGAGGACTTCGTAAGTGCCAAGTGGCCAGTTCTTCCCTGTGTGCAGCACAGGAAGATGACTAGGTCATATTACTTACATTAGCTGGGGTCTGAATTAATCTATTTTTCTCTCCCTAACAGATGGAGATTAAGAGTCACATCTTCTTCTCCCCAATTAACTGGGATGATCTCATTAATAAGAAGATTACTCCCCCTTTTAACCCAAATGTGGTACGTATCACTTCTAATTATAGAATGTATAAAGTGTCTTTGCTTCCTACATGTCTATGTGGGGCGCCCAGAAGCCAGAGGGAACTAATCAGGTAGCTGTGTTTGGGAAACACAGCTTTTCCTTTCCTTGTGGCTGTCTAGACAAGGTTAAAAATAAGCTGTAGCTGACTTTTTGCTGATGGACAGTCTAAATTTAGCTGGCTTTTTTTTTTTTTTTTTTTTGGCCTCTGACAAATGATTCATTTGCATGGCTATTTAAAAATAATCCCCCTTATCCCCATGTTACTAAAGGGTAAGGTAAGGTGCAGAAAGGAAGTAGCTTCACAAGCACAGAGTAACATTTGGCTTGTCAGATATTAGCATCTAAGAATAGGGTTGTGGTAGTTCTTCTACTGTCTGAGCACTTCTCCAGCTCAGTTTAATAACTTGTCCAGAGATGGTAGTCTCAGATTAAGGGTGCTTGTCCCATTCTGAATTGAACTGTGCACTTAGAGAAAATAGAAAGACTTGTTCTAAATGTTGTGCCTTTCCATTTCTCTCTTTTCAACAGAGTGGCCCCAGTGACCTGCGGCACTTCGATCCTGAGTTTACAGATGAGCCAGTCCCCAACTCCATCGGCCAGTCTCCAGACAGCATCCTCATCACCGCCAGTGTCAAAGAAGCTGCTGAGGCTTTTTTGGGCTTCTCGTATGCCCCACCCGTGGATTCTTTCTTATGAACATTTTTCTTTCTTTCCCTTTTTAATAATAATAATTATTATTTTTGGTTTTGTTTGGCCTGCTGGTGGAATTGCCAGTTGACCAGTCATCTTGAAACAGAATTTGCACATTTCCACCATGGCAGCTTTGCAGCCTTAATTTCAACTACACTGTTCGCTGGAAGCTTTTTTGAAGAGCACATCACTCTCTGAATGAGCGTTACAGGCTTTTCATTTCCATTCGTTCTTCCCCCAAAGTGGTGCTGTCTCCTTGGGAAAGAAAAATAAAAGTGACTGCTGCCATAGGCTGCTACAGCAGACTGTAGGAATAAGAACAAGCAGTTTTGAAATCATGCTCTGAAAAGCCTTGCCTGAAGATCTATCCGCACGTGATGAGGATTTTATGAAATGTGCCTTTTTCTGATGAGATCTTGTTAGCTCCAAAGCTTTCCCTGTTGCAGAGTGTGTTTCTTAGTTCATTTATGTGGGTTTACTATGTGAACAAATGGTATGCGTGTGGTCTGCGTACTACAGATGGACTTAGTGTAAAGCATCAATGTGACACTTGCAGGATACCACAATGTGGGGCATTGTTTGTTTCTTCCATATTTGGAAGATAAATTAAGTGTAATTTTGAAATTTTTTTTGTAAATCTATACAGTCAACTAAAATTATTGAAATGGGCTCACAATTACTTGTATCCAAATGCTTGAAGAAAGCATTGCTGCTATGAAAAGATTTCTATTTTTAGAAAGGGTTTTTATGGACCAAAATGCCCCAGCTGCAGTCAGTCAAAGCTGTTGGTTTCTTTTTTTCTTTTTCCTTTTTTTTCCTTTCTTTTTGTTTAAAAGATGTCATCTGTAAAATGGGCATTATTTATGGTTTTGGGGGTTTTTCATTCCTAATTGTATGTATTGTAAAAAAGATCTGTACATTCAGTTGTAACTCTAGATGTATATTTAAACTTACAGACTTACTTGTAATGTATACTATCATTGTAATGTAATATAATTAACATGGTTATATGTATCATATTTTTTTGTGACCAAACCCATTGGTTTGCAGTAAAATCTTGAAAAATACATCCATGAAGTCTCATTTCTCTTTTAAAACAAAGGTTTTATCCCTTAAAAAAAAAAAAATAGCTTCTTTAAAAAAATAAAAATAAAAAAAAAAATCAGCTGCCAATTAGCAAGGATACCTGTATAACTTTGCTTAGGTGTGTGATGATTATTTTGTCAAGCTGCACATATACATGCTGTTTGCCAAAATACTTGGTCTTCTAAATGTGGGTGGGTATACATCAGTTTGGGCTCCCTTGTGTGGGAGCATCATAGGTCCTCAAGGACTTTATCTACCTCTAGCAAAGTGATGGTACTGCTCCCTGATGTAGACAAAGCTTAACTACACTTAAAGAATTAACTCATTAGGACAGTTGTATAACAAAGACTTGAGCTATTTTACTACTATGCTGCAGACATGCTAAAAGTAGGTTTTTCTAAGGCTAGTGGAAGCTCCCTATTTGGGCATCTGTCTGGGAGCATTGAACATTGCTGCTATAACGTGTACAATGCACCCTGAAATCTGCCCTCCTACCCTATAGCAAGAGGGCAGATTTCACCAACTCATTAAATGATTAAATGCTTACTTGGATGGGGTATGCATTTTGTGAAAAAATGAGCTGTTAAATACAGGTTTTTATTACTGACTACAGCTGGGTGGATTGCAAGAGGGAGTTGCTGTCTTGTTTCAGTCAAGAATTAAGCTTCTGGGGTGATCCCATTCAATTTCTTTTTCTGCATGGTGATGGATGGCTTCCTTCTATTAGGGACTGCGTGCCTGCACCTTATTTACAGCTCCCATTGTCCGCTGGTTATTGCAGTTGGTGGTCTTAGCAATTTGGAGTATCAAAATGAGCAGTTGCTCAGAATAACCTGGACAGAGTCTGCTGTAGCTCATGTCACTGCAATAATGGAAGTGTAAGCAAAGCTCTCATAGGGATGGTATTTCTGTTCATTATGTTTCTGAGATAAAAACATTCAGTAATTTTCCATCTTTTATTATCTGCTGGATGAAGGAACAACAACAACAACAAAGTGTTTTCACCTATAAATCGTGTCTCTGGGAAACTACTCTCACAGCTGAAAACGCTAAGTTATAGCAGCCAAGAAACCCGTCTCCTTTCAGATCATGTTAGGATATGAAAGAAATGTAGCTGCCTCCCCCTCAGACTTCAGCAACCTTCAAATTCATAAGTTCAGTAACTCTTTGAATAGCATGCTGACAGGCCTTGCAAAGTTTTCCACTGCTATAATGTGCCTGAAACATCTTTTGTGTTGATGCCTTCTGGGACAGAGGTGTTAAAATATAAAGTACTAATTTGCTTCTATAGAAAATGAAACTGCACTTGCTACGCCACACAGTTTTGTGATATGCATTATCTTTGCCTTACATTTCCCACTCATTAGCAAGGTGCTGCATGTAGATATGCAAACAGAAAAGTGCAGCCTTAACGTAACAAAATGTTAAATGCTTTCTACCAATTTTAATAAAAAACCACTGGAGGTATTAATAATGAAGAAACGTGGAACTTCAGTGACTCAGAGCTGTACCATGGGTGCATTTTGTCTTTGCCAAGTACATAGTAAAATTTTAATGGGTTACTTTTAAAAAAACAATCAGTCTGATTGTAATTTTAACTGTTTTACTGTGCATAGGCTCATTATGTTGCTGCTGCTTTGTGCAAAAGTCTGCAACTGTTAGCAATGCATATTCAACACAACGCCTCCATTTTCAGTGTAGCAAAGGTGAATAATTTGCCTGTGTTTTTATATGCCTGGTGTTAACATACTACAGGCATGCCTAAAGGGAGACAGTCTGTGGTAGTCAGCTGTGCTATAACTGCCACTGGCTTGGGTAGCTTTAGGTAGCAGAACAGTTGACCCAATGAGCCTTAAATCAAACATTATATTGTATCCTGTCCAGTAAGTGCCATAGGGCCCTCTTACATTCCTTGGACGGAGTGTATTGATGGTACATACAAACATACACAAATTCAGACATTTCACATAGTTCATTCTGTATCACTTATCTTTATGCACCATAAGTCACATATCACTTCATGAACCTTAGGAAGTTAATTGAAGCTTCCTGGTGATTACGGTATACTTCTTATGCTCCATGTATAATCAAGAAAGTGTCAGGTACTTTCTGGAGGGTGGTATCTACCTTAAGAGAGTCAGGCAGGAAATGCCATTTTCTCCTCCAAAAGGTTTTCACAATGTATTCTATGACCATCTTCCATACACTTCTCATAAAGAGTCTGCAGAAATTAATTAAGAAAAAAAAGACTCTTCTAATGCTTTGCAAGTAGAGTGAAAAATTTCTACTGGCAGATACCAGAAAATAATAATAATAATAAATAAATAATAAAAAAAAGAGGGGACATGGCTCAGAAAAGAGCTTTGTGTGGTGGGTCTAATTAGGCATCTTACCTAGGGTACCTAAAATGAGGTGAGATGAATCCTGGCCCATCTGCACTCTTCTATGAAGTGAAATAAAATATTTAACATTACTCTCCTATTTTACTGTAGCTCTACAGATGTTCATGTGATACCATATGGCTATAGTTGTCCCTGGTAGATCTAGCAAAATGGCTTATAGTAATGATGGTTTCTGATACCTCCCACATTCACTGTTTCTGATGTCAAGACCAACATATAAAGACTGAGATAAAATTTTCCATGCTGGCTGGAACTGCCTCTGGAAAGTTTCTGTAAAAATGCTTCCAAAACTGCTTTCCAAAAATGAGAGTAAACAAAGAAAAAAAAAAAAAAAAAAAAGTGTGTCCTTTGAAAAAGAAAACTTTAAACAGATAGTGCAGATACGTGCTGCATTTATTTTTTGAATCAGAGACAATCTGGCCAGCAGATTGCTTTATTGTCAGGTAAGGCATGAGATGAAAGTTTTCTTTGGGAGACTGAAGTTCATCAGTTTTTTCTGTAAAGGTATGGGTACTGCAATAATGTTGTATAACTGCTACACATTTCCATTTGGTCACCTGCAGTCATGACATAAATTTTACAACCTTCAGTGTTTGGGAGCCCTGAAGACCTCAGGGGTCTATTGTTTATTCAGGAGTTTCCTCCTACTCCCATGTGCCTGAATAATAATAAAGAAAGATAAAAAATAAAAAATTAAAATTAAAATAAAATAAATAAAGGTGTAGTCATGGGGGAAAGGGGACCTCTGTGCTTCCCTACAGATTTAGTATAGCATGAAGAGCCCGACTGTGAGCTCGCCTGGTGCTGTGCTGCCAATCTGATATCAGGACCATAGTCAGGGCTGAAGGCAGTCAATGTCCATGTCCTTGCGGTCCCTGGTCTTTGTGCATGGTACCACTGACTGATAGCAGTGGCGGTGGCACTTTCCTGTGTGGCTTGCCTGGACCTGGCTGGGAAATCCCTTGAACCTTTTTCACTGCTTGTGCCAGTATTTGGTTCTGTGAGATCCTCAAACAATAGTTGCCCACAGCTGAAGGCCCCCCCTTCAGCCACGCTGCCCAGCTGGAGCCCTCTGCTCCCCGGCTTTACCCCCTTCCGGGTCCCATGGCAGCAGGTGTCCTGGCTCTCAAAGTCCACCTGGACCAAGAGTGACACCGTGTGGTCATGGCCGTGCAGCGCTCCCGAGGAGAAGGAAGCCTGAGCGACCATGAACACTCAATAGCAAAAGGGGCCTGTAGCTTCTGGAGATAGGAAATGGTGTCCTTCTACACCTGGGTTATCAATTGCTTTACCCTACTGTTAAGTAAGGCACAGGAGTGATCTCATAACTCTCGTTCCTGTTCCTCACAGGCTTCGCCTCCTGGTGACAGGTTGCTTCCTTTCTCCAAGCTATATAGGCCTCAGCCAGCCTCAACAAACTCTTCATTTGGTCAGATGCAGTCTCCTCTGCAAGATCCCTCTCTCTGGATCCACCAGCTTTTGAGATGCATCCCGCTGACACAAGAGTTTCCTCCATTTCATTAAACACAAGAGTTCCCTACATTTTAGTGTTTTGGTGCACAGACTGCCAACTGCTTACACAGCCAGTGTTCAGTCCTTCCCTGTCCTCTAGTGTATAGGCCTAAGCTGCAATGGGCAAGAGCAACATGCACCATGCCCATGGGCTCCTTCAGTAGCTCCTGATTTTGGAAGAACAAACAGTAAGAAAATGGGCTACAGCCTGGGCCAATTTGTTCGGTCAGGATCTGTTCACTGAATCAGCTTTCCCCACCATGCTGGAGGATGTGAGGCATGCAGTGGTTTGTGAAAGGTCCTTCATTTATGCAGAAAAGATATCCCACACTTCAGGCCATCTCTTATGAATGTAGTATGTGAAGCACACAAATAAGTGGTTTAAAGGATAAGGCTTAAGCCTTCTTAGACTTCATTCCTCTTTCAGTAATTGTAAACATCTCTCCCATTCTTTAGAGTCTGTCCTAATGCCTGTTCCCTGGTGGCTTGATACTGAGAATTTCTACACTGGTATTTTTTTAAGTTAGAAAACAAACTTCATTTTGGTATACTGAAGTAGAGATATAGTAGAGAGACCAAACAGGTTCAAAAATATATTGTAAGTCAATTATCATTTTTTTTGCTGTTCCCAGGGTAATCATTTCATTAATTCAGGTAAATGAAAACACCGCTCCAAAGACAGCTGTGCAGCTAGCCTCTCTCCAAATACAAAGCAAATACCATTCAGTGAAGTTTCCTGCTAAGAACCATGCTGTAGCAATTCAGCTATATATGCTCAATATAGCCTTTATGTGGATTTGAATGAAATTAATAGACGTCATATAACATACTGCAGTTTGTTGACTGAGCTGAGCTGATTGACTGAGCTGATTGACTGAGCTGAGGTACACCAAAATAAGAAATAGAGATGATGTGTGTGTATACAGGGGCCTAGCTTTTCTGAAGGCACAAAATAACGCATTGATTACTTTTAAGTGACAACCACACAACAACCTATAGGCAAGACGTCACTGGATTATGGTACAGGGGGTCTCAGATGTGACTTTTATTTCCAGATTTGGGTCCAAATTTTCTTAGTGCTCCAGGCCACTTGGCTTCAGGATTGGGATCACACTACATATCCTAGGCTAGATGCCATTCTTAAACTCAAGATCCAGAGGGTGGTGGTGTAGGTACAAGCAATTTGTCCACCAAGGTGGACAAATAAAGTTGTAATTTATTGATGTATTTTCATAGTTTGGTTGTAAAGTTATAATTTACCAAGCTATTTTAAAAATATATGTGTAGACTTGGACAAAACCTTATTAAGAAACATTTCTGTTTGATAAGTAGTTATCCAACTATTATTTTATTCAACCCTGAATACAGAATATTATCTCACTGAGGCATTGAGCCACGCTTCAGTTAACAGTGTATGGCTACATTAATTAAATCATATCACTTTGTGAGTCAGACATGAGCCAGTTGCCCAGTCTCCCTTTACAGAGAGAAACAGGCAACCAGGGAGATCAACTGTTCTCTGACTTATAAATGCAGTCAGAGAAAACAGATAACCTTCCCCACCTCCCCAAATGATCATTCAGTATGTAAACACCTTGTTCAACATACATGTATATTTAGCGAGTCACATCTTAGGCACGTGGGACTGATATCAAAAGGATGTAGAACTAACTAGAAATGCTGCTCACTAGGCAGTTGAAGTATTTCACCTTTGCAGATGCAGATCCATCTTGCAAACAATTAAAACTTAAATAAATAAAATAAATGAAGAAAAATTAAGTAAATAAATAAATAAAATCTGTATTTGTTTCAACTATCACTGCAAGCTAGTAGAAGGCTTATCAGATGTGACTATTAATACACTTACAAAGCATGGATTTCAAAATTTTCATTTACAGATAACTAGTGATATATTACTCCTTATTTTGTGGTCACTAAAAAGAAATAGCAACAATTGAGAATAAGGAGAAAACAAGAACATGCATCCTATAAAATGAAAAGTGCTTGAGAACAAGAAATATGAAAAAATATATATATATAAATTTTAAATTTCTAAAGCACCTATAACCTTGGCTGCCTGCCTTGAAATATACATGATATATTAAAAAATAATAACATGACATTGCATCTCTTGGCATATTGCCATCATACAAAATATTGTGACAGATAATGGTGGAGACCTGGAACTAGATAAGGTGCTGGAAATAAATAAGATGCTGGGGCACTACATTAGGAAATCATTTGCAGCATTTTCCACAGAGAAGTAATTCTTGTATGAAATAATGTCAAAATCTGCATAGAGTTATACTAAGTCATGTAAATTTTTAAACCTCATCCTGGCACCCATTTATAGATGCACTATCCTATAGATGCCCAACTTTAAGAAGGGTCATAAGGAGGACCCAGGGAACTACAGGCCTGTAAGCCTGACCTTGGTGCTGGGGGAGATTATTGAACAGATCATCTCATGTGCAATCACAAAACGTGTGCAAGACAACCAGGGAACCAGGGGATCAGGCCTAGCCAGCATGGGTTCATGAAAGGCAAGTCCTGCCTGACCAACCTCATCTCCTTCTATGACTGGGTGACCTGCCTGGTAGATGAGGGAAAGGCTGTTGATGTAGTCTACCTAGACTTCAGCAAGGCCTTTGACATGGTCTCCCACAGTATTCTCCTGGAGAAGCTGGCAGCCCATGGCTTGGACAGGTTCACTCTTTGCTGGATTAAAAATTGGCTGGATGGCCAGGCCCAGAGAGTGGTGGTGAACGGAGTGAAATCCAGCTGGCAACTGGTCACCAGTGGTGTTCCCCAGGCGTCAGTGTTGGGGCCCATGCTCTTTAATATCTTCATTGATGATTGGAATGAGGAAATTGAGTGCACCCTCAGTACGTTTGCAGATAACACCAAGTTGGGGACAATTGTCGATCTGCCAGAGGGTAGGAAGGCCCTGCAGAGGGACCTGGACAAGTTGGGTCAATGGGCAGAGGCCAATGGGATGAGGTGCAACATGGCTAAGTGTCAGGTCCTGCCCTTTGGTCACAACCCAATGCAATTCTACAGGCTTGGGGCAGAGTGGCTGGAAAGCTGTCCAGAGGAAAAGGATCTGGGAGTGTTGATCGATGCTTGCCTGCGCATGAGTCGGCAGCATGCCCAGGTGGCCAAGAAGGTCAACAGCATCCTGGCCTGTATCAGGAATAGTGCAGCCAGCATGACCAGGGGGGTGATCATCCCTCTGTACTCGGCTCTGGTGAGGCTGCACCTTGAGTGCTGTGTTCAGCCTTGGGCCCCTCACTACAAGAAGGACATCGAGGCCCTGGAGCATGTCCAGAGAAGGGCTACAAAGCTGATGAGGGGCTTGGAACACAAGTCCTATGAGGAGCATCTGAGGGAATTGGGATTGTTTAGTCTGGAGAAGAGGAGGCTCAGAGGAGACCTTATTGCTCTCTACAGCTACCTGAAAGGAAGGTGTGGGGAGCTGGGGGTCGGCCTCTGCTCACAGATAACTAGTGATGGGACTAGAGGGAATGGCCTCAAGTTGTACCAGGAGAGGTCAGGAGAGGTTGGAGATTAGGAGAAATTTCTTCTCAGAGAGAGCAGTCAGATATTGGGATGAGTTGCCCAGGGAGATGGTGGAGTCACTGTCCCTGAAGATGTTTAATAAAAGGTTGGACATGGCACTTAAGGACATGATTTAGTGGGCAATATTGGTGGTAGGGGGATAGTTGGACCAAATGATCTTGGAGGTCTTTTCCAACTTTAATGACTGTATGATTGCATGATTCAATGATTCTGGCATTTTTTCATACAACATAAGAGCACTGTTAGTGAAGCCAAACAGCTGACACAAATCAAACCAAACATTTGATGACGGTGTGTTACCATCTGGGTCAAAAAATAATTCACCAACTGTTCATAATAGAATGCTTTGGTTAATCACTGTGAGCCAGACTATAGAGGCTTCCAATATACCACACACACAGAGCAGTCACTCTGATACAGTAATTGTGATAGCTCTTGCTGATGCATTCAGATGAGCATTTTTTATGTGATTCACTCTTCTCCTTCAGTTTGCTTCAGCTATGCAAGATGCATGGCAATGGATAGGCCAGACAGCTGTTGGTTTTCATGTCACCTTGGCTGGAGCTGCCTAATAAGAAACTGGTGACAGAGTTTGCAATTACTTTGCCTTAATAAGCCATTGCCCATCAGCTCAGCAGTGGTGACATACCCTCTATCCTTGCCAGAAGCTGCACAGTACAACTTACAGGTTTTGTGAGCAGTTCATTTAACTAAAATGAGGGTTACCATTCTCATGGTCGTGCCAAAGCCACTGATGGTCACTCAGTTGTGCTATAGAAAATTGATCCCTTTGAGCTAAATGACTGTAACTAAAGATTATAACTGGTGACCAGAGGCTGCAGGTGGCTGTTAGCTGTGGACAACTGGCCCATCCTTGATTTGCCTTTGTGTAACCCTGTGTACTGGAGCCCAGGGCTGTGGACCACAATAGCAGTGTTGCAGAACATTCTTGTGATGTTCACAAAATCTGCTCCATTTCTAAAAGGTTCCTGTGTTTGAGGTGTAGTGCTCACAAGAAGGTTCAGAGGGAAACGGTGCGATCTTCCAAATAAGCAGAAATTGAATCTAGATAATCTTAAGTATGTTCATGCATCATGGTTTTTCTTCTTCCCATTATGTAGTCAAGTCTGAAGTCACTTCAGAAATTTAGGAACGCTCAAAATAAGCATTTGAATGCACCTCCTGCATTTTAATATGATAAATTTAATTTGCTAAGATTATTTTGTGAATATTGTTAATTTTGAAGCAAGAAAAAAAAAAAAGAAAAAAAAAAGAAAAAAAAAAAAGAGAGAGAGTGAGCTTGATTCTCCCCTCTCTCTGTCAGTTTGATTCTGGCACAGCAAGGTTGACTGTACTGAAACTAATCTGAGATTCTGCTGTGCAATTAAAAAAAAAAATTAGGCCTGCAACTCTTTTAATATTACATGCCAGTTGTTACGGTGAGAATAATTTTTGACAATATATGCTTACCTTTTTCTGCTGGGGGCAGTTTTATGTGACTAATGATAGTTTTCAATGAGACAAAACCTGAACATCTACAAACTGTGAGGAATTGCAAACAAACTATTTGTATCTATCCCCTGATATTTTATGAGTGCATATGAACCAAGAAATAGATATTTTTCTCACATGTAGCCAAGTGTATATTCCCTATCCATTTCTTCACTTCACTTAAGCTCTTTCATCTGTTGCAGCAAATACACCTTTAGAGTACCATGTCATCTTGTAAGTTCTCTTCAAGTAAAAAAAAAAAAAAAAAAAAAAGTCTGCATAGGTCCCAGAATTGCCTTTCTGAAGAGGCCATTTAAAAATACAGATCAATACCTTACCCTGGATGAGACTTCAAGAACTCAATTTTCAGTGCTCTTGTACTGCTGGCACAGTGCTCATTGCTGATGGATGACACTTACGTATACTGTATTAGTCACCCAGGCACCTGCAGTACCCAAAGCCATTACACGTGGAGATAAAATACACATTGCTTATAGTTTAAAACCCAACAGCAATCTATGTAATCACATAATAAAAATAGGACCTATTTTACCTTTCTATTTATCCATCACTGAGCAGCATGCAATTCTATGATTCTATGAGATTGCAATTGCAATTTGGTTTCACAAAGATTACAACTACAAACCCATTGTCCCAGTTGCCCGTGACCCTCTCTATATAATCTGCTGTTTGTCACATCCCTGTCTCTGTGTCCCTCTCAGATTCAGACATGGATATTTTCTGTGGTGCCGGGAAATCTCATGTCTTCTCTTTTCCTACCATAGTGTCTTATACAAGGCACTGAAGTGTACTGCAAGCAGCTTTGTTTCTGATTCTTCTGATTCAGGTACTGCACTGATCATGGCACAGCAAGCCCTAACATCCTGCCCATTTTTTTTTTTAATTGCAGACATTTCTAACAATATGCTATCAGATGTAAAAAGTAGGGACCCATACATCCCATATTAGCTTTCCTACATCCATCTTCTATTTTTTTTTTTTTTATAGGAAAGCTTTTATCCTATCTGAAATTTGGATTTCACAGACTCACAAGATACACACTGCAGAATCATTATGTTCCACATTTGTCCTGGAGACTCTAAATCAAAACAGGAATTTATTCCTATTTGAAAGACTGCAAACTTTGTTTCAGTCATTCTTAAAATAGCCAGTTTTCAAAAAGGGTAAGATTGCCAAAAAAAAAAAAAAAAAAAAAAACTTCAGTTTTTTATGTTCACATAAATTACAGTGACTCCACAGAGTCATCAGAGCTTACCTGGGTTCACATAGTTAAAACTGAAAGCAAAATTTGGCCATCATGGTTATTACTACTTAATAGGCGAGCCCTGCTAAAGAGCAAAATAGATTGACGGTAATCTCTTCCCACGATGCTGTCTGTTTTTGTTTTTAGCTCTAAGCACAATGCTTTCCATTATCCTTCCTAAATTTAGAATATCTGCCTTTACAGGTTCAGAGTCTCCTCTTACGTTTGCTGTAGATTGGGAGTCTTGCAACAGCCCTAAATACAGTGAGGCGCTAATGCTAAATTACTCAGTGGCTAAAGACAAAAATACATGGATTACATGATCAGGATATAAAAAGGATGTTAAGAATCTTGTGAGTGCAAATGTGGTGCTTCAAGAAGCTTAGCTGTCTACAGTGTGCTTTGGTTTTGATTTATTACCGTAAACTGCACTCTGAAAGGCAGCTGGAAAAGGACAGTTCCTGAACTGAAGAGTCACTTCAGAAGCTACCTGATTACATCAAATGCAAAGCTTGCTCCATCCTTGCTTTGCATATAGTTTCAGCTTGCAAATATATTTCAGTGAGGACTATAGTTTTTTTACACTATAAATTCTTCATCAGAAAAGAATTTTAAATCAATTTCTTTTAAATACAAATTTTATGATTAAATAAACTGTTAAATTATTAAATAAATTATATAAACTATTGAATTATATTAATTAAATACTGATTTTACCAAATCTAAGTCCATTAATGACATCTCCATAATGATTTATGTGATAATTTATGCTCATAGTAGAATAAAAGAGATTTTGTAGACACAAAACCAAACCAAACCAAAAAACAAAAACAAAAACAAGCAAGCAAGCAAACATCGAATGAACACCAAACACTGATTGCAGGTGCATCTTGAAATTAGCAGAGGTGTACTCTGGTATTTTCTCACTCTGAGCATAGTACTCTTGTCTTTTTACCTCAACCATGCTAGAGCTGCAGAACTGGACAGCTTTTCTTCACTCCAGGTAACTGATATAAGAAGCTCTTACCTTGTGGATTCATGCAAAGCCACATGACAGAACTACCAGCTATTAATTTAGGAGGAGGCATGGTATTACATTTTAGAAGTAAAAAATCCTGTTTCCTAACCCCTAATTTGAGCCTGACCCTAGGAGGATGTGCACTCTGCAGCTGGAATGTGACTTTATGAGTGCACAGGCATCCTTGAGCTAGATTTAAGGTACCTGCAGGCCGCTCTCTCTGAAAAAGCTGATGGGAACATCCCCAGCCCTCCACAGGGGGCTGCTACCAGGCTGCATGGCTGGTCAAATACATGTTCTGTTTCTGAGCTGGGTTTGGCAATCTACACTAAATTTTGCTGCAGGAACATCACTAGCTTGATCAATGCTTATCCTAGTTAACTCTGACAGCAGCAGCAAGCAAGGCGTGACAGCCTGGCTTTCAGTCTAGGCTCAGCAAACCCCCAGGGGATGTGGGGTGCTCACTTCAGCAGTGAGCCTATGCAGAAACAACACACGTGAACAGTGTTCTTCACTACTTACTGCTTATATTCCAGCTCGCTAGATGAAGTATTGACCAAGTGCATTTCTCTGGCCTGTCATCATGCCTTCTGCTGGCAACAGACTTCTCACCTTCTTTACTAATTCACAAGAAAAATGGGTGCCAGGTCACACGCCACAGGCTATGTCTTCCTGCCAGGGGAGGATGGCATGGGTGTTTAGCTACGGCCACAGACTCTCTGCTCCTGGATCTCCCTTCTGTCTCTCCTGTTGATGACCTTAGAATTACTGTATTAAGGCAACAGTGAGTGATTGCTCCCTGCTCCCTGCTCACCCTCTCCATGACACTTGTGATTTATAGGCAAGCAGGTAAAGGTGAGCAAAAACAATTACCAAGAGGGTGAACATCCACAGTTTAGTGAACAGACAATTTTTCTCCATCCCAGAGTCTTACTTAAGCCACGTACTTTTTTTTTTTTTTTTTTTTTTTTTTTTTTTTTTTTTTTGCCTCTGAACAAGAGCAAAAATGATGCTGACAAGGACTGAGAGAACTGGAGGAGCACCATGCTCTTTAGCAGGTTCTTCCTAAACTACATAGACTTCATTGCAGTGATCCTGCTGCTGAGAGGTGCTAGCTGCCACGGATTAAAGGCAATACGTGTCAAGTGCTGTGAAGAATAAAATTATTCACATATCCAGTGGCTTAGCTCTTCCTTTTGAAAATGTGGTGCATAGTGGAGCACTGGGAAGAGTCTGCTTCAATTTCTGTTTGAGCCATCCCAAATATGAGTGGCCCTGCTAAGCATGTGGGGGATTTTGCTGTCCCTGATGACTGAACCTATTTCTTACTACCAGAAATGTTTGGAAGTCTTGCAGCCACCTTCTCTAGCTCACTGCCATGTTCTCCTCCCAGTTGGACATTGCAAGGAGTGAGATTTGTTACTTTTTGGTTAACAGCTTATTCGGAGGCAATGTACTCAGCACATTTGGTGTGGCATCTTGACTCACTCGCTACCTGACACCTCTTGCTGCTCTCTTGCAGGAAGCTTAACTGCTCTGTAGCTACAGGGGCTGTAGTGGGCCCTCGTTTCGTGCAAGCAGACGGCCCCTTGTCTCCTAACCTCCTTGGTGGAGCACAGCCATAGAGTAGATGAAGTTGGGAATGTAGGTAGACCCCCAAAATAGACTGAAGAATAGAAAGAAACATGGAATTAGGGTTTTCAGTGAGTTGGGGGCAGAACATGGTGGAGGGAAAAATCTGGAAAGATGCCCGTGAACTCATTATATGGCTTATGCAAGCCATTGCTCATGTGCAAAGCTTGGAGCTGTACAAAGTTTGGCAGCTGCATTTACCGTTAGTATCAGGTGATTCATGAGCAATGCACGACTTTCTGGGAAGAGACACATTTTGTTTCCTGTTGCCTGGCCCCTGACCTGGTCCGGCAGCAAAGGTGGAGCTCCCCGTGGTGTGCTCGGGGCCGTGCAGCAGGCCTGCGGGCTATTGTGTGCCCTTATCTGCTGGAGCAGCAGGATGTGCGGTGGCCTTGCTCCCCTCTGGAAAAGCACGCAGAGGCCTGAAATTTCATTATTCGTGGAAAAATACAGCCTTCGAACAACTGAACCAATATACATAGCCTTTGGCTCTGAGTAATGGCCTAGTCCTATTATAGGATGAGGTGTCAAAGCAAGGCCGTGCCAAGACCTTGAGATAAGGGGTTTAATAAGGCTTGAACCTGACACCGTTGCGACACAGAGAGAGATAACTGCACAGTGCAGCCCCAGGGGACGAAATGTGGGCTGCAACATCGCTGTGGTGCTGCAGGAAGGGAGCTGGGGGAGGCCTCAGACTGCTGTAGGGGAAAGGCAGTTTTGGTGCTCCCTTTGGGATGCTCCTGTCACTAGATGTGCTGGAGACATGGAGCTGATTTAGCAGCAGCTGCTGCCATCCCTGGCTCTGATCGCCTGTGTATTGCATCACGTATCACAGTAAATTTGGTGTTAGCTAGCTGCAATGCCACCAGCAATTAGGATGTGACAACCAGTAGCTGAGAACAGCCTCCAAGCCGCAGTGAATGGGCACTACAGCGAAAGTGGTGCCTGACCGAGTGTGATCCTAAGGGTTTAAGCTGTTGCTGCAGTCACAGCCTGCATCCCCACGCTGCTGCCCTGAGGATACAGCAGAGGCACTGCAGGCAGGGGCATCTGCCAGCCTACCAAAAACTGTTACAGACAGAGAGGCTGTAGAACTAATCCCAAATCTGTGTTAATGGATCTTGCCACAAAACACCCTCTCTGGTCTTCATTTACTAAGCTGACGGCATGGGAGTAGGGGTGAAGAAACTAAATTCAAATCCTTATTTTGATTTGCTTTCATATTGGTGAATATTTCAGTTTTTAATTGTGGCCTAGCTACTTCAAAAGAAGTGCTCAGTGTACTCTTTTTGGTATGATCCAGCTCTCTTAAGTTATCCGTTATGGTGTGAACACTGTTACAGAATTAGAATCACAGAGTGGTTTGGCTTGGAAGGTACCTTAAAGACCATCCAGTCGCACCCCCCCTGCCATGGGCAGGGAAACCTCCCACCAGACCGGGTTGCCCAAAGCCCCATCCAGCCTGGCCTTGAACACCTCCAGGGATGGGGCATCCACAGCTTCTCTGGGCAACCTGTGTCAGTGCCTCACCACCCTCTAATCTAATATCTAATCTAATATCTAATATCTAATCTAATTGTCCTCTGTTTTAGTTACCCCTTGTCCTATCACCATACTCCCTGACCAAGAGTTCCTCACCACCTTTTCTGTAGGTACTGGAAAGCTGCTATGAGTTCTTCCTGGGGCCTTTTCTTCACCAGGCTAAATAACCCCAACTTTCTCAGCCTTAAAGTGATGAAGTAAAGCTTTTAGTAGTTTGGTATGACGTTATTCCAGAATGATTAGTTGCCCAAAGTTACCATACCGGTAAATCCTAAGTGAACTTGAAATGTAATTGTTCTGCTTTCCCACAGGAAAAAATATTGTGCTGGTGACATCTAGTGGAATAAAAATTGACATCTTTTGTTTTTGTAAGACAGACAATAAGACAAAAAAATCCCCATTAAAAAACAATGGATTTTTTTTTTCTCTTTCAAACTGTATTAATCTGAACCCCATAAAAAGGAAATTTATTTTGTTTGTCTGTACTCAAGAAACCCAAACCAACACTGTGAAACCTCCTTCTGGGAGCTCATGGTCCCTGTGGATGCATGTAAGCATGAAGATTATAATATCATTATTAAGACAACGGAGGTACGTGACATTTATATAGCACATATAACCGTGAAGTGTGGATAAAAAGAAGGTATCTGTAGTGGATTAATCCCTTCAAATCATCTGAATCCCCGTGTTTGCCGTTGTTGTTCTTCCCTATGGCCAGAGGGTGGAGAACTCGGGGTTTCTCTCAGACAGGCCTTCAGCTGGGGCACATCAAGTGGCACTTTGTAGTAATACAGCTGCCCAGTTTTTAGTGCTAGGTGCTTTGCTTCCTGGATCTTGCCAGTTTACTAAGTTTAAACAGATTTGGTTGGGGAAAGAAAAACAAAAACAAAAAAAAAAATCTGTCCTATGAGGACAGCTGCTATGAGTACCCACCCTGCAGTTAGCTGTAGGCAGGGTTTCTGGTGACTAAATACATAACAACCTGGTTAATATGCTTAGCAGGAAAGACAGGGATTGGGGATTGCCTTTTTCCCTCCATTCATAAGTACACGAGGCAATCTCAGTGTAATTTGCCCATGGCTATAACAAATGTAATTGGGCTGTAACTGTACAGCTATGCCTTGTTTTTTTTTGAGGCCTTTTGAGCACTGACCTTCAGTCCCTGCTCTCTTTCCTTCTGGCTGAGCATCCTGTCCTAAGCTCCCTGGTAGCCTGCCCAGGTCTTTTTGATGTTTCCCAGACAGAGTGGCAGCCTGGTGCAGCACCCGACCTCTGCAGCCCCTGGCCTCTCTTTGTCATGGCTTTGAAAACCCTGCTCAGTCACAGTCCTTGTGAGCAGTAGGTCCACTGCATTTAAGATCTACTTGCAGCAAACCCCAGTGTAAATACTGTTCTCTCCATAAACACTGCTAGGAAAAAATCTGATTTTGCCACTGATAGAAAATGCATTTACTTG
This sequence comes from Aythya marila, assembly GCF_965140915.1. Lineage (NCBI taxonomy): Eukaryota > Metazoa > Chordata > Aves > Anseriformes > Anatidae > Aythya > Aythya marila. The sequence continues at coordinate 82,650,958 of NC_139044.1, read as the reverse complement.
CAAAAGTATTACTGACACCTCCTCCTCCCCCATTCTGCTTCCTACCAATGGCTTGAAATTTAGCAAGGGTAACCTTTGTATCAAGAATGTATGTTTTCCTGTTCCTGCCAAAACCTGCCTAGGTTTGGTTAAATAAGGACTTCAGACATGCACAGGCATGCTAGAGCTTAAAAGCTGAAGTCTTTCAAGGTGCTGTCCTCAGCAAATGTATATGTCCTCCTTTCCCAGCTCCTGGTGTTTGGAGGCTGGACCTTGCCCTCGTCCCTCTTAGGAGGGGAGAGCTGCCCCTGTCCTGCAGCCCCACAGACAGGGCCAAAGAAATGTCACAGCCTGGAGGTAGCTCCAGCCCCACCCTGCAGCACAGAGTTGCAATGAGATGCTGGGGAAGTCACTTATGCCAGGCTTTCTGTGGGAGTTTGTAGGTTTGTAGATGTCTGGTTTCTTAAATGCACAGATAATAATTACAGTAGGAACTCTACTTGAACTCTACCAACAAATCATTGTCAAAATGGACAAAAATCTGCTGTTGCTTCCAAAATGTCTGTCCTGGGTCTGCTTCTCTTTTCTGCTTTTTGTTCCACCACTTATGTTATTAGGGATGTGCATATTACATTTGTGTGGGAGACGACAAACAACACGGCTGGGAGGGTAGCTGCAGGCATGTGGAAGGGCAGGAGAAAAGTTAATGTTGTGAGTTGAAAAGAAAGTAGGAAATAATTCAGTTAGGAAGACTGCAAAGGTTTACATTTAAGCAAGAATAATTGATTACAAATTTACAAAATGGGACCTGATGGGCTGGATAATAGTTCTGCAGATAAGGAACAAGGGGCAGTAGTGTACCCTAAGTTATTCATGAACACTAATGCTGGCACTGTTGTGAGTAGCACATCTGGGACATATAAACAGAAAAGCAACACAGAAGAGGCATGAAGAAATATTTCTGCCTTACTCAGCACCCCTGAGGCCCCAGCTAGTGTTTTGTGTCCAGCTCTGGGCAATGTTCCCCAAAGAGAAGTGTGAGCCAGCGAGGACTCCAGGGGCCAGCAGCAGATAGTCAGTGTCTTCGAAGAGCAGAGGAACAGGCAGTTCTTCGTGTCCCCTGGGGACAGAGAGATAAAAGATGGACTAGCCATAGTACAGAGGGTTTAGTCTAAATATCACTCTAACAAGGAGCATAATTAGGCACTGGAAATGACCTGCCTCGGTAGACTGTGAAATCTCTATTTTTAAGAACAGGTTAGACAGGAATGATTTAACTAGAGGGATATCCAGGGAAGGCTGATATAGCTGACCTTTTCTTAAGGCAGGAGGATGGACTAGATGGCCTACAGAGGATGCTGTCAGACTATTCTCTTCACTTTTCACAAGCTGAGATCCTGAAACTTATTTTCAGCTTTGTTCAAGACTCCCAAGTGCAAACAAAGTCAGTGGAAACTGCGTTTGCGTGTATTAAGACTTGTTTAATGCTAAATGACAAGGATAGACCTTAGGTTTCTCAGACTGGGCACTTGAATTTAAGGGATATTTTTGAACTCTAAATAATACATCTCAGTTCCCCAACTGTAACACAGAGATAATGCTATCAACACATCTTATTAGCATGCTTTGAAGATTGGTTAATTCAGGCTTTTGAATTTTTTACATATATTACTGTATCATCTAGGGTTTTATAGGAAAGAAGTTAACCATATCATCGTGATGGCTTATCTTAATTTACAAGCTTTGAACCACATACTGGAACAAAACAAATAAAATCAAAATACTGAATAACACTGTAGATTATAAGAGCAGCAGCAGGCTCAGTGGTTTTGCAGTCTGAGCTCTGATGTAACACAGACCACCAAACGATTATTAGCTAAATGTTATCTGCTCTATGTACTGAAAAAGGTGAGGGCGTGTGAAAGAAACTGTATGCAATAATGATATTAAACAATGCATTGTACATATACACAAAAGAGCTGAGTTACAGAGGCATGAATACTCTCTGTCCTTGGGTTTTCCCCACTTCTGCATAACTGCCTTTTACATGTATAATAGTCTTTCTAGGTGTCCTTGTGCATGAAATAAACCTACGCAGTACTCAAATGTAAAGAACATAAATATAAGATCCATTGAGAGGGACCTGTCTTGACATCAGGAGACTCAGCCTAAACAGATATTTGCTTCCTTCTCCTGCACAGCTGAAGGGGGCCAAAGAGGGGCACAACACAACTGTTGCTGAGGCAGCTGTAAGGTTGCTTCCCATGTTCCCCATCTCCCAAGGCAGGAGACAGGGTGCACAGGGCTGTGCAGCCTGGGCAGGAGCCATGTCCATGTCTGGGGCCACACCGAGATCTCTCCTTTCAGAACCTCACAGCAACCTACAGCTATCAAACCTCTGACCCACAGTTGCTCAGGGATGAAGCAGAGGGATGGAATGATGCAGGAGGTCTCTGAAAGCAGCCATGGAAAATATAAGAGCCTGTGCAGTCTCTTCAGCTAAAGTAAACCCTGGTAGATGGTTGATACCTACAAGCTCATGCATTGCACCTGGCCAGCTGCAGTTACCATGCAGTGCAAAACAGTACAGTGTAGCTCAACTGTTTTTTCTCCAAGAAACTGCCTCTGAATACGACTCACTTTATCTCACCAGTTATCTGAGACAAAGCCAGATCTGACAAAGACTTTAATGGTGAAGGTAGCTCTTGTCCTGAGCTCCCAATGCCTCTTAGCAGCTTAAGAGAGACACAGGTGGAAGATCAGCTCAGGGTGACACTGCTGAAGCTGTGTGCGTTGCTACAGCTGTAACACTGGCATGCGTGTCACTTGGTAGGGAGGATTTTGACTGAGTGAAGTGGTTTCAGGCTGATCTTAGGCCCTCCCTTCTTAGTGGCAAATTGATAAGTGGACTGTCATGAGAGTGCTACGAAGGTGTGATGCCTGAGCAGCTGAGCACTGTCCCTGGGGTACATGCCCAGCTGTGTCCCGTCCACATCAATGGTGCAAGGTCTGAACAGTTCTGAGTACCCTACAGCCATAATCCTGAAGAATTAAATCTCTTCTAGCTATAAATTTGCTTATCCTCAATTTTAATGTCATGTATATTCAACCTGAAGATGAAGTGTTAAATACTTCTTATGCCTTTTTGAAAGTCAAAATCGAAAGGCTGACCTAGAGAACATGGCTTATAAAAATGAAAATAAAAATAAAAATGCTGATTTCTTTATGTTCATATTCTCATTTTTTTGAGTTTCTAACAATGAAGCTGAACAAACACAGGCTCTCGAGATTTTACCACTGAAAGGAGGGGTTGCATAGATGTGATAATCATAAGACTCCAGGAATTAGGTGCTTTAACATGTTGCTTCTGATTTCAGTGGCATGTGTCCAACAGTTTTAGACCAGGCCTCTTTTAGAGCTTGCAAGGGGGCCAAAACCTACAATTACAACTACAGATATACATCTCTCAATATGTTGTTAGTCTCCAAAAACCCTAAACCACAGAGAGAGATGTTTAAAAGTCAGATGTCCTGCAGCTAAGTGGGGACTTTCTTCAGGAGCAAAATGAAGGTCTAAGTTTACCTCTTCCCTTCTGTAGCTGCTCTGCCTCTTGAGTGGGCTGAGAGAGAAGGCAGAGAACTGAGAGACAGAAAGCTTGAGTGTGTGAATGTGGGGGGCGTGAAGGGGTGTTCACTGAAGCACAACAGAAATTTCAGAGCTGTTCATCAGGAGAGGACAGACACCTTATGCAGAAAGATCAGGTGCAATTCAGGAGAATCACAGATGTTGAAGAAGAAACTTTTATTTCAGACAGTGGAGTGCACGTGTGCCTTTATCTAAGAAAGAAAAAGATTTGGAGAAAGAAGTAGAGCATGAGGGAAATGCTCAAAGCTCTTTGCATAGCAGGGGAGAATGTGAAGAAAAGAATGCCCGAACTCCTCACCAGCTTCCACAAAAATCAGTGAGATTGGTGTGATCTGCCTGTGATGAAGCTGGAAAAGGGGTCTCTGGTCAGGAAGGTCAGGAAGACCCTTTCAGGTTCCCTTGCTTTCATAGAGGCAGCTACAAGTTAACAGTCACCCTAGTGCTGTGCTGTTTTCTGTTTGCTTTTTGTGATGAGAAGTAACCTTCAGCTGAGTCAGGTAACCCTACCTATTGACTCCACACGCACAAAAGCTTTCTTGTGCCTTGCGTGGCTGCTGAAGGCATTGTGCATCTTGTGCAGGGCACATGCTGTACCGCTGACAGCATGCTGGCCGTTGCCAATGTGTATTTCTTCCGTGGGATTTTAAACAATGGAACTCAGTGACTGATCTGAAACAGGGAGCTTTAAGCCAAATTTAGCAGCACAGAGTCTGAATCTGAATGAGAAGGAAGGGAGAGGGGTGTCTTTTGGATGAGGTTCCTCACAGGCCAGCAGCCCGAGACAAGGGGAAGCCAAATGGTTGCAACAAGACTTCTTCAGCCTGTGGAGTGTGGAGAGGTTGTGGTGCTGATGTCTCCTTTCACACAAGTCCTTTGGACCAGCAGCTGTGGTGCCTGCTGCCAGGCTCGTGGCGGGGAGGGAGCCAGCCCCAGCGCCTGGGGTGAAGGGACACCATTTGTAAAAGTCACGCTGGTAAAGCAAAGGGACAAATTACTGCGATATTCTCTGAAGAGATCTTGCACCCACTCTGGAGAACACTAAATCAGCTGCCCCAGAGGCGATACGTATCTGGGGTTTTTAGAAAAGCAAATAAAGCACAAGCTCCTGAGCAGCTGCCGCTGGCTCCCAGCCACAGCAGGCCACAACCAGCCCGGTGCTGCGGGAGGGCGGGTGGCAGGCAGCTGCACACTGGGCCTGTGGGTGTCCGAGCAGGTTATGGGGCTGGGCAGCTGGCCCTCAATCCTCCTCACAGCGACTGAGAGGAATCTTCTGTTTCTTCTTCAAAGTGGGAAGCCAGCACACAGTATCTCCACTCCTCCCCAGCCCCTCCACCAGCCAAGTGCATACCAGGCACAGGGGCTGGACAGCTAGGGCAGGAAACCTTCCTGGTGCCACCTGCCAAAGCCCTGCTGGCCGGTTGTTTTCCCCCACCGGCACTAAAATACTGGATTTTGGTGGGTGCAAATGCAGAGGTGGATCCTGAGAGAGAAACCTTCAGGTCCTTCACAGCAGCCTCTGTTTTGTTGTCTGGGCAGATACCAGAGCTGTTGCCCCATCTGTGGAGCTCTCAGTTTCTCCTGCTGTGGGTGGGGATGCTGAAAGCAGACCCCACAGCAACCTCCTTCAGCAGCGACATGTCCGTAAGAGCTGGCAAAACTATTTTTTATTATTGTGTGGTAAGGGAGATACCCTGGGAACTTGCATCCTCCAAAGCACTGACACCTTCTGGCAATGTCCTGGCAAAGTGTGTTGGAGGCTGGTCTTATTCCCCATCTGCCTACGATTGTCTGAGCATTTCGATGGGCTTTGGAAAGCTTTACCCTGACATTTGGTATTAATGAGCGCCTGTAAAACTCCTTCCAGGTTGCCAATTGTGGTTAAAAACCAGCAAGACATTGAAGCACAGCGTTAATAACATTTAGTTGTTTATTTTTGTAACAACAAGATTTTCAGGAGAAAATACAACACTTTCTTAGTGGAAATAATTAAAACCATGAAAATGACTGCATTTCCTGTGTGACTGACATATTCCATGCGGGAGAAAATGTTTCCCAGCAACAAAAAATACATTGTAGTGGCTCACATTTTTCTTAGCACTCCGCATCCCTTTCCTTAACCAGAACAACAGGCAAAGGGAACAACATGTTACACATTTTTAACAATTCATCACATAAGGAAGTAGCAACACCCTTTTCCCACAGAGCAGTGATGTAAAGGGCTTCCATTTTGGGGTACTTTGCTTTGAAATTCCTAAAAAGTGCCTGACTTCAGTCAGGAGGAGATGTTATCTTTCCAGCACAGGCCCAATCCTTGCAATGGGGCTGCAGACAGGCAGGCACTGCACAAGGTGCGTCCTGGCCCTGGTCCTGGCCCTGGTCCTGGTCCTGGTTCTGGTCCTGGCCCTGGTCCTGGTCCTGGCCCTGGTTCTGGTCCTGGCCCTGGTCTTCCCCTGTTCTATTTCTGAAATGCATCCCCTGAGGCCCGTCTGGAGTTCAGCCTCTGCCAAACAGGCAGCCGGCTGAAATCACCCTGAGCACGTGAAGCATTGTGCTGGGTGCTCATAAAGACATTTGAAAGGTAACTCTGATACATCTCTTCATCTCTTGCTGTTTCATCCTGCCTATTTTTTTCTCCTATGCTGATTCCAGAAGATTATATCAAAAGTAGACAAGAAAGGAATCAAGACGTTAAAATTTTCAGTTTAGACAGAGAAACTGCTTTGCCATTTCCCGCAAGGCAATGAACTGGATAACATTTTTTTTCAAAACTTTCTGACATTCATTTATCATGACTTTATTTCAGATGGGCCACTTTCTTTCAAATGTGTAGAGCTTTATTTTTATGCTTTATTAAAAATTGGTACACGTGAAATATTTGAAGCACACAGGAAAGAACAGGGTGTGATGGCAAACTGCAGATGTTATTCAGCAACTGCTACATGTGGCTCTTTAGGTTACCCAGAAGTTACCAGACCTTTCCTTTTTCCTTGCATGTCAGGCTACACTGACATGAAAGTAAAAATATGAAGTAAAACACAGTTTTTATTTCATTTTCTCAGCTCATTTCTTTTTGTATTGTCCTTTCCAACCTCCCAGTCATAATTTCAGTTTAAGTTTTTGCCAAAACATAATTCTAAAAGTTGCTGGCCCTGGCCATGTTGCACTTCTAAAGAGCCTTTTTAAAGACAATGCTAACAGAAGAGCAGCAGGAATAAATAGTTGTGCAGTGAGTCAGGTGTTCTTCAGGCACTGGAGGGAGTTGTGAAGTGCAATAAGCTCTGGACTCTATTATTTGTGCTATCAAAAGGGGTCAAGAACTTTTCTGAAAGACTTCTGAAGTCAGATAAAAATACATTGGTATAAATCACCACCTCTCAAAGAGTAAGAACTAAACACAAAGAGAATGACTTGGTAAGTAAAACAGGACTCAAAATGAAGAAAACTTGTGTTCTCAGTTCTGAAATGAATTTGATTTACATCATCAGATTATTTATTTCATTTATTTACTTGGTACTATCTATATATTGATATATTTAGAGTTATTCATCTGCAAAATGAGGCAAATTACATAACCTAAGTACTGCATTTATGAAATTCATATTTATCAAAAGGTTTTTGCACAGCCAACTCTGAATTGCAATTCATTTACTGTATAACAGTAACAACAGTTTCTATATTCACAGCTCCTTAAGGATGGATCCTTTCTTTTTCTGGAGATAGCTTTCTCTGTCTTTTTAATCAATTTTCCATTTTGCTGTGACTGGAATTTTGGCACATTTTCCCCCTTGCGTGTGGGTGTCAATGTGTCAACGCTAATGGGAAAGGCCACTAGTGCTTTTTTAGTTTGGCACTATTTTTCTGGAATAAATTATATATATATATATTTCTCTGTTTCCTTCTTTTCTGTCCCTGCCTTTTTCCTCCTGTCTTCCTCTCAGCCTCCCTCATGTTGTCCCATGCTGGCTACCTTATGAAACTCATTTGCAAACAGATTCAGGAAGCTTAATTTCAGCTGATGTGTCAAGCAATGCTGCCCATAGTTTCACACCAAATCTTTATTTCCACATTTTAGAATAAATTAATTGGGAGAATTTCATTATCCTCTTTCCACGAGCCATAAAATCTACAGGGAAATAAGATTTCTTTATTCAGCCTTGCATAAAAATGGCCTGAGAAAATGGATTCAGAAAGCCCTTCAGATCCTGATACATTCCTATTGGTGTAATGCTGACTTTCCTGTCTCTCCACCATCCCAAATTTGAGATATTAAATCACTGGAAACACAGACATATACGAATCAGTACCAAAGAATTTAGAAAAAAATGTGCACCCCAGCCTCACAGATTTTCCAGGCAGATTATCCAGCAATTTAAACGGGAATGTTATCTTTTTTTTTTTTTTCCAGCCTTATCGTGCTTCTACTTATAAACTCTTTAGTCAGTTTTGAAAGCAAAGAACTGAGAAAATGTCAGAAAGGTTGATTTCTTGCCAACTGCAATTGGACAAAACAGAGGAATCTCATGTCACTGTTACACTAATGGCTCGTCACCTGACCCTCTCCTGTTTTTGGCTGTTTTATCCTTTCCAACCTTCTTTCTCTGAACGGCATGACCCTCTGCCTAGCCTCAAATTGCACAGTTGTGGAACAGCTGCTTATACTGCTTAGAGTGTTGTTGTTTGCCTCTGCTGGTGTCTGGTATTTTTTTCTGGAGCATTCCCCACTCCTGATGTCAGCAGGTCTCATTGCCCACACAGCAGGGAGAGGGACAGAGCGGTGTCAATGCTTTCCCACTTTGCAAATCCCCTGGCAGTGGCCATGCTGCCTTACTCTGTTTGTGGCTGTTGTACTGGACTTCTGTTTGGTTGTTGGCTTGTTCATTTCTGCTAGAAAACAGAGGGGCACAGGGCTTCAGGACAAGGACACTGGGGACTACCTGTGAGTGTTTCACCGTTGCTGTGTCTAATGAAATCCCTGTGCAGTTGCCTGGCCTTCCAGACTAGCACAAGCTATTTGCTTTCCTTCTGTCTGTTTTCACTGGCCACAACCAGCCTTTTTGCAGTCCTTTTTCTGGAACGCCAGTAAACATCAAAAACATTAATGCCTCAGCTTTCCAGCCACAACTGTGAAACCAGATGCCTGCACCTGCTGGGCTGTGACTCCTCACTATCAGCTGGCTACCAAGAACACCGCAAAAAATCCCTCCTGACAATTCCACGCCATCCAGCAGACCTTAGCATAAAATACTTCACTTTTCAACTCTCTGGGTATGTTTTTTCCCTTACATGGGGAAGCGTTTATCATCCTAACACAGTGTGTTTGGCATTGGATGCAGCTGAGGGAGCAGAGCAAAACCCAGGAGGCTCCTTGGTGTAGGGCCAGCGCAGCACTGCCATGGGCAGTCAGGCTTAAGCTGCTTGCAGAGTCCTCCACCTTTTCAGTGCTGCCAACACCCTCAATGCCTTCCTTCTTTTTTGTCTGGTCATTACGGATTATGGCCTGTGCCCTGTACTGGCTTCTTGACCACAAATGGGAGCTGGCTGCCTCCTGAAGTCACCACTGGAGCGAAGCTCTACCACTGCTGTGCGGCAGCTGGCACAAGCACTGTGAAATAAAGGGGAAGCTAGGCAGGGGAAATGGGCAAGGCTCAGCTTCTGAGGGGGATGAAGATAGCACCAAACTCCAGGCTGAAACACAGTTGAAAGAAATCCCGCTGTTTGTCTAAAAGGAATTCACTGGTGTATTTACTTAATGTTCACTATTTAAAGTTTCCTCAGCTCAGGATGACAAGTATGCTTCTTGGTGACAGGAAGGATGCAGCACTTGATGCTTTTAAAAGCACTTGATAAGCTTTTAAGTTCTTCCAAAGTATATAGGTGCTAGCAGCCATACATAACCAGTATATTTATCTGGAGGACTACATTTAGAGGAGAGGTTTTGAACATTTAGAGGGCTGCAGTCACATTACACCTCTCACTTCTGTCAAAATTAGTAATAGCCTCTAGCTGTTGAAACTGATTCAGCTCACAGCTGAAGAACACTCTACAACTGTGAAGGGAGTGGAGACACATGCACAGGCAGTCTTGATACAGGTTTGCAAGACCATTTCTGGGTGGAATGAGGGGGAAGTGAGAGGACAGAGAGGCTGTAGTCCTTCACAAATGCGAGAAGGAGTGGTAGATACTTCTAGTCCTACAGATGCCATGCTGCAAACTCATCTTAATGATTTCACACAGTAGTCCCAATTTTCAGCAAAGCAGCCACCCATTAAGTGGATGGCAAAAAAAAAAAAAAAAAATAATAGCAAAACTAAGGAGTCAGTTCTCAGATATCTGATTAGATGGGACATATTGTCTACATGAAAACTTCTGTAACTCCACAAGCACAAACTCAACATTTGAGAATACCTGAATAACCCCTGTGTTAAGACACCATGAGGTTGGGAACGTCTGTCATCAGTTCAGGCTGTTCAGGATGCCTCGCATCCCACCAGGCATTCCTCCCTTCATCCTGCCAGACCTCTAGGAGAGCCAGCGAGCTTCTCATCCCTGCTCTGTGAAGCTGAACCTGCCATTAAGCTCAACACTCAGCTGACCTCTCTTCTTCTCCTGGGTCCGCAGTAGGCAGTGAGAATCACGCACAGGACCAGTAAGTATCCACCTTGGAGAGCATCCTCCGAGGGCAAGCACCTGGACATGGCAGTTCTCTCACCTCTACAGGACCATTGCACATAAAGATACTTGGGAAGTGGGAACAACTGAGTAGATCTGGAGTTAACTGAGTTTCCAGAGAGGGGGTGCTTAAGCAGAACTGTGGGTTATATGAGGAGGCTGGTTACACATCGCGTTGTAACACAGGAATCCTGTCACAGCTGGGTTTAATCTTTGGAAATACTTCCTCTCCTTCTGCAGCCTAGACAGCCTTTCATTTACTCCCAAACATCATAATGCTTTCTTTAAAGTTGACAGTGTTTGTTTGCATGTAGCAGATGATGAAGCAACATCTCTCCGGAAGCGGCAAGAAATGGTTACCAGCCCGGCAAGCATCCCGTACCATCTGACGGGTATGTATTTTACATGGAAAATATGTCACACATGAGAGCAGAGCTAGCCTGACTCACTTACCCCTACACAAAAGGTGCTGCCAAACCCAAACCCGCTGGGACTGGTATTCCTGCAGCATGCCCACTGCTCCAGTGTCTGAAGCTGACAGGAACGTAGCTGTCAGATGGGGAAGTAGCAGCGTCTTTTGTCACATTTTCTTGTTAAGCAAACACTGATAAAGTGCATATCATGTCTGCTCTACTTCAGGAAAAAATGTTTAGGACTTCCTGGAAATATTGCAAAAGCTACCAACTTCCCACCTCCCATGCTATCAGCAGGCATGAGTGTATTAAAACAAAGCAACCAAACCAAACAGCAAATCGTGAAAGAAAGAGAACAAATAAGGAGCCTGCAGTGCTGCCAAATTATACAACAGTGATTCCCACTGGGATTAACTTGGACAATTCGCCTCACTGAGGCCAGTGGGTCTGCTGAGAGCACTCAAAGGCTCCTGCATCGGCTGCAGGAGCAGGAGCAGGGGTAGGAGCAGGATGGGGCAGGCAGCCCCTGTAGGCAGCTCTCTTGCGCCTTCTGTAGCCTTCCCTGCTGGTGTGGTCCACCCCTGGCCACTGCTTCCACTGCAGCTGTTAGGGATGGAGCAGCCTCCAGCAGCTCTCAAAACCAAGCCTTCAACTTTATATAACTGAGACAATCTCATTTTTTCCTGCAGATAGTTGTTACAGAAGAGAGGGTGGCTTGCCCTTGTGTTTGCTTGTAAAATAGTGTGCGCATCTATGCCATGAAAAACTCCTGGCTCCTAGCTACTTGGAGTGCAGAGGACCGAGACAGCTTTCATATTTCTCTGCTATTTCTCAGCACAACTTGCTTGTGACTCACGAGAATGAAGTGACGCTGCATGTGTGCGTTCAGTGCCCAAACTTTAGCTGACACGGCAAACACTCCAAAGCCTCCCACCCCGTGTACCTTCCCTACTAAAAAAGCATGTGTGAGCATTAGGGAGAGCAACAAGAGGGAGATCCCTGAAGCTCGTGGGTAAGGAATGTGCACCGAGCTGTGCCTGAACGTCTGATGTCTCCAACTATTTGTTAAAGGCAAGGGCAATACTTCCGACAGACGGCCCTCCCCTCGCCTGCAATAGGCTCCCAAGAATAGCAACAGCCTGTGTCACTGGAAAGGGCAAAGCCTTCTGAAATAGCAACAAAGTTGTTCACAAACCACTTTGCGGTTCGCATTTGGTTTCAGCCAGCTTCAGCAACTTGTTGCCATGAGGAAAATAAGCCGGGCTGCCCTGGCTGGCCGGGGCAGGAGGGCTGTGCTCTGAGGGACCCGTGGCCAAGGTGCGAAGCAGGGCGCTGGAGCGGCGATGGTACCCGGGCAGAGTGCAGAGGACCTGGGCCAGCAGTGCCAGAAGATGGGAGCAGGGGAGGATGAGGAGGGCGGCAGAGGCAGCAGGCGCCTCCGCCAGCTGCCGGCTGCAGCAGGTAAGGTGGTGGGGCCGGGGGCTGGGTGCTACCGAACAGCAGCGTGCAGCTGGTGTGGATGTGGGAAAACCACATAGCACGACCCAGGGACTGCGGGCATACACACTGCCTCGGTTTCCCACAGAGCGAGAGGGCAAATAGGGGAACGACGGCTTTAGTCTTGCATCAGGGCAGATGTGATACTTTTCCCTCAAGGCCCATCTTTCGTGCGTGGGTTGTCTGTGGTGTAAATCCTTTCCTTCACGCAGATCAGCCACCTGAACAGAGAACCCGCCGCACCTGGGATAAGAGCAGTGCTCCAACCCTTGTGTGCTCGATTCAGCCCTAGGGACTGAAGTCCAAGGAGGCCATGTGAGCAGGGCACCTGCTCATGCTGGGCAAATTTTTGGGGTGGGGGCACAGGGACTCCCTGCTGTCTCTTCTACTCTAGCACTTCATGAGGGAGCAGGGTTTCTGTGCTGACACATGGAGAGATCAATGGCAGAATTTCTTGTGAAATGATTTTTGAGTGCTAAAGCTAGATTTCATATCTCTTCACTTTTGCTGTCACCCCCAGCCAGCGTTTTTAAGTTACAGTGCGGTTTTGCATCTCGGGTCCTTTCTACTGGCAATAAGATCAAATGAAAACGACACACAAATGTGACATTTCTCACCCACAAGATAGCTGTGCCCAAACAGGAAAGCGTTGTTGCAAGCCAGAAATTACTGTGATGTCCTGAGCAAGTTTTGTTCACGTAAAAATGAATGAACTGACTAACCAGTGCATGCTTAGATAGCACAGGCACAAATCCTTTGTCAGAGTGCAGTAACGATCAGTCCAGAAACATCTGCTGACACCTGGGAGCAGAGGAAGCAGAGGTTAATGAAGAACAGAAAGGCAGTTGGTGTGCAGACATATTTAACATTACCTAAGGGTATGGGGGAGCAGTGCAGATTGCTACAGGATGGCGTTATCAAAGGGAAACACGGCAGTTACAATAAACAGGCAGCAAAGCGACGGCTACGATTAGAAGAGTATGTGCAAGCTACACACTTGGCCTTACCCTCAGAAATTAAAGCGTAACCTGAGAAATGCGGTCACATTGTTAGGAATTAAGAGAAGTTGTTGATTCTTACTGCAAAATAACAAAACAAAGCCTAGAAACCATTTAATTTAATGAAGGGCCAGGCTGCCTGTTGACATAATGAAAATGCATGGCAGAGCGCTGAGAGGTGGAGAGATGGCCTGGCTGGCTCTGCCCAGGCTCTGCATTGCCCTATCTTTCCATCAATTCCAGGACATTTTTTTTCATGAAGTCTCAATATTACACGATGCATTAATCAGACTTATGGTACATAAAGTACACAATACCTCCCACCATTGCAGGAATTTAGATGCAGGAGAATGTGTGATACATTAGTTTCCTTCTGCCTTTTTTTCTAGCTCCGTTTACAAAATGTTTGCTTTGGGTTGGCCTTTCACACTTGGATGGCAGGAGTCATGTTTGTCAAAGAGCTATTCTGAAAATGGGATAATCATCTGTGTTGCAGATTCAAATCTATGCAGTGAACCCAACTTATCATTATTTTCTCACCTGTGCTTATTAACCAAGGATTGACAGAGCTTGATTTCACCTTCCAAATGTCTAAATATATCAAAGAATCCCTAAGGATTTAAAAAACATATTCTCTCTTCCTGAAAGACAATGTCTTTCCATTCCAACTTGAGACATTTCTCACCTCAAGTTACTCTGAAGTCAACAGAAGAAGGCACCATGTAGGAAGAGATTGTGAATTCCCCTCCTAGTAAAATAGATGCATTTGCACAGATTACATAAAGAAGTAATCTCCCCCTGCTCCAACTCAGTATGTTTTTCTATATACATCATGTTCTCTTGAAAGAAGGAAAGGGAAAACTGCACCAAAGAAACCTTAGTATCTGGACTGATGTGGAACATCATGCTGTCATGAGGATTTGAAAAGAGCAGACATCTCTCACAGCTCTTCTGCACATGAAAGGGGGAAAGAGCATTGTTTCCCAGCTTGAACTGCTTGCAAATCTTTCCTGGCACAGATCATTTATCCGTAATGCTCATGAAGCGCATGTGCAGACCAAGTATTTCACCTTCAGAAAGGCTGCATTTTCCCAAATATGTTCTTGAAAATAAATAGAAAAGAGCACACCCTTACTAGCTTGGCCCCATCCAGTCCCATCAGCAGTACACTGCTATACTGCAACTGCTCTTGCTCTCCTTTTCAGGAACAAAGAATAAACATTTCCAGCAAACGTTCTTGAAGATAAGTTTGTTTGCCAAGTCGTGCTGCTTTTGACCTGAGTAACAGTTATGAAAAACCATTTTGTTTACATGGAGAAACTAAATAATAGACTTTCCAATCACTTGTCACATACCAGCCATGCACTCGTCAGCCATGGGGTTTGTTGCAGGCAGAAGGAGAAATTTCTCTGGAAGCCATCATTAAAATAGTTTGTTCCCTTGGGTTGCATACTGCCATGTATTTTGCAGGCATCTCATAAAAATAAGAGGAATATACATTTTAAGAAACTTTTTTTTTTTTTTTTAAATGCATCTGAACTGCCAGCAACTTCATTAAAAACGACACTTAAAAGGACTGTGAGTACAACTACTGCAGTATGCTTTATCTTGAATTGTTAAAGCAAAACATGCTGAAGTCAAAGAGAACTTTGTCTGGAGGAAGACCACAAAGTAAAACTGAGCAGAGTTTTCAGGGCTTAACTTAGCAGGCAGTTTTGAGCAGGCAGGTCTTAGGTACACCAGTTACAGCAAAACCTCCTAGTGATATAAGACTGTTTCTCAGCAGAATAATGCCTGGGAATGACAAGTTGGCTGCTGAGTCTGTTTCTATCATTGCAGGAAGAAAATCTGTCTCCCTCTGTATTACAGCAGAACCTGCTTTCCACTCAGGGGTCCTCTTTAAATACAGCCCGCAGCTACTTCTATACCACTGTGGGCATGTGTCACCAGCAGACCAACAAGGGTACCAGCTGATCCAGTAAAATACAAACATGAAGACATCTGTCAAGGTGCTGCACTTGGAGATGCAAAAAGTATATATGTCCTTGAGTGCTACCCTAGCAAATTCCAGGTATCCAAGCTCCACCCCCAGCTTGTAGAGTCTCTCTGATTAAAAATAAATAATCTCCTCCATTGCATTGCTCTAAGGACAATGGGCTGGGGAGAGGAGAGTCTGGGTTATAAGGAACAGTGCTGGTGGCAGACTCCTTTAAGATATTTGAATTGCCACTGTCATTTTGAGTAAGAAACTGGAACCATACCAAACTGGCAGTTGCACATTTAAAAAATTAAAAGCTGTGCAGGACACAGAGCTCAGAGCAAAAATAGGAGACACAGCCCAGGCTGTGTCCTTAAAGTTTTTGTCCCATTGTTATTTAACATTTTTCTTAGTTACCTAGAGGATTTGAGGGTGATAAAGGTAATAGGTGATTAATAAATGAGATATATTACTGGTTGAATGAACTTAGGATGGCTTGTCCTGCAAGCAAATATCATGTCTGGGGTTCCTCTCAGCTAACTTTAGACATCTGCATCTGAGCAAGCAACACAGATTCCTTTTATAGTCAATGAAGAGAAATAGGCATCTGACCCATTTCAAATATCTAGAAGTACCTATTTTCTGCAAATGGTTACAGAAAAAATCTAGAGATGCTGCCTTTCTCTCAGTTAGGAAACTTGAACACGCCCTATGTGTTTTAACACAGCCAAACGCAAAGTAACTTTCATTCCTGGTTAGGATGTAAACGGTTAGGCCATATCCAAAGAAAACACACTGAGATCCTTGGAAAGAACTTGGTCATAGAAGAAATGGGTTGTCCTGGAGAGTAACTAGCTGAAAGTGAGCTCCTGTACACTGCTCTGACAATCATTTGATCGGTACTGAGCGAAATCTCCACCAGGAGCAGGACAAGAATTGAAAACTCCCATTTGGCACTGTGCAACCACTACAGCAGCACTGGATCCAGTTCCCAATTTATTAAAATTGATAATCTGGAGAGAGTTCAGAGAACAGAGCTTTGAATACTTAAGGGACTGGTAAACTTGTAAAGACTCACAGGCTAAGTAGTTTATCCAGGAGACATCTGTGCGATGACTTGATGACAGGATATAATTTTGTACTCAGTGAACAAAGTTACATGCAGGCAAATGGAGAGTGAGATCTGGTGACTGGAAGTCAAGGCTGCAGAAATCAGGTTATGCAGAAATAAATTATAGATAATTTGAAATAAAAGCAATTAACCATTGTCACAATGTACGATTTAAAGTCATTGGTTTTCAACCACTAGCATTTTCTAAATCAAAGCTTAATATTTTTAATGACCTATTTCAAATAAAAATACATTTAAATGTGTCCAAAGGGTTATGTTGTGCTGTTCATGAGTATCAGACCAGATGACTACAATGGTCTCTTTTGGCTTCATAATATACAGATTAATCCAAAATCTTAGGTTAAATGTGTCAATGATGAAAATGCAGGGCTATCCAAGCAAGCACTGGTATCAACACTGAGCAGAAGTCTGGGCAGAACACTGTGATAAAAGTAATACAACAGTGTTGTATCATCATCTCTGATTTTTGGTCAGGGTTTATTGGAAGTGTACATTTTCCAGAGCTAGTAATGCACAGCAACCAGGCAAGTCAAAAATAGAAAGGGGAGGGAGAATTAGTTTTTGCAATGATAAAACAAATATTGCATGTGTACCTTGCCATAACCCATGTACTAACCTCTGTTTAAAACAAGTGCCATGCTCAGGCACATACACAACCATGTGTCTTTCACAGGTCTCTTGCCATCTGTGGCCTGCCTGCCAGCCTAGGGCAAGGGGCAGTGTGGGCTGATGCGTACTGGGGGTGCTCAATAACATGGGGCTGCTGCCTAGCTCAAAGAGAGCAAACCGAGGGCCAAGCAGGAGAGCTGATAGGCAATACCCGTCTTTAATGGGCTTACACATATCCTCTGACCCTGGAGGGATGGCTTATGCCCACACAGCTAAGCTCTGCTGCCTTCCGAAATAACCTGGCCTCCTGTGGGCTGGCTGCAGGGTGTGATGGTGGCCTTGTGCCACCAGCCAGGCCGTGTCCAGGAATTGTCAGCAGAGCGCGAGGTGGCACGGGGCAAAATCATGCCAGACACCATGCCAACAATGCAGTTGGATACATGGCTCCCTTCCAGGGTCGGGACCTGGGCTCTGGCATTGTTTGTTTTAGTAGTACAGATATCCTGCTAGGCCGCTCTCTGCCTCCCCTTGACTGGTTTTCTTCAGAAATGCAATATCCTCTCTTAAATGGGACTGATCCTCGCCAATGTGCTCAAAAGTTACTGGCAAGGTACTTTCAGGCAGTCAGCATGATCAGAGAGCCTTAATGCCTTAGAAAAATAAACTGAAAATAAACAGTCTATGCTTAATTTTCTGTTGGGCTGTATACCACTTTCCAGCCAAGCTGGAAAATACTTGCTGCAGGAGAATTGACTGAAGTATGGACTCTGTTATGCTGCAAAAGCTACCTCTCTTCAGACACATGCTATCTCTCCAGCTAAGCAGGAAATCAGAAGTCAGTTTACTCTTCTCCTAGCTGTGATGCAGCCAACATCATGGTGAGAGGAAAATCACACTGGGAGAATGAACAAGACCAACAATAACAAACTAAATATTCCTCAAAGTTTAGGGTGCAAAAGGCTTCACAGTTAGTAGAACAGGATCAGTTAAATCTATCTTGTAACAACAAACAATGTATCATAGTTGCATAAAATGAATTTATTTTAAAGTGGACGTTCAAAGGCATATAATCTCCATTTGGTTTAGGTTTTCACCATCTGTTTTTTATTCCTGACATTGTGGCTGACCTAAACTATGCAAAATATCTGATCCTGATATTCCAAAAAATCTGAGATTAGTGATGAGCAAAGCCCAGATAGTTCAGAAATTTGTACCTCAAAGATTTGTTTCCCTCAAATATCTTGGCTGTCTGGATCAGCCTGTTTGTCAGTGCATATGTTTTAATACGGCAAAGAAAAAGAAATCACTGGTACCAGCAGCCATCATGGCATCTTCAGATGAAGCAAAGTAAGTGGTGAGGGGTTATTATACTACTGATTGAAATCAAGGTTGAAGCAATTTGGCTGGAAAATTATTGCTTTCATTGCCCATAGTAGACTGGTTGGGTGGACAAGAGTCCCGCAACTCATTACATGAAAAACCCTGAGAATGCCTCAAGGTAAAAATTGCTTTCTTACCAGAAGGTTACACTGTCAATACTGCCTTTTGCAATAATATTCTGCAGTAAAAGATCTAATTATTTAGGGCCCAACCAAAATCCTATTGACTTTTGTTTAGGAAGATGAGGAAACTAAAAACATTAATTATTATGATATGCAATCACATGAACTAAACATTATATAAATGTATTTTTTATATATAAATACTAATAATTATAATAATTATTAATATTACTAATACTAATATATATATATTATAATACTAATACTAATATACTAATACTAATATACTAATACTAATACTAATACTAATTATAATACTAATACTAATACTAATAATACTAATACTAATATATATATATATATATGTATATATATATATACTCTTTTAAAAAACAGCATTGTATATAGCCACTGCTGCTGGGTTTGTATGTACCTAACTTCTGCCTAAAAGCAATGAAACATTGTTAGGGCTGGTATACCAAAAAACCTTATTACTGGTTGTCAGAATGTTGCAGAAATCATGCTATCAATTTCTTTTTCTCTCTTATTTCAGGCTGTGGAACATTTACATTTCTATCTTCTGCCATTGCTGCTGTAAGTGGACTTCTGATGGGTTATGAGTTAGGCCTTATCTCTGGAGCACTTCTTCAGATGAGCAGCATATTAGCACTCTCTTGCAAAGAGCAGGAAATTGTTGTAAGTTCCCTTCTTTTTGGCGCCTTATTTGCATCCCTTACGGGTGGATTCCTGATAGACAGATTTGGAAGGAGGTTTGCAATAATTATTGCATCTTCTTTACTTGTGTTGGGAAGTCTGATTTTACTACCCTATGAATCGTATGGGATACTTATTGTGGGACGGATTGCCATAGGTATTTCCATATCATTATCATCAATTGCGACATGTGTATATATTGCCGAGATTGCCCCACAGCACAGAAGAGGCCTTCTTGTATCATTGAATGAACTCATGATTGTGATAGGCATTCTCTTTGCCTATATTTCAAACTATGCATTTGCCAGCGTATCTCACGGCTGGAAGTATATGTTTGGCCTTGTGATTCCATTAGGTGCCTTGCAGGCTATTGCAATGTATTTTCTTCCTCCAAGTCCTCGGTTTCTTGTCATGAAAAATAATGATGAAGCCGCAAGAAAAATACTGGAGAGACTACGGGAAACTTCAGATGCTACTAAAGAACTCACTTTGATCAAGTCTTCCCTGAAAGACGAACATCAGTATAGTTTCTTGGACCTGTTTCGTTCAAAGAACAACATGAGGGCGCGAATGTTGGTGGGGCTCACACTAGTCTTTTTTGTGCAAACAACCGGGCAACCCAACATTTTATTCTATGCATCAACTGTTTTGAAGTCAGTTGGGTTCCAGAGCAATGAGGCCGCCAGTTTGGCTTCTACTGGAGTTGGAGTGGTTAAAGTGGTCAGCACAGTCCCAGCCACGTTTTTTGTGGATCAAGTTGGAAGTAAAACTTTTCTGTGTATTGGCTCTTCTGTTATGGCAGTATCATTGGTCACAATGGGCTTAGTGAACCACAACATACACGTGAACTTCACCAATGTCTGTAGAAGCCAGTCTCCAGAGGATTCCTACCTCCAGAGACCAGGAAACCTCACTGGTGTCACCAATGGGAGTCTCAAGGACCTCTTCTCTAGTATGGCTTCACCAGAAAGACTCTCCTTTGACACACAGAGAAACCCTGATGTTGCCAGGACAGGAGAACTGAACAGGACTACCCTGGCAGAAGGCAAAAGCATGATGGGATCTCACACAGAAAGTGGGGAGGTTCCCGTTGTCCTGAAATGGCTCTCACTGGCCAGCCTGCTTGTTTATGTTGCTGCCTTTTCCATAGGTCTTGGACCAAGTAAGTATTTCTTTTTTTTTTTTTTTTTTCTAATTCTTTGTAATGATTTACTTAACAGTGAATTAAGTGCTGGGATGACAGTGTTTTCTGCTAATACGCATCAGCATTATCACAGACTGTCCTGGTGGGCCCAAGGTGTATTTTTTGGGAAGAGGTCCTGCCCATTTAAGGTCAATGGTCTTATCTCCCTTCAGTTCAGTGAAATTAACTGTTCACCTCCCGTGAAGTCAGAAACTGGTGTGAGCTTTGTCCAGCAAAGTTACAGGGCTCCTGCGTATTTTTCCTCTTCGTGTTCTGTAGTGTTGTTACACAGGGAAGGTGAAGATGTAGGCATTTGCTGCTGCTAACCCATAAATCCAAGATTATGATGAGCTCTTGACCTCTGCATGATAAAACACCATTAAATCCACAGAATGGCAGCGTGCCTGAGTCCTGTTGAGGATCTGGCCCCCTGGCTGTATAACAGCCTTCAGATACAGTTAGGGAATATAAAGCATCATAGTTCATGAGCAAACTTAAGTATCGTCGTCATCATCACTACCTGTGCTTCTATGAAATGGAAGAACATGAAGGAGAGTCGCTGTGCAATGGAGGCACTGTTGCAGATGCTGTCACACTTGTCGAGGAGACACTTCTCCTGAGGAGAACATTTCTGCCGTTCCCAGGCACTAGGAACTAAATCCCTTCATTTTGTTTTGTCTTGTTTTGCTTTAATAGGACTTGCATATTAATTTACTTTGAAGGGGTTGATTTTTTAAGCCACATTGCAAAAAGCACCTGCACAGAGTCCATTATTTATTAACTGACTTCATGTGCTCTTGTGCCCTGGCTCAAACTTGACTTGCAAACACACTGTACTCCTGCTGCACTATTATGATAAAAAGCTTCCACAAGAATAAAGCCCAACAATTGCACTAACAGCAACTCTACCCTGCAGTATTTATTTTAAACATTGCTCACTGGGAGAGCTGCGTGAGATAAACATCCATTGCCAGGGCAGCAAGCTCGGCTGTGTTATTGCAGCATTGTTTCCTCCCTTGCAGACCATCTTGGGGCTAGATTCTGCTTTCAGTGACACAAGTCCAAAACTAGGGGTGCAGCCCTGAAAAGAAAATATTACATTAGCTTTTCCTTGGGTGTTTCAAAAGCACAGTTAATGACCCTCAGGGCAGGAGCACTGCTTCAGGTTTGGACTGAAGTTTTGGGCTCTTGCTGAAATCAGCTTTCCTGTTGACCTGGCCGTAAATGTGCTCCTGGTCATTTGGGCAGGCCCGATGTGACGCTAGTGATAACAATGCCTGCTTCCTTGGGGGCTATGGAAACCAAGGTGTGTGCCATGCTAATCTGAGAAGTCTTTGAGGCCCGTGTTTGTTCTCTGAAATCTTTCTTGACTGAGAGCACAAGTCAAGAAAGTCTCAAATGGCAAATGGGGAAAAACAGGCACCATCTCGGCTGCAGCTTGTTAAAATCATGTGCAATTAAGCCATGGTGCATCTGCATAGGAAGTGAAGGCCGGGGCCAGGAGAAATACAGGTATTTCAAAACACAAACACACACTTGCAAGACAATTCCCTAAATTTAAAAATACAGTATTCATTTAAAACTGGCAATGCATAGAAAACACGAGGTTAAGAAAATCAAGAAGTTGTTGGAATATGCAAAGGATCTCTTGTGGTTGGACAGTCTGGGTTGGGAAGGAGGTTTTGGTTTGTTTCTCATATTCAGCCTT
This sequence comes from Aythya marila, assembly GCF_965140915.1. NCBI lineage: Eukaryota > Metazoa > Chordata > Aves > Anseriformes > Anatidae > Aythya > Aythya marila. Next base: position 82,628,931 of record NC_139044.1, on the reverse strand, counting down.
CAACATCTGTTGCTTGGAGTCCAAATCCTTGAATGTATTTTAAAAGCTTAGATTTCTTATCCTCAGTGTGCCTTTCTTAGTGTAAAGAATAAGTGGGCCCCTTCGCCTATATAAAGTAAACAGTTTTAACATGTTTATGTTATTCATCTCTAAATCTGGTCTGTGGTCTGGACCAGACCAGTTGCCATTGTCTGCTCTGCAGAGAGACGAGGCATCGGGGTTACAGCGCTGCTTCCAGCGCTCACCGCCCACCACGGCCAGGCAGTGCCTGGGGACAGAAGCACTGAAACCAAGCACAGTTGTATTTTCAGTGCTCATGTCTCCTGCTCTGCACTACATCTGCCTGTTCTGCTGGCTCAGGTGGCAGCAGTGTTGGGGATGTGTCTGTTTGTGATCTAAAGGTCCCATCAGGCTCTTCTGGACAAACTGCAGAGAGGTTCTTGTTCTTCCCCTCTTCTCCGCTGGGCCACTTTTGGAACAAATTCAGCCACTTTATTTTGAGTCCTTCCTGTCTGATGTTTTGCAGGGATAAAGGAGAGCCTGTGCAGCACCATTAGGTAAATGGCACACTCTTCATAGGGCAGAGCTTGCAATCTGAGCTCTTTTTATAAATTATTTTTTTCCTTTTATTTTCTTTCCTTTTTTTGGGGGGGATTCTAGCCAAAGAGCTAGTTGCAATCCAGATTTGCACAGCTGGCATTCGTAAATGTTGCATTTTTCCATGATTCCTCCTTTGCTTCCAAATTACATTAAGTAGATAAATTTTTTAATGAACCAAAGATATGCTAAATATATTTATTGCCATTTATCAAAGCACTCATGCAGCAAGCTGATGAGTGCTCAAAAACAGGCCATGAGCAATAAAAGCCATTTCTGCATTACAAAAGAATTCACAGGCAGGTGAGCATCTGTTTAGTTACTTTTTTGATTCAGGGGTGCTCTGTGTTTATATCAGCAACCCCTAGGCAAGATAAAAGGAGCATTTCTGTTGCTCTGTTATGGATTAATTATGTTTGATGAAATGCGATCCAACTGCTTGTTCGCACTCAATTTCACGCCATCATAAGGACGTTTTGTAGGTGCAACAAATGAGTATTGCATCATGCTCCAGAACAGCACATGCTGTTTCTCCAGTGGTGTTTGCAGGAGCACCTCCAGGCAGCTACTAGCACAGGGGACTCACTTGACACACATCTTTGTCTTGAGTTACCTTTGCTTTATATCAGAAAAGTGACACGAGGATGAATTTTTCTCAGTAGGGAAAGATATCTGTGGAGCCCATGAGAAATCTCAATCTGGCTGCTACGTGGAGGGCGAGGAACACAATGAGGGCTCTGTGCTGCATCCAGTGAGTGTTTGCAAAGAGGCTTGCTGGGGCCACAAGAAGTCTCAGCCTCACAGAAACAGCCTTGCCATGCCTTGCACAGGGAGCAGTGAGTGCAGGCAAATGGCATGAGTGCAGTGTGGAAGTAGATCACCAATGCGTCACTGAAGCTAGGTGTGGCCCTGAAAATTTGTTTAACATAAAGAAAACACAGAGAAATTCTTCTAGTCAGGGCCGGGCCCACATATAACCATTCACTAAATGGCACAGAATTAACTGAAATAGTTGCAGAGCATCTCATTTGCAGGTTCTCTGTTCAAAACACTTGGGGGGAGGGCAAAAATAGGGGTCCTTTCTTATAAAGAAGTGTCACCTCCTTCATGGATCACCACTGTATGGTGGAACATACCAAAATGCAGAAACCAGGAGAGCCAAACTCCTGGAGTATCAGACTTATTTTCCAAAATAAGGCTGTAAATGTGGGACTCTTGGAGTCAGATGGAGCATATGCAAGAGAGTTTTCTTGCTTAAGAACTGTAGGGCACCTTCAGCCTTTCCGAAACAGAGCAGGTGGCCAGAACCCTGATGCTTCCCTCAGTGACTCAATGAAAATTCAGATTTGGGTGTCAGATGATCTGCTCCTTTTGCATCATTAGGATCAAAAGCTAAATATCACTCATGCATGGACAACTTGCTTCCATGTTTTCCTATATATCCATGGAGGTCTTTGCAAGCATAAGCCCAGGGTTTTGGCACTGGGTGACCTCACCAATAAGCTGGTGAAAGAGAGATGTAGCGCATTAATACAGGAATGCAGTGTGCTCTGGAACTAATCCTCTCCATCCAACAAATATCAGAGGGGCTCCAACAAGTCCAAGGCCTGGAAGGAACTCACTCAGCACTAACACAGACTGGACCCAAAGGGCTTTTGTTTCTCAGGCTTGAATTTGTTCTAGCAGAAAAAATATAAGAGCAAAACAGGACCTCCCAGTGGTTTCTTTACAAATCTCAGGTATCTCTTCACATATAACACAGGAGTCCTGCATGCAGTTCAAGGGAAGAGATCCATGCAGATCACAGGGATTTTTTTTTTACCATGGAATGGGGAACACTTATTGAGAGAGGGATGTTGAATGCATGCATCTGGATTGAGTCTATGGCATTGGTGCCTTGTTCAAAAGAGCTTTTTCTTCCTCCTCTGTCAGTCCTTAGAACACATTTCTGTACAACTGCAAAGTTGTTTAGGCAGCTGGCCAACAAATGTCAGGATAATCTGCTGGTGCAAATTGCATCAGCTCCGCTGACATCCCTGACGTTCATGCTGAGAGTGCGGAAATCAGTGAAAGTACTTTACACGTAGGACTGAGGGGCATTTTTTTTTGACAGAAGCCATCCTCAAAACCTGCATGAAGTCCATAGGTATTTATCCCTTTGTGGACCCATGGCAGAAAATGATGTGTTACTGCATGTCCCTGAGCAGCAGGCAGCTTTGTGCAGCTCTCTGTAACCAGAGGCTGAACTCTCAGAGCAGTTCTCTTGGAGGCCATCACAGGATCCTCTTCTGGGAGACTTCTCAGAGCTGCTGGGATGCCCTGACCCTGAACACTGAAAGACCACCCAACACACACAGAGCTGTGGATGCCACACTCCCAGCAGGGATCAGTGCCTGCATCTGGAGGAATGGGGCTTGGCATAAAAAAAAAATGACACATATATCCATCTAGATAGACATAAAATCTAAATATATATATATAGTTTTGTGATGGACAAATAAATGCATAATAGACTCATGGGGGAGGATTTAGAACTTACGGAAACCTTGCTTTTCTGCATCTCTCTTATAGTCCCATCAAAGCACAGCTCCTGTAAGTACGTGCTAATAGGACTAGCAGTACTATGGTATTGATTAAGACCTGTTAAAGAGTGGAATAAGTTAAATATGAGATGTGTGGGACCAGGGTTTGAGCACCCATGTGATCCTAGGGCGGGGAAAGATGGCAAGCCACCAAGATACCCTTGGGTTCCTAGTTTAACACTAATGAAATTCCTCCCATAGGAGGGACTGTGATTTCATGTCCCCTGACGTGTGCCCCTCGCTAAGAGGGAGCAGTGACCACGCTTTCTGGCAAGCCCTGCTGAGATGCACCATCTCATTGCAGTGGCAGCTCTCTGTGTGGGGCTGTCAGCCCCATGAGGAACAAAATTCACATGGGGACAGCAGCGAAGACAAGCCCCCGTTGAGGACAAATCATAGAAGCAAATATTTACTGATTAAATCCTAATTCGGATCGACAGATGCCTGTTCCTAGTTTAAATCTGGGCAGATTTGACGTACTGAGTATATCGGAGTTAAATTTATATCAGCTTGAATGGATGCTTTAAAACTGAGCTAATTTTTACCTAAAATGGAACATATGTTTCAACACGCTTAGACTTACACATTTAACCAATGTGAGAGACAGGCTCCTCAGAAAATCAACAGAAGGAAATATTCTCCCCACTTATGGGGGCTTTCAGAGCCCTGCTATCTGACCTGCCATTTGGAGCAGCCCTCCTTTCCTCAGTGGCTACTGAGGGGGCTTAGGGCGATCAGGAAGCTAAATTAGAATTTGCGATGGCTTTCCCATGTGAAAACTGCCTGTTGTGTCTATATTTTGTTGTGAGTTGTTGACGTCATCCAAATGCAAAATTTTATACCTGTGTTGGGGACAGTAGGGAAGGTGGAAGAATGATGAAAATTCAAGGGTTTGCAAGAAAAGTGAAATCTGTGGAGGTGATGAAGGAACCAAGTCCCTTTTTCAACCTATCACTCTCCTAATGCAATCTTATGTGGCAGTCTTTCTTTATGCATTTTATCAGATTAAGCAAGCCAAAACACAGACCTGGAACATTTTCTGAAAGCCCAGAGAATCATGCTGAAAGCAAACATAGTCCACTGGACTTTGCCACTGTGATTCATAGATTAATTGGCTACCTGAGGTAAAGAATGATTCATTAGCATGGTTAAATGCAGAACATTTTCTATGTCTTTCTCTTCAGTCACTAAATGCATCTGTAAGAAACCTAGAAAAAGCTGGTTTCACATATGACACTGAACAGCCCAGGTACTTGATCCCAGAGGTCATATCTCCTGTCACCCATTTGAGCCAGACCACATAGGACTGTTTTTTCTCTGCAACAAAATGCTCCTGGACCTACTCTTGGTCATCAAATGCCCTACCAGAAACTGGAAAACCTTATGGGAAAGAGAACTGTCAGTATGGAAATTCTGTCAGTGGATTTAGTTTTTTGTCCTTCTGCTTTCTAAGCCATATGGCCTTACACTAACATGGAAAGCACTGGTAAAAGATAGGGACGACTAGAATTCACATCAATATTTCTGCCATTAGAACAATATTTCAGGCTTCTACAAAACATGTGGTTATTGTATTAGTTTATAGTGCACATAAATTTGATGTTAACAGGCATTCATGCTCGGCAATGCCTTGCATGACAGTTGTTTGCAATGCTTTATTTTCGAGCTTCTACAGTTTGCAGAGCAGCTCTGGCCTGGCCTTAAATTTCGTATAAATGAGCAGCATCAATTTTATACTGTTCTGTGGTTTACTCTGGAAAAGGAGATAGTGGTGGGGATTAAATTAAGTGCTCAAAATACACAAGTGCTTAAATGCTTTCTTGGATCTGAACCAGAAAAATAAGCCTGGGAAATGGGCATGTTTCACTGCAAATCACTACAGAAAGTCTTATTTTTGCTAATTAAAAATGATCTTGGATTCTTTATTTTAAGACAAGACTCCTAGTACTTTGCATTTGTGCTGAATCATCACTGGATGCATGCATACATGTGGTTTGAATATGACACTTCTGGCATTTATCTGGCTCATTATTCCCGGGCTATTCAAATGGTGCCTTGTGTGGCCTTTATTTCACACACTGTCTGCACTAAGCTGCAGCAGAAAGACAAGGCACAACAAAATGAAGAATAAAGAAAGGATTGTGAATTGTCCACTCGTCCTATCGCCTTGTCCTGGACAAGGTTTATCTGGAGCCACTTGTTAGCAAGTCACTTCACTCAGGAATCAGTTTGTGTTTTCATGGTATGATTAGTAGAAGTGAAACGCGACCCAGTTTAAGATATTTTTGGATAGTTGGATGCTGAGTGGTAGGATTTCAACTTGTAGGAGATGTCCTCTAAAGTATCAGCCAAATAGGTTACTCTTATCTAACTTGATAGGATCTACAGATTTGGGAGGCTTTTTTAAGTGTAAAAAATAAGACAAAGATGTTTTTGCAGTGATGAGACATGGAAATGCCAGCAAGAGTTTTCTCCCTAATTATTTCAGAGCTCCATTTTGCAAGAAGCAGAGTAGCCTTGTTCAACACCGAGACTTCCTATGCCTCCGTAATGACAGGGCTCCAACCTGCCCGTGCTGAGCACAAAATCTGGCCCTGGGAGGACTATCTGGAAAGGTGGATGGCTCCCTGGCTTTTGGCATACTCTGCCGGACTTAAACAGTGATTGGAGCCAATATTCTGATCTTGGTGCTCTGATTATACAGATACATCTCTGCTAATGGCTGTATGCTAATAAGCCTATTGACACAAAGGAACTACTTGACTTAAGAGGAGTGGCTTCAGTGCATAAAATTAGCTATACTTATGAAATACCTTTTCAATTCAGATTAGTTAGTAGCTTCTGGCTAAAATGAAGTGCTCTACTTCAAGAAGACCCACTTTAAAAAATCACATAATGAGTATTGTTGTGATACTAACCAGTAATTGAACCTAACAATCCCTGTTTGTTCCACAGGGGCATTTTCTTCAGCAAAGTGGTTCATTGTCAAGTGGATCTCGCATACCATCTTGTATTTGCTTTCATATGCTAATCGAGGCTGCCTATCATGAGCCGAATTTGCCCTTCTCATGTTGTAGGTCAAGTGTTACATTTAAGCATTCGGTAAATAATAGTGGCCTTTGATAATCATATCAAAGATAATGAAGGATTTTATAGTAATTTTCCTTGAGCATGTTCTTGCAGGGAAGAGCACTGTGACAATGAGATCTGTGAAAAAGTTTATAGGACATATGTCGAGTTTCATAACACCAGCTTACTTTTGGAGAGAGGGCTTGGAGGAATTTTTTTTAGAGGAAACCTGATTTTTGACCAGCTTCATGCAAAAACTAGAACTGTTAGAGGACTTCAAGTGCCAAGACAGCATTTCATTTCACTTGTAGAGATCATCAAACTAAAACAAGCCTTTTAAATTATCTATATATATATATATTGGAAAGTTAAAAACATGCAATCATGTAGCTTACTGGCACTGCTGGGGAAGGTGGAGATTGGCAGCCAAAGTGCGGAGGGGTTGGCCAGGTAGGAAAGTCATTGCATGAAGTTAGGTGATGTTTTTTTGCTTAGGCACTTGAGTTCCCGTGTCACACTGAGCTCTGGGAGGAAAACCAGGAAGATTTTCTTAGAGAGAAGGGGGACACAAAGAGGCACCCATTTTCTGTTGCCTTCAAAAATCAACTCCAAGCATAGAAAATTGTGCTCTTATGAATGAAGTTGAACTGAAAGACACCTTGTGGTGGGTGGGTGAAACCACCTCCTTGCCACCTCCTGCCAGCACAAACCAAAGCAAAGCTTGAGCAGCAGCGAACAGTGAGGGACTTAAATGGATCTAAAAAAAATGGATGACAGCAGTCCTCTCACTAAATAAATTGCTGTTTTACAAGGCTATTTACCCTTTCCAGTTGGAACTTTCTGGAGTATGTGCACAAATCTCTATTTTGCAAGAGTAAAGGCTTACATTGCCCCTAGTTGCAGTGTCCCAACAGCTCTTTTCTGTTGTGCACCCCCTCGAGGCCCCACATGGGCCCTTGATACTGGAAAAACAGGTTCATTTACCCCACCCCAAATGAGTAGTTTCTCATCTCCATACTTTTTAGAAGTGAAACATGTTATAATCAGAACTAATTCATGCACGATTTCCTCGTGGATTAGAGCCTCTGGCTTCCGCAGTCATTCCTCGGCAAATGCCTGAGAGGATTATCCTAGATTCAATATTCTGAACAAATAAACACCTACAAACAGCAATACACACTGCAGGTTTTAATTAAAAGGCCATTTTGAATGACAATATGTGATTTATGTAGTCAAGCATGTTCTCCCTTGAAGGCCTGTTTTCATTTTTCCCTTTTTCTCTCTCTTCTTTCCCTTCTGCTTGCCCTGAAAGTTGTTCTGTCTTGATGGATGAGTGCCTACACAACAGCGGATGAGAGACAGAGACAGTGGCTGTGAAATCCATTTGCAAACAGAATTGTCATCTTGTGTATCAGTTTAAATCAGCTTCTGTTAGGGGACCTGAAAAGAGGTGAAGATTAATATATTTTTATCTATCTACACTAATGATGAGTGCTTCTGATATTGCTTCTGATATATTTGCTGCTGAGTGCTGTTGTTGGGCAAGATGGACCCCAAATCACCTTCACTAAGACAATTCTGTTACTCCTACATCTTTATACTTCTCTCAGTTCTTGCCCAGCAATCATTCATGTGGGAATCACCGATACAAGAAAACTTCTTGTTCGTGTCCATTCTTTCAACATGAAAGTAGGTGGACAGTAATTGAAGGTCACTGCAAATAGACTTAAGAATATATTGAACTATTGAAAAAGAGGTTTTGGGGGAAGGATGCCTGGGGAAAATCAGAAATGATGCACATCTCACTGCCCTCCTCTTCAAATGGCCCAGACAAGAGTGGAAGGAGGCAGTGCATTGGTCTCACAAATGAGGCCTCTTCCCCCAAAACCTTCCTGTGGCTTGAACATGAACTGGAGGAGTCATAAGTGAAGGGTGAATTCCCTGTCCTGCCGTGAGGCTTCTTAGAAGAGGCACATGCAAGTGTTCGGCCTGACTGCTAGTGATGCAAATAGTTTGAACTGTGGATAACTATTTTTATGTACTTTACTGCATCCTTGGAGATAAAAGGATGAAATCCCACTTGTCTTAACATGTGTTACTTCAGGGAGTCAGCCTAAAGGGTTAACCATTAGAAACAAAAATGTAGTATACCAGAAAAAAAAAAAAAAAAACGTAAGCATTGCCACACCACATCAGCTCCTTTTGGATCATCCGTGGTGTCAGGCATCTTGCAACCAGAGTTGTAAAGCTGCTCAGAGAGGAGCAATAATCAAACTTTCAAGCACCTCAAAAGCCATAGGGTGAGGTACTTGTTGTCAGATAGAGCCAGAGGCATGAGGTCAGCTGAGGCTTCTGCCGAGCCCCTTATCTCTCAGCAGTAGAAGCCTTGAGCTCCTTTTCATGTGCACACATACGACCTGAGATCTGACTTAACCCTCTGCAAGCAAGCAAACCCTCTGCTGGCCACTCACCTGCTCTCTGAAGTAATGCAGGCTTGCATTCTCTCCATATCCATCAGTTACTAACTTTGAGTAGCCACTTCACTCTCACATCTCTCTGGCAGTGCCAGAGAGACAAATGGCTTTTATTAAATGGAGGCATTGATTTTTAAGGCCGGTTGGGATTGTTTGCTTTGGCCTCTGGCAAAAAAACTGTGGGCAGAATTTCAGTCCAGAAACCAAGTACTTGAAAAATCCGGTGTGTGTGTGCAATAAGCCTGGAAAAAAAAACGTGGCCTCGGTGAAGCCATGTCCTTTGCATTCCTTCTTCTTGTGGCAGCTTTACAGTTGCTTGCTTGCATCCTTTCTCAGGTTTATTAATTTGTTATGTGTTCTTAGAGGGTCTGCCTGCATTGCTGGTGGGATAATCCCTTCCTCGTCTTCCCTTGGACCTCTTGTTGCTAACAACCCAGTCCTCTCCTTTCGAAGACTTACATACTACGTACTTTTACCTACTTCTTTCCTAAGCCATAAACCCACTTAATCTCTTCCCAGAGTTTGTACCTCAGCAACTTGAATTCTTTCAACTATTCTAACAGCAGCTTCTAAATCTCACCACAAGGAACTTGCTCTCACACAATACAGGTACAGGAAAGGAAAAAAATGCTGAGCAGCAAATGAATAGCAAGAGAATCTAATATTTCATTAATGAGAGCTGCTGAGCAGCTTCCAATTTGCTTCTGCCTCCTGGCAGGAATGAGGTCAAAACAAGGACATTTTTCATTCATGTACCTTACTTGAATGTTGAGTACCCTCAAGCTCACAGTATTTCTCAGATGTTCTCAGATGTTTCTGCTTCTGTGATATGTCTGTGATTTATTGTTATTATTATTATTATTATTATTATTATTATTATTATTATTATTATTATTATTATTATTATTATTATTATTATTATTATTATTATTTTATTTACTGCATAGATAGAATAAAGAAGAGATCACACGAAGGTTTGAGGTACCTCTTTCCTTAAGACCCAAATATAAAGCTCATTAAATTGCCCATTTTGGCTCAAAGAAAAAGGCCACCCAATCTGTTACCCTGTCTCCAACAGTAGCCAGTAGCAGATGTTGAGAGAAAAGACATGAGGGAAAGCACATGTTGCATGCACAGCGTGTCCTTCTGGCTAGTTAACGGACTTCAAGAAAAATGTTGAGATTTTTTTCTATTGTTGTTTAATAGTCCTTGCTGGATCCTTTTCCACACATACAGAGAAATAATGTTTTAACATCCAACGTTTCATCATTTTATCTCATTACTGCTTTTCACATCTGAAGCATCCTGTGAAGGTGAGCTCTAGAGTTGAAATATGCATTGGCTGAAGAAGTACATCCTCCCATCTAACAAATGTCCCTGCTCAAACCACTTAGCTTCTCTTGGTTTGTGTCTTGTTAAATGCAATGAATCACTCAGTTGCTGATTCATTGAATTTTTTAACTGTGCTGTGCTATTTCTTTTATTTGGTTGTATATATCTATTAAGCTTCTAATCAGGTAACTTAAGCATTCTCCATACTGTCACTACAGCAGTTACCCTTACTGTCCTGTTAATTTACTTACAGAGATCATGCTGATTCTAATACCGTTCCCTTTTTGAAACAAAATATTATGGTAGAGTCTTTGATCTTCCATTCCTACAACAATACTGGATTTGAAATGGTATAGTCAATATTCATAGAATTATAGAATCACAGAATGGTTTGGGCTGGAAGGGACCTTAAAGACTATCTAGTTCCAGGGACACCTCCCACCAGACCAGGTTGCCCAAAGCCCCATCCAGCCTGGCCTTGAACACCTCCAGGGATGGGGCATCCACAGCTTCTCTGAGCAGCCTGTGCCAGTGACTCACCACCCTCAGAGTAAAGAATTTCTTCTTCATATCTAATCTAAATCTACCCTCTTTCAGTTTAAAGCCATTGCTGGTTGTCCTATCACTATATTCCCTGAAACAGAGTCCCTCCCCAGCTTTCCTGAAGGCCCCCCTTAAGTATTGGAGAGCAATATTACAGAGCATCTTTGGGAGAGTTACATCTTGAACTACTTCGGCTCCTTATTCCTTTAGTGTCCCCTTGACTTTGTTTAGAGGTGAATGTCACTCTCCTGGCCAAGTGTTTGTTGGTATACCTGAATCCTCTGCTCTTCCTTATCTGGGCAAGGTATTTCAGTGCATCGAGTTTCTGTAATACTTACTCAAACAGTTGACCACTTTCTGATCCAGAGCAAAATTTTCTTTCAATTAACTACATCTGTGTATGCAGTGGGTGGCTTTTCTTCTCCAGATTTTGCCATAATAAAAGATGGTTCAGCTGTACAATTTCTCTTAACTGCTGTCAACACACGATTCCCTACACATCAGTAAGGGTGAGTGCTACCTGCAGCCACTGCCCGAACAGATCCAGTGGGTGTTGAAATTAGCACAGGGTCTGATGCTGAGCCCTTAGCCTCATTTCTTACCCCCACCTGAATTGGAAGGCACCAGCTCTTCCCCCATGCATTCCATGAACAGCAGCCAAGGGCTGCCAAAGCAGACACCGTAAACTATCGCGTGTGTGCAGTGTGGCTGCTCCTGCAGTGCTTCTGCAATAATATTAGATTACACAGCAGACAGAGAGGCGGTTGCAGTGGTAGCAGGACATTATTTGGACCCTGTTTTCAAGGTTGGGCTGTTTTCCCCTGTAAAATGTAGCTGCTTAGGTTGGTGGAGGTGGAGCACCTAGTTCTCCTTGCAGTGACTTTGGGAGCATGCAGGTTAAATTTCCGCAGGACAGCGTGCACAGGGTAGCAGCAGTCATTGTGAATGGGAGCCTGAGCCTAGTTCCTGGCTTCCCAAGAGAAAGCCACATCCCTTCTGTACCTACAGCAGCTGCTGCTTTTTGGCAATGGTACAGATAATAAAAACAATCCCAGAGAGGTGCTAAAAGCAAAGAATCGATCGTTATCACTGCCTCAGCTTGGGAAAAGGGATAAACATAATGTAATAAGTGTCAGATTTCTACAACTGCTATTTCTTTGGGGGGAAAAATCCTTTCCACTCTTAGCCAGGCAAGCAGAGGTCAGGGGCATGCCAGAGGAAGCAGATACCATTAGCAGACATAAAGAACAGACCTGGTACGTTGGCGAGGTCTGTCTGGACTACATAGCTGGTTGAAATAATAGCAGCTAAACACTACTCTGGCTGATGCAGACGCTCAAGTATTTGGGTTTGTTAACAGGAAAACACTGTGTTTCAACCCCTTAGACAAATCAGATTTATCCTGAAAGGGCCAGTCTGTCCTTGCAAAAGTGTGTGGTATTGGAGATGTTGCAGTGTCATATATTTCAGCCACATGCTGTCCCCAGGAACAGGACTAGCTGGCCTGACACTGAAGAATACCTCCTGAAGCCAGTTTTACTTCTTCTTTTCTTTTTCTTTTACTTTCCTTTTTCCATCCTGTGTAGAGACAACACAGAATATGTCTAAAGCATTTATTTAGTGGAAAGTCTGCCTTGTTAGCAGCAAGTGTATTAAATTTGCTGTGATCCAAGTCAGATAAAAAGAGACCTCTCTACAGCTATTTGTGTGTGATGACTGCGTGCCACTGGGCTATGTGCAACAGCATCAGGCTGGCACGCACTGCGGTCTTGACTCTCACTCCTACTTCTGGACTAACATCACCACATTGCCAGGTCTCCCAGTGTGGGAGGGAACCTCATTATAAAGAAAAAAAGAGGAAACAAAAACAACAAAGAAAGAAACAAAGAAACAAAGAAACAAAAACCCTGGGTCAGCTCCAAAAACTATTGTTGAATTTGAGTCTGTGGTGCAAAGAGATCTAGAGCTGAGATTGCTTGAATCTGCTCTGTTGACTCAAGAGCAGTCAAGTGGATTTTTTTTTTTTCTCCCATTTCAGTCAGTCCTTTATAGTCTCCTTCCACAGGATTTTTTCTTTCTTACCCTCACCAGTACAGTCACACAGGAACCCTATATGCCCCCGAAGGGATAATGCAACATGACAGATGGCCATACAGGGTCCAGTTTTACAGTGTAACTTCACTGCCCAGTGCACGCGTCCTGAGGAACCTCCCATCTGTTATCTTGCATGAACACTTATCTTGCTGAAACAGTATCACACAGGACTGATCTATAATGCCCAAGGGCCTGAAGACGCAGTTCATCCACATGCACTTCTTTGCTAATGTGCTGGTTGTCTGCTAGCCCACTACCTCTCCACAGAGCAACTTCTTGCTAATTAATTGTGTTTATGAATTAGAGGAGATGTGTTGGTTGGTTTCTTTGTCCTAATAACCAGGAATAGTGTAGAAATGTGGGGTCTTTTTTTTTTTTTTTTCTTGCTCTTGTTGTCAAGGTGGCTACCCAGCCAGTTCTACGTGACCAAATTTGCTTTTGTGGACTAGAAACACCAGCACTGAGGTCACCTGTGGTGTGGTGTGACATGAAGGAGCCAAAACTCAAGACCTCTGTCTTCATTTATCCCTCAGAGATCCCATTAATATGTAGCAGAGAGCTGGAACAGCAGACATGCCTTGGCACGGTGGGTTGATTTATAAGGTGGCATAAACAGCCAGCACTGCTCAGAGGCCCAGGAGTACTTTGGTTTGCTGCCTCAGCCCCATCAGCATTATGTCACTGGAGAGTTATTCAGCTGGCACTCCCTTTCATCTGCAGATGTGCTGTCAAGGCTCACCTCCCGCAGGCCTTTCACATTTCCCGGGTTAGGTCCGTGCTGGAAGGGGACGATCGATGTCCTGGTGCTGGCACTGCTCAGGGTGGGCCTCAGGGGGCTGGGCCCACTCACACTTCCCCAAAACCGCCTTATCCTGCCAGGCAGCTCCATCTGAACCCACCTGAATGTACAGCAAGGAAAGCCATCCTTTTCAAGATATTTTATACTTTTTCTTCCATTTCAGTGTCTTGGCTGGTCCTGAGTGAAATTTTCCCTGGCGGGATCAGAGGACGGGCCATGGCTTTGACATCCAGCATGAACTGGGGAATAAACCTCCTCATCTCCTTGACGTTTTTGACTGTCACTGGTAAGATTTCTCTGTGTCCTCCTGAGCTGACATTCTCTTCATGTCCATGACAAATCTCCCCTATGCAAACAGCACTGCTAAAATTGCAGCCACGGTGTCCCGGGGGCTACATGCAGAGACCCGCTCAGGTGCCATTTGTTGGTATCACTTCACTGCCTCCTCTACACCTTACCGAGTCTGTGCTACCAATTCTGCCTCTCCCGTGGACCCTACAGCAGTGCAGTCGTGATTAGTGGAAGCCCCTTCTCCCCTTCACCCCCCTGTGGTGTGTGTGGCTAGACTGGCAAGCAGCTCTGGACTGCTTGGCTTCCTTATACCTTGTGTGCTTGCCATGCATCTGTGCCAGGGCTTCTAAGGGTGCAGGGAGAGGAAGGGATCATGACAGGGACTAATGCTGTCAGAGCACCTGGAGGATCAGCCCTGTGGGCTGGGAACCCCAACATTTAAAAACAACATTTCATTACTAAATTGAAAATACACAATATTTAGGATTTAGTCCTGCTCCTTCTGAAGTCAGTGGAAGTTCTGCCGGTTCAGATCCATCACAGCTTTTTGGATCAGAGTTTTGTTCCCCCCCCCCGCCCCCCCCCACCGGGGGAAAGGTAAAAATGTTTGGTGTTTTAATTTGAGAAAGCAGACTACCATGGAATAATTTATAAACTAAAGATAAACAGGGAAAAAGGTTAAATGCCAGCTTTGAAATTCATTGATTGGCAAATAGTGTTTTCTAGTTTTGCAAATTTTGGTTTTCAATGTAACTCTGAAGAAAATGTGATGAAAGTCAAAATAGATAAGGGCACTGAATTTCCAGGTTTTCTTTAGCTCTGTGTTACTCAGCAACAGAGGCAGAGGCAGACAAGCAATTGTTATCAGACCCACAAGGTGATTTCACCCTGGTATGTATATTTTGCAATGGATTATTTAATACTGTGATCTATGACTAAAATAGGCTTCATATTGGCATTTTTTGAGAGAAAGATAATTTCTTTCTTGATAAAAATTAGGACAAAATATGCCAGGTCAAATTCACCGTGTCTACTCTAGTAATTTAGCTAGATCCATGGTCCCCCTCAGAAGCAAATCTTTCAGCTGTCCCCACTCCCCACACTTTGGTTTGCATCGCAGAGCAGCCCTGAACTGCTTTTGGACAAAATCAAGCTGGAAAATGAACCGTGAATGCTCTCCAGTTGCCAACACTTGTTCAGTCCTTGGGTCAGACCAGAGCTAAGGAAACATCCCCAGAAAAAAGACAGTGCACACCTGGTGTCCTTAGCATCAGCTGTTTGACCTGAAGGTCCCCTCCTGTCATGCAGCACTGCTTGTTAATGTACACCTAGCTGTTGCTCTGGTCTCAGTTACAATGAATGTAAATCTACAGTAACTCCGCTGGCTTAGCTGGATCTAATCTGGATTTATGAAAGTGTAACTTCAAGCTAATATAAGTTCCTAGTCTGTAGCAGAAAGGCAGAATTGGAAATTCTGTCTTCAAGCAAATTTAGGTGGTAGTTATTGTGGTCAGCAGGTACACGATGTGGAAGACACTGACTAGAAGAGCAGCTTCAGCTGCATTTTTTAGCGCATGGCACAACTGGAGAATGTCTCAATTTTCTGGCTTAGTGTTAGCAGGGGAGAAAACTAAGGGAGCTGCAGCAGCCTACACACACTGGACTGTCCAAGTACATGACAGTGGCAGCCAAGTCCATCCCTTCAGGCTGAGGACGTCTGCTCCCATAGACCCAAAAACCCATGAGTCCTTGGCTGGCCCCATTAGGTGTTAAGTCTTCGGCCACAAAGCCGAAGAACCCACTGATGCAGAACCCACTGCTTGCAGTGGAAATCCTGGGAACTGACAGGCCTGGAGGATTAACTGGAGACAACTGCTGCAGTGTGAAAAAATGCTCTTTTTGCTCCATGAAAGAATTTGCAACAAAACCAGACACGGGTGGAATTTCAAGGCGCTTGTGACCCCTGGTGCCCTCACATGAAACAGCAACAATGGCTGCTCAGTTTTCATCCAAAGTGACAGCAAACAAAATAAATCAATGGGTTTATGCTAAATGGGTCAGTGTGGGCTCCTCAGTTTTCTTTCATAAGGACTATTAGAAAAAGCAAAAGAATTTTTCTTTTTCAAATTATACCCTGGCACAAATAAAAGGGACAAGAGAGGGCCCAACTTCTTTCTAACTTCCCCTGTGATTTAGGGGCTGTGTCCTAAACAATTATGGCAGCAGGAAAAAAAAATAATTGAAAATTAAATATTTTTTTTTCTTCCTTTATAGAGCTTATTGGCTTGTCCTGGGTGTGTTTCATTTACACAGTAAT
This sequence comes from Aythya marila, assembly GCF_965140915.1. NCBI lineage: Eukaryota > Metazoa > Chordata > Aves > Anseriformes > Anatidae > Aythya > Aythya marila. Next base: position 82,612,833 of record NC_139044.1, on the reverse strand, counting down.
GAGCCTAGCATCCCTGGCTTTTGTTATTGTGTTTATACCAGAGACAAAAGGATGCTCTTTGGAGCAAATATCCATGGAACTAGCTAAAGAGTAAGTACCAAGCATGTCTGTGTCCTTGTGGTGTCAGGGAGACAAAGCCTCTCAGTGCTGTGCACTAACAGGAAAACAAGTTAGTATTTTGGGTAAAATCACGTTCTCCCAAGGCTCAAGCTTACACACGCTGATCTCTGTGGCCAAACATTTTACTGTTACTGAAGGACCAACCCCAAAGTGATGGTGGTTTCCAGCATCACTACTGAGTGCTTGAATCCACAGCACGTTTGCTGACTGGCATTCCTAGAGGGAAGGGGATGCTGCTCTCCTCTTTGGGCTGTGTGTCTCAGCTTGTGGGCAGGAAAAGGGAAGGAGAGAGACCGTATGTCCAGTACTTCAAGACACCATGTGAGTTTTGACAGCTGTTTTAGATGGGGAGTTTTTTGTGTGTTTACTGAGCCCTGTGGCTCTGGACAGTAAGAGTCCTTCCTGCGTGTTTTGTGTCCCCACCTCTCCAAATGAAAAGGGTACCAGCAGTGAGAGGGTGGTGGCGATGGGTGCCGGGTGCCTCTCCGCACGACCCACTCTGGCTATTTTTGTGTGACCTGACTCCACTCGTTTATGTTCAACAGCAGCAGCACTCACCACCTCCAAATGCAGGTGTCACCAACCCTAAATTAACCAGCAATTTTTATTATCTGTGTGGTGCTGCCCTCATCCTTTCCAGTTGCTTTTAACCATTAAAATACATTAAGACAAGATGACACATCCCCGCTGTTTAAAACGCAGCACTCTCCTATACGCCCTGCTTTTTTGGACTAGCCTCAGAAGTCTCCAGCACAAAAAGCTAGAGAAACTACAAGTTAAAAACATTGATGGGGGGGCCGGCCCGGCTCCTCAGGGAACCCCCCCATACCCCAGGGCCGCCCCCCCGAAGCAGGCCCGGAGCCGGGGCCTTTCCTGGCCGGGCCTCCCGGCGGCGTCGCCCCAGGGCCGGAGCGAAGGCGGCAGCGCCGCCTGGCGGGCGGGCGGCCCGGAGCCAGGGCCTGGGGGCCGTGGCTGCTGTGGGGTTTTGTTGTGGGGTTTTGTGGGCTTTGGAGGGCTGCTGTCCTGACCGACAGCCGAGCCCGAGGCGGTGGGCGAACGCTCTGCCCCCTGCACTAAGTGTTAATTTGTAATTTGTCTCGAGTTTTCCTTTTCTTCTCCAGGAAATACGCGAAGACCCCGCTGTGCTGGGTGGGCCAGCGCAGGGAGAAGCTGGTGCCGGTGGAAGTTGCCAAGGGAGAGAAAGAGCAGTTCTACTAGGCTGGGGCAGCCAGGGCGGCCCTCAACAAAAGACTGATCCCAGACAAAAAAAAAAAATAATAAATGCTGACACTATGATGGGGTACATGGTATCTTCGCTATATGCAGGATAATCTCTTTCATTTCTTAGTAAAGCTTCTGTCGGTGGCAGTTTACAGCCAACATTAAAGATTGTTGTAGTTTATAACACAGCAGAATGTCGGGCTCTGTCTGTTTTGAACCAGAATCCCTCCCTTGAGGTTCCTCACCCCTGGCACACAGCAGGTGAACAGAAACCAGAATGCTGTGCACAATTCTTGTTGTCTGTACTCAGCAAGAGCTTGGAGGTGCAAAGAGCTGCTGAGATGCCACGGAGAAGGAAGAGCCTGTCTGTCTTTCAGGAGGAGGCTGCCAAAGACTGGTCAGTTTAGCCTAAAGAAAAAGGGGCTGAAAAAGGTTAACAGCTCTGTGCATACATGAAGGAAGTCAACACCGTGGAGCAGAAATGGACAGCTGTGGAGTGTAAAGGGTGATGGCAGTGCAGAACAACTGGGTATGGACAGTTTATGAATGAATTTGGGCTTGAGCTTAGCAGGACTTGAAAAAGAATCTTAATCATCAGAACCCAGTGACAATATAGCGTATAAGAGGAATTTGAGTTTCCTGGGATGTTTACGGCCAGGACTTAGTGACTTCAGGAATACTCCTCAGAAACCAAACAGTCAAACTGTTTAAATGTGAGGGAATGTGAATCATCAGCTATTCTAGGTTGAGGTTGGCCCTACAGAAGCTGAGATGGGATTTCTTTGGCTTCCAGCCCCACGAAAGTTGGAAGCTGGAGAGGCCAGGGTTGATGCCAAAAGTTTTTTATTTATCAACACAGGGCACACTAGACTTTGACTTTCAGTTCATAAAGTGAGAATTGTGTGGTTCAGAGCAGTGCAAAGGGATTTCTGAAACTGTCATTGCTGAGAAACATAACTTACATCACTTTATTTCTCGGTTATTGCTCAGCAAATATACCCTGAATTACACAACCATCAAAAACTTGTATGTTTTTTTTTTTTTTTTTTCCTAAAAGGTTAATAAATTGTGGGAGAATGACCAGTATATAAATATTTATTAGCAGATAAATAAATGGCCCAAGAACCTGCAGAAACTTTGAAAGCATGCTGTCTCTGTAGCCACACAGCAGCATTTCTTCCAGTGTTTAATTGAGGAATCCAGACTGACACAGTCAGCTGGAGTGCGGATACTACTTTGGACTGAGCACATGATCCCACTTTATTTGCTGTCTCATAGCATTAAAACCACCTGACTGAGTCCTGCACCAAAGGAACTTACTGATCTAAGTAAAGTTTTACTACTGACCAGATTGGATTATCTCCTAACATTGTCACCCTTCTAGACACTGACTGTAAATTTAGAGGAGCACATTTATTTGTACAACGAGCTTGTGTTCAAAATCTGGAAAGAAACTATTGAAGGCAAGGACAAGATTTACTAGAAATCATGGGAAATTTAGCAACCTTGGCACGGCAGACACCTTCAGCTACCTCCTGGCTGAATTTGTGCCACAACTTTCCAACATCATAAGCTTTTAGGGAACCAGTATCAAATGTTCAGTACTTTTGGTATAAAGATCAGGCAAATGGTCATCACAAGGCAGGATTTTAAACTAAGCAGACCCCATGCCATCTAAAGGAAGAAAAACTCTGGAAGAAGATCCTCCGCCTAATTGCTAGGTGACTGGTTGGATTATGGCTGCCTTATTTTTTCTATCATGGTCCAAGAGCTACCAGTCCTCACAACATCCTCATGAGTGCCAAAAGACCAGGCTGCTTTCAGGAATGTGTACAATAGCACATAAGGCTCAGCAAGATACAGATCAGGGCATATACAACATATCAAACATTAAGTAAGATCTTCTGATAAGGTACATGTAAGTCCTGTTGATACAGCCTGTAAGAAGCAAAGAGAGCCCAAGCGCACGCAGGCCACTTGAACAGTGGGGCTGTGCACCTGAGCTGCAGGTGACTCAGACTGAAGACCCCATCAGAGAACCTTTTTTCCAGACCTCATGGAAAAATCTTATAGCAGTGCAGGGAGAGCTGGGTTTGGAGCCATGGATGAGGAAGGCATAGCTCCCAGAAGATGGGAGGGTTTTGGAAATGCAAGAGGAGGTGAAGTCAAAAATGGACTCTGGCAGTGGAGGGAATGGGGCAGCTGAAGAATTTAAGTTTAGATGCGTTATGCACGGAAGGCTGATTATTATTTTTAACATTAAATTTTCACAGGTCTTGGAGGCATGATGAATTCAAGAATCAGAAAGTAGACAAAACGTACACAGTTTTTTTTGTCATTGTTTTTGGAATGCTCGCACTTTGGGGAGCAGCTCACAATGTGATATTCAACCTGAATTTCTTTTTTAGGCCTAAGTGAAGAATAGTTTTGAAAAATATCAATGCCTTATTGCTACAAAACAAAACAACACAAAAAAACAACCAAACCAATGCATTCTATTTCAATTCTTGAAACAGAAAGAATAATAAAATATGGGATATGCTGTTGGTGCTATGCAGTGCCAAATGTATGTGTGTCAAGCCTAGTAAGCACTAGAAAAAAAAAACAGAAGATCTTAAAGATGTTCTCAAGCACCAGCAAAGGGCAGCTGCAGGTTGGGCCTGCTAATGCTGTAAAGCTTTTTTCTTAGATCAACTGACATTTTCTTTTTATAAATTCTACAAGTTCCACTATCGGCCCTAAACACTTAGTCATCTTGTCAAAAAACAACGTATGAACCCACAATTTTCTGAGTTCTGTGTGTTAGCACCTTCCTCAGTTCTTCAGCACTGCTGTCTACGGAAACCTCTCCACCTGCTGGTGGATGCTTTTCAGTATCAAGCACTAAATCAGCATCACAAGAAACCTTCAAGTGACTGCAGGTCTTTCAAATAAGCTGCTCATTTATCAACATCATTCCCATACTAACAAGTGCCCGAGATCAAATCAAGGAATAAAATGTATTTTTAGTGACTGCATATTGCAGGAAATTTTCATTTCCTGGTCTGTGGATTTACCGTGATTGCCAACATGTCCAACAGCACCTCATTTGCTCTGGTTGGTGCTGTTTTCTGCCAGCTGTCTCTAGATAGCGTACTTTTGCATATGTAATCCAAGCCCATACTGGTTTATAATTTCTATTACATCATGCTGAGGGAAATGGGCTTCTGTTAAATGCTGCTCAGCACCACAGCACCCAAAATAAATCTCTGCTGTAATAAATTCTGTAAGTGTTCTCACGAAAATAACTCAGAAATTGTCTCTTTGGGTTCATAGTGAGCTTTTCTGAGCTTTCCCCATGCCCAACTACTTAGTGCAGAAGTAAATAAGTAAAAAATCTCATCTTTCTGAAGAAGGCATATTTCCAAGACTGGTTTAACTGCAGAGACCCTAACACCTTCAGGTATCTCCAAAAAGCAATGATGCTGAAGTCAAGGGCTTTTTAATTCGTTATGGTTCTAGTCTTAATTATAGTTCTATAGACAACGTGGCCCTAATTGTACTGCTCTTTTATAACAGAGCCTGCCCATCCGATGGCACAGAGCTAGCAGTCACAATCCCATTGGCTCTTAAAATACAAGGGAAAAAGAGATCTCACAAATCACACCCCTGGATCTCTGAAGCATTACCCCCAAATTTGTCCCAGATCTAAAATTAATCACTATCTTCAATAACGGGCTGGATTAGAGAACAGAACATGCTTATTAAATTTGCAGGCAATATTAAAGGGAGAGAGACTGAGTTAGAATTCAGAGCTTAGTAAATTACTGAGAAGGGTCTGAAAAAAGTAGAATATAATTCTGGAAGGGTAAATGCAAATTTCTCTGGTTATGCTGCCTAATTGCAAGTCAGAGGATGATAAAAGGGACCTAGAAACTGCAGGAAAAAAAAGATCTAGTGGCTATGACAACTCACAAGCCAGCAATGAGTCAGTTCTCATTCTACTGCAAAAACGAGTCCTCAGTAGGTTGTATAAATAGAACGGGCTGTTCTCTCGAAGGAATGTGAAATCAGCTTCTTATGGCACTGCTGGTGCCACAGCTGAGCACCGTGCCGAGGTCTGCGTGTGATCCAAGTGGGGAACCCAGGAGCAAATGGGGCAGAGCTCTGGAAAACGAGGCCAGTGAGGAAGAGCTGTTTGATTGACAGGTATGTTTAATCCAAGTGTGAAGAGAGGCACTGGGGGTGCATGTGTACAGAAACCAGCAGCAGCAAGGCTTATTGCAGCTCGAGCCTGGGATCTACTGTTTTACAGCAGTGATGGGAATACAGCCACATCCCTGAGTATAAGTACAAAGCATACACCACCAACCTCATCATCAGAGGTTTTAAAGCGTGTTTGTCAAATATAGTTTGAGGATCCCTTGGAGCTAGGAACATACATTTTGAGAAATCTTTTATTTGATATTATTATTTTTCTCATTACTACCTGTCTGCAAGTTCGGTAGTATGCTTGTTTGCTCCCTTATTGATTGTTACAAAGGTCTCAAACAGAACTAAAGTTAGTATTGATCTAAGAAACACTTCAAAAGAAACAGTTCAGAATAGAATAGTTCAGCTGGAAGACCACCTAAAAAGACTTTCACGTTCAACTGCCTGACTACTTCAGGGCTAACCAGAAGCTAAAGCATATTATCGAGGCCGTAATTCCAAATGCCTCTTGAACACTGACAGGCACGGGGCATCAACCACCTCCCTAGGAAGCCTGTTCCAGTGTGTGAGCACCTCCCAGTAAAGACATTTTCCCTCAGGCCCAGTCTGACCCTCCCCTGGCACAGCTCTGTGCTGTCCCCTCACACCCTGACATTGGTGACCATGGAGCAGAGACCAGCACCTGCCCTGTGCCTCCCCTACTTGAGAAGCTGCAAAGCCACGAGGTCCCCTCCTGGCCTCCTCTTCTCCAGAGCAGGCAAATCCAGTGCCCTCAGGCTCTCCTCACAGGACATGCCTCCCAGTCCTGTAACCAGCTTTGTTGCCCTCCCCTGAATGCTTTCAAGGGCCTGAAGGTCCTTTTTGATATTGTGGAGCCCAGAACTGCTCACTATAGTGCACGTGAGGCCACACAACCGCTGAATGTAGCGGGACAATGACCTCTTTTGACTGGCTGGCTGTGCTTAATGCACCCCAAAATGCCATTTGGCTGCCTCACATTGAACCTGCTGTCAACCAGCACCCCCAGGTCCCTTTCTACTGAGCTGCTGCCCAGCCACTCCCAGTCTGTGCATGTGTGTAGTATTATCCTGCACCTGGACCAGAACATCACGCATGGGCCATACAGGGTTTGAACTACAACTGTGGCAGTATTAGCACCATGCCCTAACCAACTGAGCTAACCAGCCTTCTTGAATGTTAATACATTGGTTTATTACTTTTTCTTTTTTAAATGAGACAGATTTAACACCCCATGATTGTGCTAATAAGAGAACAAAATGTTCCTCTTTCTTCATATAAATTTAGGAGATACACATGCTTCATAAAATCTCAATGGTAGCATTCAAACATTTTGTGATTTGATCCAAAAGAGGAAGAGTAAAGCCTTACCTAATATACCTACAATTATAATGGCCAAATTCTCATCAGTTTAGGACTACACTTCATCACTGGAAAACCCATTACAATTTTGTTCATTTTTCAAATACCTTCTTCTTTTCTCAAACTGTAATAATACAACATTAACATTCCCTAATGGGGATTTGTCCATTTAATGGGGATTTGCCCATTGGTGTGATGTTTCACAAAATCTTCATTAGTGTCAGGAGTGCTATGGTGCCTTTATGTGCTCTTTATCATAAGTTTAATGACTGCCAGACTCTACTTATTTCATAGTTACAAGTACTCTTTTCCTACCTTCACGCATCTAAGAAAGGGTTTTATTAATGTATCACTGCTTGCAGCAGGTTGCTCTTTCCTTTTGTTCTGAAGGGCACTTCCTAAACTATTCCTTCCTTTCCATAATTTCTGCATGGAGATGCTGCAGATGGCCCCAACTTCTACACCATCCCTCAGACAGCTCGTATACATTATGCTAGGCATTTGCTTTTTCAGGATATTCTTCCACTTTTCTTCCACAACTGGTGACTTCAAGTATAGAAACAGCTCACGGTTCAGTTTTCAGTACCCACCAAGACTGTATATTACTTACAGCACACAATAGTGTCACATTTGTCTTCAGTCAGGGAAAAAAGACATACATACATTTATACATATATTTATTGTAACTTTTTAAAAGTAGCATTTGCAGTTACTTTTAAGCATTCACCTCTCTTCTGCTTCAAATGTGCACTTACTGAGAGAAACATCTACTGGCTTTCAAGTCCAAGATTAATACCAATAATAATACATGCCAGAATCAAGCTTCATTGCTTGTCGGCAGCTCCTGTCATGAAAACATTATACAGTAACGAGAGTGTAGAAAAGGCCTGCGTTAATCATTCAGCAAGAGGCTGGGACTGGATTAGCATGACCATACCATCTTCCGGAGTTGAAGCGTAACAACACTTTCCCAAATACCGAAGCTCACATAGTAATTTGTTTCCTTTTGCATCCAGCAGGTGGACAAGGCAGTTAATTTTTCTATAGTAGCTTCTTTAGTTGGTAAGATTTCCTCATCATCTACAGGAAAATAGTTGTTGTAGACCTTTATATTTAGAAATGTCTTCTTTAAACAGCAAGAAAATACTTGAAATCTGGCATGTAGTTAAGAGAACTGGGAACAAACCAAATTTCATCCTCGGATAAACATACGTAACTACTATAGATTTCAATCTAACCCACACACAAAATTTTACACATACTACAAATAGAAACAGAAGGTAATCAGCAAAAGACTATTCCTACATCGTTTCAAATTAATTTGCAACTATACAATTTTAATGTAATAGAAAAAGGGAAAGGAATATAACAGAACAGGTATGAAGAGAAATATTTTCCAAACTTTTATTTGTGCACATTCATCAGGTGAAAAAGATAACTTTTACAGCTTCTTTGGTGCCCAATATTCAGCATACAAAAATGTAAAAGACTATTCACAAATAAAACACAAGCTCAAACTAAAAAAAATGTTTTAAAGGTAGTGCACATCGTGACAGCTTTGCTTATGAATACACAGAAATTACTGCAAAAATAAATAGAATGTCTTTTTAAAAGCAGCAATTTCATATCTTGTAAACTTCTGTTTTTACAATACAGCACTGTTAAGAGTAAAATCCAAAAGGACTGGAGTTTATACTGTGGCCATGAACAAGTAAAAGAGTCTGTATTCCTCTGCTATAGTTGGTCCAGTTTTCCTTTTTGCTTTTAGTCCAATGTGCAGCAGTCTTTTAAAGGTGCTTGGTTAGGAAACCTAACCATCAAGTGGTGAATTATAAAATTTATTTCCTGCTTTCAAACACGAATGGGTAAATCTGCTCCACAGCACTGGCAACAGCCTTTACGTTTGGCCCTGTGAAGTATTAAAAGAAAAAAAAAAAAGAAAAAAAGAAAAAGAAAAAGAGGAAAAACAGGAAAAAACAATAGGAAGAGAAAAATCAGGCCATCAGAAATTAAAACAACAACAGTATCTTCAAAACAACCTTAATATTTATGGCTGCTGTAACTTTATTCTGTAGACAAGAATAACTTCCTCCCCATTTCTCCCAATTGAAGAAAGTGTTCCTCTTCCCACTGTAACTTACAAGAAAAAAAAACTCTAGCATGGAATCTGCAAGATATTCTACGCTGATTAATGCCTAAATTGCAAATAAATACTATCATTTCCTAACAATTTGCATACTTCGCAATTTACTGGTTTAAACAGTCAGCCCAGAGAAGATCGCAGAAGCTAAGAGGCAGAGGTAAAAGAAGTATTTTTACTTATCATTCTCTTCTAGAAATGTGTACTACCCAAATCTGTACTACCTGGCCACATTTATCTCTTAAATAGCCACCACATAAAATATTGCTAAATAATGCTGGATTTAACCTAAGTATGTTCCAAGCAAATTTTATATTTGAAAATTATAGACTATTACTTTTCAGTCTAGATTTTGCAAATAGCTCCCTCCAGCCATCGATCTCAGGACAGCACCTGCAAGCTAGGGAATGGTTATTGTCTCAGAATGAGGCACCTGAAGGTTATCTAACATAATTTATGAACATTTGGGAAGAGGAAGAATGAGCTAGCAGTGCTTTCTAATGGTTCTAGACCATTTCCTGCAATGAACAACTGAGGCTGCAAATGAATGAGCAATACTATGCCAGAAGAAACTATCCTGGATACAAGTTTGGTGATGTAGATAAATGAAGCCAACAATTTCTCATGTGATTTGATGATACAAACTTCTTTTTTTTTTAAACTCACTTTGGACTTCAAAGATTCCTTTCAAGTACAGAGAACTGTTAAAAATGGCTCCCCATTTGGCTCCCTCTACTTATAAATAACCTATGTCTTATCTATGCATGTAATTCTAGACATATTAATTTACGAGCTCAGTCAGAATGAAAATGGATTAGGATTATTCTTGCATTTTCCAACTTAGCTGAGTTAATCACTCACGCAAGCAAGCCTGATGGAAGATACTCTGCCTAGAACATCCTTTGCCTTGTAGGCAATTTCTTTGCTTTCCTTCAATTTGTCTTCTATGGTAGAAATGCAAGTTCAAGAGAAAGCCTTCAGAAAGCAGGAGTACGAGTAGACAAAACTTGTAACAAGTAACACTGAAGAGTAGTGTTGAAGATATGTAAAAACTGGAACATCATTGCAGGGAGTATAAAATAAAAACTACTAATAATAATCCTCCTCACTGCTCATTTTGAAGGAAGAAAAATTAACAGAACTTTTTTCCCTATTAACTATCAGTTCTTTTATCAGTCATAAAATCATAGAATCATCCAGGTTGGAAAAGACCTCTAAGATCATCTAGTCCAACCTTTAACCTAGTACTAAAATCCACCACTAAACCACGCTAGCAAGTTCTACATCTACACATTTCTTTAAGCCCTCCAGGGATGGTGGCTCAACCACTTCCCTGGGCAGCCTATTCTAATGCCTCACAACTCTTGCAGTAAAGAAATTTCTACCAATATGCAACCAAAACTTCCCCTGGCACAATTTGAGGCTATTTCCCCTTGTCTTATCACTTGGTGCTTGGGAGAAGAGTCCAATCCCCATCTCGCTATAGCTTCACTTCATAGAGTGTGATAAGGTCTCCCCTGAACCTCCTTTTCTTTAGGGGAAACAACACAAGTTCTTCAGCCGCTCCTCATAAAACTTGTTTTCTAGACCCTGCAACAGCTTTGCTGCCCTTCCCTGGAGACTCTCCAGCACCTTGATGTCTAGCCCTAAATTTTCAGATTACTAAGTCTAATAGAGTTTGTCTTCTTAAAAAAAAAAATAAAAAAATATCCTGATATATTATGATAGGTATTTGCTTAAAAAAAATAAAAAAAATGTAAAGATAAATACCCCTACATGTGACTAGTGTATGAATATATAATACCAGTAGTTGAACTCTACCAATGACAAGACCAGCTGAAGTGATAACAAATGATATTTCCTGGTTCTGTACGATTATAACAGGTATTCCTCACATCTGACTTTTCACATCTGTGGTAGACACTGCACAAGTAAATATAGCAAAGAATGGAAAATGAAAATTAGAGAAAGAAGGAAGAAAAAAATGGCAGTAGCATCTCTAAGACCCAAAACTATCATGTTTCTGATTACTTGAGAAAAGTCACTAATTCCTATAACCCAAGTAGTGGTTCCCCCCCAGATGAGCTTTAACAGAAGCGAGCACAGGTCTGAAGAATTGCAAATATTGGTCAACTTCAGTTACGACAAAATACTATGCCTTCTCACATGTTTCCACAGATCTCAAGCTTGGAAATATGCATTTATGAAAGTGCTGTTGATGCTACATGCAGTGCAATCTACATCATTACAGAGATTAAAAAAAGGGTAAAAAGTAAAACATTTAAATAAACAATATCTGCATTCTCAAATTCTATCTCACTTTTTCTTTTTTTTTTTTTTTTAAAAAAAAAAGGAAAAAACGGACCATGTCCACTAAAAGTAATTTTTAAGTCTACCAGTAATAACTCTTTCTCTAACTTGTCTGGCCATTTCACTCAAAATGAAACTAAGTACAAGCACTGGGAAACGAGATCCCTTTGGCATATCTTTTGACTGTTTTGAGTATCTTCTTTTCCTAAACTGACTAGCCCTAAAGTTAAATATTCCCAACAAGTTAAATATTTATTTATGACATCAAAATACCTGTAACTGTGATACTGCCTGTTGAAAAAATCTGTAAGGTAGCTCTGAGAGTTTTTATTCTGTAGCACACGGCAGGATGAAGTTCTGGTTCGTAACTAGAAGACAAAAGAACAGGTAAGAGGTCTGGAACTGAAACAGAAAAGCTTAAGAAATATACAAAGACTACATTTAAAAAAAAAAAAAAAAAATCTACCATACCTCGCATGAGGTCTATTATTCTTCGTAAATTCTGGCAATCTTATCTCAAAGGGCATGTTGCACACTGCTAAAACATTCACAACTTTAAAATCTGTGAAAATTACCTTTTCAAAAGAGAAGAAAAGAATGTCATTAGAAACTCAGCTCAGAGAAGCAGAGATATATGGGTTGAAAAAAAAAAACTCAGAAGAATACTAGTTGAGTATTTTAATGTTATTTCACAACTAAAACCTTGTGATTGATGCATTTCTAATAGTCTAAAGGTATTTAATAGACTCAAGTCACTAATTTTATCCTTCCACAGTACAGTACCCATTGAACTAGATTATTTCACATTTGTACTATGTGCTTATCGTACAATTTACTTTAAAAATTGAGACACAGGAATAACCCATTGTTATACTAAAACACAACCAAATTGAAAACAAACTAAATTAAGTAGTTCATGGGCCATCAAAATTAACAAAGAAAAACTTTAATTCTTACATGAATCCTATGCAATTTGGAAAAGTGTCTTTAATGCCTTGGTGCTATACACCATTTTTATCAAAGCTAAGAATAAGATAGAAGATAAAAACTGTTGTTTCAAGTGTCCAGTATGGCAAGCTATTTTTCCAGTCTTTTGCTTTCTGAATCCTACCTCAAAATACTGGCTTTTAGTTATTCTCAGACCACAGCCATTTTATATGACAGTAAAATAGTCAACAGACAACTCCAAAACAAACAAATGCACTGTTAAGAAGTCAGTGTTAGCAAACTCACCGAAGAAAATTTTGTTCATTTTCTGGAATAGACAAAACTGAAAATTTCTCAGCCAAAACATTTAAAAAAAAGTATGCAAGTGGAAGCAACAAATCCTTATTTTCAATTATTATTTTAATTATTATTTTAATCCTCAAAGCATATTCCACCTAAACGGCTCACTTCATAATAAAACAGTGCATCTACCCTGGAGGCGCTGTTCATCTCTCAGTGATTCAATGCTTCATTCCAACTTTAAGAGCCTGGGTCTAATGTATACATTCTTAGCAATAAAATTCCCTAACTTTTGCTTGGGTCTAATGCAACATTAATGGGATAGCCTGTCACAGCTGCCTTTATGCAGTATAATCAAATTTAGATTCTTCCTGCCAAAGGACAGCAACTGTGCCTGTTGGTAATTGTCTGTTGGTAAATTTAAATTGTGGGTAAACAGCACAACTGACTGTCAGAAAGTTTAAAAATTACACATTTTAGTACTCACATTCAGAACTGTTACTAAAAAGATCAAGTGGTGTTTTTGACTGGTAATGTTGACCCAAACCCACAAAAGAGGGGTTTCATACCCTATTTTTTTTTTTAAACTATTTCCAACTGTGCAACCTCACAGCACAGCAGCACTTCCCCCCCTCAATTAACAAGGTTCAAACTTGCCCTAAACAAGAGAGACATGTGTTTGTTATTCCACCATAAATGAGCGAAAATTGTGTTTAAATGACAGTTTGGTTTACACCCTTCAGCACTTCTTTCAAATAAATCTTTCAAGGTATTTTTCTACCCATGAAATATTTGCGGGTGGCTCGTTTAGTAAGTTTTGTTGTTCATTAGGAAGGGAAAAAGCACAATTCTGAGCCACCAAATGAAACCCAAATCCACAAAATAAGACATTTCTTTGACTAGCATCTGGAAAACTTATGCTGATACAAAAGGGGCATCTGAATGAAAACATGCTGATTGCTAAATGGTTATGCTTCCTCACTTTTGTAATATTTTGAAAAAAATGAGTACCATCATTGCTTAAGCAACATAAGTCCTTTTTCATTAGAATTACCTGAAAACCTAGTTTCTGTAGACTACGAGCTAATCGTCTGGCACCAAATTTAGCTTCTTCTTCACTGCAAAGACAAGAATCTAGCATTAACAAAAGTATAGCATATGCTCATGTGCACACATACTATAGTAAATAGTTCATTCTGTAGTCTGAGTACTATGTAATGCATGAACTGTGACCACATGGACAGCCTTAATTTTACGCAGCTGTACCTATTATATTCTATCTTCACTGTCTAGATATTCAAATACAGTCTTTTATACCCTATTTGAAGAATATTTTGGCACTCAGCTCTAGCTTAAGACAGTAGGAGCTGCAGTGGGAACCATATATTGATTGTATATGATATTAAATACTCTTAAGAGACAAATATGGTAGTTTGAAGTTGGCCATCCTGAACTGGTGGTTACTTTTCATCCTGTTCTCCTTTACAGCGAGCTTGTTAGCTTCCCTGGAGGTTTAGAGAAGAAAGTGATGTTTATGAATATTAATACTAGTATAAAGCACCAAATAAAAGTTTAGGGAAAAAGCTCACTGTACAGTGCAGGGCCACAGAAGAAAAAATAAATCTATCGTTTAAATGCCAGCACCGACAAATCACCTTCTATTTTGAGACAGGTATCATATACAGAAAGTATGCAAATTTACCACTGTACCTTACCCTTACCCCACAATGTGGACATAACTTACAGGAATTCAGCCATTAGCAATTTCGCAAATTCATGTGTATATGAACTAAGAATTTGCTCTTTCTATTCCCTCAACAGTGTTTAACTTGATTAAATTTAGGTGAGTTTTCATGTAGTAATAAGAGAGACATTCCTCAAAAAAGGTCATCCCTGCCCAAGTTGTAATTCTGGCTTAAAAAAAATAAATCTAATTCTCAGAGAGTTTTCAAATCACAGAATGGTTGTGGTTGGAAGGGACCTCTGGAGACCATCTAGTCCAACCCCCCTGCCAAGCAGGGTCACCTAGCCCACATTGCACAGGATGACATCCAAGTGGGTTTTGAATATCTCCAGAGAAGGAAGCTCCACAGCCTCTCTGTGCAACCTGTGACAGTGCTCTGTCACCCTCCCGGTAAAGAAGTGTTTCCTCATACTCAGCTGAACTGAGCTGAGACCTGTGTCTCAGTTTGTGCCCATTGCCTCTTGTCCTGTCACTAGGCATCACTGAAAAATCTAGGCCCATCCTTTTGACGCCCTCCCTTCAGATATTTATAGACATTGATGAGATTCCCCCCTCAGCCTTTTCTTCTCCAGCCCAACTCTCTCAGCCTGTCCTCATATGACAGATGCTCCAGTCCCCTCATCACCTCAGTAGCCCTCCTCTGGACTCGCACCAATAGCTCCATGTCCCTCTTGTACTGGGGAGCCCAGAACTGGACACAGTACTCCAGGTGAGGCCTCACCAGGGCTGAATAGAGGGGTATGATCACCTCCCTCAAAATTCTGACAACAATATTTCTACCACACCCCAGGATACCGTTGGCCTTCTTGGCCACAAGGGCATATTGCTGGCCCATGGTTAACCTGTTGTCCACCAGGACTCCCAGGTCCTCCTTCTCAGAGCTGCTCTCCAGCAGGTCAGCCCCCATTCTGTACTCGTTATTTCAGAAAAGAAATCTTTGAATTTTCTTCATAAATTAGTTTTTTCTGCTGTTCTCCCAGAATGCTGAAATGATGTTGCTCAAGATTTCAATTCAGTCAAAGGCAGACAATTTGCAGAGAAAATTTCCACTCAAATACTTAGCTTGGCAAGGATCTAAGTGTGATATAACATGGAGGAATCTTAAGAGCAGCAAGCACTGCCTCTTGCTACCTTCCTCATTTATAACATTATGTTTTAAAATACACATGCATTTCAACCAGAGAAAAGATCTCTATGGACTTACCTTGTGGCTCCTGTGCAAATAACTTTTCCTGAGGACCAAATTGTGGCCGTAATCCTAGGTTTCCTAAGCTTCATTAATACTTTCTAAAAAGGAAAATGAAAGTGGAAGAATTGGGAATTGGTGTTAGTTCAATTTCAAAATTGAAAAAAAAATAAATCAAGTATTATGCAAATATTTCTTTACTTTTGGTAAGTCTTGAAAAGTTCCTTCATCTCTTTCAGCAACTACAAAATAAGCTCCTGAGAAGAGCTAAACAGAAGTGAACTATCTTAACCAGTGATTCAGTGTTCACATAACAAATGAAATGAAGGTATTTTCCCTTGAATAAAAAGGTGAAAGCCACAGCATCATGCTGATTTTTTATTCTCTCTCCCCTGTTGACTCCTCATTGATATATTTTTCTGAAAAAAAAACATGAAGTTTTAGTGGGGCAGAACAGACCCTGAGGTGTAAGAGGTCTCACTGCATACCTTACACTTACTATTCACCTCACTAGTTGAACAGACCCTAGTCTGTTAGATCCCTGAAGTCTTTTGAGACAGTATTTAGCCCTCCTCCCCTTACTGTAGGCTTAGTGTATGACAGACTCAATGCCTATCAGGACAGAAATATAGAAATAAAACTTTGCTATCCACCACACATGGATATCAAGATGTAAAAACAGATAACTGAGGTATGTTAAATCTCTTACCCCAACATCACGCTTGTATATGACATTTGCTCCCTCTAATGCAATCTTCCTCAAGTTTAAATGACATCTTGTTCTAAAAACACACACTACATTTGTGATTAAAATGTCCAATGCAACATCACTGTCCGCATCCATTGGGGTGATTTACAACTCAGTTCTCCCACCAGCTCACCATGAAGATCACATCCTGAGAACAAAAATGATAAAGTTAAACATTCCAGTAGAAAGCTGCCTATTAACACTGCTCTTGTATACATCCGTCCCTTAAATGAGACAAGAAGCAGAAGTGACTACACTCTGACTCATTTAAGTTAACTGCGTGTGGGGAGGGGGGGCGGTGTCTACATCCTGTATGCTATAAAATAGGAGGCTACTTGTTTGAAGCCATGTTGCCAGACTTAACAGACATCAAGTGTATATATATGTGTATATATATATTATTTTTAAGCCTGCTGGCTAAATATGTTACAGCTCTTACCAACTATATCAGAATGCTGTGAAATTTACTAAGACTTTTTCCATAGCTCCAAAGGCTAACCTTTCCTCAGCTCATTTGAGGATGTCATCAGACACCTCAGGAAAACACATTTCTCTCACTTTTTAAATAGGCAATTCTAAAATGTAATAATTTGTGTTGAAATGGATGAGTCTGCCGAATAAGTCAAAAGCCTACTAGGAGGCTACACAAACTGCAGGCTGTAGACAGCCTGCCACCACAGAGTACCCCATCTTCACCCAGCGTTTGTGGCTGAACTCTCGGACCAGAACACCACAGCATGAACTAGACAAAAATCACACGTTTCTGAGGAACAGCGTGACTTCCTACGAAGGCACAGGATGGCCACTCCATGCGCACCCAGCAAAGCTAAGGAACCACTAAGCCTGCCTGTGCACGCTACGGGTGATGTCCCCACCAACACCGCGCCAGGGGGAGCAGGGCATTGAGCCAGGGAGCTGGGCTACTGCCCGCAGCCCACCCCGTGACTGGCTGGTAGCCGTTCTGCACGCACACCAAAGCCAAGACACCTGACACTGCAAATGAATCCCAAATGAGGTATTTGTGGAAAGGAAGGAGGGGAAAAAAAAAAAAAAAAAAGGACAAAAACATTGGTATAGAGGGAAAACAACTTGTATCAAAATACTGCAATTTATTAAGGAGTTTTTCTTTCTAGAAGAACATAAAAATCATAGCTGTCTTCCAGGAGAACTAATTTAAGCAGAGAATAGCCTAAGAGACAGAGGCAATAATATCTCAGACTGCTTTTGATCCATGCATCTAAAATTTTAGCAATATTTCATCCCAAATGAATCCCAACAGAAAGCAAAGACCAAAACTGAAGAAAAATAGTCAGATATATGAAATGCTCTACGTGGTCAATGCCATGGCAGAAGCAGGAGACTACGCATCAAGAACACATGACGTATTTACAGTGTTATAAATATTTTGGTCTCACGTATCAGAAAACTGCAAGACAAAAATTAACAATGTTATTATCAATATTTACATCTGACTACGACTTCCTAAACATCACACCATAGTTTCTCATCAAGAACGCACTCAAGGTGTGTCTTTGACTACAACTGACTGTCACTAGGGAAGTAATAAACTACAGTGCAGATGTACATAATGTACTTGATCAACTGCTGTGACGGCTGCCTATTCTACCGCGCAGCTGGCTCCCGGCTAAAAGAATTATTCTGTAATTGCTGGCTTGTCCAATATAAGAAAAGGAAAAGCAGGTGACAACAGAGAAAAGAGACGAAGAAACGTCAAGAGAAAACTGGAAAGCCAAAGGCAACATGGGGAGGTGTAGGGGGAGAGCAAGCAGAGAAGAGAACAAACAGTAACTAATTAGTATTCCCAGATGTCTCTCTTTTTTTAATTCATAATTATATGAATCCTATGAAGCTACAAATGACTCGTTCCATCTGGTTTTGATGGACTACTACAGATTGGGTTAGCAATTTACGGCACCGGCTCCAAAGATAGCACATTTGCAGATTCTGAATGGCACGCAGGCAGGGCCGGCGCGGAGCACAGGGCTGGAACCCGCGGCATCCGGAGTGAGGCATTTGTTTTCCACCCTGGCTCTCGCCGAGTTCACTTACTGGAACCCGGGAAGTAACGCCATGCAAGAGAACAGGACACCTCCAGCGGGCTGCCTCTCCCTCACTGCACCAAGTTTCTGCTGGCATACTCAGTCTCGACATTGTGAAAGAGTAATGCCGTCATGCACAAGAGCCTTGAAAAGTTCCTAGCTGCTAAGGAAACTATAATATTGTCTGAGAATATCCCCACAAAGCATCAACAGCTCGTCTTAAACAGATCCCGGGAGAAAAGTCACTTGCTCATTCAGGACAAGAGAAAAAGCCATTGAGATGAAAATTACGATTTAAAAGGAAAAGATCTATCATCAAAGGGGAATTTATAGAAGAAAACCCCAGAATGTTAAAATGCTGCGGAGTTGTCTGGATGTTTTCAGCAATTATGGTGCATCTCGGTTAGCAGTACAATTTACACGTGTAGATTTTAATGGGAGAAAAGTTACACAACGCTACAATAATGAATCCCCATTTTTATCATCTATGTTCTAAAAGTTCAAGACAACAGATAAATATAAAGAGCTCCTCATTATACTTATACTTGAGCCATAGCTCATATTCTAGACTGTGGTTCACGACATTCAGCTAAAAAGTGACATAATTTGTCATAGAAGCAGTACCCGAGTACAGTGCAAAAATTAAGAATTCTGTCTTTATTCTACTATAATGTCATTTGATCTAATTAGATCACACTTCTCTGTTAAACATTTCAATCAAATACTGAACATTTCAAGTATCCATTCTTAAGTTTTTCTCATTTGTATTGAGAAGACTCCTTATTTACTGCTGCTAAATACGACCCATGTTCTTTGAGAACCCAAGCACCCAAAGTTTCAGATGCAATGTGCCCATTCTCTTTTAGCACAAAAATACAATGCTAACTTATTTCAAGGCATGGTTTGGAACTGTTGTGCAAAACAAAATGGTTCTAGACTTGGATGCTTCTGCCCAACATCAAGCATAACCTGCTATGAGCTGTGCCTTTGGTGTTCATTCTGATGTCTCATGCTGCACTGACAACAAAGAAGAACTTCTACTGAAAAGATGTGCTGCTACTTCTCTTCAGGAAGTCTCAAAGAAATCGAAATTCATAGAAGCCACTTCAACACAAAATCGATTAAAAAATGGTAATACTTGTAACAAAGAAAAACATCTAAAGAACATGTTTATACAAAAAATGTAGCAATGTTCATTGCAAATAACAGCTTCATTCTTTCTTTATTTCCCTCCGGTAGCATGCCCTGGCGGAACATAGCAGCCCTATGCGACACCTTGACGCTCCTCCTTCCCAGCCTTCCCTACTGTATCCCTCATGGGGAGCCCTGACCCATTCTGTTATTTCCGAAAAGCTAAATTACTCTCTGCTTCCTATCTGCAAAACGGGGAAAATAACGTTCCTGTGCTTTTACACAGACGCTTTGATACCAAGCAACAGCATGACATACGTGCCTGTTACTGTTCCATATTTATGCAGTTACACTTGCAGAACCGAGGGACTGAGTAGAAACCAAACATCTGGTTCTTTCCCGTTCCGGATTTGCAAATTCCTAAGCTGATTTTACTGAGCTCAACTTGTGTTGATTAATTTTGCCCAAAGTTCTCTCATTTGAACCTTAGAATTTTGGCAGCCTAAATCTCATTTCTGAAAGTACGTTTTGCCAGTTATTGCTGATTCACTAACAGACTAAAACAAATATTAAAATCATTTACTTTTCTATACACGCAGTTCTTCTTTTGCATTGTGCATTTTGTTCAGCTTTCCCCAGAGCAAGAAACTTGTTAATTTCAATTTCAAGTTCTCTTGCACCAATAGAACACAATCAACCCCAATAGAGGAAAAGGCAAAAGGCATCTTTGTCAAAGTTTTTAGTATTCTATTTCACTAAGGAAATTATAAAGGGTTGTCCTCTCTTTTATATGTAGATGCTAGGGATACTCCTGACGTATTGACACTAAGAAAAAAAAAAAAAGAAAAAAAAAAAGAGGTAAAGCCTGGTAACGAACGTAAAAATAACAAAACCAAAAGCCAACCTCAAGGACATTTGACTTTGAAAAGTAGCACATTCTCCACTGAAACAAGAGAGGCTTCCCACTTCAGAGTAAGAAGTACACCCATGGAAGGAGCAAGCACTGTTCTTAAACAAAGCATTACCCATACATCCCCAGTTAGGACCAAGGCCATACTATTTTCAAAACTACATAAACAGGCACAAAGAAACACACCCTGCACTGAAATCTTACAGTCTAAAAAAAAGCCAGCTTGCTCTGTCCTCAAAAAATTGCAAACCAACCCAACCACACCAACATCATCAAAGAGCGAGAAAAGGCACCTAGGATGGGGTATAGAAACAAAGAATTATTTAAGCTTTTGGCTACTTTTGAGCTGAGAAACCCAGAGCTCTGAAGGTAGATGGCAGGTATCTAATAATAGTCATGTTAATGTCGGAACAGCTTAATAAACACCTTTTTCACCATTAGCACAAGTATAAGCAACTTGTACTGGTTATTTTTAACCCTGCTCCCAAGCAGGTTGCCAACTGACGCCACAAACTGTTCCAACAGCCCAACTGTCAGGAGGGCTGTACTACTGCAACAGTCGGCATTCAGCAAACTAAGCGCCCACAAAGCATTTCTGACGAGGTTAACAGAAACCTGTAGGTGATAACAGAGAATACAAAAAAGATAAAACCCACTGGGAATCAGGAGAGGGTAAATTCCATCCTCCTACTGAATGCATTTAAAAAAAAAAAAAAAAAAAAAAAAAAAAAAAAAAAGCGTTCAAGTCATTGGAAACAGGTCCCTGGAGGTGAGTTCTACTTGAATTCCTGGACAGGACACAGTCACAGTGGTAGGCTGATGACTCCTAAGAAGCGACGGTAATGTTGCCACTGTTGTTTGTCTAGGAAATCCTCCAACTCACAAAGCTTTCTAAGTTTTGGACACTGGACTAGAGGTGTACGCTTTCATTTTATTGTCTCCACTGGCAACTTCAATAGTCCCAAAAGCAAGAGGCTAGTTGGAAATCAATATGCTCACCTCTTGAGGTCATATGACCGCAACCAACAGAACCGTAACAAGTACAGTTTGGAGAAAATTTCCAAATACGTGTAAAAACGGTTACAGAGAACAGTTACCCAAGCAGAACAATGAAAATAACGATTCTATCAGCTCCTCCTGCAGTAAGTAGGGCACAAATGCCCAACCCCGCTGTCCAGCCTCTTGGATAAGACTGGAGAGTCCCTGTAGACTTGGACTCCTCCAGCACAAACCCGGCTGCAGGAATAAAGCCAAAGAGCTTTCCGAACGCGAGCAGGAAGCCCGTTTTGAGATGGCAACTCAAAACCAGGCTGTTTCCCCCAGACTGATCTCATCAAAAACAACATATTTGCAACCGAAGCGCGAACCAGCAGCACCCAGCTTACCACCACCCCTCCCTGGCGACCCCGAGCCATAACCCGAAGCCACGCGCTGCAAGCAATCCCCTTGCCACCCACGACGGGCAGAAAATCGCCGTTAGCTCGGCTGGAAGCCCAAAAACAGAGGCCGGGCGGCTCAACCCGCTAAAAAAAAAAAAAAAAAAAAAAAAAAAAAGCGACAACAACCACTAAAACCCGGCCGCGTTGCTCCGCAGCAGGTGTGCCCCACGCCCGCCTCCATCCATGACCCCCCCAACCCGTCCCCGTAGCCCTCACAGCCCGACCCCGGCCCGGCGCAGACAAAGCGCGGCCACAAGGCCCCGCCGCCGCCCGGCCCCGCACAGGCCCGGCAGCGGCAGGAGGGGACCCCGGGCCTCTTGGGGGGGGGCGCTCGGGCCCCTCACTCCCCAAAAGAAGGAAGAGGAGGAGGAGGAGGAGGAAGGCCGCAGCCCCCCCCCCCCCAGCGGTGGGGCGGGGCGGGGCGGGGGAGGCTGTATCGGCGCGGCCGTTACCGTGCGCGCGGCGGGCGGGCGGCGTGGCGGAGGCGCGGTTGCTGGGAGAGCCGGCGCTGGCGCCCGGCGGCGCTCCCGGTCCGGCTGCTGGGCCCAGCCCCCGCCGCCAGCACCATCCCCCGGCGCCGCGGGCATAGACGCGCCGCCGGCTACAGCGGCCGCCGGAAGTGGCGGGACGGGAGGGGAGGGGAGGGGAGGGGAGGAAGGGGGCCGCGCTGCGCCGCACTTCCGCTTTACGCTCTGATGGGGGGGGGGGGGGGGGGAAGAGGGGGCGTCGCCTTGGCGCCTGTCGGCGCTGTCGCGATAGCAGCCCTGCTGGGTGGGTGGGTGGGTGGGCCGCTACCAGGTCCCGTGGTGCAGCGGGGGGTGAATAACGAAATAAAGTTGTGTGGTGCTATGCAGGCGTCGGTGTCTGTGTGAGGGAGGTTGGGCGTGGGGCTCTGAGGGTCGGCGCTGTCGCGACACGGCGCCCGTCCGTGCCGGCTTCCCGTGTAACAGAACGACGTTAATTAGGATACAGGAGCGAACCTTAATTAGCGCAGAGGGGACAGCACCAAGCCTGAGTTTTGCAGCCCTTGTGGAACGCGCGTGCTCCCCCTGCCACCCTAATCTGAGCCTCGCAACGCCTGAGTTGTTCCCCGTCGCCAATTTTCCTCATTTTCCCCCCGAACCGGCGGGGAGGACATTCCCTACAGGCGGGTTTCGCTTCCCAGCTGCCAGGCTGGGCCGTGCGGCAGCGCTGCCACCCCGTGGCTGGTCACGGTTTCAGCCGGCTGCAGGGAAAACGAGGGGTTCTGGCTTCGGAGCCCCTGACCGCATTTTTCCCGAATTCTCACTGAACTGCTGTTTTTTTAGCATAAGTGTCCGCATAAATTCAACGCAAAACGTCTCCTAGCAAACACACATCCATTACATACCTCTGCCAAGCTGCCCTTTTCAGGATGTAACATTTCTAGCACGTGTTCTGCAGAAATAACACAGTCACCACTGGACATTAGGAATTATTTTTTTTTTTACTGATGAAGTAACGAACCCTTACCATGTCACACTTTCAGTTGCTTTTTCAGCTTGAGCTTTCCCAGTTTGGACAAGGACATGCCTAAGATTGCATCTCCAAATATTTATTTGGAAAATATGCAAACTTATGCAAATAGTTGTGACCGTATCAACGTGGAATGCAAATAAGGTGGTTGGCCACCCACCCAATTTTGCATGTAAGTTCATCAGTTGTGTTGCAATTTTATTCCACACCTATGCAGTTGTGAAGCTGGTTGTCTTTAGCTGTCCCACGCTCGGTAAGTGCGATCTCAGTCCATTTCACCGTTACCTTGTGCATGTGAAGTTCTCCCCCTCCTGGTCTCCGTCGCTCTATGTAGTTCTCTTGTCTTGTAGCATCCTCCACGAGTGTGAATGAGATGCTAGGAACTTCCCACCAGCAGAAACTGTGTCCTTATCTTTCTCTTGCTGCTGCATACTCACTGACATTGCACAAGGAATAGCACAGAGGCCATTTCTGCCGCTTCCTTACTATGCAATTTTTCATTTTTCTATGTCCTTGGTCTCTCAGCCCATTATTTGGAAAGCAGAGAGGAAATGGAGGTGTAAGGACACCGTTTATTCTGCTTGAACATTCTGTGGTGTGGAATTGTGAGCTGTTTGGAGTATCGATACTGACACGGTTAAAGTAAAGATAACCAAACTTTAGAATACTGCACATATTTTTGTTCTGTAATTACAGCACTGGGGGTGAACAAAGATGCAATTTCATATTGTTGTTAGATCTAACTGCAGCTGTCTGTCAGAAAAAAAAATAAATAAAATGAAGCAAATGCTTGGTTATCTGGATTTTTTGTATTTTGCAGGATCTATTTTCAGTCAGGTAAGGTAGAGTGCAAGGCAGACTGTGGGAAAGTGTAGGGTGGAAGAAGAAAGCTGGATGGCCCCTGGAGGCATCCCACAGTGAACTGAGAGTGCTATACAGCTGAACCTTCAGGACTGTGAGCTCTGTGCAGAAGACTGTATTCAAGTGTTTGTGTTTGAAGAGGAGAAATCTAGGAGCAATAGGTATCTTGCATACACAGGAGTGACATTTCATGGAAAGACCGTCATCTACATGCATGTGATATTACTGGTTAATTATGAGAAATCTGCCAAGTTGGCGGCCAGCAGGAAACGGGCTTAAACCTGTGGCAAGAGATCAGTCAGAGAGGGAATCCTTTGCTCCAGGGCTTAGTTTATCAGATGAAATTATATACTCAAGTGTGCTTTCTCACACTTCTCTGGTGATGTGGCCCATGCACAATAAGATAGCTCACGCTAGTAGTGTGCTCTGTTAAACTGTACTTCCCTGGTATAAGTGGCACTGAAACCAACTTCACAATATTCAAATGTTCTCTTTAATTTTATAATACATATGCTTACATATATATGTATAAACACATAAAATATTTTCGTGATTGTATTTATTTTATATGAAAAATATATAATGTTTGTATATATAGTGTAATATAGTTATATAATACAAGAATATGAAGAAAATGGCAGTGAAGTAGTCAAAAACAAAAGCGAAGTGATCACAATTAAGCTTTTCTTTAGTAAACTTCACAACAATAAAATACATCTCTGTCATAGATGAAAGGTATTTACAGTGTATGCTTACCAACCCCTGTTAGCAATAATAGAGAGACATGGTGAAAGTAGTAGAATTAGAAGAACAGCACAGTGTTGCCCATATTTAGGTCCTGTGAGACTGCGAGCGCCTCTTAGGAGGAAGAGCATGTGCTCCTTCCTGCTGTTGTATGATTGTGAACCCTCCTCTGAGCTGTTATACAAAGTTTCTTTTTGTATTCCTCAGCATCTGTTTCTACCGTTAGTTAATTGGGATTATCAAGAATGACGATTAATTTTCTTTGCAAGCAGATGGCAACATGCAGCCCCCAGGAGTCAGGCTCACAGAAAACACAAATATTTCACCCAGAATGTGATTTCTCCTCTGTGAGGGCTGGCAATGCTAGGAGACCAAATGCAAAGGACTGTCACACATTTTTGACTCAACCTGGAGCATTATTTTGTATTGACAGTGCTTAAAGCATCCTTCTCTGTGTTGTTTACCAAAATGTTCTTAAGCTCCGGAGGCAGAACTCAGGGATGAACAAGGCACTACAGCTCTTGGTGGGTGTGAGGGAGAGCATGGAGCAAAGTTTAAAGGAAGATGGGAAGGTTGTCTCCTCAGCAGCCTCACTGTCCCAACATGTGTAGCTAGAGTCAAGCAATCTGGGAGCATTGGTCTCCACAGGCCCTGCCAACTTGCTTCCTACCCCGGTAGAAGGATGTTAAGCATGCTCAGAGCACACCTTCTGACTGTTTTAAGCCTTTTGTCTTGAAAATAGGGGAATATCTCAGCTCTAGGTACTGACATGAGGTAAAAATGGAGCTGTTTGGCAATGGCAAGAAGAGGTGCTCTGAGGGCATATATCATATTTTGGTGCCAGGGAACATACGACTCAGGTGGAAAGGGTACTGGAGAGCTTAGTAAAGTTGAGCAACAAATGAACAAGAGGTTTCAATGTTATAATTTTGGATATAATTTTGCTTACAGCTCACGTTTCATCCTTTCTTAAACTTGGCCTCTTTCTTCTGGTAACCTCTAGTCTTAATATATCAGGTACCAGACATAAATAGCAAGGAGGGTCCTCCCTAAGAATTTCTGGCCCATACAAGAAGATAGAAGGTTGACCTAGAAAACAAGTGAGAAGAGTATGGGGCTAGGGTGAGACAAAGGCATCAAGGACCTTTATTGCTCTAGATTTTAAGGGTACAATGACATAGATAAATAAGAGTCAGGGCATGTGGCTGTTTTTTTTTTTTTTTTTTTTTTTTTTTTTTTTTTTTTAAGTGCTTCATTGTTAACATGGTCCTCGGCATGCTTTTGGCCTTCTAACTTTCTCCCAGAAAGTGTCCAAGTACTGTTTGGGAATAGCATGTGCTAGTCCAACAGGGACTGTTCTCACCTTTTGCCAAGAGTGGAATAAAACTTTGGTATATGTGGATGTGACCGCTGCTACACCACTGGTTTTCAGAGTTGGAGAATGGCTTGTAGCCTGTTTTACTTGCTAGTATAGATCCCCAGTATGTATGGATAGTATAACCTAAGAGAAGGTCTCCTTCCATAAGCCTTTCCCAATCCTATCTTTATGTTGACTTCAAAGAACAAAGATATCTGGTGACTTCAGAGTTCTTAAGAGAATAGCTTTTAAGTTTGTACACCAAAAGAGCTGGTCCTAAGCCTATACCAAGCTTACGTGTCACCTTCATCCAGCCTCATCTCCTCCATGCCTCTTGTTTTCCCCCCATCTGTAAAACAATGGTGACCTGCTACAGAAAACAAAGCAAAACAAAACATCAAAACATCAAAACAACATCAAAAAACAACCAACTAAACAGCCAAACAACCAAAAAAAAAAAAAAAAAAACAACCAAAAAAAAAACAAACGTCATCATGAGGTGGTGGCAAATGCTCAGAGGTAGCTGTCGTTTTCTGTTTAATTTCTGCATTGACTCTGATGTGCCAGAGGTACAAAAGTCCGTATGTAAGAAGAAAAGGACATCTTATCAGTGAGGAAAAACTATTCCCTTTCTGGTCAGCTTGGCCATCAAAAGGCATCACACGAAACAGGATGTTGAAGCAAGAGGCCACTCTGTCACTTGGGTTGCTTGTCACACACGATGGTCTTTGCCTCATCTCTGTTGGGGGAGGGCTGTGCCGCTGCAGCAGTCCGGGAAGCCATCCAGTGGGACAGCTATCTGTGCATGCATCCCTGGGAACACTCATTGCCTGTGCCCACTCCTCCTCCCCGCCTGCTGCAGCGCGGGATTTCGCAGATGTTCCTCCCAGGGCAGGCAGCTGCAGTTCTCAGACTCCCTGTTTCCATCTCCCCGGTGGTCCGGCCCCACCCGGCCATGATGGAGCTGCTGATAGTTCCTCCCCTCCCAGGCCCTTCCTCTTCCAAGGACTGAGCAGCAGTCAGAGGAAGAGGGGTTATTCTGTGCCTTTCCCCCGCATCTACTGGCCGCACAGCTATTAGAGGTTTCTCCTGCAGCAATCCATGCCCTTCCCTTTCTTTCCCTCGTGTTCCTGATCCCTGTTTCTCAAACAGTGTGTAAACAACTGAGAGAAAACTTGAGTGTGCAGATAATCCATATTTACAGTCAGATATGGTCTTTCTGTTTACATAGCAGCTGGGGATGTAAATAATGGTTGTTTTTTTTCTCATTGCTTAAGGAAAATGGCCTCTTAGGCTGTAAAGGGAAGGAATGGTTTGCATTGTTTTTTATTCGCCTGCTTTTGTTACGATATTTGTTTTCCTTGCAAGGAGGTTTGGATCTCTCCACTCCCTGTGTGAGGACTGTGCAGCTTTGTACACACATGCGCATAGGCTTGGAAACGCATTTTGTCTGTTTACAAGTTTTAGTTTAAGGGCAAAACCCTGAAGCAAGAAAATGCGTCATTTCAGGACTCTTGTGACCCTAGGGTATGTCCACGCCACGGTTGGGAAATGCGATGACTGCATGCCTAGGCCTACTCAAAGTCGTTTTTATATATCAAGATCAGATACACCAGTGTCCAAAGTGAACTGAAGAAAAAGCAGTTCCTTGCAGAACTTTCCTGGTTTTGGAGTCTGCTGTGGTGGTTTCACCTGCTAGGCAGCTAAACTCCACCACAAATTGGTCTCTTACTCCCCCTCCACTATGGAAGAGGGGGAGAAAATACGATGGAAAAGGGCTCACAGGTTGAGATAAGGACAGGGAGACATGGACAAAACAGACTCGGCATAGGGAGATTAATATAATTTATTGGCTATTACTAACAGACTAGAGCAGTGAGAAATTAAAAGCAAACTAAAAACACCTCTCCACCACCACCCACCCCCACGCCCCGACCACCCTCTTTTATGTTCTCCCCCTGAGCGACACAGGGGAACAGGCAATGGGGGCTGCGGTCAGTCCCTGAGGCTCTTCTCCACCACTTCTTCATGGTCACTCTGTGCCCCTGCTCCCCATGGGGTCCCTCCCATGGATGCCGTCCTTCCCGAACTGAGCCTACGGGTGCTGCCCACAGGCAGCAGCTCTTCAAGCACTGCTCCCACACAGCTCCATACCACGGGGTCCATTCCCCAGGAGCAAACTGCTCCAGCATAGATCCCCCACGGGTGGCAGCTCCCCCCAGACCCCTGCTCCTGCGTGGGCTCCTCTCCTCGGGCTGCAGCTCCGGCCCGGGGCCTGCTCCTGCGGGGGCTCTCCATGGGCTGCAGCCTCCTCCAGGCCACATCCACCTGCTCCACTGGGGGCTCCTCCACAGGCCACAGGGGAACTTCTGTCCTGGAACCTTGATGTGGTCGAAGGTTAACTTCATCCCAGCAAGACCCAGTACATCTGCTGACAGCAGTCCTCACTAATGTAATTTTTTTCCTCCGTCAATTCTGAAGCATACTTTTGAGTCTGACATATGACATCTTATGGTTACAGGAAGTCACTAAGCCACAGCACAGCAGTAGCTTTGCAGCAGGAGGTACATAAAAGCCAGTATCACTGGTCGTGCCACTTACCATCCGTAAGGCAGGCTGGGCTGTACAGTGCAAAGCATTCCATGGCCAAATAGTGAGCATCGAGTCATGTTTGTCGAGGGTCTTGACTGGGCAGCAGAGTGACAAGAATAGTCAGTGCCACCCATGCTAGCAGTGGTCAGGGACATTGGATTACTGGTTGTTTGGAGAAATACTGGATGTGGACCTTTCTGTGAGTGTATGTATGTAGAAATTTAGAAATTACAGAATGTTCTGCTCTTTGCTGGCACAAATTTCAGTTTCTCTGAAATGCCTTTTGAAAACGTGTCCCTTTTGGGAGGCTATGCATGATGATCTACATTCAGATATCCAGACAGAAATTAGAAATACCCTTCCTTTTTATCACATTATACCTTCCTCTTGTACACCAGAAAAATGTAAGTTTTGTTCTGTACCCTGCTTACTACCTGCAATTAACTAATGTCTTTTGCATATTTTTAATACATGTAGTAATGAATAACAATGACGATAGTGTTTCAGGAAAGATTGCCTTTTGGGGAAAAAAAAAAAAAAAAAAAAAGAAAGAAAGAAAGAAAGAAAGAAAAAAAAAAGATTCATTTACAGGGAAGCATATTTTTCCAGGCAGGTGTGGAATTACCAATACAAATTTTAATCCAGGATTAAAACTAACTTTTCTCTTGAAGAAACCACACAGATTTTCTATGTCTTTTAGCTTCTGAGGTGTACTTGGAATTTGGACCTGCTTCCTAGGAGGCACCACGAGGAGTCGGCTCTCTAGCATATGTTCTCTGTGGACCTTGCAGCTTGGGGCACAACCATCACCGTGGCCTTGCTGACCTTCCCTGGACAGCAAGGTGAAGCACAAGGGGATGCAGAGTGGCTTTCTCACCATGACAGTGTTTTAGACTGACAGATTTCTATCACAGTGAGAGGAGCAGATAAGCCTAAAATGTAGCCTAAAATAAGCCTAAATTTCTGCAAGGCATTGAAAAAATAAAATAAAATAAAATGTATTTTCTGCAAGGGATGGAAAAAATGCTTGTTCTTAAAGACTGTGTAGACTGTGGAAAGTGCTGG
The DNA here is from genome assembly GCF_965140915.1 of Aythya marila. Lineage (NCBI taxonomy): Eukaryota > Metazoa > Chordata > Aves > Anseriformes > Anatidae > Aythya > Aythya marila. The sequence continues at coordinate 82,582,913 of NC_139044.1, read as the reverse complement.
TGGGCAGTACAACATGAGCACCCAGCCCAGGAGTCCAAGCTCTGGGTGCAGCTGTGTGAATAAATGATTTTTCTAGTTTCTCACTGAACTGAAAAATGGGTGTGAAGATGTTGGATGGAACTAGTTTTCCTTAAAAAATATATATAAAATAAAATAAAAAAAATAATAGTATTAAAAATCAGACAGGACTAAACTATTTTTAAACAATTCTTATCTTAAAACACATGGATGCATAAGCAGTACTGTCTGATCATCTGTGCACTTCTGTTGGATTATGGAAGCAGGACTCGACTCTTACAGTTGCCTCTCTGTTGTGGTTGCTCTTGTACCTGACAGCGGTTGAGTTCATGTTAAAGCCTTTCCTTTAGTTGCAGAATTTAAAGATTTTTTTTTTTTTCTCTTCTCTACTTGGCTGTCCGTTTTCACACACACACAAAATAATACCATAGCAATTTAGTTATCTTTGAGACCTCTGTCAAATTCAGTTGAATTTAGGCAATGAGTTCAAACATTATTAGGAGGGAATGTATACAGACACTCACACAGCTGCGTGTACATCCATGTCGATACGGAAAGATAAATCAAGTCAGCTTTGTTTCCACATGGAAAAAGGGCATAAATAATATTTCAGTAAATATTAAAATGCATCACATTGTACAGAAAAGTAAGCAAACAAAATATATGTTTTTTTAATCGTTAACATCAATATTTAAACCCTTTCTCTTTCTTCCTTTAACACGTTCGTGGGTTCCTTTCATAATCATCAAGTGCTTCAGTCAAACTAGATGTGTATTTTTTCCTTTTTTTTCTTTTCTTTTTTGCAAATATATATATATATATATTCTGTAAAATCACACTCAGCAACAGGGAAGAATGGTGAATGGTTTCACTCATCACTCTCCTGATCTGCAGGGTAGGACTCTTAACTCAGCTAAGAAACGGAGGCTGAATGAAGCCGATACATGCGGCTGTGTCCTAACACAAATTCTAGAGAAGGTCAGTGAACCAAGGGCTGCCATCCACATACACACCTCTGAAAAATATGCTTGTTGTCCTGAAAATGGATGTAAAGCCATTAAGTGTTTTACAGTCGGAGTAAAAACATTATTTACCTTTCTGCGTGTTGTCGGTCGCTTTTGTTTGTTGTTTGCTGCCTTTTTGGTTGTTGCTGCACTGCTGTTCAGAGGCAAGGACTGAGGAAGGTGGAGGATGCTTAAGGAATATTTTAGTCCTCAGCAGGGACTAAATCCAGAATGCTGGATAAAGTGAATAGTGGCAAGAGAAATAACCGTCTGCAACCTTCTCTTACCGTTCCACTTGCACTGCAGCTTTTGGTACGTGGTTACAGCTGTGTTTTCCTCACATTGTACCGGGGACTATTTTCTCCCTTCTCTCTCTCCATGCTGCATTTTAGGTGGCAAATGTTAAGTGAACGTGGCTAGATCAAAGGGGCGGGGAGGATGCCGAGTGCAGTTAGTGGTTAGTGCATAGCAAAGCAGGGTGGCAAAGCAGTTTGCGAGAAAATTTACAGTTTAACTCCTAATTTTATGCATGTCCCAGATCCCTCTCAACTTCCGCTTCTATGAGATAAACAGCACCTTGCTATGAGTCTGGAGCAGGCAATAGTATGGATTTAAGTCGAGATTTGGAATGGTTGCATTTAATGGTTAATTTCAATTCAGTGGTTAACCTCGGTGGTGAAAACAGCATTTGGGCATTTGCTGCATCACTCATTTCCCCTTAGCTTAAGGTCAGAGGGCTCCGCTCTATCTCCCTGTAGGAGAACAGCAGTTCCCCCGGAATTTGCCAATGTTTGTGGCAAAGAGACGGGCCCTTTCAGCTTTGCTTGCCGTTGCTGGTCCCTTCAGCAAGAGCCGTGGCCGTGCGAGGAGCTGTGAGAAAGGGAAAAGAAGCTGTCCACCCTCCTGCCCCCCGGCCGGGGGCCAGGGCCGCGATGCTCACCCGCTCCCGGCCCCGCTCGCAGTCAGCCCACCGGGGGACCCCGCCGCTGATTTCGGGGCGCCCGGAGGATGCTTTGCCCGGCCCCGCTATCGCGGGGGGTGAGCGATGTCGCGACAGGGCCGCCCGAACCCCGCGGTCCCTCCGCCCGCGAGCAGCCGGGTATCAAACGGAACCGAGGGCCGACGCTGAAAGAGCAAGTGAAGCGGAAATTTAAAGCCCCTCTGCTAATAATAACAGTATAAATAACCGAAGACATCTTGTAAACAGTGCGGTCATAACCCTGAAACATTAAACAGCTCGGTGGGATCTGGCGCATCAGCTGCCGACGGTCGCTGCCGGTGCAGGGGGAGCGCCGGGCGCTCCTGTTTATCTCAGCCTAATCTCCCGCAGGCGCCCCGATCGATCGGGGGGAGATGTTTAAAGTACAAATTCCCGGAGCCCTCGGCCGGGGCCCAAACCTCCGCCCCGCGGGGCTCCGGCAGCTCCGTCCCCGCCGGGCCACCGCGGCACAGCAGGGCCCCGGCCGCCGCCGCCGCTCCCGCCCCGCGATAACGCCCCGAGATAGCGATAACGCCCCGCGATAACGCCCCGAGATAGCGATATCGCCCCGGGCCGGCTGAAACTTGCGGCTCCACGGCCACAAAGCTGGAGAGGGGGGGACCCCTCCGTGTCCCCCTCTCCCGTCGCTGCTCTCCCTCTTCCGCTGAACCCGGAGCCGCCCCCTCCCCGAGGGATTGGGTCCAAATCTCTCGCAGTGAGAAAACGCCCCCCCGACCCCCATCCCCGCCTTGCTCCCCCTTTCCCCCCCCTCCCCAAAGTCCGGGGGTGGTTCCCCCCGCGTCGCCCCCCGCCAGCGCCGCTCGCCCCGCTGCGACCGGAGTCGGAAACGAAAATTAGAGCGCTCCGCGTTCAATGGAAAGGAAGGTTTATTCACGGAAACAGAGCAAAAACCTGCTTGGAGAAAATATATCTATATATCTTTAGGGTGAATTACTCCATAGAGATGACTGTCAAAGTCAGTTTTTTTTTTTTTTCTTTTTTTTTTTTTTTTTTCTCTAGGCATCTACATATTTCACAGGTCTCAGACAAAAGATACGCGCGTGGTAGGTTTTGTTTGATCTCTGTCTTTTTTTTTTTTCTCTAGTAGCGCTTGAACCAGCAAGGCTCTCGGTGCGGGACACTCGACTGTACACGCATTCAATAAAGTTAAATAGAGTCGGGATCTCTCTCTCGGGGCGGACGGAGTCTCTGCTAGGGCGCCCGTGGTGGCCGGCGCCGCGCCGGGGGGGCGAGCGGCTCTCCCCGGGGCTCTGCCCGGGGCCGGGGGCGGCGGCGGGGCCCTGCCCGCGCCGGGCCGGTGCTGCCGGGGCTCAGGATGCCGTCGGGCCGCACAAGCGGTTTGTGTTCACCACTTCTTTCAGGTCACTCTCGGGTTTGCCGGCTACCATAAAAGGCCAGGTCTGTAGCCAGGAAAAGACACGGGTGGCAAGGGGGTTACACGCACGTCGCCGCGCTCCGTTCGCCCCACGGGCGGCTCTGCAGGGCGCCCTTCCCGACGGCTTCGGTCACGACCCCTTCCTCCTCCTCCCGCAGCTGCCCGGCCGGCTCTCCCCGCGGGATCGGAGCCGCCCCGGGGGCTGCAAATGCCTGCCCGCGGCCCCCTGGCCGGCCTGGGGAAGGGCAGCGCCGTGCTCCGGTCGGGGCCGGCGGGGGAGGGCCCTCGGGGTGCCGGCTTTTCCCACGAGAGACGCCCCGTGCACTTTTCCCCCGTGGGAAATGCCGGCACCCCGAGCAGTCCGTCCCCCCCCCACCCCGCCGGCCCTCTCTGTCCTCCCACGGCCGCAGAGGCAAGGTTTTGTGTGCCTGTGTGCGGAGGGGACGAATATCTGGGTTGGGCGTCTGGTTTATGTTGTACTCCTGTTGTTCTGCGAGTTTTGCTTTTAGCTACAAAATAATCTCCCCAGCCCTTATCAAGATGACACCGCCGGTAATTTGCTTCCTCCGCCCCGAGTCCAGAGCTCAAAAGGCAGAGCCAGATCTTGGTGAAACGTCCCCAGATCCCTTACGTGATCCCCTTATCATTAGGCACGGGCAATGCAAACGCTATATGGGATCAAACCTGCCCCCGGTTTGCACCCGATGCACGTATTTTTACAGCTGGAAACTGGGTGTTTCTGGTGGGGAGACCCCGGGCTGCTCGGGAGGGCTTTCTGCTGCTGGTGGGAGCCACAGGAAGGATGGCCACGCAGCCCCCACCCCCGGCGGTCTGCAGTGTTTCTGATTTTTCCTCTGTGAGTTTACATGGATAGGGGCGATGTCCTGGACCCAGCAAATCTGAGCGGCCGGGTACAAAGCTCCAAGAGTTCTGTCTTTAAAAAGCTGGGGCTGGAGGATGATTATGGCAGGAAATATCGTAATAGAGAGGAGAGGTTGAGAATAAATCCAGGGCCCTTCCTGGGCTTGGGCCCTTCCAAACGCATACCTTTCTCTACCCAAATTCTCACACCCTCCCACCTGAAGGTAGGGAGCTTCCGTCAACCTGCCGAGCTCTTTCAGGCATTTTTGGCACAGCAAAACTGCCCCAAATATCTGTGGCCACCCCTGGAGGGGACTGCAAGGAGCAGCGGATGGGGCCCAGGACGCTCAGCTCCCGGGGCGCCAGGAGGGGGGGCAGCTGGGAGCTTGTCCCCTCACTCCGGAAGCCTTTGTCACCCCACGGGCTGGCACCGGACCCTCTGTGAGGAAGGAGTACATGGAGTTTTCTCCCCGCACATGCCCCATCCCAGCTCCTTACCCGCTTCTCCCCATCCACACACACACACACACACACACAAGTGCCTGGCCTCAGCGGGCCGTGACTTACCAGGTTGACCGGGTGGATGTAGCCATTTTCGTACTTGTCGTTGGCCAGGATCTGTCTCAGGTGAGCGATGTAGCTGGAGGCCAACCTCAAGGTGTCCAGTTTGGAAAGCTTGGTGTCTGGGGGCACCCAGGGCAGGGTGGTCTTAAGCCTGGAGAAGGCTTTGCTAAGGACCCTCATCCTCGCCCTCTCCCTGGCGTTGGCAGCGTTTCTCTGGACCTGCTTTCCCTCCTGGCTCACTCCATTTAAAGGGCTCTTCTTGGGGGGAGCTTTTTTCCTCTTGCCCGCAGCCCCTCTCCCCTTCTGAGGGGAGCCATTCTCGCCATTGGATCCCTCCTCGTTGCTCTCGTTGGATGCCCCGAACTCTTTGTTAGTATCCATTTTCAGGCCATCGCACTCCAGCATCTCCACCTCCTGAAGATCTTCCACATCACTGAGGGACCCAGTGGACATGGTCTGGAAGGTGCCAAAGGACCGGCGGGAAAGGGGGCGGGGGGCAGGAAGGGCAGCTCCTCAAAGTTACTTGGAGGCGGTGGAGGAGAGAAGGGGCGCCCGTGCTTTCCTCCCCTTCTCTCCCCCCCAGCACTGAGGCGCAATAGCGGTCCAGAGAGGATCTCCGCCCTCCCGCCCCCCAACCCCGCTTCGCCCGTGTTTGAGGGAGGGAGGGAGCGTGTGTGAGAGGCAGAGAGAGAGAGAGAGAGAAAGCCGAGGAATTTAGTGAGGACACTAGTAATTTATCTGGGGGATAGGAGAGGCGGATCCAGCCCAGGGGAGGGGCCCTGCCCGCTGAGCACACCACATCCCCAATCACAGACCTTAGCACAGGACAGGGAGTGAGGTATCCCAGCAAGCGCTTGCCGAGAGCTCGGGACTGGGATTCAAAGCTTCGCCACTGGAGCAAAGCAACTCTCTCTCTCTCCCCTCCCTGTCTTTCTATCCTCCCCCTTCCTCCTCCTCTTCTCCTTCCCCACTTCCCTCTCCAGCCAGGGCTGCTCTCCCCCTCCCTGCCTCCTCGATGACCCAGGCGGCTGGTGTCACGGTTCTTGACGAAAGCCAAAATGGGTCATGAGCTGAGAGAGCGGCAGATCCACCAGCGAAAGCCTTCCAGGGAGCTTTGCAATGCGTGCCGTCTAAACGCTGTCCTGTAACCTAATCTGAGGGAGATTTGTGGATGATTACATTGGAGAGTGCATCCTGTCCAGCTACTAGTGTATTCCAGGAAAGGAGCGCTCGGACCTCGCCATCACAGCCCGGGCTCTGGAGGCAGGAGGAGCTGCTTCCTTCCAGGATTCCCGCATGGTCTCCGGGGCACCCTGGTCCCCTCTTGCTGCCTGAGCTCCTTGGGTGAGCCAGGTGCTGGAGATCTCTCCAAGATGGGAAGAGCACTGTGAGGGTGCCGAGGCCAGCAGGGCCATGGGCACTGTAGGGGAGGGAGGAGGTGGAGAAGGGCTCCTGGAAGGTAGCAGTTGTGTCCGACACCCACTTTTCCTCAGAGTTTTGTTGCAGAGCAGATGCTGGAATCTCTCTCTGTTATGTGTGGGGAGGGTTTTATCTGCTGCTCAGTGCATCCTTAAACATCAGGGAGTTTTGCCTGAGTAAACAGGCGAGATAAGGCCCCGGCTGTGGGGACTGAGCCAGTGAGTGCGTTAGGCCTTGCTCTGCATCCATGGAAGTTGAAGAGAAGATTTACCACGAGTGTGAATGAGCACATCACTGTGCAGCTTGAATGAATAGCCAGCTGTATGCTGCAGTTGTGATTGCTACATACATACACATGCAGCCTCTGCAGAGCAGGCTTTCTAAAGCATTTAGGCATGGCCTAGCTCTTCTTCCACTCTGTGTGCACCTTGGTAAAATTTTCCCCTAACCCGGCCATGGTCCCCCAAAGGGGCCAGTGAAGTGTGAACCTTCTCCCATCTCTCCTCCCTTCGTCACGTACCTCCCAAGGACTCCCAGATCCTGTAGCAGCCAGGGCTTTCAATGCAGGGGGCTGCAGAGCTGGGCTGGACCCGCACGTGGGACTTTGCTGGACAAATGTCCACCATGACCAGTCTCATTGCAGGGAAAACCCCAATTATTCAGCTGCTGACCTGAGGATTCACAAAGGTCTGGACAAAAATGTACAGCCCGTGATGTCACGGTGGCACACAGTGGCTCTGGAGTTAATCCAAGGTCACTGAGGCTACAGGAAGGTCCCTTAATAATCTGTGGGAACATTGCATTGGTTTTTCTGCAGGCACTAAACAAAAACAACCAAGCAAACAAAAATTGTTGGGAGCCAAAGTAGTCTGGCTGTTAAATGCTATACTCTCCTCATATTAAAGTTTCGGTAGGAGGCAGAGTGTTGTGTTTGATGACTAGAAAGCAAGCCTTTTCTATCTATTTATCTGTCTTGGTTCTTTGGCTCAAGTCAGCCAGAAGGAAAAGAACAGATCTAAACTTTAAACCAGTTCTATACCGTTTGGCTGGAAGATAACACCTTCTCACTCACGATAGGATAAGTACATTAAGATATCATATCTCTGAGTCCTGGGCCCTTGGGAATTCACTAACCTCTAACGTCATGTTATGCTAACTGTGACCTGTTTGTGTTTTCTCTGTGTATAAACTAAACAGATAGTCAGCATATCAGTCCTAATTAATGATTTTTTTTTTTTTTAATTTAATTTCTTTTTTTTGTTTGTTTTCATTTTTCCTTTACAATGTCCTTGTTTCAGATCCAAACTATTACTAATCTCCAGTGTGGAGATTTATGAGCCTCCTTATTTTCTATGCCTGATTGTTGTTTGTGCAGGTGGAGATTTAAATGGCTGCATCCACTGCAGAGATTTATAGTCCAAGTGATTGATGTTAGAAATGAACTAGAGGACTCTTATTGGAGCAAGGATGACTGAAAACCAAGTTGAAGTTGCCTGTGTCTTTAAGCATGAATGACCAGAACACAAATAATCAGGGAACACAAAACCCCCTTAAAATTTTAGCATCAGAAGCTTGCAGAACAACAAAATAAAACAAACAAACAAACAAAATGTATATACTCATATAATTTATATCATTTATTTTTAACTTTAATTTAGTAATTTCTGATTTTATTTATTTATTTATTTATTTATTTGCTATGGAAAGCAGAAGGGATTACCTGTCTTTTTAAAAGTGCCTTTAGTATGCAGCTTCATATACATTCTGAAAAAAAAAAAAAGTATGCATACATGTCTGTTACAATCCTCTATAGATGCCACACATTTGCAGCTTTTACTGACTTATATACATTTTGAGTTGTTAGTGCTGGTAAAATTGGTCTGATACAGACCACACATTTTCGTGAAGACACAAAAGATTTTTTTTTTTTGAGATTATAATGTGTGTGGGATATATACGCACATGCAAACAGTATATTGTATTTTGATTCCTTTACACATGCAGGCTATTACAGTTCTTTTAATAACATGGTTGTCCCCTTTTCCCCCTCCAATGGAGATAGCTATGGGCAGACCTCAACGACAGAACTGTATCCTCTAATCTCCAGGTAACTCTTCTTTCCTAACTCATTACATGAGTTATTCCTCTCTTTTTTTCAACCTTCCTCCTCCTTATGTCTTTCTTGGCCAACCCAGGGCTTGCGCCCCAAATCTGGCTCCTCGCTTTTATCTCTTTCCCCTCTCTTTACATGCCCTACCTAGTCTTCCTGGCTCTTGCTCTGAATTGTAGCCCGAGTCTGGGGGAGAGACCAACTGAATACTTTGCAGAGGATAAAGTTGTGATGGCTGCAACCATCCTAACAATGGTGTGGCCACTTCTTCAGTTAAGTGACTGGGACAACGGACTGCCACAGGGCTAAGGGGACTGTCTGTGAAAGATGTGAGCAGCTCAAGTCCTTTTGGCCTTTCCAATACATTCACTTCTTCAGTCATGTTTTAAGAAGAAAGTCAAAATACTGTCATGGGGAACTTCAGTACAAATCTGTGATTTTCTCTTGTAAATTACTATAATCTGTGTTTCTCTAGAAATGCTGAAAATTACATCTCTTCTTTACTTGTAATTGAGACCAACAAAGCCATTAGGATCAGGCTGGCTGGGGGCAGACATGCTTGGTATGGAGCTGAAAGTGTTCAAGGCCAGGTTGGATGGGGCTTTGGGCAACCTGATCTCTTGGAGGGTGTCTCTGCCCATGGCCTGGGGGTTGGAATTAAATGGTCTTTAAGGTCCCTTTCAACCCAAACCATTCCATGATTCCATGATTCCATGATTCTATGAATCATGTTCAGTTAGGTTTGAGAATAGTCAGGAAGCTACATGTAAACAGATGCAATATTTAAATTTTTACAAAACTGTGGTTACACTCAGATTTCTTCCGCCCTCTCTTGGTCTCACCTGGAAACTAAAAAGGTGGAGAGAAATCAGAAACACACTTTTACATACCTTAAGTGAAACAATACATGTGTATGACATTAAAGAAAAAATAACAAAACAAAACACTGCAGCTGGAACACTTTATGACTGAAAGTCATAAAGGAACAGATTTAAAACTACTTTAATTATCCTAAGACACAAGCATGTGGTATTTTTTCTATAGGATTCTGTCTTCCCCGTTGTGGAGGATAGATAATGCTGGGAAATTGAATAAAGGTTGTTTGTAGAAATGGAGTGGCTTTATCAGAAGGCTCAGGGCAATGAAATCTTCCCACAGTTCCTTCTTAGTGCTGTGTATCTGTTTCTGGTCACAGTTTTGGTTTGACAGGTAAAAGACGTTGTGATAAATAACAAAAAGCAATACACAAAGAGAATAAATAATGCCACTTTCAAGATGGTGAAAAGGCTGTCCCAGAGAACTGTCCCAAGAGGCATGTATCTGATACCAGTGTGACTACCCCTCCCTAAGAAATTCCAGTTTTTTGCTCCAAAGCTCAGAGAAGTTAGAGCTCCTTGAGAAACTCTTTTCTAGAAGGGTTTACCATGGAGGGAAAAAACAAACCAAACTAAAACAAGAAAGACAACCTAAACTACAAATCAAAGCCAAGTATTTCCTTCTCTTTCTATTTAGAAATATTTGAAGATTTCACCGCTACCTATAATAGAAAATCTCAGTCTGACTGATTACACATTAGAAAATGTAAAAGGAAATAAATTTCAGTATTGAGAAAATTTATGTAGAAAGGTATACAGGAAACATATTTCCATTTCATTTGATTTCTTAAATCTTGAAATATCACAAAACCCAAAAGATTGAAGCTCTGGGAAGTTGAGCTTTTGTTTATTTGTTTGTTTTCATGAATATTCAAAAATATGTTATGAAACTCAAAATACATAATCCCATATATTATGTTGTAATCCTTTCTGGCACATTGATGACAAAATCTCTGACTTATTTAACAAGTACTCTTGTCTACAGCAGGGAATACCTGTACACGTATTAAATGTATGATTTCTACCACCCTGACTTACACTACATAGTACTTCTTCCTGTAGCTTTGTTAAAATCAGCAGGGCATACTCACAGAGCAAAGCAGACTGTATGGAAAGAATGGCAGCTGCCATCATAGAAACCAAGCCACGATTAGATGTTCTAATGCCTAAGAGAGATGATGACAGAAAGGCCATTGTCCTCACTATGTAGGATGTATCAAATCACTGTGGGACTCACTTCCCACTTCTATGCCAGGTGAGGGTTTCTGGTACTGTAGCTGTGTTACGAATGTCCTGCCAAGTATCTATCAGTTCAAAGCTGAGAATAACAGAAATCAGAAGCAAGTAAGATGTACAAGTTACCAAAGCAGAAACAAGACAGCAAATCCCCGAGATGAGCACTGAGCCCAAACTTTCAATCAACTTTTCACAGACTTGTAAGTGAACCTCCATTTTGTGCATGCTTGTAAGAAGTAAGTCTAAAAGGCTGTCATATTTGTTTTATGATGCACATTTATTCATATACAAAAGGAAAATCACAAACTCTTCCATCTCTCCTGCAGGGACTATCAGTATTCACTGCTTCCAGGATGTATCTCTGAAATATTACTCGATAGTTGACATTGTAAACTGCTGACTCTTTTATGAAGTGGTCAAAAGAGAAATATGCAAAAAAGCCAATATATCTTATGCAAAATTATCATTGTAGGATTAAAGTGCAGACATAACTGTTTTATTTTGAATATTTCTTTCTATGATGTTTCTTTATTGGCTAATCCTTTGCATTTTTGTGGTTTAAAAACATGATGAAATTTGTTGATAGGAAATGAGTTCCCTTTTGCCCTCCAATCATTAGCACATTGGAGAAAGTTTTGGAAAATAAAAGTTTTTTTCTTCAGAGGAAAATTTGGAAAAGAAGAACACTTTGTAGGGGAGTGGCAGGAAGAATGTCAACTATTCTGGTGAGCTTTTATTACTCATATGGTTTGTGGCACAATTAGGCATGTGTGTGGACACAGATTTTCTGAAATTCCTGTCCACTTAGAGTGCTCACAGCTCCTGGAAGTCAGGTACCCATAGAATCCACGATTAAATGCAGTAGGTCAGCCTATGCCCTCTGTTTCCATCCAAATGAAACATCACATGCTGGGACCATGGCTCTTTGTGGGCTGCTTTATGCTATTGCAGTTGGCCGCAATTTGTGCAGTTGGACTCCCTACACTCCATCTGTCACAGGGAGTTTGTTTTTTTACCACCTCTGATAGGGGGCCACATTAACCTTCAAATACACATGCCTGACTGCAGTAACATCAAAAGGAGTGGCCATACATAGCTGAAAAAAATATTTGGGTCAAAAATACTGATATAATAAAATAGCAACCTAGTAATATTCAATTGCCCACATGTATGATTGCATCTATGGCTTCACCCAACACAGTAGTTAGATGAAGACAGCGTGTTGTGGCTGAATCTTAAATGAGAACATTAGCTGGCAAGGCAAACAAGAAAGCAGATTATACATCCTAGTCAAGTGACATAGAAAGACCACAGTCACTGTGCCTTTCTTTTGACTCTGACAGGCCTTATACATGCCTCACACACATTGACTCTCAAAGCTCCTGGAACATCCCCAAAGTGGGGTCATGGCATTTTGCCACAATGTAGTCCTTTGGTTTTATGGTACGTATTGTAGACGAAGAGCTATAACACATATAGAAATGGTGTTGTTTTAGAAAGTGGTATTGCAAAATCACATAATAAAAGTCTATTTAAGTAATTTGGAGGAAATAAATAGCTTTAAAAATGAACCACAGGAAGAGCATAAAAAGAAGACCATAAATGTGGGTTGCAGTAGAGTTTCACGAGAAAGGACTAAAGAACTGAAATTGCAGAAGTGAGGGGAGAAAAAGGGCCTAAGCACAGATGGTGAATGCAGTCTGGCTCTCTTTTTCCCTCCCTGCTCTCTTTATCCCTGTTCGTGCAGATCTGGGGTGATGATCAGATTGCCTGGTGTTTGGTTCCTAGCCAGGGATTATGGCTAGCCCAGAGGAAAGAGAAACAGAGAGATGGTCATCAGATCTTCTGCTAGCCAGGGCCTGCAGACCCTGCATGCTTTTGCAGTTCAGTGAGGGAAAATAGAAAACATCATTTAGTAGCTGCCCTGAGTCCATCCAAAGATGACACAAGCAGAAAGGCCAAGTTTTTCAAAACTGCTGGCAAGATAAGATCTCTGCTCCAAGTGACCAACCATTAAAGTGTCTTCTTTTTAGAAAGTATGGTGTAGGACCCAGGTATGTATCTGCTTGTGTTTTAAGATCTGATGATACGATGCCTAAGGATAGTGTGAGAAGAGGGTTGCTTTTCAGAGCTTCCTGATTTAAAACTGTTGAGGGAGTTTCATTTTTTATGCCTAATTTTAATTTCCATATAATTTCAGCTTGTTTTACTCTGTACAGTAGTTACCAGCCAACCTTTGCATGTTGCACCAAAAAAAGATCTTTCTTTGTCATGCAGGCTATTTGGGTTGCATAGCAAATTTCCCAAACACCATATACCATACCATTTACCATATGCCTAAATTAGGTGGAAAAATATTGTGATCTGTCCTCTGTAAGGACTGAACAAAGGTGTACTTGTGATCATTCTGAGCCGCATTGACTGGAATTTCCACAAAGTGTAAAAAATGACATAAATACCTGACATAGCACCCACGAGTTTTCTCTCAACATTGCGAGAAAATTTTCTCTCTCAACAGTTCTGTCAGAAAGGATTTGCACATAGGCAAAACTCTCCCTGCAGAGCTTCTCAGCTGATCTATTTGTGCCCAAGGACCCCAGGGAGACTCACAATACAAATTTCCAGAGGCCACAGTTGTACACTGGATGTCTGGGGCCTGCTTGGGCTTCCCAGTACCAAAGCCATGCTCAGTCCTGAAGAACAAGAACTTCCTGATGAAGCTTCTATGAACTTCCTGGTGCAGCATCCATAGCAATGCACCACATCACCTTTCTTTTTATCCTCTCCCCATGTCTTGACTCACTGTATTCTTCCATGTCTTCTCACTAGCCTGTAGCCAGTTTTTTTTTTTTTTTTTTTTTTTTTTTTTTTTTTTTTTTTTTTTTGGGAGGCAGACCCTGGGAATTCCTGTTTGCAGGTGTCAGCGGAATTAGTCAGGTAACTAGTGGCTCAGCATAATTGTAACATGGCCATTCTGCTACAGTTTATGGTGCAAATTAATGAGGTGAAGTGCAAATGGGCCTAATTTAAAGACTCTTCTTTGATTAAGGTTCTAGCCAGAGTCCTGGGGTATGTAGGTTAATTATCTGCTATATCACAGACTTTCTAGGTGACCACAAAAGAGGAATCCTTTGTGCTCCAGTTCCTCAGTGGTAAAAAGGGATGAGAACACTTCCCCACTCTACAGAAACATTATGAGGGGCTTAGACACTATGGTAATGGATACTGAGGGTAGCTAAGATAAATAACCTGATAGTTAGTTGCAAGAAAATGATTGATGTTAGAATACTACAAATATGTTGAAAGCCTAAAATATCTTTGTGATGTCTCCTCATTTCTTGAAATGCCAATTAACATTTTTCACTCAGATACCTGGTGTTTACATTGGCGCATTTTTATGCTCACGTGTCTTACAAAATGGATACTCGCCTGACTTTGATTTTGGATGAAAGCACTCGTTCCTCAATCTTGTATTAATTTTGAAAGATAGAAAAGTTGCTTTTATAGGAACAAAAACAATGAATTTTGATCATGCTAGTGATGAGTGACAAGCTGAAAGTTTAATAAACAGACCAAGAGTACCATCATTGGTAACACTATAGCACAAGTAGCAAATCACCATTGACTAAATTATTCTGAAGTCCCCAAGCTCTCTGTGAAGAAAAATAAAGTGTTACTTCAGTTTCCTGTAATCCTTCCTCAGTAAAAACACAGGATTCCCTTAGGAGAGTTAAAATCCATTACGAGGTTTCTTTATGCCTTTTTGGAACTCTAATTGTCTCCTCCATGAAGGGTCTTACTTCCTTGAACAAATAGCTAACACAGACTCTCAGGGTGAAAGGGGGCTCTGAAGAAGTCAGCTTTTGGGCTCATCTTCTTCCAGCATCCTCTTTTTGGGTTCTCCTGCCCCACTTCACCATTTTCTGAAGGCTCCCTCAGTACTTTTCAGTAGCAGAGTATACATGGTTACTACCCTTGACCCATCAGAGAAGCCTAGCTGTTTCTTTTTACCCAAGGTGCTTCTTTTTCCTATAGACATATCTTTCAACCACTTTTGTTTTCCACCTTTGCATGCTACCCTTCCTCCTTTGAGTCTGCTTGTCTCTTAGTGGATTTGTTTCTCAGTGATTTAAATACTGGATTTAACTCAAGTTGTCAAAGAAACTTCTCAATAATATTCTCCTTTTTTCCCCAACAAAATGGTAAAAGCACACATTTGTAAATCCATAAGCAGCATCTTATCTGAGCTCCTCAGTACACAAAAATGGATGCAATTTTTTGTGAGTAGGTAAAGGTATTTATGAGCACAATTGTTGAGACAGGGCTAAAAAAAGGAGGTCCTTTGGTATTAAACTTCCTTTAACGTAAGTGGCATGTGATGATTTATGTGCTGAATATATCAACTGTAACAACAGCCAAGTAGATTCTCTGTAGATCTGTCCCTTCCAATTCTGAACAATCTCTTTTTACAGAAAAATTGTAAAATACATATCTGGCTACTTGAAACTTTGCTTTCCTTCTAAGAAATAGATGAGGAAAGCCAAACAGCTCCAGGATATACAGCCCTATACAAGGTGTTAGAGAGGGGGAGGGTGGTTCCATGATGAATGACCAGTCGTTCAATTGTTTTCTTTCTTGCAGAAATCAGAGACAGAGTACAGTTTATCTTACCCTGACTTTTAGCAAGACAGATTGGCAGGCGAAACCCCCAGGTTGAAGTCATCCAACCACCAAGTAGGGCAGAGAGACCAGTGCTGTTACCCTGCCGGGACTCACCCCCACCCCCAGTGCATTTGAGAAGTCTATGGTGTTCCTTTCTGGGGTTGCAACATGAACTTTAGCTTCTTTCACACCATTTTTATGCTGAACACAACCTGAAATGATTCATTTGGGGCCTGACTCCTCCACTGCTAGACAAGCTGAGAGCAGCCTGTACCCAAGGATCCCTTGCAAAGTCACTGGAGTAGAAGTCCCCCGCTCTTTGTTTTACCCCCCTCATACTTTCTTTCATCTGTCTCTGAACTTGGTTTTGTCTACTTTCAAAATGTCAGGCCTGAGCTGCTATACTAGCATGATTTGCTGCATGGGTGTAAGCAGGGAGGAGAATAATGTGCCAAGAGGATAAAAATCCTGAGTAACTGCAAGCTAAGTCCAAGGCAGGCTGTCATCAACCCAGGTTTTTGCTGCATTTACCTTCAGTAGTATTTTTCTCATCACCTCCATCTAGTCATTTGGATAAATTCTTCTGGATATAGCATCCTGTATTTATTCCATCTAAATCTGAGAGGCAACATAGATCTTAAGTGGCCTTAATCACGCTCTGAAGGTGCGTGTTTCTCCGTGACAGGTATGAATGGATCAGAAGCTGAAGTCAGCAGCACTGAAACAGGGCCAAAGAGCACATTATTGAACAGTTTGATAAAATTCAGAGAAGCACAAAAGGCATGATAGACACAAAGAGTTAAAAGGGAAAGATGGATGCACTTGCAGTATCTATTACTTACAAGTGACCGTAATGTGTTTATACAGCTCTCAGTGGATAATTAAAGGTAAGAACTGACACTAGACACTGCTCCACCTTACACACTGCAGCGTGGGGAAAGTCACATGAGTGGTATAGTAAGAAAACAGCAGCAGATTCCCTCCTCCTTGTCTTGCCATGCTCAGTCTGTTCTCATTTGCAGTTACAGGTATGCCTGTCTGCTCTGCATTGCTGGAAGTGAGTTAGAATATACTGATAATATTAGGGTCCAAATGATCCTACAGCATTGTATGCAAGTATTTTATACATTCTGACAGCAGTGGAACAAAAAACTTTGTCAGGCTCCAGTTCAGCAGGACATATCCTCAGCAGCATAAACCTATCCCATGAGTTCTCCATTACCTGCTTATTCCTATAGCTATTGACTATACTTTCAGATCAAGAGTAGATTTAAGTCCTTGTCTAAGCCATGGGTGACCAGATGAGCTTCTGGGTGGGTAAAGAAGTCATGGCAACAATGTGATTTCTGTGCATGTTTTTGATCAGGGGGAGTGATTACCTGTTCTCTAGCCATGTGAAGGGTCAAAGAAGACCATCCTCCCTCTGGACTGCCCAGAACAGTCAGCCAATTTGTCAAGAATCCCCTAGGATAAATAGCTGTCTCCAGAGACCTTTATAGTGACAAATCCAAATAAATCAGAGTCACTTTTACTGAGCACTTCAGCAGACAGCTCAGATTTAATGAATCAGCCTTCAGACCCCCAAGGAAGATTTTCTTTCCCAAGCCTAAGGGGAACAAATACATGTCAAAATTTTCTTTCAGGGTAAAACTCTATCAATCCAGCCTGTGATATTTTGTGATTGCAGTTACCACTAACAGTATTTTCAAGAGCACTGGGAATGAAGCAAACAGCTCTCAGGATCAGCAGTATGATCTGTGTGCCCAGTACAGATGAAAGGAGGTTGCTATGGTCAGATAATTTTCCTCATCAGCGATTGGGGATGGAGTTTACATTCCTTTATTAGTGCCCTTCTGCACTTTTGGCTGGAACTTCTTGCCAACACACACACACATGCTCACACAGAGACATGTGCACATGAGAGGAAGAGACAGAGAGAGAAAACAACCCTAAAACTCACCAGCACCAAGAGTCATCCCACAGATAAAACCTTGCAGGGTAGTCACTGTGGGTCATTCAAACAGTTTTAAGGCTTAACATCTTGATCCCCTCTAAAAACTTCCCTCTCCATTTCCTTCCCCCCTTTGGGATCCATCCAGATGCCTACTCAAATACCTGCTGGCGCCAGAGGAAATTCTCCTGTAATGGATACCCTGCGATGTAAAACCAATATTTTGTTTCCAGGGTCATCCCTTTCACACCCCCACAGATCCTCTTGCTTCACCAACCTGCCTCTTGGTCAAGCCAAAACATGAGAAATTGTGGATCTGAAGGGTGAGATTTCAGAACAGTTTAATAGGCTTGGTGATTGCTAACCCACACATTTCCTCAGCTTCCTCCTCCCATTGTGGTAGCCTCAGCCAATAATTTATGTCAGGTTAACAGGCTGCTGGGCAGATACCTCCACTCATAGTTCAGCAAAGAGTGAGAATGACAGCAATAAAGCCAGCCCCAAAATGCTTGTGATGATCAGGTTGGTGATACCTCTTCAGAAAGGCTAGTGTGTAGTATAAAGTTATGAACCCTTTTTCTGTAGTAAGACGTAACTCAGTGGGTCAGGATCCCAGGTAAAACGATTACTTAAAAAGCATGTGCAAACACAAAGACAGAAACATTTCATTTGTGTTGATGTCTTGTTGCTTGTTTAGGGAATCATGTTCACAATAAGAAGTGAATCAGTGCTTGAAATTTGGCCACAAAATTCTTGATTAAGTGTTTTACCCCATACTATCTTTTATTTTGATTTGGGCTCTCTGGATGTTCATATGCTTGCCATAATAATACACCAATTGTTTTATAGTATTGCACTGCAATACTATTAAATTTGTTAAAGATTGTATGGGATACGTTAAAAGGAATTCTTAAGAACAAACTGTAAATAATCTTTTTTTTTGGTAAGTGATATTTTTAGGTGCTTATTTCTTCATGTTGCCTTAAAATGCATAACATGGGCAAAATGTTCAGCATAATAATTGAAAAGATAAGATTATTCACTTATATAAAGCAGTAAATATATTTCACTTACATAAAACAGTATAAAATCCTACCTTTTATTTAAATTAACAAAGCTAAGTGGAAGAATAGGACAATAAGGACTCATTTCAGGGTTCTGTAATTAGATTACAGCCAAATTATATTTAAGAAACTTTGTCTTTTTAAATCTTCCTCATGAAGGAAACAAATAGAATTACTGACTTTTTTTCTCCATTTATACCCTTAAATAAAAAATAATGTATTGAGAATGTCAAGAAACAAATATTCTCTTGTCAAGGACTGAAAAAAAGGAACCCATGAAATAATTTTTTACAAAATGGCTGCAAGTAAGACTTTGTTATGGAGTTTGAAATTTATTACAGTAGAAATTTGTCATCCAAAATCCTGCAGAATATGATAGAATGATTGTTCACTTCTTAAAAAAGTCTCTTCCATTCTGACATAATATATTGCATAAAGTGCAGGAGAACAAGAGTAAAAATGTGTTTTTTTAATGATTAGGGACTGATCTTGTTCCAATTGAGTCAATGGCAAAACTCCATGGAATTGAGCTGAAAATATGGGTATAGATAAGATGTTGTTTACTGCGCTCTTGCTTTTTTCTGAGAGCAAAATGTAAATGAAATATTTTCTTTGCACAAATTAGATTATCCCAAGTCATCTTGCTGACTCCTACTTAAAACAGACCATGGGGATCTCTCTATGTTCTTCAGGAGTTGCAAGCCCATAAATCCATGCAGACTTGAGGACACTTTTGCCACTGTGTGAACTGGCTGTTACACAAAAGAGGAATTAACACACTCATAGATCAAGAGATCATGAGATTTTGCTTGAATATAAGAATTAATGTAACGTTAGTAAGTTTCTTCACCCCTCTTTCAGCTCCAATTACAATTAAAAACAAAACAAAACAAAACAAAACAACAACAACAACAACAACAACACAATACAAAAAGTACCTTGGGGCGGAGTCTTGCCTGGTTTTGTAAACCAAGCAAGAAGTGTATTAGCCATGAACTGGGGGGAGAAGAAGGTTTTCCTCTATGTCTCATGGCCATATTTGAACTAGAAAATCAACAAGTGGATTGGCCCTGGACAAACAAACAAACAACATAAAAGAAATTAGCACCCTTAAGCTAGATTCCACCATCACCAGCCAAGTAACACATGTAGAGACAGATATAGATTGTGACAGTGGTGGAAATTATTCCTTCCAAGGAATTAAGTAGGAGAAGAAAAAACACCATATCTTGGCAAGTCCTTGATTTTCCCAAAATATGTTTTAGGGAGGTAAGCTCCCAGTTTGCCATGTTTCAGACCTCAGACTCAACCAACCACTTGTTGAGATGAAAAAAGGAAATTGCCAACAGAGCTCTCGTTTTTGTTAACAAAACTTTTGGATGACAAACAATTTGATAAACTCCACTTAATTGCTTCAGTGGCACAAAACATTAGACAGCTTGTAGAATGCCTTACCAGCAGACATAGAGTTGCATGAAAAAAATAATTACCTCTGAAACAGGAGGTAGGGAACACTGCTGTAACAGCTGTATAGCAACATTATTAGGAAGTGTGAAGGAGTAGAAGGGAGTTGTTTACGATAACCTGACCAAATGATTCTTAAGTTGTTGTCCATACAGTTAATCAGCTCATCAGGTAAAATGTGCAAGGCAAAGGGAATCAATACAATCGACCCCTTCCTTCTCTGGCCCATCCTAGTGGTGATAGAGCATAACAGTGTTGGTTTTGACATTATTAGGTTATCCTGAAAATAAATCACTTTTGAAAAGGTGAATAATTGGACAGAGCTTAGTGCTGACAAGCAAAAGGTTGGGGGTGGGGAGAACAGCAGTGAAAGAGAGAGGGAAGGGGGGTTGCAGTGTTGGAGATGAAAATCCATTTCAGAAGGCCACCGGCACGTGGGGAGCTCTAAGTCTCATTCTGGTCTGTACTCTAGCAAATGAGTGCAGTTTTTAGTCTGATAAATATCAAACTGCATTTATGGTTTCTGAAACTATTTTTGATCTAGCAGAGAACTGAGACATACCTTGTCATGTAATCTAAACCGTGAAAGGTATACTCCTGCCCAATAAAATTAAAAGGTAATAAATTTTGTTCCTATAAAAAGAAATCCCCACTTTTCCCAGCATTTAGCTAATCTATGGAGCTCACTGCTATGAACAGTCATCAAGATAATATATTGTGGCTGGACTCTTAAAAGAGCTAGATAATTTTATGACCATCAGCAACATCTGTAACTATGCAAACGAAGACCATGATAATGGTAATCCAACCTCATATTTTGCAGCACAGGATAAAGCCCCTTTGGGACACAGGAAAGACTTTCTGCACTGGATAATTGAGTAGTTATCTGATGGGTGTTTTTAATCCTTCTTCTAACACCTGAGAGACAGGGCACCATTTGGCACAGGGTACCAGGCTATTTGCTTGTATCTACTCCCCCAAAGACTGTGACATTATTTCAAGGGTTTGATGTGAACTGGAACTTCATGAGGAGATGTTTGAAGGTTTGGTGTCAATAGTGGACTGTAATTTGTCATTTTTGTAATAAAAATGGAATGAAGTCGATCTACTATTCCAGGAAAATTTTCTGAGTATGTGTTATGGTTCTGGCAATGGGTTGGCACTGAAGCAATATAGGTTAAAATCCTAATATCTAGACATTTGCAATGTGATCAGGAGTAAATCATGCACAGCTGCACTACACATAAGCTTTTAATTGCAAAATGAGTATAAAAATATGTTTTATTTGATCTGGTGTCTTTCTGTCCTGTCTATTCCATCTTAGCTTGTCTAGGTGAAGACTGTCATAATATTTTTATTTCTGACAAAAATACACAGCTTACATCCTGAATTTCTTTGGGGTTTGCTCATGCAAAACTGTTGCAATCACAGGTTTAATTTTGATCTGTACAAGACTTTGAGATGTAGGGCCAGCCTGTTAGATTTTAGCACCAATCTACCAAATGTCTTCACTGATCAAGGAAGATGCTCCACTTGGAGGTCAAAATAGTGAAAATTATCCTGAAGCTGTGGTTCTGAGTGGTGTAAAATTCTATCTTTCTTCCTTCTCCCTCTTATCTTCTAGCAGGTACTTAAGAGACATTCAGAAATCAAAGGGTCTTCCAAGGGTTTTC
This sequence comes from Aythya marila, assembly GCF_965140915.1. Classification (NCBI taxonomy): domain Eukaryota; kingdom Metazoa; phylum Chordata; class Aves; order Anseriformes; family Anatidae; genus Aythya; species Aythya marila. Next base: position 82,561,637 of record NC_139044.1, on the reverse strand, counting down.
CTCCCAAACACCCCCATAATTGTCCCACCAGGCCTTGAAAGAAAAGCAGAAAGCTGGGTGGAGGTCTGAGACAGGACTTCACCTCCAGAGGTGCTAGCACTTCTCACGCCAATCCCCCTACCCCCTGAAAGGTGCAGGGCATGCCCCTGCTTCAGGCTTGGAGGGGTGGAAAGGTGTTTAAAAAAAGCTTCTTTCTGCAAGTTCATCACTGTGCCTGTTGGTGGTCTGGAGATGGAGATGTAAAGGACAGAATAACAGGGGTTGTCTGGGAGCTGAATGAAACATTCACATCTTCTCCCAGCTTTTCTAATGTTTGAAAGCAAGTCTTTCTCATTCAAAGGATGCGTGTTAGGGAATTTATGACAGGAAAACATCAACAAATTACACAGGCCATGAGCAATCAGCTTTTAAGGTTCTGCAAAAATCTAAACTGAGTCCTTCTCTGAGGGAACTTTTATAAAGGACCACATTTTGCAACCCCGGATGTGGTTCCACGTGACAAGCCCTGTGGTGGTGGACCCACTTGAAGAGATCATCACCACCCTCTTTGCCTTCCCATCTCCTTCCCCCGCTCCTCCCTGCAGTGCCAGAGTTCACTGTCTGCTCGATGATTCAACTGTTTGGGTGGCTGTGCTCCGAACCAGATTTGTCATAATGACTGCTTTCAAAACAATGAAGAAAGATTTCTCTTTTCATGACTTTTTTTTTTTTTTTTTTTTTTTAAATCTGATCATTCCCCAGATCTGGTTTGGAGTTCAGCCATCCAAACCACTGAATTGGCATGTCTGACGGGAGGTAAGCCCTGTCAAGCAAGGAAGGAATCCCTTAACACTTCTCTGCTTTTAAAGAATTCATGCCCTGGAAAAACACCCTCCTGTTAGATAAGGGGCAGCAGAGAAAAGCCACCATCCACGAAAAGAGGAGGGATATTTCAGGCCACACTGCTATTCTAATAGACCTATTCAAATTCATTATCACTGCATGATACAATCAACCCTATATAGTTATCAGGATTTGGGGCTGTTTTCTTTTTCTGCCACTGACAAATAGGCCAAAGTAAACCAGATCACTGATAAGACAGACCCCTGGGAAGACTTTCTGACACACTTGATGCATGGATGGGGCTTTTTGTTCATCACTCAGATGATTTTGTCTTGCAGCATCTGTTTATTTTCCCTCTTCTTTCATTGCCCAAGTTTGAAAGCAGCCTGAAATAGAATAGGATTTATGCTACAATCTGCAAGCCCTGAACTTTTTATTTAGGAGACTCAAAGACTATAAGGCTGAGAGAGGCCTTTGGTATCATTTTGTCTGACCTCTGCTACAACCCAGGCCATTAGCTTTCTCTGACTTAATTCTTGTTTGGTCTATCCACTGGAAAAACATCCAGTCTCGATTTAAGAATTGCGAGTCATGAAGAGAATTCATCACAACTCTCTATGAACTGTTCTTATGGTCAGTTACCCCATCTGTTAAAAAATTTCCATCATCCTTTAGTTTAGATTTGCTGAGTTTCAGTTCCCAGCCATTGGCTCTTGTCTTTGTTGCACCTTTGTAACCCTAGATTTCCATCAAGATTCACATCAGAGAATGTGGCTGTAATTAGGCACATATATATCACTTAGAGATGTTTCCAGTCAGCTTGCCTCCTGAGCAGAAATGTTTTTGTTTGTTTGTTTTTGAGAAATGATAACATGCTATCATTCCAAACACAACTGTTTACATTTGCTATCATTTGAATTGCAGGCATATGATTTTCCAATACCTGTTGAAATATAACTCCTGCCTTTAAGGATCACTGAATATATATATATAAGAAATGTCCTGTTACCCAGAAGTGCAAAGGGCCCATATTTACCATTGATGCCACCTGAATTAAACCAAAATACTTTATTTGTAAAGAGAATTCAACAAGTATGAGAGGTGAAAGATGTATTGAGGTATCATCTGAGGTGTTACTAATTTACAAATTGCAGTAGATAAAGGGGCTTGAGAGGGTTTTTATGATATTACAAGATGTCTCTGAAGTGATGACCACTTTCATGAGGATGCTCTATCAAACACCCTGTCCAGATTCGGGGAAGCATGAAAAGATGGCAGCACTGAATTGGAGTGATAAGCACAGACAAATGTCCCTAGGCTGACCGAACCACATTAACTTCAGATAATACTTTCTGTTTCATTTGATCACATATAGCATTTTCATTACCTAGTTACTGTTATGCTCCATGGCATCCGCTCCTCAGGTATGGGTTTGGCTATTGTCAGCACCTATTACACCCTCTATCCTGAGCCTTGTCTCCTTTGACCATAAATACAGTCCTCCCCCCCCCCCCCCCCCCCCGTTATGTGGGCAATCTGGGATTTATCTAGTCCACCACTACCTGATGACTAAGATGGCGAATCTCCTCTGTGGCTTCTTACATTCTGTCCTCAGCTCAGGTGAAGGGAAGACCAGAAGGTTTTGAACCTGGCTTGTGTCATTCTTACAGCAGAAACTGAATTTGCACTGGAATCAGTTTCCTGAATATTTCTTGAGATTTAGTTCTTTAGGAGGTTTTGGATGGGAAGATCTTGATGAATGAAAAGAAAGAGGAAATAAAAGTTCAAAGACTAGGAGAGAGGACAACAGAACCACAGTTTCAAAGCATGTGTGCTTGATTTATGAACCAGTTTCTGCTATTGGCTCTGGTGCATCTTCTACAGGGAGAAGAAGATCTGGAAATCCAAGATGAGTATTCAAAAGACAGTGTAAGAGCAGCGATAATGAGAAGATCACATAAACAGTGAAATAAAACTTCATAACTCTTTACAGCATACCTCTTCTCCTGATCTGTTTTCCTAATTCATGAAAGTCATGACCTTGTAAGGGCCACAGCATGGACACAATTGCAAACAGAGATTGCCTTGGCTGGTAGACCTCAGGGGACCCAGTGAGCAGGGTGGATAGGAAGGTTCATGACATATGGAGCAGTAGCATTTAGACCTCTTCTTCCTCCTGCATGTCCTAAGGTATGCTTTCCACATTGTTGTCATGCATTGCTTAGTTCTGCTAGATCGGGAAGAACATTTAAATAACATGCAAATTTAAATTTAGCTAATTTGGGATGAAACTCTAGATGTTCCAACTAATGGTGCTAGATCACTCAATGAGGAGTGATCAACTACATTGCCATCCACGTGACAGAGATGCAAGGACACCATATTTGTAAAGTCACAATGGGATGGTTCTGTTTAAACTTTTGTCAGTCACATTGATGCACTAGTAATTAATACTACATGTGAATGAACGATAATAATTATTATGCTCTGCAGTTAGAAGTTCCAGTGTTTTTTGTTTATTTAATAATTTTCTGGAATAGTTCACAGACATTGGCTCCTGTTGTCCAAATATTTCATTTAGATTCATCTTTATAGCTGTTCTGAAATGTAACTGGTCATCTGGCCGAAACCAGAAGGCAGCCAATTAAATTCACAGGAAAACATTAATCTGAGCCGAAGAATTCACAGCACATGTGTGCAATCATTCCTCCTTGTACACATCCTTTCTGTTCTGCCCCTGCTCCTTTTCCTCCACCTCCCAACCTCACTTCTTGTTTCACGAATTGAAGGAGAATGTGCCAACTCTAACAGCACTGTCCAAGGGAGAGGAAAATTAACACCAGCTTTGCTTTTGTGCATTCAGGACCCGGTCCAAGAAGGCCACTAGAGTGAATGTGAGTTTTTCTCCAGCTTTTACCAGGCCTGGGATCTGGCCCAAGTGTTGTATTTCTAACACATATCAGTGCAGAGTGTGAGGATGGAGGAGGCAGGAGACAGGCTTCTGGGTGGCAATGAATGAATGCTTTGAAAGGGAGGAATGAAGTGAAGAGGGAGGGCTTGCAGGAACTGGAAAGGAGGACAGTGAAAGTTAGGAAGCTGGCAGCAGGAGCAGAGGTCTAGGACCATGAGGACATGCTCTCTCTTGGGCTAGCCTCCCTATCCTCTGCTGCCAGTAAACATCTGTTAAAACCCACAGGAAATGTGTGTTTCTTGTCTCCCTCTCACTGTTGGTTCATTCTGCAAAAAGTATCTCAGCTCTGCTGCAAACTTCAGCCAGGGAGAGATGTGCTGTGGCTGCAAGGGGGTCATGTTCTTCCAGCAAGCCAAGCTGGGGTCACCCTGTTTCCACCTCCTGGCATTTCAGGACAAAAAGGAGGCGATTTTTTTCCAAGGAAGGGATTGCATGAAAAACCAGACTTATTTTAAAAGGGTATCCTGGTGACAAATTCGGGCATTTTCCAGCTGGGAAATACTAGAAAGGATGTTGTTTGCGCTCTCATATTGGAAGACAGTAGTAAAGCAGAAACTAGTATATGAGTGGTAAGTAAGGTGGGGATATATCAGGGGTAATTTCATGGTTAAAGTTCTTATTTAATATTCATGGCAAAAAATGATTCCACCCATTGCCTGTGCCACAACGCTGCTAATTAATGCTGGGTCCTAGGTTTCCAAAATTATTTGATTTGAGCTTAAAAGGTATTATAAAAGTGTTCCACACATAGGAGAATCAGATCCTGACTGCTGCAAGACCTGCAACTTTCTGGGCATTCAGTTTCTCGTCTTAAACTGTGAATAGTTATATTGCAGTCTTATGGGTGACAGGTTTCATGGGACGACATTTCAGCCTCTCTTGGCGTTAGAAATGATCTGCGTATGCAAGGACAGCTGAGTGTAATAAAGTGCATAGATTTACATATATCCGTGTATATATATGTATACATGCATGTATGCTTATGCCATATATAACATACATACACTAAATCATAAACTATACTATCCCATCCATAAAAGTCTGTGTGAAAAAAGGGATTCTGTCATAATAATACCGTGATTGCATTTGGCACATTTCGATACCCTTATTGATGGACACAAGGAAATTAGATTGAACAGGGAAATGTATTACAATCTCAACACCAGAGGGAGCCCATCTGGGATGTCATCCACTTAACAGCAAAGGCAGTAGACTTTATTCTGAGTACATCCTCCAAATATTTCTTTTTAATCCGTGTCATGTATTTGTGTGTACGTGCGCACACTCACACTGAGCTTGTATCAATCACCACAGATCCACACCACTCACATGCATGTGTGTATGTGTGTGTGTAACCAAAGTTGTGTGATGTAGTATGCTTTATGCTTTTTGTTTTGATTTTGTTATTTAATTCATAATTCAGTTGAGATCTGAGATACAAATGCTAAGTAGTTTTTTGGCTTGATGTCATACAAAGTTTTAACACAATGCTTTTCCTTATGGCCTCCCGCCAATGTGTATGCCTTGCACGTCATTTGTGGATGCTCTCAGGAAAGAATGTGCAAAATTGCATTTATTTTTTGGCATTATGGTTGTATGAAAGCTACTTTAATGTTCATTCTAGGCCAGCAATTCAAGAAAAAAAAAAAAAAAAAAAAAGTAATACTACTTGAATTTTATAAACAAGAGTTTAAACAGGGCTGTTTTATGTTATTGTTACTTACATTTTACAATGAAGAGGCAACATACTGGTCATCAGAAGTCAAACTCAACTTTTGCTTTCTCACAAATATGTAAGTTACACATATGCTGAAAGCTTTTTTCACTGTTGAACCCAACTGCTTCTGAGAACAGAAACGTAAAATGCAGTAACGTACTGTATGCAACTCTCAGTTAGTTAGAAGTTTTGCCGTTGGTTTCAGAGGAAATAGGATGAAGTACAAGTGTGAAAGACTATATGTTGGGCAAAAATTACCTAGACTGTAAGTAAATGTTTAGGGGCATTGGCTTAGTTTTAACTTTGCAGATGTGAAATGCCTGTCAGTAGCAGCTTTCCGCCTGATGTTCTTTGTAGTATTACATGAAAAATATGGTTCTAGCAACCACTCTTTCTACATAAATAATTGAGTGTTCTAGTAGTTCAAAAGGAAGATGGATGGAAGCATAAATGCCTTGGCTGTGTTGATTCATTTCAAGATCTGACAATTAGTGTTTGGGAGTTAGATGTGGACCTCAGTCTGGATATACCTTCTCCATTGCAGAAACCTCCCTCAAAGGCCACAGCAGCAGCTGACTTGTTCCTGCATTTCTTGTTCCTGTCATGACTGGTAGCATAAAGAATGCAATCATTGCTGAGAAACATCACTGCAGATGCTAGTGATAGGTGAAATTTTGGGATAAGTTTGATAACTAAAAGGTATAAAAATTCAAAAACTTGGTCCTCACAGCTTTGTCCTGGCAAACTCTTGTCTAAAAGGAAAAGAGAAAAAAGTGTCCAGGATCTTTGGGTTAAAGCTCTATAATGCATCTCTATTTACAACCCAAAGGGATCAGCACCTTCTCATCTTTGGGTTTTGGCTGGCGCAAAGGAACATTGCTGTAAAAAACAACAACAAAAAAGCAAAGAGAGGCTGCCCTAGTTTACAGCTGTCTGCAGGCTTCTTTGCAACTTGAAAGCAGGCAGGGCTCATAGCTTTCCTACATGCATTTCTTCTTCTTTCCAATCCATCCCTTGTTAGAAACCAAGGCTTAAAGGAAAGAAAGGGGATGGCTTGAGGTGATCCCAGTCACAGTTAGTTCATTCTCCTCCCAAGTAGCCTAAAGAATCCACACCACAAATGAAGGCTAATAACAATATCAGTTTTGTCTGGTGACATTGATATGATGAATACCTGCAAAAATTGCAATAAATATTGAGGTCTGAGAAATACATTGAGTGGTATATGAAATGAGGTGTCCTTTGAAAACAGGGAATGACAGAAAGCACTGAGGTAGAGTGGACCATTGTCCTGGAGAGGAACAGATGATGTGCTAGGATGTCTATTAATCTTTACCTCTATCAATAGGCATTTATTCAATTGGTTTGGAAGTGATTTTTAAATGTGAATATAATTAATTATATCAGAAGAGTAAAGGAGGTAAGCAAGCATTTTGCTTAAGTACAGCCTAGTACTAGTGATTATAAGATTGGATAGCTGTGCTAACTTGAGATTTTAAGCTACAAACACTGAGTTTAGATTTTCCTGTAAACAGAAGAAAATTTCAGCTCGAGTAATGTCAGGTATACATAAAGTCAGAGGAAAATATCTTTGGTTATACCAGTTGAAGAAATGATTGGAATATTTTTGTGTAGTATGGAAAGGACCAAGATTTTTTTATTTTTTTTTTTTAATCTAAAAACATTCCTGCATCTGGTAACTTTAGTTTTCATTACTTCAAGTGAGGTATTTTCAATAATAGTTGAAAGTGAAGATTCATGCTAAAAGAAATCTTATGGGAATGTTTGTTATTGTCTCATTTTCTAAGTACTTATAATCAAAAGGATTTGGAGTCAAATGAAAAGCTTTGGGTGCTTCTTCTGAATTTCCAAGCTGGATATGCATGTCATTTTAAATAATATTATTACTTTGATCTTCTTAATGTTTGATAGTTTTACAGTTTTTTAGCTTCCTGTCCACCAGACTTCTTTCTTAAGTGGCTATTGCTGCTTTCTGTGTAGCTTTACACTAGGTTCTTTGAGCAAACAGTTTAAAATCTCTCTAATCAATACAATGTTAAAGATTTTGCAGTCTTTCAAGAAAAGGAGAGACTTTTACTAAGAGAAAAACCACCAACAACAAATAAACAACAACAACAAAAAACACCATCACTGATGGTTTTTAAGAACCCATTGAACAAGCAGGAGCCAGTAGTGCCACCTGTATTTAGGCAGGGAAGTGTTGCAGGCAATCTCTGGAGATCCCTTTGATTCTTTAAATACTTTCAATTGCTTTAAAATATAAATAAAAAGTTACAGCCCATTAATTAATTAATTTATAAGTATTTTTTTTTTTTTTTTTAAACAGACATCATTTCTAGAATTCAGTAGGATAGCTAAAAATTTGTTTGGATGCACATCATGTTGCTACATTGCATGTGTTTGTTTGTTTTAAATAACTGCCGAAGAAAATCTTTCCCTTGGTATTTTTGTTTAATGATGTTGACACCCCCATTAAGTCCTTTGTTATTGTGCCAAAGGATCAACCTTTGGTAATCAAACACAAAGCAGCAGAGGTTTTGTTTTCACTCAGTCTTTACTGTTCTTTACCAGGTGTTTGCAAGTTGGACAGTACAGGAAGGCAGGCCAAGAAGGCCTAAAAGCCTCTCAATTCTGGATACAGAAACAGCAATGAAACACAACCTGAGAGATTGTTATGTGCTGTAATAACAGTTAAGCACATAAACAGCCTTCCAGGCTTCTTGTACGAGAGTTCAGGTCATACTGAATCAAGAGCAGGCCAGCAAGAGAGGATGCACTAGCCATTAGCAAAAAAGGGAGTTAACAAGTGATGAAGTCAGGAATGTGCTGATGTCTCTAAGTGGAATGAGGGGGATAAAGTGTGGGAAGCCACAGCTTCGCAGAGATGAAGCCACTGTTGAGTTAATTAATTGGGGTGGGATGTCTGCACACTGAGGGGAGGAAGGGAGCTTCATTTGGTATGTGTCTGAGTTTTAAGCAGCAGTTACAAGGGATTGTGGAGCTTGGGGAAGGACAGAAGAAGTGTCGGGCACAGCTCACGCTGGCAAGGAGCCAAATAAACTTGTCAGATATTTGTGAAAATAGGCTGCAGCTGCTAAGGCTGGAAGAGCTTCACTGTGCAAGCAGCACGCTGGGCCTGAGTGAGACCCTGAGCTGGCTGCCTCCTGGCCTGACATGTCAGATGGGATGCCTTCTGAGGAGAAGCCACGTGCCTGTTCCAATGTGCTTGCAGAGTTAGAATATGCCTCTTCCCTCCACCTTTTGGCTGTGCCCCAACATCCAAGTAAGCAGTTTCTGTCTAAAGACAAAGCAAAGGAGTTAACTGCGATGAGCCCTAATATCAAGGAGTAGAGCTGACTGCTTTGTTTGACCAAAAAGTAGTGGATGCTTGCCTTGCACACAAGTGTAGTGTTGAAAGGCTTTGAATGTTCTTTCAGTCTTATACTCTTTCTCCTTCCTCCTCTTCCCTTTCTCTCCTAAACCTTCAGAAACTTTGCACTGATAATCTATAAACTTTATCCCAGAGCTTAATTTTAGTGATATTCCTAGTAAGTTTTTGGGAAAAGAAAAGAGTATTTTCAAAACTGATTTATCCAGAAATCTGACTACCTATCTATATATATAGATATATATTTAAAAATAAATCTGTCCATAGAATTACTTGGATTAACAGTCTTAAATGTATATCGTATCATTCACCTCAATATTGTATTGTAGTTTATTTTATAGTAGCGTACTGGAATGTTGGGAAGGAAGGGATGATCTGGGGAGACAAGAAAGTCATGAAGATATTTTTTTTTCTTGTGGTCTGCTTTAATAATATCTGGAAAACAAAATAATTATAGATGACATGACTTTGACTTTTAAAAATTTTATATTGATTTTTTTTTTTTTTTTTTTTAGCTATTAATGTCCAATCTTTAACATTTTTAGATGGAAATATTATTTTGGAGAAGTTCCAATATGTTTTCCTGGTCTCAGGTAAGCGCCACTAAAGCACAAGTTTTAACCTTCCTTCTATCAAAAAATATCTGTTGATTTTCAAGAGAAATAAGAAAGTGAAGGGTGTTAGGCTGTTTTTGCTTTTTCACTCACTAGTTTAGTCCAAGATATTAAAGTAAAGTGGCATCAAGGTTCTAAAAACAGGTATCTGTATGCAACATTCATTTTGTGCAAGTCTGGATGTGCTTTCATAGGTGGCTCTGCTCATCCTAAGGGTTCACATCTCTTGATTGCCCCTGTGAGCAGTTTGATAGATACTCACCCTGTAGAAAAAGAACAAAGTGAACTGAAGGCAAAGGAAAGGAATATTTTCCCATTTTTAAAATACGAAGTAAGCACAAAGTAAGTCAAAGGGAGGGTTGAATTCTGCTGTTATTCAGTGGTCACATATTGCAGCTATTTATGAACATTTTACAAAACCCTAAGTATATATCAGGAACTTTACAGACTGTGGAGATGAGTCCTGACATTGGACCCTCAGCTGGGATATATCAGAATACCTGATTTACACCAGCTTACTTTTGGATGAGACTCAGATGTTTCACCTCAAACCTTTGTCTGGCCCTGAGAGCTACTTTGTACATTTATAAACTTATCTAAATGTGACTAATGACATTTCCACATGTCCATCATCGTATGCGTTCCTTCTCTCTTTCAAACCTGCTCAAGGTGGAGGAGGGGAAAATATAGGAGAAAGGCTGCCTGCCTTTTTTGTCTAATCTGCAGAGGGGCACAGTCAGGAGAATGTGGCTAAACTTCTCTGACCTTCTTCAGAATGGAAAATAAAAGAGGATCTGGATGCAGGAGCATCTGCATTCACTTTTCCTTTTCCTTTTTCCTTTTCGTTTTCCTTTTCGTTTTATCCTTGAACTGAAGGACTGATGTTTTTATCTCCATTTTCCCCTCCACTCCATCATGCAAAGAGTTATTCCAAAATCACTTGGCAACCATGAGACAAGCTATTTCCTAACCCTCAAAATAACTCTTGTTTTGAATAGTTCCCAACTACTTAAAAATGCGTCCACATGTATGTATGTTTTGCATGGGAAAGAAAACTTATAACAGAAATAAATACTCACAGTTAATATCTACTAAAATCCTGTTGCAACCATTATTATTATTTAATTTGGACTGGTTCTGTGTAGAGCCCTAAGCATTAATCAACATTTAATTGTGATATAAACTGTACAAGCACTAAAGAAACGGGCAGTCCTAATCCCATATTTTTGCCATGTAGGCAGAAAGGGTTAGTTTTGTAGACCCCAAGTTCAAGCAGGGAAGGGAATATTTTTCCTTGCTAAAGTTTGAAAAAGCCTTTTAAACACTTCTGGCTGTGTTCATGTGTAGTCACATGAACAGATACACCAAGGCTGACCTATACCATACAAAATAAAATTATGGGGATACAAGTTGTCCAGTTTGTCTTGGCAACCTTGCTTCACTAAGTAATGAAGGGGCAGTGTATATTGTTGTGCAATTCTGGAGATACTGACTGGTATTCTTTATCTTCTCTTGGACTACCTGAGCCCAGTCTTGATGTGATGTTTCTTCCAGGCGTTGGTCAATAATTATCTAGTAATTTCATTTATTCTACAGTCATACCTTATCCTTGCCATTTTCATGAAAAGGGAGACAACTTTGGTACTCGTCTCTGAAAAATTATCAGAGGCATTATAGCAGAAGAAATGACACTGGTAAAGCAGACCCTGGAAAAGAAAAAACATCTGTACTTTGCAAGAACAGCCTCAATTTCCAATTGAGGCTCATGTTTTTGAATCCATACATATGTTTTCTTGTCTTTTCTGATGAACAAGAATTACGGAGAACCCCACCTATGCTTCCATAAAATGCCTCCCCTCTTCAGAGCAATAAGTGAAGGAGAGAAAATCATTGGTAGGAAACGATGATGTGATAAAAAGCTGCTGAAATTTCACATTTCGCAACTAATTACTATTTATTTCTCCTTAACCTGGCTCCTTCTACTTAAAGACAGTCCGAGGACTCCAAATCTTTTCTCTCTTTCCAAGTGGAGCTGTGGAAAGCTGTTGTTGTTCTCCTTGTTAATGTCTGAGTCCTAGCACCCTTTTTTGAATCCTGAAGAATTTCAAGAACTCCACACTGTTCAAGGAGAAAGGGACTTCTGCATGTTTTAGGGTGTCCTTACAGGCACATTTGAAAATTAGCCTTATTATTGAGTTCAGCAGAGATCCAGCCTATAGATAATTAGTTTCTCTTTATCTGCTTCCATTCAAATGACAAATAAAAGTACTTGTGTTATGCAACTGTTTTCTAATGATTTGCTAAGGTTATTTCAAGTTAAAACACAATGTAAGGTAGAGTTAACTAAGTAAAATAACAGGTCAGGAAAAGCAGTATGTGATAAGCACGTATTTTACTGTGATGCATCAATGGAACGGAAAAGTTGAACCATTTGATCTTTGGAGGTCTGTTCCAACCTGAACTGTCTCATCCTGTCAGATTGTCTCCAAAATATAATGCCCATTTAATGATTTTTTTTTCAATAGTTCTCAGAAGCCAGCACCTCTACTTGCCCTTGCCTTTCCCTTGTTTTCCAGCACTGTAAGTACAGCAGCAAACCCACTCCCCTGTCTGGACATAACTTGGGCAAGGATTGGATACTTAAGGAAGATAACAGATTTGATGAAGAAATTCAGAAACACAAAACTGACAAATGAAATAAACAAGTTTATCGTATTTCCTGCATGAGAGCATAAAAAAGAAAGTTTAAAAGGAAACAACTTTCAAGCAACAGAACATGTAAAAACATGTGATTTAAATTAGTTTACTAAGTAAGATTTAAATATAGGCTTTTATGTTGGCTGGATGATATCTACCCAGTCCTTTAAAGATTCTGGACCATTTTCTTCAATGACAGAAATGATTTAACTTTATTAAAAACTTTATAATGTTAGTTAAACAAACTGAAATATGACAAAAGAGATAAAAAGAACAAAAAGAAAACCCCCAGAACTTAAATCCATCAACAGCCAGCAAAGAAGCTTCAGACTATCACTCAGTCTAATCCATTAAAACTAACATCAAAATAAGTGAGAAATTAAGCAATACAGCTATCAAACCAAGACTAGGCCAATTATCAGTCTCCCTTCTTTGAACTCAGTTCTGGTTATGATGATTTTGCCTTGTGGAACTGCATCAAGCAGTGGTATTACATGACAGACACCAAGAGAAAACTCTTGATGAGCAGAATTCGCTTTCATTTCCCAGAAGCAGTAATTTCAAAACCCCATAGACTACAAATACAAGACATAAAAGAGGCCCTTTTTCAGTCCATCTTAGATTGTGAAGTATAGAGGAACTTAGCATGCATCTTTTCCTATTCCAGCTACATTAAGGGAAATGGGGTCTGCCCTTGCTGTCCCCCAGCTGCTCATAACAACTCTTCTACTAGAAAGAATGCTTTTTTCAGAACTTCTCGTGACCCATCTTATGTGACCACTTCCCATGAAATAGGCTAACTTAACAATGATGCATATTTGAAACTACTAATTTTATTTTGGCTGTCCTAACCAGTTCTGGGTTAGGAGACTTCACTGTACAGCTTGCACCCTCCTATGTAGGACTGAGCATTGTTAGTGAGTTGATGGCAAAGATGTGAGACTAGGTTGGAACTGCCATCTCTGTAGGGAACAGCTGAAACTGTTCTGAAGCTGAACGTTGACTAACTGCAATATTATCTGTTTTGATGAGGATTTTGACTGACCCTGATACAGACCTGCAAAAATTTCACAACAAAACTTTAACAATTTAAAAAGACTGGGAGACTTCCCAGCTAGAGATAAATCAATAGCTAAAAGAAATCCAGAAGGCAAAACAAGAAGGAAGGAAAAATATGCAGTTCATGAACTCTGTCTTTCACAGTAGTTGAGATTCTTTTAAAATGTATCTTGGGCAAAAAAGTGACAATGCTGGCAAGTGCGTTCTGCTGTTGGGCCTACTACAAGTGAAGAGAGATTGGGCAGCTGTTGACACAGTCCTTTTAGTGATACTTTGAACTTCTTTTCCCCAGGATGTCTGTGAAGAGACTGGGTGACAGCAGTGTTCCTTGGCTAAGGGTCTTCTTGGCCTTGTCCTTTGTCTCTTACAAAGAAGCCCTCGGTCTGCTTGGCCAGAAGTTCCTGCAGACCTATGGACAAATCTGTTCCAGTGGGACAATGTGGGAACTATGTAACTTTACCTAGTCAGGTTCAAATAAGATTTCTTTGGTTATTGCCTATTTTGGGCAAATTCCTACTGAATCAAAACTTAGGAAGATTTTCTCCTTTTATAGCTGAGCATATATATCTGTGATCTTTCCCTCCAAATAGTAAAAATGTAGTCACTGAACACCCCCGTTCCTGAAGGAGCCAAGAAGGTTTAATCTGAGTGACAAGGTCCAGGGATGATAGTACGATGCCAGGTTATGTAAGGTCCAACTCACATATCCAATTAAATAGAGGGCTTTTGTCAACAGCTGACCATTTAAGGTTCATTTATCAGCAAAGATAAAAGTTAGCAAACCAGAGAGCTGACAATCATCTTTCCATTTGGAACACAGCAATGCATCAGGCAGCTGATCTTCTGGAGTCTCCCTCAGTACAGAAAGGCTACTTTAAAATTTCTAAGACGAAATGCAGTTGAGAACAAATTTATCTCACCCTGGTGTATTATTGCTCTCACCATTTGTAATGTTCATTTCCTCTCCTGGAATCCTGATGTGCAGCAGCAGGTTATACAGTCCTGGCTTCTGTGAACCCATTGGCTTCACTTAGGATACACATCTTCATTTTCAACAATGTTGTCATGTTCCTTCCTAATCCAGGCCACTGTGTCTGCTTATTAACTAATAGGAGGTATTTCCTCAGGACAGTTCTTGTCTTCATTAGTATGTTTGCTGGTTTATCTCAGACCTGCCAAAATAAAGAATGCATAATAAATTTCAAAATAAAAGCCCTGGATTTTTTAAAACTTCCTCCTTGTAATGAAGAAGTAATGGCTATGTTCTTGACCTCTTATATTCTCTTTTGGAGGCACAGTTTGAACATGCCAAGAACTGGAACCAAAGCAGTCATTAACTAAGTAAGATTTAGTAACTTTAGCCCTTAAATGAGCTCAAAATATAACTTGCACTTTTGCCCCTCTTGTATCTGTCTTCCCCTCCAGGTGCCACACTTCTGTTTTGTGCCCAACAACTGAATGGGTCAGGCCAAAATTTAGCCCTTACTGGCAGTAATCTCAATAAAGGGTTCAGTGCAAAGACTCACATAGATAAAACAACAGGCAGCTTTTCATTTTTTGAATACTAAAGCTGGTGTGGTCACACTGTATAATAAAAAAGCAATGTTGAAATAAACTAAAGATGTCAATGAGAAAACTATGATAGTAACTGGGACATAAGGGGTTTTAAAGTGAAAATGTTAAAATAAGCTGTGACAGCTCAGCCCTGTAGCCTTTTTCTAAAAGGTGCTCATCTCACAGCCAACGGAAATGTTACCTGATTAAAGACTACACACTCATGTATGACATCAGTGGAGTTTTTGATATTTATAGTCCTGTAAATTATGGATATGCAGCCATCTATCTTTCCTGGAACAAATTCAAACCTGGCGTAAACTCTGCTAGACTTGCAGCTGGGTAGACTTGGCCCTTTTTCTCTTATACAGATGCTTCTCCAGAAAAGCACTTAACTCTTAAGAACAAGAATAATCTGATTAATTTTACTGGAACCTGCACATTTGAATTTAGGTGTGTATTAGACTTAAAGTGCCCCTTACAGGGATATGATCACTCAGTTTACTCTTAGTGATAATTAAAAATATAATTGTTCCTAATTACATGTGAAACTTTCAGCTTTGAATGCAACCATTTTGTTTCTGTTTCACTCCGATACTAGCACAAAAAAGCAGCTAGATGTCTCACTAGAACAAACTGTGAAAAACTTTTCCCTTCCCAATCAAGATCGGTTAGAGGCTTTTGGTTACTAGCTATATATATATTTTTCCAATTCACAGCTTCAAGCTTCAGAATACTTCACAAAAATGTCACAGGGAGTGCCAGTTCTACAGGGTCAAAAATAAATGGTGCTGTCCCACTTCCATGTAGGTTTTTTTGAAAAACAAAAACAAAAACACAACCAACCAACCAAAAAAAAAAAAAAACCAACAAAAAACAGCACGTGGAAAAATCCCCTATTAACATTCACATTAGCCAGACTGAAATAATTTGGATTGTTTGACTTCTTCAGTCCATTTTGTACAGCATGTAACACAAGTAAGTGAAAATCTCTCTGAAAGGAGAGCAGTTACTGTTTTATGTGAAGTTCCATGCACTCACGATTGTTCTCAGAAATCTTTTTCAAAAGACCACTGGAGTTTTCCATCTTTCCATTGACTTCAACCAGTATTGCATCAGGTTTTAAACAATGGATGCAATTATGTCACTTCTTTACAAGTTAGGCAGCTTGCTCTTATTGACCTTTAAAAAATAAATATATGGGCATTAAACAACCTCATCCTAGAGTGTTGTGCTTCAGAATGGTTAATGAATAAAGAGCTTATCAGAATCTTTGTAACATATTAGAAACATTCTCCAGAATACCTATAAAATTAATTAGAGACTAATGACCTACACTGAAGCCTGATAAGATGCTAGCTCAGGGGAAAGTTGAGAAAAACACAATCCATCAGAGTCATGGAATTCAAGGGTTTGGAGAAGAAGTGCACTAAGCATATAGATAGACAGCATGACAGCATTTCTAAAAAAAATAAAAATATAGAAAGAGTGAAAGGAAAAATAGGTTTTCTCACAGAGAATAGAAAATGTCTTAGAATTTTTAATGCTGCATATATTCAAGATGAGAGCTTCAGCATAAAATTGTAGAGCCCATAGGCTATATCTATATTCCTAAGTAAAAGAGGATCAAGAATCAAAGTGGCACTCACTGACTTATGTCTGCCCTGCAAAGGGCTTACTTGGTCTGGAGTAGTCTAACCACACCTACACAACATTACTGTTGAGTTTTCTATGTGTTCCCTATGGCCATGGATGTATATGTTTATAATTTCAGGTGTCTGAAACATTCTGATGCTGATGATTCTTTAGACAATAAATGTGGGGGAAGGTGTGGTATATTTTGAGGCATTTAGGAGTGGTCCCTGGAGTGAATAGCTGACACAACTATACCAGGGCACAATCCTTTATAGAGCTTGCTAAAACCTAAATGAGGGGTTAGGCAAGGAATTAAGCAATGTGGATGATCAGGGGCCACTGCCTACCCACTGTTCCTACTGGTAGTTTAGTTTATAATCATAGAATCATTAAGGTTGGAAAAGACCTGTCTACGCATTCTTTCCAAGTCCACTAATAGCTGGGTGCCTGCAGTAAACTGCAAGCATAAATCTGTAACTGAGTAAATAAGAAAGACACCCCACCTCCACTTTTTTTTTTTTATTTATTTTATTTATTTATTTTTATATATTTTTTTAATTTTAGCATAATTATGCTACTGTAAAAAGGAAGCATGTACGTTCATCAGCTGGTGTGGATGCAACTGAAATTGCACTGGTAGATATGACTGCAGCCTTTCTGTGCAGAATATATTAGGTGTGGAAATAAACCTTAGGCAGAGGGTCAAAATTCAGACTACATAACCCAAAAAGCTTCCTTAAAATAAGGGAATGGGGTGGTTCATTGGTCTTAGGCTGGTCCAGTTTAAAAAATTCATTACTTCTTTATGGAGCCAATATGGGAAGAAAGATTTATTAGCATTGATAATAGAAGTGTATGTCTGGAAGCAGACAGAAATGACAGGAATGAGTCCTGGGGGACCTCACTGTGACCTTTCCGTACATGAAGGGGACTTATGAAAAAGATGGGGAGCAACTCTTTGCTCAATTGAATAATGACAAGATGAGGGGGAATGGTTTTAAGCTAAAAGAAGGGGGATTTATATTGAAGGTTAGGAGGAAATTCTTCACTCAGAGGGTAGTGAGGCACTGGCACAGGTTGCCAGAGAAGCTGTGGATGTCCCATCCCTGGAGGTGTTCAAAATCTGGTTAGATCTGAGCAAACTGACATTGGTTATTTGGGAGCAGAGACGAGCACCTCCCTCTGCTCTTCCCCTCCTCAGGAGGTTGCAGAGAGAAATGAAGTCCCCTCTGAGCCTCCTCTTCTCCAGACTAGAGGACCCAAGTGCCCTCAGGCTCTCCTCACAGGACATGCCTTCTGGCCCTGTAACCAGCTTTGATGCCCACCTCTGAATGCTTTCAAGGACCTTAACAGACATTTTTTATATTGTGGAGCCCAGAACTACTCACTATATTGCAGGTGAGGCCGCACCACTGCTGAATATAGTGGGACCTATATTTGACTGTCTGGCTGTGCTGTGCTTAATGCAACTCAAAATGCCATTTGGCTGCCAGGGCCCACTGCTGGCTTATGTTGAGCCTGATGTTAACCAGCATCCCCAGGTCCCTTTCTGCTGAACAGCTGCCCAGCCACTCATCTCCCAGCCTGTGCCTGTGCCCATGCCCAGAGTTGCTCTGTCCAGGGTGCAACATCCAGCATGTTCCTTTTATGAACTGCATGCCTCTGATAATTGCCCAAAGCTCCAGTCTGTCTACATGTGTTTGCAAGGCCTCTCATCCCTTTGGGGAATCAACAGAACCTCCCCATTTAGTATCATCAGCAAACTTGCTAAGGATGCATTCCAATCCCTCATCCAGATCATTGATAAAAAAGTTAAACAAGTCTGGCCCTAGAGCTGAGTCCTGGGGAACAACACTGGTGACCATTCCCAGCCAGATGTAGCCACATTCATTATGACACTTTGAGTGTTACCATTGGGCCAGTTCATCACCCAGCATAGTGTGAACCTGTTTATCTCATAGTTGGACAACTAGTCCAGAAGGATGCTGTGAGGGACAATATCAAAAACCTTGATAAAATTCAAAAAAAATTATGCCCACTGCCTTCCCTTCATCCTCTAAGTGGGTGATCTTACCAGAGATCAAATTACTAAGGCAGGACCTTCCCTTGATGAAACCATAATTACTTTGTCAAATTTATCTTTGTACGGTTTTTGTTGTAGTTTTTGCTACTAATGAAAACTATTTTTACTGCAAGCTATCCCTATAATTGTGATTTTGGTAACAAAGCCAAACTTCATGATACAACTACCACAAACACAAGGTTGGCACCATTAAGAAGTGATGAAGTTAGACAGAACTGTGAAACAGATGCAGTTTTAAAGCCAAGTGTGGGGCATGATTTCAAAACACTGAAAATAAACAAACCCTCAACTAATAAAGCTGTCTATAACACCCATTTCCTCTTGGTATTTCCTGTTTCTAGCAGTAATGCTGGCTGGGCATAGAATGACTTCTTTCTGAGATTTGTGTCCCTTAGTCACATTGCTATTGTCAGTCCAACTGATCAAATTTTATTTTTGAGTTTTATTCTGTCACATTTTCTTTGTAGAGAGTGAGCAAACTCTTCAGGTAGGTAGGAGGGGAGCTGCTTTTCCTAATTTATGGAGTAAAAGTTTTGGTTTGCTTGTTTTGCTTTGTTTTCCTACATAGAACTTTTTCCCCAGAAAACACCAATTTTGAGGAGCAGCCATCTGCTGCTAAAGCAGAAAGGGTCATTACCAGAGCATGCAAATGAGAATACCCTGAAGGTGCTGCGACAGTAAGAGAATTCAGGTTGGTATAACAGAGACTCTGGTTGCACATACACGAAACCAAAATGAGAGAAAGCAACAGTCCTCTTCTGCAAAGGTCTCAGTATAGGTTTTATGCTGTCCTCTAATACTCTTTAGAAACTGAATCCCTATATACCTGAACATAATGGGAGTTCATTTACTTTTGCAAGTTGGGTTTTTATTTTTCCCTTCTCTGTCACAAATGCATTCAATAAATGAAAGGGCACACTCACACTGCCAATTTTCACAGTTATGATTAAATCTTCACACAGCCTCCAGCACAGATCCAGGACCCATTTCCTAGGACATGAAGCAAACAATGTTTGCTCTAGTGCATTGCAAATATAAGTAGTTAATGCACAAAAGCATTGACTTTGAGTTTTGACTGAATTTTGACCTTTTTCTCCACAAACAAATATACATAGCATAGTGCAGGAACTACCAGTAAGTACAGAGGTGCCTTTGATGAGACTTGTTATGCAGACGAAATTTCTTAAGGGAAAGTAATATGTGAATAAGAATTCCTGACAGCCAGCATTTGAAAAGGTGATTGATTTTTGTCATATGCTATTTCACCTATTTCATCAGCTTGAGAAAAGCTATTTGGCCAAATTCATATTTCTAATATAAATTCCAGCTACCATATTAGGAAAGATATTGGGTCATTGATTAATTGATTTTATATTCCTTAGACTGCTCTGAGGAAAAGGTTTTGGTTTGGAAGATATGTATTCTGATGCTGAAAGAAACAAAATGCATAAGTTCCAGTTTCTAACTGTCTGCTTCTTATTTTGGCATAAAATAATACTAAGAAAAAGACTATGCACTGGCCAAACCATGTGATTATCTTTCTTAAGCTGAAATAAGTTCCTTGTGTAAATTCCCATCTGCTAAAGCAAATGGTAAAAATCTTTCGATTAGAAGAGAGCCAAAATTCACTCCTGACCTTTTTAGATGATTATTGCTATAAATAGATTAAATGTGACCTTTTTCATGTTTTAATTGTCAGGATATTGAGACTGCAGTTTTGGAATCTGCTCTGTGTCCGGATGCCTGGAAAAGTCTGAATCCTGCTAAAGCTTCACAGTCCCAAGCATGTAGATAGCAAAGGGCCAGGACTCAAGCCCCTGGGTTCAATTTGCGTAGCAGCTTCTCCCACACGCAGCTGCTCTGACACCAGCAGTAAGGGTTGCAAAACCTCACCCAAATGAGATTTCTGGCTATTTTGTGGGAGTTAATTAATTCTATCCTCTGATTTCTTTCACTGGTTTCAATTTTCAACAGTTACTATTTTGTGCTTTTTGCTCCAAAAAATCTGTGTTCTGGAAATTCTGTTTATATTTGAACTCTTTCAGAGAACAGCCAGAACCCTTGATGCTTACTTCTTCCATGCAACAACTGGGTACAATGACTGCACAGCAGTGCAGTCTGCTTCCAGGTTGAGGGTGTAATGATGAAATATGCTTTGCTAGAAGATGCCCTCTCCCCGGCACCTCTGGTATTCATTCAGAATGTCAGAAAAATTCAAACTGCTTTCAAACCCACTTTACTCTCACTTACTGGACCAGCCTCCTCAGAACTTGTGCAGATAGTCTGTGAGCATGGTTTTGTTAAGGATACTTGAGAACCAAACCCCTAGGAGAGACAGGGTCAACTTTTGGCCAGTTGCTGAAGACTACTGAGTACTTTTTGAGGCATGCTTACACCAGGTACTGCAGATCCTCCATCTGGATACAAAGGAATTGTTACGTTACCTGGAGCAGTGCAACTCCATATAATTAGACTAGGTGGGGTTCCTGGAGACTCAGTTTACCCACAGTGATCTAATGAGGTTTAAATGGTGTGGCTGTACAGATTGCAGTTCTGGAACTAGTACAGTCAGCTCTGCAGGCATCTCTGTATTGACTGCACAGTGTTGATAGCCCCTTAATTGTTTCTTTTATTAAATATAAAAATAATTATAAACAGCAAAGGGATACTTTTATAAGTGAGAAATTCAACAGTGTCAAAAGTAGAGTCAGATGAGTCACTGAGTACTGGTACATATGTACATCACTCCCTGTGACCTGCTGCTCCTGCAGCATGGATGCTTGGGGCAGCCTATCACAAGTGTGTGCTTAACACTAAGAAACAGAGAAATCTGTATTGCAGATTGTTTTGATGCTTGTTGCAAGAGCTGCAACATAATAGCATAATGCAAGAACTTTCCTTCTCATTTGTGCTCTCTAAACAGACTTTTCCTTGTCTCCATCCCTTGCAAGGTACCACCTTTCCTGAACTTAACATCACATCCTGTCAATTGAAAACTTACTGGTAAGACCAGCTGAACAGTTCACAAGTCAGAAAAATGTCAGCATCTTGGTCTAAAGATTTTTCAGTAACCCATTCTTGGGGGCAACTGCAAGCATACGACTGCCAGCAGAGATTTAACTGAGGTCCTAGCCACGTTAAAGGTTTCTGGCTCTTCTCTTCAGTAGGTTGTGAACTATCATCTCCTTCTGTCACATATACTCACCTGCATTTACATTTGGGTACAACACAGGCTAGTATACCAATGGAAGTCACTTCAAATTAAGACTCTCAGTCTTTTCTGGCTCTATAGTATAAGTTCCAATGTAAAATGTACAGAACACCCACGTAACCCATGGCTTTTAGATCTCAAAGTAAATGTTTTCACATAATCATGGATTGCATCCAAGCAAATGTCTGTAAGATGACATTTCTGGAAGCTTTTGCATCTTTACATTATATTTAGTTTACACAATATACTGTACAACTGGAAAAAATGGCCATATGAGCCAGACCAACATTTGACCTCTCGTAGAGTGCCTTTGAGAACAGGCTATTTCTCTACCCTCCTCTATGCTAACACCTTTTACATCAGACAATTTCCAAATCAGGAATTTCTTTGAAGTTTCTGGTCTTTCTTCCATAGTTTACTTTTCAAAACATCACAAGGCCAGTGGAATTTTTGTATTCATGTGCTGGGGGCCCCCATGCAACTGAGCCTGGATCAGAGTTTCTCTCTTCTTTACATCCACCTTATTTCTCTCTCTCTGATGCAGTCCTGTTTCAGTCTGAGTCACTGGGAGACCCTAGAGTTTCTGTATGGAGTTGAAGCCTGGACATCCTGGCCCTCACGTCATGCAGCTGTCCCTAAGGGACGGTCCACCGTATTTCTCAACAGAGCTCACCACAGCCATCTTGCTGAAGCACCTTCAGTGTAAAGAGAAAGGGGCTGCTTGTCCCTCTGAAGGCCCCCAATTCTGCATGAAAGTGATCCAAAAATGTTTAGGGGAAGGGAACCAACACATTCTTGCTGGAAATGTATCAAAGGGCAAAATCCAGCACCTTATATCATCTGGCTTACTAATACTACATGCTGTTTCCAGGTCTTCTGTCAAAATAGGCGGTGAGCTGTTTTGTTTGTGGGAACTGCTATGAAGAGTGTATGACAGGAGAAAATAATTTCTTTTTGACTGCCTCTGTCTATCCTGTGGAGTCTGATCCAAAGCCCACTGCAGACATGGGCAGAGCTGCCAGAGGGACTTGAATGTTTTTGGATCATGTTCAGCATATTTACACATCAAAAAAAAAAAAAAGAAAAGAAAAAAAAAAAAAGAATTTTTATTTCACTAGTCTTATAGAAATTGCTATGATGCCATCTGGGAACACAGAGAGGGAATGTCTGTTTTCTGAGTATAAGTGAAGAGGTTTTGTTTGCTTGTTTGTTTTAGGATACTATGAAATCCAAAGATGCGGAAAGAGCCAGTTTTCTCTCTGCTCAGATATCTGAAAGCACAGCTTATCTTTGGTTTTGAGCTTTTATCTTTTGCTTTTCATTTTCCCCGCTATATTTCTCAAATATATTGTTTTGCCAGTGTAATCAGAGAAACAGAGCAGAGATCTTTGTCATTTACAGCTTTTTTTTTTTTTTTTTTTTTTTTTCCCCCACACACATTACTACCCAGCTTGCACAAAAAGACAAGATGTCTGTTTGAATGGCAACTATGATTTGTTTCGCTTGAAGGAAGAAAAACAAGAAGTAGGAAAACATGAATGGGACAGCAAGTGGCAGATATGAGAATGCAAGTGACACAGAGTAAAAACAAAACAAAACACCTAATGCAACAAGTAAAGTTGTTAACTTTTTAAGAAATAAATTCATTATAGTACTACCCAGAATAAAATGGTGAGTACTGAATCCAGAATAAGGTCATCTTCACTTAGTTTCTCCATCAGATCTTCACATATCCTCCCTTTGCTCGTACCTGCAAAATGATACTTTTTGAAATGAACACTACCTTTTGGTATTAATCCTTGTTTTGTCCATACCTGTTCATTGCCAAACTCAGCCATGCTTCACAGGGTGGCTGTGAAAAATATCCCAAGAACCAAGGGATTTTGTCCACATCCCCACCTGAAACACACCAGCAGATTTCCCAAACACAGCTGATTCAGATGTGTAATTCTGATCACATGCTCCGATATTTATGCTTCAATTATGAACTTAGGACAGGAATGGCTTGCTGAAGATTTGTGCTTCGAACAGCAAAGAAGCATAGTCTGGATGCTAGATGCATCCAGGCCTAACCTGGTCTAATACTAGATTGTGAGTGTAGAAATTTGACCCACTTTTGCGGTTAAGTAAATTTGCACTGATGGAGTAAACAGAACTAAAATACTCCCTTCTTTCTCCAGCAGGACAAACCATGTGAAGGCAACAATGGTGCTGCTTCTGTACGTGCTCCAGCTGCGCAGATAGAGAAGATCCAGGAGTGGCTGAGAGAACAAAGGTTTGTGTTGTGAAGTGGGCTCTCACGTGGGTTCTTTGATGTCCCACCAGAGCCAAGGTCAAGAGTCAGCCTTGTCCTCAGGAACAGTATAAATGCTTTTATTTTTTTTTTTTCTCTATCTAGACTCCTATTTTCATGAAACATGTTTTTATTTGAATTTTTTAATCTGTGTGACTGCTGTTCTACAGTCAATTTTGGTTACAATTGAACAAGATGATCAACAGCTAAGGGCAAGAGGGTAGCAGAGGCACACACACACATATGTACATACACAGAAAAGCTACATGTGGTATGATGTTGTAAGCCTCTTCATAAAGACTGACAAAAAAATGGCCTTTGTTGCCGAAGATTAGAGATCTAGCATCTCACACAGCAAAAGGCTTACTCTAGCAAGGAAGCTAGAGTATAACAGTAATTATTCTCTGTTTCTTCACCAATTAATGCATAAATTAAAAAACCTGTTTGAAAATTTTAAAAAGCAAATCTAGCAAGTCTTTCAAAAAGAACACCACAGAATATAGTGTTTGTGACACTAGTCTCAGTCAAGACAGAGCTTTTAATAAAATGAAGTATTTATAAACTGCCATATAAACTGATAAGTCTATATGATTTTATGCACCATAATTGCTCTTTGTGACATCCTAGGGAACACAGAAGGGAACATGAAGTTTCCCATCAAGCTATTTGTCAGTGTAAGTGAACATTTAACAGAAAAATAAAATAATTAATAACCTTTAAAACAAGCTTAAAAACTTGAAAGTAATGGGTGCGTTTAAAAACTTCAGGAGTGGGTTCTTTATGGGAACTCAGAATGAAAAAAATGTTTGGAGTAAAGTCAAAATGTTATGAGCAGTGCTCTGCAGTAATGACACATATCAGCAGTATTTGTAACCAGAAGAACAATGTGATAAATTTTAATCGCAAGGGACTGGGCTTTGTGGGAAGTGCCTAATACACAGACATCCTTTATAGGTTTCCAGTTATGACCTATGTCTAAAAGACATTTTAATGATAACTAAAGAAAGTAGATGGATTGTCTTCCCAGAGTGTTGAAGGTCCTGCTTGTTGTCATCCGCAGCTTCTATAAAGACCAGAGATTTTCAAAGGTACTCTTCTGTCCTGCTATCAGCACGCAATACCGCAAGGATGGGACTATCTAAGATAAAACATGCCAGAGACATGTACTCCTCAGGATTTCCTGTGGGAGTCTGACCGAAAGAAAGCAATATTAATAAATATAAATTCTGGAACATTATTATCACCAGAACCGTGTCATGCAGTTTACCCTTGAATTCTTATAACCTCTCCAGTTTCTCAGGCAGTTCAAACATTTAACTGCAACTGGTAAGAGTGTTAGACCTCCCCACTGGGACAATTGTTTTCAATTACATTAAAGGCTCAAAGACTTTGATAGACATGCCAAAGCAAGGAGTTTAGCTTGCTGAATGTTTTAACTCTTTGAACTGATGTGGGATCTGGGAGTCCCCTTGCTCTTGGCCCTTAAAAATTCTTAAAAACTAGATGCAATCTGGAAGCAGATTACTGCCAGAAATATGTAATGGTCCTCCCTTTGAGGATGCTGTTGCCTTTTTTATTTTCACTTTCTTGGAAGTGGTGGTCAGAGGGAGCACAACGAACACATTGTTTTTCCTGAGCAGGATGAACTAGGCTGGAGAGAAAAGTCCCAGTCAACTACAAACTTCATCAAATACTTAAGGTGAATTCACCTATTTTTTTTAGCTCTTCAGAGCTGTCTTTAATTTCTGTGCTCCTCATTAGGGGCATTTCTTGGCAGAGAAATGAAAATGCCAGTGCTTGGCAGTTGAAATGCTGTTCCTAGAAGGACAGAGAAACAGGGAGTAAAATAATTAAAATAAAATAATAATAATTTAAAAATGCTGATCTTCCAGGATTCTTTGGCCAAAGCCTGTCATACCATATGATGTAGCATATAATATCATTCTGCCTGTGGGAACTTACAGGATGCTGTCTCTTCAAGGTTTGTTTTTTTCTGAAATTGCTCTAAGTACTTCACTTTACACAACCATTTGGGCACTGCTGCTGCTGCTGACTAACACTCAGGTCTGTCTAAATTGATGGTTGTGTTGGAAAGTCAAGTAAACACTTTGTTCCATACCAATCCTTCCTTACAGTAATTTTTTATTAATGTATGGGCAGTGGCAGTACTGTGATCTTGCATGCTTTGGGGTAGTTGCCACTGGCTACAACTATTCCCCTTCTTTTCCAATTCAGGACAAACAACAAATGGCAAATAACAAAAGTAGTTCGCATCAAGTCATGCTAACTCAGTGGAACAGTAGCTTCTAGACTGGAAATGGTTTAAAAGGCAGCTGTGAGTGGGTGGATCACACTTTAACATTGTATCTTAGCTTTGTTGAGAATATTTTTCTTCATCATTTCCAAGGAAAGAACTGATTAAATCTCTGCACAAGTACATTTGCAACAGACTTTGTCCTGCTCATTCCAAATGGAAAACTAGAGCCTGCATTTTGGGCAATGTGGTAGTTCTGTTGTTCAAATCAGAGCATGCTGTTCTTTTTGATGAAATGAGCAGCAGAAAGCAACAAAAAGCTTAGCTTTAAATTAATATAATATAAATAAATGCTTTCAGAAAGGAAACTTTCATGATTTTTGCTTTCACAAAGATCCTATGAACTCTATAAAACATAAACAATACCTCATAACGAAACACTGTTATTTCAAAGTTGACATCACATCTGACTCAAAGCGTGACTTTTTGATTGGGATTAAATTTAGTTTATTTGAAGGTTTTAGTATAACTCCTTAGTTATCTAGGACACAAGATAAACATAACTAACATAACATTTATCTTACAACTAAAATGCTGATAAGTATAATTTAGATAGTTAAGAAATATCTTTCTCTGTTTCTTAAATTCTTTGTACTATACATTTGAGAGCATTTTGTGTATAGAAAAATCTCTGTTATACATGTTAAGAAGATCAGTTAACCCTTGTTGTTTATATGATTTTTTTTTTTTTTTCTTGTTCATTTTGTACAGTGCAGAAAAGGGAAAAATGTAAAAAATAAAATCCACATACCTGAAAATCAGCAAGCCAGGACCCATACAAGAGAGATTTATTTTTATTTATTTATTTATTTTTTTGCATTGACTAGATTTCAGAATAATTTGAGAATGTTCAGCCCAAATGGTTGCAGAAGAGTGCTGGAAATAACACCTGTCTTCAATTACCCTGATGGTTACAAACACACCAGTCTCCAAAACAGCAATCATTGGTCAGAGCTTAGTTCAAGCCATAACTCTGGCTATCTTATTAGTGTATTGGTTAAAACCTGTATTTGCTTTGCATGGTAGAAGCATCATGTTGGGCAAAAATGAACTTTCAGAACCTACCAGTTAAGCAGATGAATGAAACTGCACAACGAGGAGCTTGAACTAACACCCCCAGGGTCAAGAATATATTTCTGGATTTGTTCAGTTTGCTTCTTAAACTGTGCTATAGAATCCTAGCACTGTAAAAAATATAAAAAATACTATCTGAAGTAATAGTAGAACCCAGAGAATTTGTTGCTTGAATTGGGATTACATGATCACTGCACCCAAAAATTAATCGCTTTAGGGCATGCAGTGACTCAGTGGTAGAGATTTCCAAATTCTGTAACTACCTGTGTCTTCCCTTAAGAATCTGAGATTGGTTTTAATACTTGCACCACAGGAAAACTCACATCTCACCTCATTTAATTACTCAATTGTTATGTTCATAAATGCAGGTATCTAATATATTTGATATATTATTTGTTGCTGAATTACTATTAAAATTCTTGCAATAAAGCAAGAATGGTATCAGAAGAGGTCAATACTTTAAACTAATATGTGAAATGTTCAGTTCCCCATCCTTTAAGTAGGACAGGCTACAATACAATTATAACTTCTTAAACCCAGGGTTACTTCAAGCAATCATTCAAAAGGTTCCTCCAGGAAAGAGTCTAGCTGGACCTAAGGTTCCTAGTGAAGTCTCAGAAGGACAAAATATTTATATACTGTCCAAGTATATTCTAATAACTATTTATTATTTTTTTCTACTTGTTAAATCTGAAACATAGAGAAACAAGGGCAAAAATTTGTAAACAAAAGAATAGCACATTGAGACTAAAAAAACTGAATTCATGATAACCTCAAGCAGCTAAATATGCAATTAAGTTACTCTGGTTTTGACAATGTCACTAGCCTGTTTGCAAATACTGGCTAGCTCAGTATCCAGCTCTCATGGTTGTGGTTCAAAACAGTTGAGATTGACTAGTATTTTTTTTTCTTCTTCCTATGTATACTAAAGTACAAGGGAAACTATCTCAGACTTTCAGGACATTAAATAATTGCAAATGCAAATATGGCTGTCTATATAGCAATCCATAGGCCTCTGCCCTCTTTGCTGTACATGCTAAAGTGCAGAGACAGACAAAGTGGGGTTAAATTGTAGTGCTGGAGATGCAGCTGGGTCATGTTACGCTAACAAGACCAGCTAATGGGCAAAAAGGAGAATTAGAAAAAGGAAAAGGAAATAGACAAAACTGAATTGAGTACTGGCAGAACAAGTCTGTTTTATTTTTTATTTATTTTTTTATTTTTTTAAGGGGGTCCTTGTTTAGGACTTTTTAGGGATTTAGACTATACGGGGAGTTTGAATGTGTTTGTTGGCTACTCATAGTGTTAGATTTTTTTTTTTATTGGTTTTAAGTTACAAAATCTGTAAGGGCTACCATTGGGAAGGCTCATTGCAAAGTTAATATATAGGTGTGTAAGTATGAAGATAAACCTTTCTAAGTAGGATTTTCTGGGTCATAGGTGGATGTGATAGCAGGGCAGTCTGATGTAGAAAGGTTGTAGTAATGTGGTACTGATGTGTACTTCACCAGAAATACAGTAGAGAAAGAAAATAGAAGATAACAAAGGAAGGTCTCCTGAGCTGTGCTTGGAGGTGGCTCTAGCCCTTGCTCTCTCTTCTGTGTTCTTGTGCTACTGAGAACCTGGAAGGGATTTTTAACACTACTCAAGTGTTTGTGTTTTCTCTCAGGTGGGCTTTGGAGCTCATAACAAGCATTATGCTGTCACAGCCATTTATTCTGGGCCGAGGGTTAATGAAAGTGCATTTTCTTACATGAACAGCGGGTTTCTCTTAACCTAATTCTTGGTTTCTGGATTTAACTTGAGTTGGTGGCTGGAGGCAACTAGACTTGCTGTCCACCTAGTGATGGTTCAGTGGTGGTTCTTGGCTAGACTATCCTTGATCTAGAGTATCCTGGTAGTCTTTTGTTTTAAAGTAATGCAGTGCGGCTGTTGGTCCAGGTATGACTTATTTCAAAGACGGTACCAGAGTTTCCAGACCAAAAGATTTGCGTGTGTTTCAGAATCCTTAAATAATAAAAATCCAGATGGGACGAAGCTTTTCTCCATCCTGTCTCATTACAAAGAGACAGAGTACCCTCTCAATTCTTGCTGAGATTAATCTCTTCTTTAGAGCAGGATTCATAATGTCTTATCTCCTAGAGTCTCTGACTGTGCTTGTACAGGTAGATTAAAAGTGCACAGCCCCATTGCCTGGCATTGTGGCCAACAGCATGCACTGAGAGAGCTGACCCCCTTACACTCCAAACAGGGTAGCTGGGAGTTCTATCTGGCATGCTGGCTTCAAAGTAATCTCCAAGAAGAGAGGAAAGGGATAATTTAGCTGGGCCAGAACCCCAAATGGTCAGGAACTGCCCTAACAGCATCTTGTCTGACTAGACTTGCATGCAGGAGCAGCTGCTGGCACTGATTCACTAATACAGGTGTGGCTACATCACGAAGGACACAGACTGCAGAGTCCTCCTGCACCTTGTCTGTACAGCTCGTGTACCAGCTCCTTACTGCAGCATAGATATATAACTCAGGGCACGCAAATTCAGTGTAAAAGTGACTTGATGTAGTCTTTCCCTTGCAGCAGAAGCAGTATCTGCCACTACGCTAACCTCTTTAATTCTGGGTTTCTGGATTCTGTCACGGGCATGGCTGCTGAGACAGAGGGGACTGAGACAGACCAAGTGTCCGCAGGCAGGGGCCTGCTTGTGGCATGCTAAAGTGAACAGTTACAGCTGACTAATGTCCAGGACCATGTGCCTTGGCTTATTACACAGTTTGTGAGAGGTGAGAGTAATGAGCGTGTGCTTTAAATCCATCTGGCGTTTATATCCAAATTTCCTCTTACTCTGATAACTCAGTATTTATTACAGTCCTAATAGACCTCCTGTTCTGTAGCTTCTTCCTGAAAGAAGACCATGAGACTACATAATAGTGTTGGCAGGGGGGATGTCATCCTCCTCTCTCTCTGTAACTCTTAGTCATTCTTCAGCTTGCTCTTTGGGACTGCATTTGCCATTTTCCCACAGGACAGCATTTAATCGCTCCTTGACTGACCTTCTGCCTTGTCCTAACAACTTTGCCCCTGAGGTCATTTCATCAATTCATTATTCTCAGAGAAGGAGAAAAAAAAAAGCCCCTCCTAATGTCTAAACTTCTCTTCCTATTATTTCAGAGTTGATTAAATGAGAAAGATTTAGTGTTATTAACCACCACCTTTTAAGTATCAGGTAGCAAAGCATTCCCTGAAAATAATGGCTTGAGACACCCCCCCCCTCCCCCCTTCTATACTGAGAAACTCTAGTTTTTACACCCAGAAATAGATGCAACTTGATTTGTGATAATGACTTAAATGTCATACTGGTTCATTCAGCATTATCATCTTCCTCACCGCACCATTTGCTTTAAAAGTGGTAGTAGAGACAATACAAATCTACACTTTCTGTAGGAAAATAACAGTGTTTTGTGAGACACAACATTCCTAAAGGTTCAAAAATCTGGTAGTCTATCAAGCAGATTACTATTGTTTATAGCACTGCTGAAATCAGGGGATCATGGTCTGTGCTCCAAGACTATTTATTAATAGCCATGAGGGAAAAAGAGGTATAGAAATCATTTAATCATTTCCATGAGTGTTTCTCCATAAGGCCACAAGGTCACCTACCTTTCCTTCTCATTCACTCCCCTCCTCTTCGCTGGCTTTGGGTTCAGGAGGGAGTTACACTGGCATGGTTTTGAAGAAGCCCATTAACCCTTCATAAGACACTTGTATAATAAGAATGTACCATAAAGTAAGACGAGAGCAAACCACCTGCAACATTAATTCATTTTATGTGAAATCTGTTTTGTCCAGCACTGGTGTTCATTTGTTTGGTCAAATGGAATCAATAATTTTTTTTTTATTTTTTTAAAGGAATTTTATTTCTAACTTTTCTTACTAGTGCAGCATTTCTTTCACAAATGTATAACTCATTTGAAGTTTCAGAGCAATATTTGTAAAAGGTTTTCAAAATAATGAATTACTAAAATGAGCATTAAAAAGTAAATAAATCTAGAAACTATTCATCAAGATTACAAACAAGAAATGTATTTCCTCATTTCTTCCAGCTAATATGTGGAACACTTCACCCTGGCATAGATAAATCATGAATCAGCCAAGGGGTTAGTTAGGGCTTCCAGTTTCACTAGGTCAGCTTACTAAAGTTGGTTTTCTGGAAGTAGGGATGCAGAGGTTATTATTATTATCATTTTAATTATAAGTGACTTTAGGGGTGAATATAGTAGTAGAAAAAAATATTTTTTTTCCTTGTATTCCAATGAAAAAGAATCTGAAACTGCTCTTATGCAGTACTGTCTATCTCTCTCTCTCTGCACCAAAAAGAGCATCCAGAAAAGGAGAAAGGAAGGAAGATTTCTCTCAAGTGCAGGGCTACAATCCATAAGAAAAAAAACTTCCTGTGCACACGTGAACAGGGTAAAGATTTACACTAAAACAAACAACAAAGTGGGGTCTTGTGTTGGATGTACTGACAAGGATGCAGGCACTGGCTTTAAAATGTTTCATCCCGAGTATCCAGTGTCTCCCAAAAGGACTTGCAGTAGGAGGAAGTGTGAGGTTAAGAATTCAGCAAGATTGGACAGATAGTCTAAAGGCTTGGGTAGACAGTCTGAAATTCATTATGAGAGCATATCCCAGGGGTCACCACAAATATCTTACAAACACTGATGAACTTTTTCTGCAGTACAGAGCTGCAGAAATGAATGTGGTGAGTCATGAGATGTTCCCCCCTCTGTGCTAGGAGGGAGAAAAGGGGGATAATTATTGGTATTCTCTGAAGTGGTTAGAAATGTAGGTTGCTTCTATTTTTATCTCCAAATTAGCAAATATGATTTGACTTCCAAATGTTGTGATCGTTCCTTAAGTCACACCTCCTTTCAGTCAGCCTTAAGAATATCTCTTAAGCCAAATAGCCAAAACTCCTTCAATTTCTACCCATTTCTTAGTAATCTAATAGAAACCTGCACTTATGCATGTGTACACCGATACCCCGTAAAGACTAGGAGTGAGGAAAAACACAAGACTGCAGTGAAATAGAAAACCTTTAGTGAAAGAAAAGTTATAGGTTGATGAAGCAAAAATCAAAGTGAAACAATTTTGCATTTCAGTAAATCCTTTGATTAACACAACTGAATCTGCTCAGAAGTATTTGCAGAGTGACTCAATGAAAAATGTACTAAGTGCCTTAAGATCTTACAGCGAGGTTACCCAGCACGGCAAGCAGATATCTTCTCGAGTAACAGAGCTTGGGTGCAAATCCAGCATCGAGCACACGTAATGTATTTGATTCTGAACACCTGACTCAGATCCCTTTCAAAGAGTTTTGGGCATCTCTGTGTTCCTCATTTCATTGCTTATGATGTTTTTAATTTGCATTAGTGTGTTACAAGCTTTAAAAGGTATTTATGCCTCAATGCTGTGGTGGCATAGGAAATATAAATGAAAGAAAAATATACTAAAAAAATGAAATGACTGTTCTGAACTTTGTGTTATGTATAAGTTTCAAATCACCTGAGTTTTATTACTAAAGACACTTTGCACAAGAGTAATCCTGCTGAATGCGGTGGGACAACTTTATCTCTGAATATAATGTATCATGTTAAGCATATTAAGGGCTTGTAGAACTTGGGTATAATGTCAGAAAGGTCTTTTGCTGTCACAGACCTGAAAAAACATAACTAAAAATAGCTTCACATCACATTTGTTCAGGTTTCTGAACTGCATGCCACTTAGATTATTTCTCTTGCAACATTGTGCCAATATGTTGTCAACTTCTTGTAAAGACTTTTCATCTGCAAGTTCAGTTTTGCAAGTACAAGATGTGGGAGCTAAGATGATATATTGAGGCATATAAGTAATCAGGAAAAAATGCAGTTCAGCCCATGTATTCTTTGGAAATATGTATAAATATTTACAAATTATAGAGTTAAATCCAACTCATTTTGTAAATGAAGGGATATTCTGCCTTTTTTTTTTTTTTTAATGGGAAACATCAAAATCCAGGAAGCATGAGAGAAAAAGACATGAAATCTTTTCCAAGGGACATTCATAAACTCTCATAAAATCAAACATCATGCAGTCTTCAACCTTTCTCCTATTTTCATTGTGTGCACGCCTACACATCTGTGCATGTGTGGAAGCAACTTTCATACAATTTTTTTTTTCATTTACCAGTTACTTTGTAAACAACTTAAAGAGATTGGTGAGGGATTGCTCTGTAGAAATGATAGCACATCTGCAGCACAGGCAGTAAAAGTCAACAATTAATTAATTGTTAAGGGCTCTGTTCATCCAAACGTTTGGCTCTGCAGTTCCTCCATGATTCATGGTTTGTGATCACTCGTTTCCAGAGAACTCAGTCTGGTCCTCCATTTCAACCCTTCCCCTGTTCCCCAGTTCACCCTTCCCTGCCCACATCCAGTTGCAGAAAGGCTGAACTATGTTCCTGGTAGCATAACGGTGCTTTGTGGCAAACAGCCCTCCCATACATTATCCAGTCCCTCTGAGCATACTCAGGGAACATGGGCAATGCTCTGCCAAAATCTATCAGACAGCTTTCCTTGACTGGTGCCAGTAATGCACTGATAGGCAAATGTTTACAAAACAAACAAGACACATGGAAGGGCATGCAATTATCTTGTGTGTATCTGGATTTTGGTAGATTAAACTTTACGACCTTGGTGTAACACAGTGGCTTCCAGTTGTAGAAAACAAATTTTATATTAACCTGTATGAAGTTGCACAGTGCTATGACCAAGGGAGAGAGTCTCTGGCAGTATGGGAGGCATGTTGTGTACCAGATTGATTCTGAGGCTCCAGATAAGAAATGTCACAGTGATTTGCTACAGTTTCCTCTTAGGGCAAAATCCTATCTTCCACTGTCTATAAGATTGGTACATTTTTAGTGAACCAAATTTATAATACACATGGATGAAAATCTGTAGTTCATAGGTGAATTTTCAAGGAAAGCTATCCTTAAGTATGGAGTGCCAAAAAATTGCAGCAACAATATCTGGGGTTAAAACATTGTTTACTCATTAATATTTTTACTATTACTAACTTGCAAAGCTCTCTTTGAGTATAATAGCAGGCCATTAAAAATGTCTAGCAAAATAACAAGTGCCCGTTGCTGAATAATTAAAGCTGTCACAGAGAAACAAAATGTAAAACCATAAACAAGCCTTACACAAACAAGAAATAATCAATGCATGATGATAAAGGGAACCAAAACATCTGGCATCTCAGCCAGGAAACTTCTACAGATGTGTTCTGATGTATGATAAGAAGAAATAACATTTTGTAGTCACAGGCCCTCAGTGAAGTTCCTGCCTTCTGCTCTTGTTAAGTCACATGGAGGCACAGCCAATTTTTCCTCCCTTAGTTGATCTCAATAGCCCTTCTGGTGAATTCTTCCCTTCCCTTCCCTTCCCTTCCCTTCCCTTCCCTTCCCTTCCCTTCCCTTCCCTTCCCTTCCCTTCCCTTCCCTTCCCTTCCCTTCCCTTCCCTTCCCTTCCCTTCCCTTCCCTTCCCTTCCCTTCCCTTCCCTTCCCTTCCCTTCCCTTCCCTTCCCTTCCCTTCCCTTCCCTTCCCTTCCCTTCCCTTCCCTTCCCTTCCCTTCCCTTCCCTTCCCTTCCCTTCCCTTCCCCACTGGTTCTGGTGTGTGGGGCAGAATCAGAATCTGATTCATCTTCAAGAATAAAGTGGCAGAGAGAAAACTGCTCTTTTTGATGCTTTTTTTTAGGTATGCCTTTTAGATCCAGGTGCTTCTAAAAGCAGCTGTATAATAGACCTCAAAATTTGAGTAACCCGGCTTAGATGCTGCTGATGGGGCAGATAATTGGTTTGGTACGTGTTTTTACTCTTGGATGTCTGGAAGGAGCAAAGAGTCTACTGAAAACACATTAAAGATATTTATAGATAGACAAGTGCTTCTCACACTTTCTTCAGATATATTCTTTCAGGCTTGGCTTGCAATTTATAACTGGTTGCCAGATGCCAAACTTCTATGTTCTGTACATCCACAGGTACTAGCCAGCTGCCATTAAGCCAGGCATTCTGCTGTAGACTTCCAGGAGTTAATAATAGTAACTTCAGAAGGTGTTACCTAAATTCAAAATCTAGTTGCTTTATAACCAGGTGGCAGGTTGCTAAATGAAGATTCACTGCTGCAATCCTTTAAGAGAAAAATAATTAGATAAAAGAAAGACATCTTGTCTGATTCATGAGACATAAATAGAGATGACTGTGGAAGTTCTACCTTTTCCACTGTATCTGCAACATTTTGCTTATGGCAGAACACACAAGAAGTCAATTTAAAATAAAAATTAAAAAAAAAAAATACCTGGCTAGCTGCTGCAAAGATCATTTGTCAAGAGAAGAATGCTGTGGAGGGAAACTCTGACCTCTAAACCTGCAACAACAACAAAAGACAGTGTTTTAAAAAGTTATTTTGAAGCCTAAATAAACCTTGACAGACTCCCTTTAAACTTCTTTTGAAGTTGATTAATTTCCAGCTAGGGAAATATTGACTCTGAGAGAAAATGAAAATATTTCCATCTTCTTTCTCTCTAACACTGCACTATAAGATCATCTGACCTACTAGATAGAGTGGAAAATCACTATCAGTCTTGATGTTATTAGATGGATCAGGTTTCACATCTCTCTCCCTCTGTTTTCCTTTGCTTCCCCTGTATCAGCTTGTTGTCCTCACCTTCCCTGCTCCCCTCCTTTCAGTCTGGCTGGAGGAGGCATAGCCCTCCATGCTCGCATTGCCTGGCAGTGCAGCAGAGGGAGAATTTTGAGCATACAGGGGGTACAGAGGATCATGGAAGGCCATGAGGAAAAAATCCACATTGCCCAAGATATTAGAGGGATGTGGTTATGGTTACTTGCCTGTGTGCTGGCTATATGCCTTCCCCCTGAGAGGAGGAGTGGTTCGTTTTAAGAATGGCAGTCATGTCATTGTCACCCACACATCCTCCCTGTTTTCCCAAAGGTCTCCTCTAGGAGATCCCTAGATGCTCCAGGGCTTCCCTAGATGCTACAAATGCTATGAGATTCTTTCAGTGGGTTTTGATCACATAATACCTGTGCATAGATTTAATGGGAGGCTAAATAAATTATAGTCACCAGCACCATTTATTCATTTATTATATGGCCTACTCAAAGTCTTCTTCATGAGGGAGTCCAATCTGAATTTCCTAGAGTGCCTATAGTCATTGCTTAAAGCACATGCAAAGCCAATGTGTGTATCCTGTTTCTTGTTTGCCTTCAGAGACAACAGGAAGAAGAACATCTTCTGTAGCATGATCCTTGTATGCTTGATCCTTGTTATTTCCAACACAATTAGCCTAATCAACAAGAAGAAGAGGAATTAGGGTTAAAAAAAAAAAAAAAAAAAAAAAAAAAAAAAAAAAAAAAGCTTAACTTTCTGTGTCAAAGAAGACATAACAAAAACACTGATCAGTCCCATGGAATACACTTCAAGCTTTCCTTGGAAGGATACAGAATGCCCATAGTTTATTTCTCTAGTAACAGTGCTTGTAAACTACTATGTGTCACTGCTCCGAGGATTTACCTCACTGTGTTTCCTTCCCCCAGTAGACCTCTGAATGACAGAATTGTTTGGTTTTGCATGAATCAGAAAAAAAACTGAGGAAAGTTAAGGTTTTTTGTTTAGACAAAAGGTACTAGTGGTCAACAGATACTTTCTAAGCACATAATACATTCATCTCTTCATAGCACATTCAATTAACATCCAACTGAAATAATGGGTAGATATGAACATAGAAAAATAAATATCTTTCTGGTATGGAATCCTCCCACCAGCTGAAGTGCTGACTTTCTTTTATGCCTGGCAGTTGAAACAAGCCTTCCCAATGCTCATTTTCTTCCCAGATTTGGATTTTTAAGGTAGGGCACTATTTACCGATTTTTTTTTTTAGAGGATTTCTTTTTTTTTTTTTTTTTTTTTTTGGCTCCACTATAATAGTTTGTTTCTAGGCATTCTCATTTAATGTATAGGTGTTAAAATTGGATGATTCTGGCTTTTCTAAAATATTTCATATGTTTTTCTATGGATTATTTCATAATGGAATGTTTACAGTATTTTTGTTTGTCATGACATAATAGTTCTTAGCTAAAGTAAGAATCATGGCTAATTCAAGAATTAAGGAAGATTTGATGGACTTCACTGTGCTGCTCTTACAGTAGATGTCAGAAGCTAAAAATGGTAACCACACACTGAAAGGTGAAAGTCCAAAGCCTATGTTACTGAGAGGAACTTCTTGGCTCAGGTCTGTTGATCACAGTGCTGGTGTGCCAATTTACAGACCCTAGCCCAAAGATGCCAAATCTGTTAAATAAAAGCTGGATGAAATGGAAAGTTTATGCTTTTCCTGGCATATATAAATATATGTTCAAAATGAGCTCCTTTGTTTTATCAGTCTTCTGCTGGCAACTCCCACTGACTTGGCTGTACACTGTGTGAGGATACATACGTGAAGAGTTAAAGAACTTGACAAGACTGAGTAAATATTTGTTTAGAACTGCAAATACACCACAACCCAAGGGGATTTTAGGCCATTTACCCTTAAAGTCTATTAACCAGACTGAGTCCAGAGCTGTGCTGAGGAGACCCATACTTATCTCTAGTCCCTGTCAGTTATTGCTTCTACTTTCACAGTGCTCACTCCCTTCACTTTGAGGTTCCCTGAAGGTTATTGTAGAACGGGGTTCTCTGGTCTTTTGATTTATACTGGTTTTCAGGTGTAAAATTCTGTCATTTCCCTTTGAAGGTAGAGGTACTTGACTTTTCAAAAAAAGCGCTGACAGGGCCAGAAACTGTCCTGACCTCTCCTATAAACAGCAAAAAGCACAATCCCTTTTGCCTCCGGGCATCATTCCACCAGTTTTCAGTGTCTGAAATCTTGAATGAATATGACCTTCTAATAGCTTTCATGAACCAGACTGCAAGATCTTTTAAGCTCTCAACTTGCTTCACTGTAAAACTTTAACATTCACATTTGCAAGAACAAATAATTTATTTTCTCAGCGAGTTTTTCTCTTTTATCTGGTGCCTAGAAGGCACCAGAACCTTCTACAGGAGAACAGGCTAATGGCCACTGCTCTCCTACAGATCCCCTCAGTATACATCATTTTTGCCCTGACACAAATTAGCTGAGGGAGAAACATTTCAATGCAAAACCAATTACCACAAAATCATATACTTTCTTGGCAAAGGTTTCCTGTAACACGTGAAACTGCCTGACAATACTCTACCTTTGAGGGGTTTTCAAGATGAGAAAAGAAAAATGGTTGAGTGGTCCTGCCAAACTGTACAGGGAATCTGAAGGGAAAAGAAGGAGTTTTTCCTTTGTGATAAGGAAGTCAGGGCATGCCTACTGCAACTCATCACTCTGCTTAATTAGTAAGGGTTCCAAGGGCTGGTCAAACCAGAATGAACAATGCTTATGTGGAAATACTTGGAGCTGGGTGCTGAGCTGGTAGAAACCAGTATAGGTCCACTGAAGGAAACTAATATTTATATAAGGCCTGGATTTAGAATTAGGATGGAGTATTTAGAGCTGGGATTTACCATTGAAAATTGGCAGTTTTGTGGGGGCAGGAGAAGAAGGTCTGCCAAATAACTCATGGAAGGAGATTGAGATAGCTTGTGTTCTGAGCAAAGCCAAACTACACATATATTCTGTAGTTTCAGATGTGCCAGATTCTAAAGCCCTGTGTCTCTCCTTCTCAAATATGAAAATGCAACAATTATGTTTTTATTTTTTCTTTCTTTGTCTTAATTAGCAGCTTACATGTTGACAGCATTTGACAACTGATTTGTCTTCACAATGGCTGATGGGCTCATTATCTTCCCACCTCAAAACCTGGGTTTCATTAAATTAATTACCTAGGACCACACAGCAAAATGGATATTCTTGTTTGGCAACAGGGTGCTTCTTCTTCTAGGTCCAATGCATGAGACCGTTTCTTTAGTGAAGATGTCACACTCATGTGCAAGTCCAGCTTTTTTCATGAATGGTTAATACAGGTGTAGCAGCTTCAGTAAGCACCTGATGTGGAAAAGTAGGAGTAGCAATGTATTGCATACATGCTTATTGGCATTGCATGTCTATTGAAATATTTTTTGTTGTGTGCTTAAAAAATTAGGCACCTTTTATTGGGAGAAGTAATAAGCATTTTTCATTGCATTGTAAGAAAAAGAGCTCCTATATCTGGAACAAACAGACAGGACCTCAAAGACAGAATCTCTTCATCAATACTGAACACTTAATTCTGAGACAGACACAGCAGTCTCCAAGCTATGGACAGACTGGGAGTTACTGCCCTGTCTTCTGAAAGTTAAAACCTGCTGCCTACTTTTCCTCTCCATTCCATATCTTCTTCTAATCCATTCAACTCCTGTCTTTTTTACTTCTTCACCACATATGCCTCATAGCCAGATGGCCTCCCTTTTCTGCCTCTATTTCATGCATATACAGCAGTCACACTGAAAAACGTATGATTTCCCTTAAGGAATAAGAGAGGTAAAGCCATACTTTAACATTCACAGGATACAGAGTACTTTCTCTCCAAGAGCAGAGCATGTTTCCCTTTCTGTTTCATAGGCATCTTGGCTTTCAGAGAGGGACTTTTTTACATCTGTAGCATTTGCAGCTGGAACTCTGAAGATGCCATTCCTTTTGACCACCAGTTTGCCACAAATTCTTTAATTCTTTGGAAGCACTTGTGCCATTTTTTTTTTTTTTATCATCGCTGTTTTGTTTGTTTGTTTGTTTGTTTTTAAGAAAGAAAGAAAGAAAAAAACCTGCTCTATGTTTTGTAGTATTATTACTGTTATTGACACTATTACAGGGGCTATGCAGTGCATCCAAGGGCTCTAGACAAAAATAAGGGCTTTTTCTTTCCTGTTTCTTTCTTTTTTTTTCTTTTTCTTTTTTCTTTTTTTTTTTGGTGTAGATAAAGATCAAAAACACTGTTGCAGATGTAAAATAGTGTTACTCCTTCATCTATTCAATAACAAGAGGAATATCATGAAGTTGTGACAAAGCAAATGAATTTTTCACAAGTTATAATAATTGCCATTTTTTCTTGATCACTCCTGTTGCATTCTGGAATGAAAGAGAGTGAAGAAGTATTTAAAGAAGAAAACCTCAAGCTGTTAAAAGAGATGCTGAGTGACTGTGGTATTAATAAATTTGCCTAAATTGACTGTGTTAAACAAAAGAAAACAAAGCAAAACAACAAAATCAAAAAAACTTCATTTGCCTCCCTTTTCCTCATAATTTAAAATAAAACACAATAGTAATGGGAGGCTTGAGGTCAAACCAACCAGTGACAACACTGCTCTTCTGTGCTATCAAGGGTGTGGCTGGGGACGTTCATTGACATTGCAACAAGTCCTTTCAGGCAGGGCAAGGAAAGGCCTGAAAAACAAAATGGGAGGGGAGAGTTCAGTACTGCTGTTTTTCCTGGCCACCCTCCCTACTTAGAGAGAAGGATGAGCAGTATGCATGCCAAGGGCACAGACAAAGGAAGGCTGAGTAGTCTTCTTCCAGAGAGTAGGAGGATGGGTTTCTCCTCCTCCCACTAGAAGAGGTAGTGCAGGGGAAAGCAGAAGGAGTGTACATAGAAGAGGAAGAGAAAAAGGCCAGGGGGTGTCACACAAGAGGCATTAAGAGAAGAATGGGATGCAGCTAGAAAAAAGAGAAACAAGGACCCTTGAAGTTGACAGGTTTAAGGAGGAGACCATTACCCCAGCTGAGCTGTCCTGCCCCCAGGGGTGAGCCCACAGTCATCGGCGTGTTCTTCTCTTCTGATGCAGCTCCTTTAGCAAGGGCTTTGTTTACTACTTTCTAAAACCATAAGGAACCTGAACTATGCCATTTTCTACTTATAATTTAACAACACTAAGTTCACAGAAAGCATTTTGTATGAGGGACATGACCTGGCTTGTTAGCACCACATGTTGTAAGATACAGAAAAGGATCTTTCATACTTCAGAAGTCTTGTTTCTCAATTGCCGGTCTCTTACTTTTTAACTTCTTTGCCGTTTTGAATGGATTTCAAAACAAATCAACAGACACATAGAGTCTTTGGTTATTTTTGGCCAGAGTTGGATAAATGAATAGTCCAGAAAGTTTCTGACATTGTGCCAAATGTCTATGTGCCTAAAGTTTAAGAGTCATGTTTTCCAGGAAACCTTGAAGTTTGCCGAGATTTATGCTTTTGATATTGTCATCCATTACTGTATTCAAAGGAGTTGTCTGCATAAAGGTTGATAGAGGGCAGTCAAACCTTTTGCACTGAACAAATTATATCATTAGGTGTCTGCCTGTGGGTCAACTTGTTCTCAAGCCCCAAAAACTAAACACAGCTGAGATCTAAATCCCCTGACAAATGAAGGCTGTGAGCAAGGATCATGAATAACATATGGCAAATGGAATTTCCAAACACCGCGCTGCCATACAATATACACCTGATAAATGGTTGTCTACAGTGATGCTGTTGAAAAAGGCACTTGATGCAAGCCTCATGCATGGCAGAGAGACATTAACAGGATTTCACAAGACGTTTCCAAGCTGACAAGGCGTTTATCCAAATGTGTTGTCTGGTCCTCCCATCCCCATGTAAGGACAGCATCCTTATTTTCTTGTACATGAGAACAAAGAGCCATAATAATTTGACTGGTCATGCCACAACCCTGTGGGGCAAGATGTGCTCAGTAAGAACAAGACGTAATTATGGTAGGGTCAAGAAAGAAAAGGAAGAGATGAAGGAAATGACAGCAAAATATTGCTCAAGATTAACATTTAGGAGAACTTTTAGTCACTAAAAATGTGAATATTATGTGTTGTCCAAAGAAACAGCTTTGTCCAGTTAAATAAAAATGTGAGTACAAGAATCACTTTCTCTTGCTGTATAAAATACAACCAATTCTGAAGCAAATCCAAAGTTAAACAGCACACTAAACAACTGGTTGTAGCAGAAAAAGCGTGGAATGGGGCTGCATCTAGCCCCATCCAGGCAGCATCACAGCCCCCAGACTAATATGTGTTACATGGAATTTGGCCAGAACCCTACAGCAGCTCTCAGAAAGTAGTGAGAAAGCCTTTTGAACAGAGACAGGTTTATATCTTAGTTGAAATGGATACTTGGGTATCGTGTTCTTTTTTTGTGTGTGTTCGTTTTGGTGATGATTTCTGTAGTTGTTAATAACCTTGGGATGCTATGCAGAATTCTTTCTCTAACATGAGAGCTCATTCTTGGAGCTGGCTATCGTTCTGAGGTGCTACTTGTCCTTAATGAGGTGCAGGTAAAATAAAGAAATCAATAAAAATCATGGGAATGGGTTATTTTCAGAAAAGGGTTTCCAAAATAAGTAATAGTTCTTTGTTGTATTAAAGTATTTGCATTTGATAAGAAGAGAAGTTGCAGGATAATTGGTACTTAGGGACATGGTTTAGTGGATGATATTGGTAGGTGGGGGATGGTTGGACCAGATGATCTTGGAGGTCTTTTCCAATCTTAATAATTCTATGATTTTATTATTCTATGACTTTATGTTCAGTTTCCAAGATTATTTTTTTTCCAGTCCTTTCTTGGGAAGCAGTTTCATTTCAAATATGAACTAAATATAATAATTATAAAGTGATTAAATAGTGCCAGGGAGTGAAAATAGCCTATACATCCATTAAAATGATTTTTTTTTTCAGATGTAATTTTTTTTTTCACTTTTTCACTACAGTGATAAAAAGAGAAAATAGGAATTCTTTACATATTGACTCCAAATTATCATTCTTTTTCCAAATATATCAACATATATCAACATCTCCAAGAAAGAACATTGTTACATTTGGAAAAAGAATAATAATTCTTTTTTAATGGAATAGGATTTTTTTTAAAATAGAATAGGGAAAAAGGTGGAGTTAATTTTAATCCTCATTCACTTTAATTCATAACCTTGTAAACAATTTCCTAAGCACAAATGAGAAAGTGGAACAAGGAGGATTTTTGGCTTCCTTAAGTCAAGAATACTGGAAAAGGAAACGCAGGTCAATGGATCTCCTATGCCAATGAGAACTGGCCGCTTAAGTAAGGTTAATGGGTTAAAACTGAGGTTGTATGGCAAGAATCACCATCACTGTGAGACCACAATTACAAGTGAGTCTGGCTGTTAGGTGTCAAGTTCAACTCTCACAGATTGCCCAGTGTGGTCTGAGCCAAATTTTCAGATGTTCGTCCATGCACAGAATAATGCACGTGTCATTCAGGGTCTGTGCTTGCTCAGACAACACCTCCATTAAGGCTTCAGAAGAGAGATTTTCCTGCCTAGAGGTCATGTGGAGTCTGTAGTGAGACTGGTGTGTAGTTTGAGGCATGGCTAAGCACAGGACCATTCACAAAAGGCACTGTTTTAAGAAGGTAACTGCTTAAAATTCACTAATTGCATGAACTGAGTCTGATAATTATCCTTATTGCTGATATTAAGTTTTATAATAGGAATTACTTCTCCAGGTGTTCCATAAAATGCATGGATGTGTAAGTCAGAATTGCTCGATGAAATTCTAGAATCTGCGTTATGTAGGAAGTCAGATTAGATGATTGTAACACTTCTTTCATGACAGAAAAATTCATGACACTATTAGAGGTTTTGTTAAATTGGAGACTAAGTGATAAGCAAAATTAATAGATTTCTATATTTCTCTGGGTGGTCCATCCATAACATGGGAATGCTGCTTCTGTACTCTGACCTGCATGTATATATGTGTATGTATGGACCTAATGCTGATAAATAAGTGTAACCCTTTCTCAGGCTGATTTCTTAAAAGCTCCATAGAAGATAGAGACCTGCTGTACATATTCCTTTTGTGCATAAAAGTAACACTGAATTGCAGTAGCCTTTCTAGACAAAAAAGCTGCCGTTTGCATTTCAGTGGGGCTGTTCACATCAGCAGACCTTTGCAAAATTGGTTGCTAAATGTTGCTTAGAGTTGCAAAGAAGCTTAAGTGCTGAACATGTCTTCTGTACATGTTTCTCTTTAGCCCATTCCTGGCTCAATACCATTACGCTTTCCTCGCAGGAAACATCTATGCTAAACATCACTGTCAATTCCAAGACAAGAGACACATTCAAAAGCACATGGAAGCTTTTTTTGTTACCATAAGTTGCCCGCAGAGGGTCCATTCATTCTGTTTGCTTGTTCCACTGTGTAATAGCTCAACTCAAGTATCAACAAGATAAGCTTTTAAAAGCAGAATATTCCCAGCTGTTGCGGTCAGGCAGCAGCAGCAGGTTCCTATCTGAGGACAGCAGAACAATCCAGTGCACCCGCAGTGATGGCAGTGTCGAGGG
Source organism: Aythya marila (assembly GCF_965140915.1). Lineage (NCBI taxonomy): Eukaryota > Metazoa > Chordata > Aves > Anseriformes > Anatidae > Aythya > Aythya marila. Next base: position 82,516,755 of record NC_139044.1, on the reverse strand, counting down.
GAAGCATGTGTTCTCTGTACACAGTAGCGAAGGGTCCAATAGACAGCAATTAGCACCAGCAGAATGAAGATGAACGGTCATATACATAACCTTAATAAAAATGTCACAGAAGAGAAATCTCACACCATATGGATCCATGCTGAACTCTTTTTTCCCATTTTATTTATTTATTTATTTTTATAAGGAGCAAGACGGCTCCATTTCTTTAGGGTCTTTTGTATTAATTTCTCTCAGTTTTTTTTTTTTTTTTTTTTTTTTTTTCCAGTTTCCTCTCTCCATAAGCAATATAGGACTCTTATTTTTTGTACTAATAAAGGAAAATTATGTTTTCATTTCTGTATTTTTATATACCTGCTTAGTCCCAGTGTTCCAACAAAAGTGTCTTCCACTCAGCCTTAGATATGTGAGTATATTATTTGAATATAATCAGATCACATTTTCATTCACTTTAGAAAAAAAGTTCCATAATAATTTGCAAGATTTTATTCCTGTAAAATTAGTGTAGTATGAAAGAGGGTATTGCTGGTTTTCAGGTCTTCTCTTTGGGTTTTGGATGTAGCAAATAACAAAAATCTTATCACTATAAACATCACTGTAACAGATAATAGTTCTGAAATGATTCTGGCAACAAGGGTTTGAAGTAAAAAGCTCTTTGGTGATGTCATTTCCACCTTTTCATCTCAAGATAAAAAAAAAAAAAAGTTTGAAAAACAATAAGGAGACACTGGGAGCAGGAAGAAAACCCATCCCCAAAAGAGTCATATTACAGTTTTGTACTTATTCTTTTAAAGTTGTTGCTTCGTTATTGATTTATTTATTTATTTTTATGATTTTACCAGTCAAAAGAATCAAAAGTCATTGTCGATACTTTGCAAGCTCCATTTGAGGTTCAAAAACAAAGTGTTTTCATCCTTTCTGCCTCTTCCCTACTCAGTAATAAGACTCTTGCCCTCATTCAACATAGTTGTGAATTTTGTCAATTACATTAATGGAAGATATGGCTGGAGAGAACCTCATGAGGTCTTCTAACAATCCTCTTACCAGTAGACAGAATCAGATATTCATAGATGCAGATGTTTGTCTGAAGGCCTTCACAGAAGGAGATTCCACCATCTCCATCCTTCCTCCATAGGCAAATAAACTATGATCTTATTAGTTATTAACTTATAACTAGAAAGTTATTCAAATATCAGGAGATATCAGTGTCTCATTTTGCAAGTGAGGCACATGTCTTTTTTGTCACATGCACATAGAGAACAGGTTATTCCCTTCCTCTTTGCTATAGACATTGCATACTTTCAGACTGTTGTCATGTCTCCCTTTGTCTTCTCTAGATTAAACAAAATAATTTACTTGCATCTCTACATTCTCTGTATCACAGTGATGTCTTCTAGACTTTTGATTATTCTACTTGCTTATCTCTGTACTTTGTATGTACTATATTTAAAGCCATCTTGAAGCATGATGCCCAGAACTGGACACAGTACTCTGAGACTGAATCATTTCTGAGTAGGATGGAGAGATTATTTTACATGTCTTGGAGATCACAGTTTTGCAGATACATCTTTTTGCAGATTTTGCAGACACTTTTTTTTTTTTTTTTTTTTTTTTTTTTTTTTACAGAAAACAACCATTGCTGTCTCCTAGCTCCTCCTCTAGTTCTTCAAGGCTTGACATGCCAATAAGATGACAAACTGTGACTTGAAAAAAACAAAGAGGACAGAGAAGTTGTAAAAAATCTCAACCATTTTACACAGGATTCAGCCCATCCAATGCTTAAGTTATATGGTCTTTTTTACCCATGGGAGCATTCCCACTGAAGTCAACAATCATGCTCACATACACAAAATTTGGTCACATAGCTAATAATTGAAGGAATAGGGCCAGGCTATTTCAGAGAAAACACAAAGAAAAAAATCCAAGTGGGACTTTGGAATACTCTTGCTTTTTGTGCCACCCCTTTCCTGTTAACACAGTGTAGTATTTCTAAGGACAGGGACAGCAGTGAACAGGGAGGCCCTGATCCAATCCCTGGAACATATCTTCCAGGAAAGCAAATTTAACAAATCTTTATTTAGAGAAAGAAAACATTATTATCTCAAGGAACAAAGCAATGCACAGAAATACCCACTGGAACATGAGTGTGGACAAATGCTAGTATGACATCTCATCTTCCCCCTGGTTCCCCTCGTTTAGCTTTAGTGATGACAGCAATCCACTTACAGCATGCACTAAGCCATGACTATCTTCTTTTAACTGTGCTCACTTGTAGTCATACTGCCTTATACCTCTCTAAACAGAAGGGAAACGGATGCATGCTTACAAGAATTGTCTTTGACAATTTTAAATGGAGTGAATAATGAATTGGTTCTGGCTCAAAAGCCATGGAAGTCTTTCTCCCTTCCCCAGCCCCTTACTGAACACTCCCTCTGTGATCTGAACATTAACTCTTAAGGTCTATTGACTTAACATGATTCAGGGGTTGCTGGTTTGCATCAATATTTCTAAAATCCCTCTTATTATCTTGCATACGTCAAAGTTTGATAAGGAGGAAGAAGTATGAAGCTATTTATAATTCAGAATGACTGTTACCAAAAGGTATTTAAAACAAAATCACAGTAAGTCAGAGTTTACTTTTAAATCAGCTTAAACAAAAGACACAGTTTGAAAACAATTAGTAAATCTGACAAAATTAACTTTGACCTTACAATTTTATAAATGCCAACACAACTTTTCTTCCAGTGTCAGTGTGCATGTGTATCTGTGTGTGGATTTTTGGCATTGCAGTAGTTTCACGGCAAAGATATGTACTGTCATTTAACTCTTGGGCAAGAGTTATGCTTCGCTGCTCAGGAGCTCCCCTTTGAGGGACGTGCTATTTCATTGCTCTGTTATGCTGGAGATCCATCTGTACAGACAAGTCACATTAGCATTTCATTATTCTCATTATTTCTAAGCAGACCTCCTCTGCCAGCCCAGACTTTCAGTCATCCACACTCTTTGACTCACAAAGGAGGGTCTTAGATTTCTCCTTAATTTCTCTTAGCCTTCCTCAAAAACAAGTAAATAATCCAAAAAAGAAACAAACAAGATAAATAAACAAAACCAACCAAACAACCAACCAAACAACCAACCAACCAAAAAAAAAAAAAAAACAAAAAAAAAACCACAAAACACACAACTAAACCAAACAAGCAACCATACACACACAGACAAAAAAAGTGAAATTACCTACCTACCTTCCAGCCTGCCTGAGAAAGTCTTTAATATATCAGTGAACACACAAAAGATGTGCTGGTGAATGTGTCATTTTGCTAAGCCAGGAGCTGGAATTTACCAGTCCGGGTGTTGGCAACTTCTTGCCAGCCAGTGTCTGTATTTGCCTGTTCTTGCCCAGACCATTCACAGGCTTACCTTGTGAGAGAAGTTTGTACTTCTCCCTCTAGAAGGAGAAAGTCTTTTCTGTGGTCTGAGCAGACCTGAGAATCGTGGACTGTGTCATGTCCAAGCCATCTTTGAGTGGCAGGATGGGACCAGAGCCCTCCTTGATGTCCTTTCCTTTTCTTTCCTTTCTGAATGGTGTCCTCCTAGCCACCTCGTCCCCTTCCGTTAGGCTGGCAGAGCTGAGGGGACAGGTGGGAGGACTCTTTTGGGCTTCAAGGTTAGGGGATCCTCAGAGTCATCTTCCTCAGCAGTCCAATTGGTGATGCCCTGAGAGGGCACAGGCTTTTTTTGCTCTTCTCTCTGTTAGGATGTTACCTTCCTCACCCAGTGGTTCAGTCATTCCTCCCAGGTAGGTTTCATTTCTTACCACTGAATCAATTGGAAACACTATGTTTCTGGCCTGTATCAGTAGTTAAGGGCACTTACCCCATCTGCTGATATAGGCTGGAAACAAAGTGTTCAGATTTGTCTCTCTAGGGTCAAGACCTGAAAATGTGGTCCCAAGATGATCTGGTCTATCTTTGTTTTCTCATGTTGAATTTTTGTCTTGTTCAGCCACCAGTCAGCAATATTAAATAACTTGCTGACATTTGGGGGTCTGTTAACTACAAGATGACAAACGTTTTTCTTTCTGTGTTTCTGTGCTGCTATTTATGTGATACTGGGTCTGTTTCAAGTTCAAGGACTGGGTCCATGCCCTGCTGGCTTGTTTTCTGGTTGTGATGGCAAAGCCTGGGCAAGATCAGTTCCATTCTTGTACTGTGCCCTCTCTGTGACAGTTTTCACAGTAAGGAGACAAGCCAGAGGGAAACCAAAATGAACTCCCCAGATGATGAGCTGGACATTGAGGGTCCAGGGATAAGGAACCCTGCTCCTGCAGTGGCCCATTCCAACACACAGGTTTTGCCAAGGCCCAAAAGCTATGCGTGAAGTATCTAGGCTTGCTCTTGCTGTTGCAGCTGATCAGCTGTTGCTGCTGAGCTTCTGCTATAGAAACATGACTTCTTCCATTTTGCCTTCTCATCATCATAGTTTCTTGCAAACTCCCAGACAGACTTAATTAATACTTCTTTTCACAGGCAGTCAGAAATATTTAGATGCTCAATGGAGCATCATATCCCCTTGGTGCTCTCTCAGAACTATATGACATAACACCTTCTCTTAGTAATTTTTTACTGAGATAATACAGACTTAAATTCATTTTTTTTTCTAATGTAGAGGAACACACACTCACTTTCCTAAATTATTACATACATACCCCTTCTTTCCACACTGAAGCATACCAGACATCTGCCAGCTGAACTGTCTGCCATCTTTCCCTAGACATTTTTTCAGCCTGCTCATAACATTTTGAAACATATTCCCTGACCATCACCCCTCCCAGGACATGGTAGTGATATTGCCATGAAGTTTTCTAGACTTAGTTTGTCCATTATTGGCTAAAATTAAGCACTGTAGCTCTAGGCCTTATTTTGAGAACTTAATTTTTCAATACATCATGCAATTCATTCAACCCATTGAACAAGCTACCAACTTTGTTTTCTAATTGCTTAGAAAGAGCCCCATTTATAAATGTTGATTTAGTCCCGCTGGCAATTGTTTTCCTGATCCCTTTAGATAAAAAATGGTCTTTCATGTAGGTTTTAGAAAAATATGAAGTGCAGGCTCTTCTGAACTCTATTAATCAATTTAAAGATTAACCTATCAATTTAAAATGAATTTTATCCATATTTCTGTCCCAAACTACATTTATCTGTGTACTAAGGAAAGCTTACAAATGTTTTTGTTGTAAAGTACTATCCTTGTTAGCTCTCTTTATATCTTAAAGAGGCAGCTCCAGAACATGGGCTTTCATTAAAATAAATAAATAAATAAAAAGGTCACCCTCTATGGCACTAAAAATTATTTTGAGGACTTGAACCAAAGTATGATGGCTTGCCTTCCATAGCCTGGAGACAGTGTAAAACTATAGCCATGCTGTGTGAACCACTTCATTCATCTCAGTTTTTGCACTGACTTTCCCATTTGTTATTTATTTACATGTTATAGGCCAGAATCTCTGCTGTGCCAGAGCTCCACTCAGTTTGGGGATGGGTCATAAGGAAGTCATTACAGCTCCCTGGCCTCCGCACGATTTCTCCTGGTTGCCAGGCAGCCCTGTGTTAGAGCTCTTGTGCAAGGCTCTTAATGGTACATTAACTTCAATGTGACTTCAGGATACACCAAAACCTTGGCACATGCTTCTCTTCCTGGCATATACAATCCTTAAGGAAAGTAGCCTGATTTTGGAAAGATACCGACAATTAACTTTCTTGGGTCTGCATGGGACATGATACAGTAAAAATTAGGCAATTTATGATGAAAAAAAATAATCCAAATACAGCTTCAGCATTATATGCAATCATCTGTGATGGAAAATAGTTCACACGTCTGTTCAATGCTTGGCACAACAGAGCTGAAGGCTTTCAGGAACTTCTGAAACATAAATACTACTTGTAACGAGATGGCATTGGAAGATGTTTCCCGAGATAAAAAGGTTAAATAGTAGGATGGAGACCATTGTTGGAAACCCTTTTGGCCTCCCTGGTGCTCGGTAGCCTTTAACAGCACCACTCCCCAGGCTTTTCCCATACAGCTGTGCCACACGAGAAGAACCTGGATATCAGCCCCTCCATCCTGATCTCATCCCACCCACTTTGGGCACTCAGAGAGTTGCCTGGTGAGGATGGCCAGCATGGGCTCCTCCTGTAGACAGAGGAGAAACATATCTCCAAAGGGTGATTCTAGCCACTTAAGATCATCACCTACTTTAAAGGGAGCTGAGAACTGCCTGGATCCTAACGTATGGGCTGCTGTGAAGTGTCTAAGGTTAAGTGAAGTGGGCTTTTTAACTATTTATCTCCACGTCTGAATACACTGAAGACTGTTATGGAAAGATAATGATGTATCTCCACTAAGGGCTTCCTTTGCAAGCTGTTTAACTGAACTGTTTATTGATTTGATTGTTTATTATTCCATGAATATTCAATTATTTTTGCAATGTTCCTGTTCAGTGACAGGACCTAACTGACAGGGAACTGCTGCCCCAGAGGATGAAAATCAGGAGTTCCCACTCATCCTCAGGGCCCAGGGTGAGTCTTAATTTTTGATATTTTTGTTGTTGTTGTTATTTGGTCACAGCACAATTCCTCTGGCTGGAATTGCTCAGTTAAACTGTAGGCAGAACTGCAGTGCCTCCTCAAGCACCTCTGTGCACAAAGCTAGTGCAGAAGCCACACCTGGAGCCTCATTTTCAGCTGTTTGAACCAAAACTTGTCATTTCTGTTAATGTAAATACAGAAAGATTTGCAACAGCCAGCTTCCACTGGTTTTTACAACACATGAAGCAGGCACATAGTGGGTAATGTCTCATTCATCATGCAGCACTGGAGCTGGTTCTTGGTGACTTTTTATCTACACCAGAGGGCTGACCTTGACAGATGGACTAATGATTTTGCTGGGGCCAGGGAATTTGGGGTGGCAGTGGTCTGTGAGACTCCCCTGCTATCTGGTGAGCTGAGTGAGGACAAGAGGAGATACCTCTTTGCTGGGCAGGGCCCATGCTGTCACAAAACATGTGTGAGGCTAGTAGCTTGGGGTGGTGTCCCCCAGTTAAACTCAGCTGAAAAAAAGCCAAGTTACAGGATAATGGGGTAATTGACTTGCATGAAGATAAACAGACACAGTTGCACACCCATATGCACATATACATAGCATTCCCCACCATCCTCATTTATTCAGAAAGCCCTGCTAAAATGCTAACACTTGTCTCACAACCTGTTACAAGGTACAAGCATAAGGGAACCTACCTCAATTTTCACAGTCAGCCTTACTTGTAACATATTTCCTACTTTTCAACTGCTTGATACCATAACAAGTTTACAAGCTTTTTTATAGCTTTTTATAAAGTTCAAGTAGGTAGGCATTCCTAATTAACATTACAAAACCCCTGAAATACCACATTGAGACCAATAGAGTTTGACATGTGTATGCGCTTGGTTTTCGGAGACTACTGTCTCTGTGTGTACTTTAGCTGTTTGTGTTAACAGAGGAACAAACAGAACTTGTTGCCCTTTCTTTTCCTTGTGAACCACTATCAGACGAGGGTGAGACAAATGCCCTGCAAGTGGGTTTCAGAAATACTTATTTAAGGCAGTAGAACAGTAAGTCTTGGGATGCTTGGGTTCCACCTCAGCCTCTGAAGTCCTCTCCTCTGCTGCTTCTCTTCTGCTAGACCCTCTCATTTCTCCAGTACATATCTGATTCCTCTTCTCAGTTTTATTCTGCATGCTTGCCCTGTCCAGATCTCTCAGACCTTCCTTTCTCTTCCCACTTTTGTTGCTTAAATAATCCTTGTGCACTGCCTCAGACAGTTCCCCCACATCCTCAATGAAATTTCTGTCTGAGTCACAGGCTACTTTTCCAAGAGCTTCCCCAGTCTTCCTGAGATGTTGAGGGTCCAAGACACAGCATACCAGCTGGATCCCACATGCAGCTAAAGTCACAACAGACATGGAGCATCATTGCAGGGCAAGGTCCGTCCTAGTACTACTGGGCAAGCTGCTTGTGTCAGCTGGTCTGTGTGGAACTGTTTTGGTGCATCCATGGCTTGTGAAGAGATCCAGAATACTTAGTGAGAATGGATTCATAGAAAATTTTAGCTATTAAAATCAAAACCTTAATTCATTGCTCTCAGTCTGATTTTTCAAAGCAATATAATCCTGTTAGATTTGAATCAAAAGAGAAAGTGGTAGACACTTGACCAGCACAAAGGATCCCATCCCTGCCAAGTCTCAAGTGCCTCCTGGAAAGCGCAGGGCATTTGGAAAAGAGGCTGCCAACATTAAAAAAAATAAATAAAAAAAAATATATTCTCCCCCCCCCACAGCTCCTGGCTCAGAAATGGCTGCAGTATTTTGCTCCATTAAACAAATAATAATCAGCTAGAGGCATGGAAAATAACAGTACAGCCAGTTAAAGTCCAACAAAGCTTTGAGGAGCCAGAGCCAGAGATCTCAGAAACTTTCAGGGGAGGCACAGAGCATCACCTCTGATAACAGCAATGCTGCCCTAAGGCCAGCAAGCAGGCAGGCTGTTTCCACAGGGGACATTAGCTTCCAGGATTGTCTCAGTGTAGGTGCTTGCCTGCTGCTGGGCAGTGACGAGCAGCATTGTGTCAGTGCGTGCCATGGGGGGATTGGTCAGGGCACTCTGCAGAGCGGTGTGCAGATGGCTTCTCTTCTTCCTCATGTTTCTTCACCCAGAAGACTTGAGGAGATTTTATTAATGGCAGTTCAGAGAGAAGGAACTACATGCTCTTGGTCTGTCTCAGAAGGACAGTAAGGTACAAGAGGATCTAAGCATCCTACTGCTTTAGGGAGGAAGCCAAAATGTTGTTGAGTGACGAGTACAGTATGAAAAGTGTATCTCAACCTGGGATGAAATTTAGCACCATGTCAGAGGCAACGTCCTCGAGCTGTCTCATATCTTCACATAGTAATGCAGAACTTGTGTTCAGGTGCTTCCACCTTATTCTCAGCACCTCACTTGGACGCCTATTTCTATAGCGAATGGAGAGATGTGGGCATCTCCAGTGGGTGGTTCAGCACAGCTCAGATAAGCAAACAAGCTAATCCCTAAATCCAGCACAGGCAGCCCTGCCTTACCTCCCACAGAGACCTGAGACAGGTCTTTTTGTGGTGACACTTGTCTCATAAACATCCTTAAAGAATGCAAAAGTGGTTCCCAGGCATAGTCTTCCTGAGGGAGGCATTTGTACCTAGAAGAGCTCCTGCTCTAAAAGGTGTGCCAGTCCCCACCAGCACAGGCACCACTGATCATATGAGTGCCTCCTGGCTGAGTGATCCTGCAGGATTCATTAATATTTTTGAAGAACTGGTTCCTAAGGTGGGGGAGAAACACATTTGTTGCCTGGGGTGGCTCTTGGATT